>NC_067398.1:89648053-90320553 GCF_016432865.1 Antechinus flavipes | reverse complement strand
GCCCCCCCAACCCTCTTTCCCAGTTTTAAACTTATGTGCCCCACTTGTATCACAACATCACCCTAGGATCCCTCCCTCCCCCACTTTGAATCTCTTTCCCTTTCTTGTACCCTTCCCTTATTACTCTTTTTCTTTTCCCTTTTCCTCTCCCCCTTTTTAATGAGGTGAGAGAAGATTCTCTGTAAAACAAATATGTCAATTATTTTCTCTTTCAGCCAACTCTGATGAGAGTAAGATTCACACAATATTCCTCCCCTTCTCTGAGTTACTTCCAATATGATGTTTCCTTTACCTCTTCGTGGGATGTAGTTTCCCTCTTTTTTATCCCCCCATTCCCCCTTTTCTGACATTATCCCTTTTCCATTTCTACTTCCCTTTTTTATGTTATATCAGTAAAATCAAATTATACAGGTAGTCTTTCTGTATATCCACAACAAAAATACAATTCTCAAGAGTTCCTTTTACCTTTTCTGCATCTCTTGAGTCCTATGGTTGGAGATCAAATTTTTTGTTTAGTTCTGTTTTTTTCCTTAGAAACAAATGGAATTCATTTGTTTCATTAAATGTCCATCTTCTTCCCTGAAAGAAAATGCTCAGCTTAGCTGGGTAGTTTATTCTTGGCTGCATTCCAAGTTCTTTTGTCTTTCAGAATATCAGATTCCAGGTCCTTCAGTCTTTTAATGTGGAGCAGCCAGATCTTGGGTGATCCTTATTGTGGCACCTCGGTATTTAAATTGTTTTTTTTTCTGGCTGCTTATAAAATTTTTTCCTTAATCTGATAGTTCTGAAATTTGGCCATAATATTCCTTGGAGTTTTTATTTTAGGGTCCTGTTCAGAAGGTGTTCGATGAATCCTTTCAATGCCTATTTTACCTTCTAATTCTATTACCTCTGGACAGTTCTCTTTGATGATTTCTTGTAAAATAGTATCTAGGCTCTTTTTTTCATCATAATTTTCAGAAAGTCCAATAATCCTCAGATTATCTCTCCTAGATCTATTTTCCAGATCTTTCATTTTTCCAAGCAGATATTTCATGGTTTTTTTTTTTCCAATTTATCATTTTTTTGGTTTTGCTTGACTGATTCTTGCTGTCTCAATGAATCATTAGCTTCTATTTGTTCAATTCTGATTTTAATGAATTGTTTTCTTCATTAGCTTTTTTTTTACTTCTTTCTGTATGTGTCTGAGTTTAAATGAATTGTTTTGCTCTAAGGAATTTTTTTCCATTTCACTAATTTTTTTTTTTAGTGAATTATTTTCTTTTTCCAGTTTACAGATCCTACTTTCTTGCGAGTTCTTTGTCTTTTCTAATGCACAAATCTTACTTTACAGAGATTTTTTTACTTTTTCCAATTCACAAATTCTGTTTCCCTGCACTTCCTGGGAATTTTTTACCTTTTCCAATTCATATTTCAAAGCTTCTCTTTCCTTTCCCCATTTTTCTTCTAATACTCTTTTTAATGGTCTCTTCTATGAGAGCGTTATGTAAAAGGGGACAGGTAACATTCCCCTTTGGGATATTGTCTGGTGACTGTTTGCTATTAGTTTCTTCCGGGTTGCAGACCTGCTCTTTTTCTGTATAGAAGCTGTCAATCGTCCTTTTAATTTTTATACTCATTTTTTAAAGCCTTTAGGGTATGCCTTCAGGACAAGGGGGTTACCAGCTTCCTCTGCAGAGCAGGGAGAGATGTAACCCGACTTCAGGCTCGGAGGTGTGGGAGTGCTCTGAGTGAGTTTCCCTTTCTCCCAACCAGAAGTGATTTATCACTGGCGGAGCAAAGGAATTACCCAGTGGAGCTGTGTGGTTTAGCAACTGCCCTAAGGCTAGAGACTTAAGAGGTGAAAGTGCCACTGCCTCAGGCCAGAGCTCCTTGTGGGTCTTCGGTACTAGCAGCTGACCAGTGAATAGGCTGCTTGGACCTTGCCGGAAGTCTCTGCCCGGAAGCAAATCCCTCTACGAAAGTTCTATTGCCCAGGCCCAGCCTCCCCACTGTGCAGATTAGAGGCTGCCCTGGGCTGTGCCCCCTTGCAGTGCAGGTTCAAAACTGCCCCAAGGAAAAGCCCAGTACTGTGGGTTGGGGCTGTGAGCTTGTGCTGCAATCTGTGCTGCAATCTGTGCTCTCACTTTTGGTTTGGAGCTCCACTCCCTCTAGTTCTCTCTCTGCCTGCGCTGACCTTCCCCGCGGCCCCGAGGACAAACCTTTTCTGGTGAGATTCCAGATTATCTTCAGCTGCTGACATGTACTTCTAATCTTTATGAGTTGTAGCAATCAAGCCTATTTTTTGAGGTTGAATATAATATTGATAGTGAGGGTATGAGAGGAGTTAAGAAAGTCGCATGTGCCTTCTCCACCATCTTGGTTCGGCCCCCAGTGTTTATTATTATTGATTAGGGGGAGGGAGTTTTAAGGAATAAGGCTTGTTTGTTTAAGCAAAACCCTATACCTGATCATGGGATAGAGTAGGTAGAGTTGAATCTTATAAATAAGGAAAAGTTTAAAAGATAGTTGAGGAATCTATCATCTGTACTCAAATAAACTGGTCATTCAATATAGATATTCATTTTCTATAATAGTTCTACAAATAGGAATGAGTAAAGTAAAATCAATTAATCAATATAAATACATCAGTCAATAAATATTTACTAAAAGCCTTCTATATGCCAGATACTATACTAAGATACGAAGAAAAGGGAAAAGATAGTCCCTGTCACAAGGAACTCACAGTCTAATGGGGGAGACAACATGTAACCAATTATGTTCAAACAAGCTATAGACAGAATAAATTGAGATAATTAACCTAAATTTCCTCAACTCTAAAATGCGGGGACCCTGGAATAATAAACATGATGATGATAACTAATCTTAAAATATAGTATTTCAATGTTTGTGAAGTTTTTCACTTGGAGTATTTTGTCATTTGATCTTCACATCTAATCTCTTCGTTAGGTGCTATCATTATTCACATTTTACAAATGAGTGCCTTAGGACTCATTCAGTATTCAAGTGTTACATTTATTATGACACCTAGTTTTCTATCTCTGAGGTCCTTCCCAAATCTGCAACAATGGCCTTATGCTTCACAAATACAATTGGCATTAGCAAAATAACTCAAATAAGAAGAAAAAGAATTGAATGTCTTCAATAGGAAAATCTGTGTCTCTTTTGGAGTCACTCTATTCCTTGTTTACCTCTCTTTTCCTTTATTGGAAAGTCTTTTTCTAAGTTATTTGCAGTATTTGTTCATTCTTGATTATCTGAATTGTGTAATTAAACTATATTGTATATTAGAGATTGAACCATAATTTTTGTTATTATTATTGTTGTGGTGGTTCCTGTTATTACTTTTTCTTTTTTTCTTCTCTCTCTCTCTCTCTCTCTCTCTCTCTCTCTCTCTCTCTCTCTCTCATCTTTATCTCTCTCTTTCTCTCTTTCTCTTTCGCTCTCTCCTTTCTCATTCATTCATTTATTTCCTTTTTTTCTGGAAGCTATCTTAGTTTCTTGCGATTAGTGTTGTTTTGGGTAGATTTCTTGCATTGTATTGTTCTGGTTTTTGTTGTAGTTTTTAGCTTTCACAAATTGTTTGGTTTTGTTTTTCTTGGAGAATTTTAATCCTTAAATTGTTCCTCTGAATTTTGTCTTCAGAATCAAGGCTTTTTGCTTATGTAAAGAGCTTTCACGTTATGTAATTTTACTTCCTTTCTTCAAGAGTGTCCTTCACTGAAGGGACATTCAGTGGTGGAACCAAGATGGTAGAATAAAGCCAGGAAGCTGCTTGAGCTTTCCCAGTTTCCCTTGAAAACCACATGAAGCCATGCCTCTGAATACAGTCTGATGAAATGAAACCATTCTCCGGCTCAAAATAGATTGGAAAAACTTCAAGAAAGGTCAGTCTCATGGGGTGAAAAGGATATTCATGCCAGCTCAGATAGACTCTGGGAAAGCCAGTGAGAGTATCTTAATCACTTCAAGTCAGCAGCTAAGACCCTTAGCTCTGACTCAATAGAGGAGTAAATCATTGGGGCAGCTTCCAGTTATAGCTTAAAGGCAAACTCTGGGAAACCAGGCTGTTCCCTGAAAAGAGCAGGCAAAGCTATTCCCTGCAAATACAAGGAGACTCAGTGCTCAGAGCCAAGGCTCAGAACTGCATAGGAAGCTTGGGACAGCTCCATCTTTATCGTAGGAGTATATCTCCAACTTAAACTCAGACAAGCATAAAATGTCCACAGAAAAAATCTCAAAGAGTAATACAAATTAGTCTCAAGCCTGAAGAGGCTTCTTTGGAAGTGCTCTAAGAGAGGTAAAAGAAAAAATGAGAAAGGAAATGAGAGATATGTATGAGAGAATCAACAGCATGGAAAAGGAAGAAAATTATCTGAAGAAAACAACTCCCTAAAAAGTAGAATTAACCAAACAGAAAAAGAGATACAAAAACTGAAGAAAATCACACATTAAAAACTAAAATGGGGCAAATGGAAGCTAAAGATTCTGTGATACAGGAAAAATCAGTCAAACAAACTAGAAAGAATGAAAAATGAAAGAAAATGTGAAATACCTCATTAGAAAAACAGCCAACCTGGAAAATAGATCCAGAAGAGACAATTTAAAAATGATTGACCTAACTGAAAGCCATGACCAAAAAAAAAAAAAAAAAAAAAAAAGCGGGATAGCATTCTTCAAGAGATCATTAAGGAAAATTGCCCCAATATTCTAGAAACAAAGAGTGAACACTCACTAAAAGAATCCAGTTTTAGAAAGAGGTCTCATAAGGAAAACCTAAAGGAACAGAATTGTGAAACTTCAGAACTACAGTCTTAAGGAAAAAATACTGCAAACTGCCAGACAAAAACAATTTAAATATCAAGGAACAACATTCAGTATTAGCCAATATCTGACAGCTTCTACAATAAAGGATCAGAGGACCAAGATTGTCCTTCACTTTAATTGTATTTGTTATGCAGATCTGTTCTCTTACTTCTTTGATGAGGCTCACTATCTTACATTCATATATTTTTTTATTTGATTGATTATTTCTACTGGGCAAGAGATACATTCCAACATTTTGGCTCTCTTGAAAATTCATAGAATCCTCTTTTATTAGGTGTTTCTTCAATTTCCTTTATCTTATAATACTGATAATGAAACCTGTAATCTTTTTGATGTTTTAACACTTATACTTCCTTCTAATTTTAGTATCCTCTCTGTTCATTTATCTGCTTGTGGTATAGGTAGCCTTTTTAATCAGTATTTTTTTCTCTTAATTCTTTCAGTTATTTCCCCTTACCTACCACTTATATTTTATATTGTTTTATGTCATTAAATTTTAACTCCTCCCCCATCCCATCCTCTATTATGGGGATAGTCTTGGGACTGAATTGTAAAGATGCCTCAAGCTTTTTTCTCCCACTAAAGAATGTAAGTTCACTGCTACTGCTGCAAGTAATTTCTGGGAGAACAGGCTTGACCTCAGTTATACTTCCCCATTCATCCTCAATAAGCTATTCATGCTGGCCCCTTGCTTTAGTACTATCTTTTTAAAAATCTCTATTATTGTTTATTTTCTCCAGCTATATGTAAAACAATATTTTTGAGGTTATATGTAAATAATTATTTTTACATATTTTCTAAGAATTATGTTGGGAAAGAAAAATCAGTAGAAAAGGGAAAAACCACAAGATAAAAAAAAAAGAAAATATCACGTCTTGATACTGATTTACATTGAATCTCCATAGTTCTTTCTCTAGATGAGCATGGCATTTCCCATCCAAAGTTTATTAGGACTTACTTGGATCACTGAACCACTGAGAGAAAACAAGTGTATCATAGTTGATCACTGCACAATCTTGCTGTTGCTGTGTATAATGTTTTCCCCATTCTGCTTGTTTTACTCAACATAAGTTCATGTAAATCTTTCCAGATTTTTCCAAAATCAACCTTTTATAATTTTTATAGAATTTTCATTGCTTTCATATACCACAACTTTTTCAGAAATTCCCCAATTGATGGGCATCTATTCATTTTCCAATTTTTTGCCACCACAAAAAGAGTTGCTGCAAACATTTTTGCACTTGTGGGCCTTTCTCCCACTTTTATGATCTCCTTGAGATAAAGACCCAGTAGTTACACTGCTGGATCAAAGGGTATGCACAATTTCATAGACCTTTTGGTCTATTTCCAAATTGCTTCCTAGAATAATGGATCATATCACAACTCCAACCCAATGCATTAGTGATCCAGTTTTCCCACATCCCCTCTAACATGTAACTTTTTTTTTCTTGTCATCTTAGTCAATCTGATTAGTGTGACACTTCACACTAATCAACACTGGTACCTCAGAGTTGAATAAATTTACATTTCCATAATAAATGGTGATTTAGAGCAATTTTTCATATGACTCTAGATGGTTTTAATTTCTTCATCTGAAAATGGTATGTTCATATGACTTTACCATTTATCAATTGGGTAATATCTTGTATTCTTATGAATTTGACTTAGTTCCCTCTATATTTTAGAAATAAGATTTTCATCAGAAGCATTAACTATAAAATCCTCCCCCTCCCCATATTTCTGCTTCACTTCTAAAATTGGCTAAATTGATTTTGTTTGTAGAAAACTTTTTTTTTAATGTAAGAAATCAGTTACTCATTTTGCATTTCATAATATTCTTTAGTTTTTCTTTGGCAATAAACGATCTCTTCTCAAAGAACTAATAAGTAAATTATTCCTTGCTCTCCTAATTTGGTTATCACCTTTATACATAAACGATGTACACATTTTGACCTTATTTTGTTATAGACTGTGAGCTGTAATCCTGTGCCAAATTTCTGACATTTTCCCCCAGTAATTGTTATAAAACAGTGAATTTTTGTCCCAGAAGCTGGAGTCTTTGTGTTTATCAACTAGTAGTAATATATTTTAAATTTAACTATTTTTTAATATAGAAATACACATCGACTTAATGAATCATATTGAGAGAAAAAATCAGAACAAAAGGGAAAAACCATGGGAAAGGAAAGACAAACAGAAAAAAGAATTGAACATAGCATGTATTGATTTACATTCAATCTCCATAGTTCTTTTTCTGGATACAGATGGCATTTTCTATCTAAAGTCTATTGGGATTTTCTTGGATGTGAAAAATATTTTTGTAATTGTGTTCATATAGTTTCTGGATTTGTCTTGGCAGGTAGACACTCAAATATTTTGTATTATGTACAGATATTTTTAATGAAATTTCTCTTTATATCTCTTGCTGCTGGGCTTTGTTAGTAACATTTTGAAATACTGATGATTTGTATGTTTATTTTATATCCCGCAATTTTGCTAAAGTTGTTAATTGTTTCAAGTGAATTTTGGTTTATTCTCTAGGATTCTGTATGTATACCATCATACCATGTGTATGAGTTTCATCTCCTCATTACCTAATGTAATTCCTTTTATTTCTTTTTCTTTTCTTATTGCTAAAGTCAAGATTTCTAGTACAACATAGAGTAATAGGGGTGTTGCGCATCCTTGTTTCACTATTAATCATATTGGGAATGCTTTTATCTTTTCCTCATTACAAATTGCTGATGATTTAAAATAAACCCTGCTTATCATTTTAAGGAAAATTCTATTTATTTTTATGCTCTATAATGTTTTAATAGGAATACATACTGTTTTTTCATGCTTTTTTTTGTATCTTGAGATTATCATATGATTTTTCTTAATTTTGTGGTGGATATGATCAATTATCCAATTTTTTTTTCCTGATATTGAACCAATCTACATTCCTGGAATAAATCCCACTTAGTCATAGTATATTATCCTGCTGATAAGATTACAATAAGTAATCTTTTTGTGAACATTTTCTTTAAAATTTTTGCATCAAATTAAGACAATTCTGAGGTGTCCATTAGTTGAGAAATATAAATAAGTTAAGGTATATGAAAAGAACAGAATATTATTGTTCTTTAAGAAATGATGAGAAGGCTGATTTTCAGAAAAGCCTGGAAAGACTTGTATGAATTGGTGCTGAGTGAAGTGAGCAGAAATGAGAACATTGTACAGATTATGTAATGATCAATGTGATGGACTTGACTCTTCTCAACAATGTGGTGATTCAAGGCAAATCCAATAGACTTAGAATGGAAAGTGCCATCTGTATCCAGAGAGAATGTGGATCAAAACATAGTATTTTCACCTTTTTGGTGGTAGTATTGTTTGTTTGCTTTTATTTTTTTCTTTTTAGTGATTTTTTTGCCTTTTGATTTGATTTTGTGTGTGTGTGCAGTATGCATGACAAATATGGAAATATGTTTAGAAGAATTGCACAAGTTTAATCTATGTTGGATTGCTTGATGTCAAGAGGAGCCAAGAGGAAGATAGGGGAGGAAAAAATTTGGAACACAAGGTTTTTCACAGGTGAATGTTGAAAACTAGCTTTGCATGCATTTGAAAAATAAAAATGCCATATTAAAAATAAATGAACTTAAATTTTAAAAATTATGTTTTGTGTGAATATTCATTAGGGAATTTGATTCATAATTTTCTTTCTTTTCTTTTTGGCTCTTCTTGTTTTAGGTATCAGCATCATATTTGTGGCATAGAAGGAATTTGACAGAACTTTTTTTGCCTGTTTTCTGAATAGTTTACATAATGTTGGAATTAATTGTTCTTTTTCATAAAGCTTATTATTTCAAAACATATTCACAGATAGTTTTCAACATTCAACCTTGTAAAATTTTGTTACTTTTTTTTATCCTTCTCCTCCTCACATCTCTTACCCTAGATGACAAGTAATTCAAAGTAAATTAAACATGTGTAGGAATTAAATGTTCTTTAAATGTTTGATAGAATAAATCCATCTGGTCCTGGAGATTTTTTTTCTTAGAAAGTTCACTGAAGGTTTGTTCAATTTCTTTGTCAAAAATGGAATTATTTAAGTAAATTATTTCCTCTTCTTTTAATTTGGGCAAATAATATTTTTATAAATATTGATCCATTTCAATTACCTTGTTAGACATATGGTTGGACAAAATAGCTCCAAATTATTGCTTTAATTTATTCTTCATTGGTAGAAAGTTCACCTTTTTCATTTTTTTATGTTTGTTAATTTGTTTTTTTTTTCTTTCCTTTTTCTATTCAGATTAACCAAAGGTTTATCTATTTTGTTGGACTTCATTAAAAAAAAAAAACTAAAAACAACCCCCCCACACACAGTTTTGTTAATTAACACAATATTTTTTTACTTTCTATTTTATCAATTTCTCCTTTGGTTTTCAGAATATCTCATTTTGTATTTAATGGGGGGAATTAATTTGTATGTTTTTAGCTTTTTTTACTTGCATGCTCATTTCATTGATCTTCTATTTCTCTATTTTATTCATGTAAGCCTCTAGAGATACAAAATTTCCCCTAAGAATGGCTTTGGTTGCATCCCATAAGTTTTTGTATGTTGTTTCATTATTGTCATTCACTTTGATTAAATTATTGATTTGGTGTTTGACCCACTCATTCTTTAAAATTAAATTATTTCATTTCCAATTGATTTTTAGTCCATTTTCCATGGCTTTTTATTGGCTGTAATTTTTATTGCATTGTAATCTGAAAATGATGTCTGCCTTTCTGCATTTTTTTTTGTGAAATTTTTATGCTCTAAAACATGATCAATTTTTGTCTAGGTACCCTATACTTCTGATAAAAAGCATATATTCCTTTCTATCCTTCTTTGGTTTTTCCAGAGGTCTATCACATCTATGTTTTCCAAGATTCTATTAACCTCCCTAGTTTCTTTCTTGTTTATTTTGTGTTTAGATTTCTGTAATTCTGAGAGGGAGAAGTTGAGGTCATCCACTAATATACCTTTCTGTCTTTTTCTTTTTGTAACTGGCTTAACTTCTTACTTAAGAATTTAGATGGTGTACCAGTTAGTGCAAATATGATTAGTATTGACATCACTTCCTATGGTACCATTTAATAATATGTAGTTTCCTTTCTAATCTCTTTCAATTAAGATTTATTTTTGCTTTTGCTTTCTCTGAAATTAGAATTGCTACCCCTGCTTTTTTTTTTTTTGCTTAAACTGAAGCATAATAAATTATTCTTCAGCCTTTTCCCCTTAGTCTGAGTACATGTCTCTATTTCAAATGTGTTTCTTGTATATACCATTTTGTAGGATTCTGTTTTTTAAGCAATTCTGTTATCTGCTTCCATTTTATGGGAGAGTTCAACTCATTCACTCTTATAGTTATCGTTAACAGCTGTGTATTTCCCTCTCTCCTATTTTCTCCTCTGCATATATATTTTTTCTTTCTTTCTACCCTGTTCCTTCTTTTTTATTTTATTTTTATTATTATAGTTTTTTTTTTGACAAAACATAAGCATGGGTAATTTTTCAACATTGATCCATGCAAAAACTTCTGTTCCAACTTTTTCCCTCCCTCCCTCCACCCCCTCCCCTAGATGGCAGGCAGTCCCATACATGTTAAACATGTTAAAGTATATGTTAAATACAATATATATACATATATATATGCATATTTATACAGTAATCTTGCTGCACCAAAAAAATCGAATTTAGAAAGAAGGTAAAAATAACCTGGGAAGAAAAACAAAAATGCAAGCAAATAACAGTAGAAAGAATGCAAATGCTATGCTGTGGTCCACACTCATTTCCTAGTATTCTTTTGCTGAGTGTAGCTGGTTCTATTCATCACTGATCAATAGGAACTGATTTGGATCCGATCATTGCTGAAGATAGCCACTTCCATCAGAATTGATCATCATGAAGTATTGTTGTTGAAGTGTGTAATGATCTCCTGGTTCTGCTCATTTCACTTAGCATCAGTTCAAATAAGTCTCTCCAAGCCTCTCTGTATTCATCCTGCTTTTAATTTCTTACAGAACAATATTATTCCATAACATTGATGTACCACAATTTACTCAGCCATTCTCCAATTGATGGGCATTCATTCAATTTCCAGTTTCTGACCACTACAAAGAGGGCTGCCACAAACATTTTTGCAAATACAAGTTCCTTTCCCTTCTTTAAACTCTCTTTGGGATATAAACCCAGTAGTAACCCTGCTGGATCAAAGCATATACACAGTTTGACAGCTTTTTGAGTATAGTTCCAAATTGCTCTCCAGAATGGTTGGATATATTCACAACTCCACCAACAATGTATCAGTGTCCCAGTTTTCCCACATTCCCTCCAACATTCAGCATTATCTTTTCCTGTCATGTTAGCCAATCTGAGAAGTGTGTTGTAGCATCTCAGAGTTATCTTAATTTGTATTTCTCTGATCAATAATGATTTGGAACACCTTTTCATATGAGTAGAAATGGTTTCAATTTCGTCAATTGAAAATTGTCTGTTCATATCCTTTGACCATTTATCAATTGGAGAATGGCTTGATTTCTCATAAATTAGAGTCAATTCTCTATATATTTTGGAAATGAGACCTTTATCAGAACCTACCCTGTTCCTTCTTAGTAGTGTTTTGTTTCTGACTTACTCTGTCCTTAAACTGTACTCCCTTCTATCACTGCTCATTTCTTTTCTTACCCCTTTATTGTAATGTCTCTTCCCTCACTTCTGTCCAGCCTCTCCCTTTTCTTTCCCTTTTCTCCTCCTATTTCGTCAGAGGCAATGATCAATTTCTGTATCCAACTGAGTGAATGTTATTCCCTCTTTCATCCAAAACCAATGAGATTAAGCTTCATACAATAGGTCTTTTTGTTTCTTCTTGTGATAGAATTTATCTAATTTTACATTCCTTTTCTCTTCTTCCATTAGAATCCTTTTTCATTCCTTAATGCCCTTTTTAAAATATCATGACAACAGAGTTAATTTATACCTACAGCTTTTGTCTATGTATACTCCCTCTAATTGCCTAATAAAAGATACAGTTCTTAAGAGTTGAAAGTATCATTTTCTAATCCAGGGAGGTAAAAATTTTAATCTTTAAATAATGTTTTACCTTTCTATGTCATATTTTAAATCAAATTATCCTCTTCAGTTCATTTCAAGAAAAATTATTGAAAGTCCCCTATTTCATTGAATATCTATATCTATATCTATATTATACATATATATCTTCTTGCTGGGTAAGTGATTCGTGATTGTAATCCCAGATCCTTTCTTCTTTGAAATATGGTATTTCAGATCCTCTGATTCTTTAAGAAGCTGCCAAATCCTTGATAATCCTAACTGTAGCTACTAGATACTTGAATTTTTTTAAAATTTGTTTGTTTTTTGGCAACCTCATTTTTTCCTTAATATGACAGATCTGGAGTTTTGCAACATCTTTTTTTGGGTTTTCCTTGTGGGATCTCTTTCTGGATATGATCAATGGCTTTTTTTTTAATTTTCCCATAAAGTTTTATTGCAATTTATTTTTTAAATTATTATATCTTTTAATTTGCAAAACATATGCATGGGTAATTTTTTCAACATTGATTCTTACAAAACCTTCTATTCCAAATTTTCCCCTCCTTCCTCCATCCCCTTCTCTAGATGGCAGGTAGTCCAACACATGGTAAATATGTTAAATTATATGTTAAATCCAATACATGTATACCTATTTATACAGTTTTGCTGCACAAGAAAAATCGGATCTAGAAAGAAAGAAAAAACCTGAGAAGGGAAACAAAAAATGCAAACAAACAATAACAGAAAGAGTAAAAATGTTTTGTTGTGGTTCATACTCAGTTCCCATAGTCCTCTCTCCGGGTGTAGATGGCTCTCTTCATTAATGGATAATTGGAACTGGTTTGAATCAATTCATTGTTGAAGAGAGCCATTTCCTCAATGGAATTTTTCAATGACTATTTTGCTTTCTGAATCTTGTATATCAGGGCAGTTTGCCCTGATGGTCTCTTGAAAAATGCTATACAGGCTCTTTTTTTTTAGTTATAGCCTTCAGATATACTATTAATTTTTAAATTACCTCTCTTGGATCTGTTTTCCAGATCAGATGTTTTATCCAATGAGGTATTTTACATTTTCTTCCATTTTTGTAATGGGCTAAAGCTCAAGTTGATGCACTGAGATCCCATCTCAGTAATTGGACCATATTCTGTTAATATATAAGCTTGGAGAAAGAATGGCCCCATCCACTCTTTGTGCAAGTCCTGATGTGTTGTATAGGAAATGATGATTTTGGTGGGTGGAGGCAGAGGGGCGGAGAGAACTGCTGGCTGGTTCCTGTCACAGCTGCTTACATTGCTAATCCCCCTTCATCTCAAAAAGAATAAAGATTGAAGATTTTCTCTTAACCTGAATTCCTGACTCCGACTGATTTTAAAATACAAGGTCATCACACATTTTTATCATTTTCTAGAGTTTGAATGATTCTTGATGTCTCATAGAATCACTAGCTTTCATTTGCCCTATTTTAGTTTTCAGTTTGATTTTCTTCAGTTTACTTTTGCATCTTATTTCCCATTTTATTGATTCTGCTTTTCAAGGCATTATTATCTTCAACAGATTTTTTTTTTTTGCATTTGGCCAATTGTTTTTTTTTTAAGGAATAGATTTTTTTTCAATTTTTTTTTGCATCTGGCCAATATAAACCACTAATTATGTAATCTCTAGGTAATGACTTCATTTCATGAAGTTATGATCAAATAATTCCTTTACTAAACTATATGCTTCATTCTCTATTCCTTATCTTTAAGTGAAATAATGGATTAGTATCAATGGCAGTTGTCTTAGAAATATAGTATTGAAGAACTCCTAACAGATAAGATACAGATCTGAACCTTCTTAATTTAAGATTTTACTGTAACAATGATATCACAGTCATAGTCCTTATTCTCCTAAATATAACAATCTATAAAAGACACCCCAGTTTTTTCCTTTTCATAATTTAAAATGACTCTCATATTATCAAATTTTATAAGATTTTTGTATTTATCTTTATCCTTTATATTACACTTAAATGATTATTCTATTTCTCCTTTTCATTACAAACTCTATTATGACAATAGCCACACTTTCATCCTTTTGTTCTCAGTATTTAGGGCAGTCTCTTAGACATGATAGAAACTTAATAAATATGTATACACTAAAAAGATTAATAAGCAGAAATAAATTTTAGTTAAATTCATACATGACCATTCATTGCCAGGTTAAGTGAATTTCATGGTGGTTACAGTATACCAGTAGTATTTTAAGTATTATATTGAATTAATTACTTTAATTAATAAGTATATAGAAATGGTCATAATTGCTTATGCTTAAAAGAGTGCTACCTTTTTGTGTTTAGAAGAAAATTTAACACCCAAAGCTCTCTATAGCATATGTGGCATAGTAGATAGAGCACTTGACTGGTAATCAGAAAGATTCATCTTTTTAAGTTCAAATCCAGTCTCAGACACTTACTCTATATGAGACCCTGGACAAGTCACTTAATGCTGTTTGCCTCAGTTCTTCATCTGGAAAATAAGCTGGAGAAGGATCTTTGTCAAGAAAATGCAAATGGGATCGTAAAATGTTGGACATTACTGAAACAACTCAACAGTAACATTTGGAAAGCCACATTTCTTTAGAACATTTTTTTTTTAATTAAAGATTTAGTTAAGAAAAATACACAGTTTCAGTAAATATAAAATGTTCATTAAAACTTTTCGATGTCATGTAGTACACTACAGGATGACAATTTTCAGGTTTCTTTTGTTGGAGTGGTCATATTTTCAGCCTCTGGTCAGACTGAAATTCCCTTGGGTCTACCTCTCATAATATTTTGGCACTTTACTTGGCCACAGCTGGAAGCCAGAAGTAGAGAAATAAGTGAAATGGAAAAATAATGAAAAACAAAAGTCAACCAATTCTTTTTTCTCTCATACACACTCTTCTCCCACCCTCCTCATTATTGAAACTCAAAAACAGATCCATTTGTGTTTTAACTTAAGTTAGAGGCAATCCTGAACATTTTTTTTCCTTTCCTTGTTCTAAAGGGCAGAATTAACACAGCTCAGGAAAAGGATTATCTCTTCTTTATAATTTTTTGCACTTGGTGATTTTTTTCAAGGTGATTGAAACTTTTTTTTAATGAATAATAAGATTTGTAAATCATATTCCTTATAAACTTTACATATATCTTATGTTAATGATAACTTTCATTTTTGTTTAGCCTTTAAAGTCCTTCATAACTTTGACCCAATCTACTTTCCTAGTTTCATCATATATTTATAATTTTCCTATTATTGAATCATAACCTCTATTCAAGAAAATAAAAGATATATCAAGAGGATCAGATTGGGGGAAAAAAAAGAATAACTGGTAAGACTCTAGTGGATTCAGTTCAGTTCAATGTAATACTATTTAACAAGCTTGCCATAAAAGATCCTATTCTAAAGAAAGAATAAACATATAACAAAATCACAGATTAATTGAGCTCTCAAACTAAATCATGATAAACATAAGTCATTTTCAACAAAGTTGCCAAGATAATTTTCCTAAGGCATAGATTTAACCATTTTGTTTTCATGCTCAAAAATCTCCAATTATTCCCTGTTGTTTTGTGTGTGTGTGTGGGGGGGTGGAATCAAATTCATAAAATTGACTTTTAAGGCCCTTCACAATATGATGGCAACCTACATTTCCAACCTCATTTAACTTCATTCTCCTCCATGATCTTTGTTCTAGCCAAACTTGAATTGTATCTGTTTAATTTAATGTTCCATCTTCCAAATTCTTTAGAGCCTTCTTTCCCCATCTCTTTTTCTCATAAGCCTTGTCTTAGAATTTCTTCATCTGGAAATGGTCCAGAAAAAAGTGAACAGGTTATGAGACTAATAAAAACTATTCTATTCAAGTATTGGTTGAAGGAACTAGCAATGTTTGACTTGAAAAGAGAAGAATATGGGGATAATTGATAGATGTATTCAAGTATTTCAAGATCTGTCATGTAAAAGAGTAATTATTTTGTGGGGCCCCAGAAAAAAGGAATCAGAGCAGAGGTTGGGTTTGAAAGAGGGATATCTTGTGGATCTATGCAAGAACAAATGCTGACCAATTAGAACCATTTAAAAGCAGAATGATCTATCTCTGGAAGTAATGAATTGTTTAACCCTAGAAATCATTGACCTAGTTTTGGAAGACCAAATATTATTTAGAATGTTCTTTCTCTGATATGGATTGGATAGACTGGATAGATTATTTATTCCTTCCCAACTTTCATGCCCTTAGATCCTATGCCTTTCATAATAATGGACATTAAAATAATAATAAAGGAAATGTTGGTACCATCTTTATTCTGTGGGGTTCAAAATAGTTGACATAAACATCTTTGTTTCTTTGGTTTCCAAAATGTCCCTTGATGAAAGAGAATATGGGGCATTGTTCTTATTTTTTTTTTTAATTCTATGGATGGGAAAACTGAAACATGGCAGATGCAAATAGCTAAAATACGATCTGGAAAGTCATGAAACATGAGTAAATGTGGAAACAGAGCTAGGATCCTAGAGCAGTCAATGAAAGGGTTATCAATATTTATTAAATGTCATCCAGGAAGAAGACCACAAGAAATTGCATGTTCATAGTTAGATGTCCTTGAGATGAAAAACTTCAAACTCAACCTTCTTTTGAGGTTAGAAATATAATACGCCCCACCCCTTTGTGTTTGTTATGTGGTCAATTTTTCCCATCTCTGTTTTAGCTGTTCCCACAATCTAGGCTACAAGATTTGGAATTTCTGGTATGACAGGTAATAAGAAGTCTTAGAAGTCTTAACAGGTGGGTAACACAGATCATCTCCTCAGTCTTAATTTTCTTTATAGAGAAGATCTGAACAGCTTTGTTCAATAATTGACATTTTTGATTGAGGCTGTTTCTTCAAATATATTCTCGTTTGCATCTCTACAAGGCTCATTGATTGAAGGAGTCAAATAGTACAGCAATAAAAATGTTTAAGAATGACAAAGCTCAGGTATAGTAAATTCAAACTAAAGATGACTCTACCTAGCTTTGATATTTCTCTGAACTAATAAATAATAGAAATGCTCATGAACATTTCATCAATTTTCCTGTATTTTTAGACTTTCTTAATTTAAAAGAAATGATTGAGGAAACAGCAGTCTGACTAGGTATATTAGACAGTGATCATTCCTATAGGTGTTAATAAACCCTGGGATGTGGGGAGAGATTTATGGATTAGAATAGAAATATAAAGTAACACATTTTGTTTCTCATAATGAAGAAATAAAAAATCTAGGGGGGGAAGAAAAAAAAGGGATTCTTTCTGCTGAGCACCAGTAACCAAAGCAAACAGAGAAATGATAATGAACTTGAAGAGTTATTACCTATGAAGGAGGATCAGGTGTTCCTTTGAGGAAAAGTAAAAATCACTCCAAATCCAACAAGCCCATACAACAAGCCCAGCTCCTCTTTGTCCTCAGCACTCACATGCTTTGCCTTAGGCACATTTCACATGTAACCTGGTTTGACAAGCTGTGCTGGAAAAAAGCCAGACAACAAATCTAAATCTACACAGTTTCCCCCCCCCCTCCAAATAGGGAGTGGTTCGATATCTTTTCAGTGCTCAAAAACACCTTCTTTTTCATTTTACTCTTTCAATCATGCTCCTAACTCTGAATAGTGCCCTAGTGGTTGAAAGCAGTAACTGAAACTTAAAAAGTTCACCCAGATAACTCACCCTCCCTGAGCATATTTCTACATTGGCCTGCCATAATTTGACTGATGGTTGGGTGCTTCCTGCTATTTTAAGTGCTGGTCAGTCTGAAATTTCCTCTTCTAAAGCATTTTTTGAAGCTACTAGGCTTCAAAGAGGCATTGTTCAGTAAAATATGCTCTATAGCATAATATGCATACTTTATATATGTTTTCTACTTTGAATTGCCCAGATGAATGGAAGTTGACTTTATAATCAAAATTTCTCTCCAAGACCTTCTTTGACTCCACTCAATACAATAATAATAGCAATTCTTTTTTCTTTTCCTACTCCCTCCCTCCTTCCCTCTCTCTTTCTTCTCCTCCTCCCTTCCTCTCTCCCCCCTTCTTTTCTTTTTCTTTTCTTCCATCTATACTTATTTTCTTTCTTTTCTTTTTTCCTTCCTCCTTCGCTTTCTCTCATCTTCCTTCCCTCCCTCCACATCTCTTTCTTTTATTCGCTTGCTTTTCTCTTTCACTCCCTCCCTTCTTTACTTTGTTCCTTCTTTTCTTCCTTCCTTGCTTTTTCCTCTCCTCTTTCCTCTCTCCCACTATTTCTTTTTCTTTCTTTCTTTCTTTCTTTCTTTTCTTTTTTTCTTTCTCTCTCTCTTTCTCTCTCTCTCTTTCTTTCTTTCTTTCTTTCTTTCTTTCTCTTTCCATCTTCCCTCCCTTTCTCCCTTCTTTCTTTCCTTCTTATAGATTTTTCTAGATTATTTTTTATTGTATATATAATAGTTCATTTATGGATTTTTCCTTTCTTTCTTGTAAATTTACAATTATATGATAAGAAGACTAATATTCTGAGATTTGAAGGACTTTAAGATATTGAGAGAGTATCCAATGGTTTGGACTTTTTGCATGGGATACTGATTTTGCAAAGACAGATGTGAGAAACCCAAAATCAAGTTTGAAAAATAGAATATATTTCAAATTGACTGGGATATGTGAAGTATATTAACATAAAATAAACCTGGAGAGATAGCCAGATTTTGAAAGGTTTTAAATGTCAAACTGAAGAGTGTGCAATTTTCTGAAATCCAATTGGGAATCATTGAAGATACATCAGTAAAGTAAGTAATTTGTTCTTCAAAAATATTGTTTTTTAAAACAAGAGAGGGCAAATAAAGAAGAATCATGTGAAGAAGAGATTAATTAAAGAGAGGAATGAAATGAAAATGAAAAAGTATAAGTGCCCTGAATCAGAGTGGAAATGATCTGAAAGTGATAGATATCAAAGATTTAGTAGTAGTGTATTCAGCATAGAACCTAGAATAGCTCCAAAGATGCAAAACTGGGTAGCTGGAAAGATACTTTTTTTTTTTTAATTAGAAGGAAGGATGGATTTAAGTGGAGAAATAATGAGTTCTGGCTTAAACATATTGACATACCTATGTCACATTCAGATAAAGATGGCCAGCTGCCATTGTTGATGAGAGACAGAAATTCTAGAGGTATGCTAACACTAAAGGTAATGACCTGAACTTTATTAACCTTGAAGAAAGTAGAATATTTCCAATATAGTAGGGCATATCTTTATATTTTATTAAATTTTTTTCATCCAATAAAATTCTGCTCTTTTTAGTGTCCCATTATGTTGTGAAGGTGAACTTTCATTCAGAGATAAATTAAAAAGTATGGCAGGCCTTATAAAGAATATACCAATAAAAGATTGGTATAATCCCATTGTCAGGGTATGTATGTATGGTTAGATACCATACACTGATAAACATTATATATATACATGCCATATATCAGGGGTTCTCAAACTACGACCCGTGGTCCAGATGTGGCAGCTGAGAACATCTATCCCCCTCACCCAGGGCTATGAAGTTTCTTTATTTAAAGGTCCACAAAACAAAGTTTTTGTTTTTACTATAGTCCAGCCCTCCAACAATCTGAAGGACAGTGAACTGGCCCCCTATTTAAAAAATTTGAAGACCCCTGCCATATATGGTATATATTGTAGAATAGGTACAGGGATATATATATGCACATATATATACACATATATATGTATGTACACATATATGTGCATATATCTATATTATGTATACCTGTTATTTAAAGGATAGCCTAATTAAGTTTGGAAAGAGTACTATTTGGGTTCAGCATGATGAACTTTGGTCCACAACAATTAACATCACTTGTTGTTGTGATCTGTACTGCTGGCAGGATAGCCACAGTGACAAAATCATAAATCTTTGAAGTTCTGAAGTCTTTAAACATGTGATGTAAAATGTCATATTGTTTTTCAAAATTATTGTAGCCAATAATGAAAAGATGAGAATAATGTCTGAGATGTCTAGTTTTTTTTTTAAAGAATCCTTTGTTTTTATGCCATTTTCATTTCCATGTAGATTCCTTCTCCTTTCCCTGTTTACATAATGATCTCCTGTAACAAATAATAAAAAGAAAAGAAAAAGAAAGAAAAATAGAAAGGAAGACAGAGTAATTGACTGAAGTCAACCATCCCAGCAACTATCTGACAATAGTTAAATTTCCAAAATCAGTCTTTATGTTTTGTTAAAGAGAGAGAGAGAGAGAGAGAGAGAGAGATGAGCATATTCTTTTATCTTCAGGGATAAGCTTAGTTGTTTTAATTTAGAGCACTTGGCTTCCTGTTTTGTTACTGCTGGAGTTAGTGATATTTCCTTTTAAACTGTTGTCATCCTTTCTCACATATAATGCCAGTTTTAAGACATTTCTTAGCCAAATATATCAGATGCCATAAAGAAGCTGTAAGAGAGAAGCCACTCTTTCTCTTTTTTTAACTGTTCCATTCCTTTGATTTATTGGGAAAACCAGTTAGAAACATGTTTTACATTATCATCAAAAGAGTCCATTGATTATCATTTTCAGGAAAATTTGAAAAGACTTTTTCACTTAGGTTTTTTTTTTAATTGGAGTATCATTTTCCAAGTCATGCATGGTAGGTTAAAATTAAAGAAGTTAGTGAACAGTTTATGATGAATATCCAAAGGACTTTTGATTTGTCATGATTTCATTTATATATCTATATTTCACAAATTTGTAGCTTTAAGAGAAACATTTATATTTAAGAAATCAGCATTCATGGAATCCAAGTTTCTGTCACTGATAAGACCTCCCTTACTTGCTTATACAGGAATAACTTACTTACCATTGCTCCAATCAGTGTCATCAGGTATTAATACTGTTAATAGATTAATAGCAAACTGTATCTTTATATAGCAAACCCTTGCATTAAAAAAAATCATCTGACTCATTGATTGAGAAAAAGCCAAACCTATGAAATCAGTCACTTTAACTGTACCTTGACACCTTGGCTAATTAGTTCAACAGGAATTTATTAAATGGCTACTATACATGAACCACTCCACTGGATGCTTTGCATGCAAATATAATACATACATTCATAATATAATATGCATGCATGTAAATTCACATACATATGCTGGGATTTTTACATATATTTACATGAATGTATACGTGTATGCCTATATGTGTGCATAAAACAACAGTTGACACTCTCAAAGAAATCATATTTCTGGAATAGTCCTCTGGCTCTTCTTTTTCTACTAAATTCCAGTTCTGAATCTACTGCCATTCTTTACCCACTTAGATGTAAGCTGTTTTTTAAAATTGTATTCTTCCTATAGCACTAACTAAACCCCATCATATTATCTCACCTAATGTGTTTCTAAAAAACTAATTAATGATATTAACTGGGGTATGTCTGTCAAATTCCTGGTAGTATTCTCCTCAATTATATTTGGAAGCCAGTGAGATATTAGAAATAAATGCATTTTTCAAAATAAGTTTCTGTTGATGGCTATGATTGTCAAACAAAACTGTAACTAGAAATCACTAAAGAAATATGGAAACCCTACAAGTAAATATAGGTATTTTTTCAAATTGAATACAATAATAGCAAAACAATATCCCAACCTAAGGATAATAATACATGCTATTTAGTGTATTCATATTCAGAGAATATCATTATTATTCTTCTGAGTCTCTCTAATCTTTTATTCAAGGAATATTTTTGTAACTCCAGGTTTCCTGACCTCACATTATCTCTTACTATGTGATAGTATATCATATAATTAGATACTCCATGACCAAACACTGTAATTCACTCCAAAGATCTGCAAAAGTATTAGAAGAATTTGGCATTTGTGAGAAAGAGGAATGCCTAATTTGTATCATGTAAAAGAAACATATATTAAGTTTTCCCCCAATTGGGTTTTCCGCCAATAAAAAATAATAGAAAATAAATTATACCTTGATTCATCAGGTTCTTCCTGACCATTTATGAATTTCATACTTCCATGAATCCTGGGAAAACAAGTAATGTTATTTTATCAGATTTTATGGACCATCAGACAGGCTAAAAGGTGCACTCGCAAAGCTTTGTGTGTGTTGGTTAGATAGTAAAGTGTATTTTAATGGAAAAGATTGTTCCACCTATAGCAACTAAAAAAAGAAGTGATTCACTCTTTAGGCCTGACATGTTTTGAGAGACAAACATGCCTGTAAAGTTGGCCAGACTAGTGGGTGCCAGATGATAATTGACACGGACCCTAAAGCCACAAGATCAAGCCAGGACTTACTCTTGTTCTTCACTGGGGCTCTATGGAGGCCAAACACAGTGTACTATTAAATCAAACAGTTTCAGAGAGAAAGAAATAGGTCATTTTCTTCTTGTCAAGTCACAGAATGACATACTATAGACAGCAGGAAAGCCATTATTGAGAGGTCCGTGCATAAAGTACATGTTGGTGGATAATCGAGGAGAGATGGAAATCTCACAGAAACAGGAAAACAACCCCCTTTTCCCCCACTAATACCATAAACAAAGTAATGGAGTTCCCAACCAAAGAGTCAATTATTTCTTACCTCAAACTTGGATGAGACTCAATGGAGCATTATGAGAGATTTTCTCAGGCACATGAGTAATTGCACAACTCATTAAAAAGTTATAGATGAATATTACTTGAGCCTCAGTTGGAGTGTTATAAAGTATGAATTCCAAAGTAAAATCTGGTTAAGGATTAAGTATGTATGAGAAAGAAAAAAAACCCAATACAGAGCAGTGAGGCAAGATTTAAGTCATCTGGAATGCACCTGAACACAGCAGTGGTCAAAATGAGACGAAGTTGGGGGTGGGAACAAAGAGACATTCAGAATACCAGGGTCAGACTTCCCAGTTGTTTTCTCTTTTACTGCCCTCAGTTGGAGGAAAACAAAAGTTAAATCCTGGTTCTAAGTGTAAAAGTAAAGTTTTCTAATCAAAACAATGAGAGAAATACTTTTGGGAGCTCTCTTACGTATTTAGACATGGTTCTGGTTGGAAAAAAGAATTTTAAAAATGGAGTAAATAATGATAATGTAACATAAATGTGTAAGTCATTTATAGCTGAATGAAATGGCAAAGAAGTTAATACTTTTTATTAACCAGCAAGTATCTGTGTTCCAGCGTCTCATCATGAACATTTTCATAGGCTTCTGCAGGTCATAGGTTAGCTGAATGCACACATGGAGAGAAACTTCAGGTCTTTGAGGATTTCTATGTGTATTAATTCTGAATACAAACTACATGCAGAGAGATTATATACACACACATACATATGCACACATATGTACACATACCTAATTAGACATGTATGTGTGTTTAAACATGATGTAGGCATATACTCATGTGTATGTATGGGTGTATATTTCATATATACCTCATGTGTAATACATTTACATATATCTGATAAATAAATATTTGTATTTTAATTTATGAGGAGAAAAGTTGTGATTTGATCAGCCTAGAGAGTTGTCATGTGGATAAAATTTTCTTTCATCATGTAAATCAGAAAATCTTCTATGATTTACAGGCTTAGAAAACATATTAAGCCCCTGAGAGGGTGACTGATCTTTACATTGTCACACAGCCAGTATCTACCAGGGACAGGAACCATGATCTTATTGGTTTCAAGGTTGGTCTTCTATTTCAATATTTTATATTCCACTAAGAAAATATCATCTATACAGAAGTATGCAAAGCTTTATTCATTATAGACAAGAATTAAAAAGGAATTTAAAGGTCATTAGTACTATCTCTTGGTTTCATAGATGAGGAGATGAAGCCCTAGAAAAAGTAAGGAATTAGCCAAGCTCTCACAGGTAGTCAACATCAAATGCAGGACTTAAACCCATGTCTCTTGCTCTCTCTTACTTGCTAAATCAAGCCTATTATCTCCATTTGACAATGATCACCACCTTCTCTTCTCTGGTCTCTGGAACTTTCTTGTCACTAATCTTTCCTGATTCTCCTTCTGTCTATCCTCTTCTCAGTCTTCTTTGCTCATTCACCATAGACTATTCTTTCTAATTTCTACATCCACATTTTTTCCTTCCACATGCTCATTGACTTCAATTCTCATAGGTTTAATTAACATCACTATAGTAATGACTCTCAGATTTATATATACCACTCATTTTGTCCAACTCACCAATTTCCTCCTGGTCATTTCAAGATGGATGTTTCAGAAGCAGTTGAAACTTAACATGTCAAAAGTAGAACTCATTATTTTCCCTCAAAAAGCTACTCCTTTCAAATTTTCCTAGAAGTTTCCTTTCATAGATGGAATTACAAAAAATGGTCATTTTTCACCTCCTTGCTTTTCCACATCCTACACATCCAGTTAATTGATAAATATTGCCATTTCTCCTTTCACTACATATCTTTTTATATCTTCTCATCTGACTCCTCATTACTCACACAGCCACCATCTTAATAAAAGTTCTCATAACTTCTTGCTTGGTTTATTGTAGGAGCCTTCTAACTTATTTCTCTTCCTCAAATCTCTTCATTCCAATCAATCCTCCACACTGCTGCCAATTTTTTTTAAAACAAATCTAACCATAATACTCCTTTATTCAAAAACTCCAGTGGAATCCTATAACCTTTAAAATCAAGTATAATTCTGTTGGTTGAGCTTTTAAAGCTTGTTACAGCCTTCCCCTGACTTCACACGTTCATTTGATATTATCCTCCTTGCTTTACTCTGTGATTCAGTCTAACTATCTTCCTCTCTGTTTCTCACACTTAACATTCTATCTCCTATCCTTGTACTGATTATCCACCATATCTGGCAGGTTCTTTCTCCCTTCATCTGCTTCCTAGAATTCCTTTCTTTCTTCCTATTAACTTCAATTGTGATTGTCTTTCCTCTCAAACTATCTTGTATTTAACTACTTTTTATAGATTAGGTTTTTTTTATTCTATTTATACTTAAATATATGTTTTGTATCTTAAAATATAATCTTTGTGACTGGGACACATTTCATTTATCATATATGTATTCCCACTCACTTTGATAACTGCAATCAGATGATAATCATCTAGTTTTAAAAGGAGACAAAAAGCACATAATGTGTTTCAGACTTTGTTTAAGTACTATAGATACAAAATTGATATGCATAATGCTTATTGATTGCATGAATAACTCACTTCCCTGTGTTATTTCCACATCACCCCATTGTTCCCTTTAAACTAGCTACTTACAAAACTTCTATAAATAATCCATACATCATCTAATAAAAAGAAAGTTTCAACTCTTTTCCAATATTCCAGAAATGTTAGTATTAGTAAAATAAGATTACATTGCCACTTTGAAAAGAATATGTAAGTTACAAAATGTACTGAATACCTAAACAAGTATTCCACATAAAGATGTTCTTTTTTCCTTTCTATCCCTTATAGCCATTATCTTCAGCAAATAAATTCTATTTATTTTGTCACTAAGAATAAAACAAAGCAAAAAAAAAAAAAAAACCACCTTCATTGCTTAAAGGAATACCAATTGGAGATACTGGAGAAAAGTGACTGGATGATATAAAATTTCCCCTTCATGGATTAGAATTGGGTGATTAAATGGACAAAAGGGATACAGACATACATATTGTAAGACAGAGGATTTGTATTGTATGTTTGAGCTGAATTATTTTTCTTTGCTTTAACATAGAGGATAGATTGGAGAGTAGGAAATGAGTATGTAAAAATGAAAAACTTGAATAAAATGTATTTTAAAAAGTGATATATTCTTTCCTGAAACCTTATGTGCCAAATCTCATAAGCCAGGATTTTAATGTCAGCAGCGTTGTCATTTATTTAGAGACATTTTTTTAATCTGTGTATATATTGATGGATTCTGTTGTTGGAAAAAGTCTTTTATAGAGACATTCTCTTCAGCATTTAACACAAGACCCTGTATGTGGTAATCAGTGGATAATGTTTGGTGAACGGGATGAAGTCCTGAAAATAACTATGCATATTGACTTTGGAAAAGTATGCTGTTTAAATCAAAATGTCAATATATCTTGGCATCATCAACACACTTTTTGGAGGGTAGCATTTACTGAACTCAATAATACTTTGGAGGTGCTATGGACTTTCTAGAACTTAAAAAAGGGTTTCTGCCATTTTATGACTTTTTGTCTAATTGAATGAACTTTGTAGGTGTCAAAAGAAAAGTTAAATCCTTGGTCCAACATCGAGGCTCTTTCCCTCTACAGGTTATTTAATTAAAAAAAAAAAAAGCATTTCAGTGAAGCTGGGAAATGCTCTCCCTGCTCTAGGTGGTTTCACTCTAGTTTGCCCTTCCTAGGGCTTGATAGTTTTGTTTTGAATTGCAGTATAAGCATTGCTTGTGAGGAAAATATACCTGGAACATCCTGCCCACTCAAGTACCAGGTGTAATTCAAAAGGGAGTCTGAAAAGTGCAGAAATGAGGACTCCTCATTCTTTGTTTTGTGTACTGTTTTATCTGCTGGCTCACACACCTGAGGATGCCTACTTCCCACAGGTTAGGTATGCTGATTTATATGAGATCTAGTGAGAACAGTTAGTCCTGATAGGGCTACATAAAGATCCTCAAGTTAAAATAAGCTTCTTGCCTTGAAGATTTGAGGCAAAGGATACTCAAATCAGTCAACAAATACATTTATACTATTTCATTAGAGTTTGAAGAAGGGAAGGGATAAAAAAATGAGTTATTTTAATAACCAATCTTGGATTTACAGAATAGATAATTAAATGTATCTAATTATCTATATCTATATTTCGCTTTTGTGCAGAGCCAGGGAACTATGATAGATAGATAAACAAATGTAGAGAGAGAATGTTATAAATACACACACTATATCTACCCATCAATCCATCTAGCTATCTATCTATCTTCATACTCAAATATGTGTGTGTGTGTTTGTGTGTGTGTTTGTATCAGGGTCACTGTATCAAGTGTTTAATTTTCTTTAGAAGGGTTCAATTTCAGAAATGGGGTAATGGGGATTTCTCCAGAAATATCCCAATCAAAAGAGACATCAATATATCAAACTCTTCTCTTTAAAACTTGAGAGTTAAGAGATGGATATATAGATACATAGATATAAATATATAAAGAGTGGTAATTCCTGTTATTTTACATGGAATAAAGAAAATAGAGTCATAGCATGTCAGAATTGAAAGAGACACTAGAATTCATTTAGTTTATATTCTTTACAGATAGGAAAAAATGAGGGCAGGGCAGACAGGTAAAGTAACTTTCTAAATGCAATAAACTTGTAAATTGTAAAGTCATAATTTGGCCCTAGGTCCTCTGATTTAAGGTAAATTATCTTTTCACTGGTTGAACATATCATTAGAACTTTCCTGCTCTTTGTATTTGATGATGTCATTCCTGATATGGACCTTTAAGTACTGACTGGAAGTTTCCAAATCTGAAAGCATTTTTTTTCCTTCTTTGATGAAGATCTGTGATTTCATTGTTGTAGCCAATGACCACTGTGAAAACTGATGCCTATTTGGAACTATGCCCAAAGGACTATAAAACTGTGCATAGTCTTTGATCCAGTAGTGTCACTACTGGGTCTATAAACCAAAATCATAAAAGAGGAAAAAGCACCTGCTTGTGCATAAATTTTTGTAGCAGTTCCTTTCATAGTGGCAAGAAACAGAAAATTGAGTGAATGTCCATTTATTAGGGAATGCTAACGAAGCCATGGCATTTGAATGTAATGGAATATCACTGTTGTATAAGTAATGATCAACAGGCTGATTTCAGAAAAACCTGGAAAAATTTACATGAACTGATACTGAGTGAAGTGAGTAGAAACAGAATGACATTGTACATAGTAATAGCAAGATTCTATGACTATCAACTGTAATAACTTAGCTCTTCTCAGCAGTATTGTGCTGCAAGACAATACCAATAGACCTGGTATCGAAAATGCAATATGCATCCAGAGAAAGATCTATGGAGACTGAAAAGCATAGTATTTTCATTTTTTTTCCTTTCTCCTAGTTTTTCCCTTTTATCTAAATTTTTTTCATGACATGACCAATATGGAAATATGTTTAAAAGTATTGTATATGTATAACCTGGCTCAAATTGCTTGTGGTCTTGGGGAGAATGGGGTAAGGAAGAGAGGGAGAAAAATTTGTAACTCAAAACCTTATAAAAATGAATGTTAAAAATATTTTTGCATGTAATTTAAAAAATACTACTCAGTGAAAAAAAGAAAGGTAATGCCATTAATACTTATAAGAATAAATTTGTAACTTAGAATTTTAGATGTTGGGTAACTGGGAAGTTGGGATGTTTATGTATGTATGTATGTATATATATTACATTATTCTTATTCCTATTTTCATTCTTTCATTGAGAAACATGAATAGGGCAGCTAGATGGCACAGTGGATAGAGCACCAGAACTGAAGTCAGAAGGACCTGAGTTCAAATCTGGTCTTAGATACTTAACACTTCCCAGGTGTATGACCCTAGGCAAGTCACTAACCCTAATTGCCTCAGCAAAATGAGAGAGAGAGAAAGAGAAAGAAAGAGAGAGAGAGAGAGAGAGAGAGAGAGAGAGAGAGAGAGAGAGAGAGAGAGAGAGAGAGAGAGAGAGAGAGAAACATGAATAATACCTAGCAATCTCATGTTTCCTACAGTTCTTCCTTAATTTGACTCCTGATTCTTTGCATTTAGAATTTCAAGGATGTTATTTTCATTTCACACTAAACTCCACATGCTGGGAAGCACATTATTCCTGCAATTCAACCTAGTGGAATTTTATGCCCAAGTACTATAAATTGCTAAGTAGGGCCTTATGGCCTAGAAACATTACATGAAGTCTTTGCAGCTAAAATGAGGTGCAGAATATAAACATTTTGGATAAGCCAGTGTAGAATGTCACTTTTATGAATTATGTGGAAAAACTTTAGGTATGGACAAAACATAATAGAAGCCTATTATAAAATATGATAATCCAGCGAAATTAGCCTCATTTCCATTACCTATGAAAGATAAATTACTTTGCCAAACATTATGGTAAAGATCATGATAGCACTTCCTTGGAGTGAGTTAGATTTTCTAAAGATAATTTCAAGCTTAACATGTCTATATAGTCTACTGTGTTTTAGTCTCTCTCTCTCTCTCTCTCTCTCTCTCTCTCTCTCTCTCTCCATATATATATATATATATATATATAATATATATATATATATATATACACACACACACACATATATATATACACACACTATATATATATACACACACACACAATATATATATATAATATATATATATATATACACACAAACATATACTATGGTTCTTTAGAAGGCTATCCCTCCTTATTTTTATTTTGTAGCTTAACTTCCTTGCTTAATAAAATTGATTAATTGATTGAAATTATTTCCTCTTACAATCAACATGATTTTTCTCACTATTTCTCATGCCAGTATTACCTCCTATCTCTTTCCTTGAATTCTCGTTTCCCCATTAAATATCAGTACAAATGTAATCTTCAGAAAGCCTATATGGTATCTTCCTTGATATTTGGTAACTGATTTTATTTTAGATCTCATATTATTATATATATATATATATATGTTTCTGCTTGCCTTATGTACTTTTGCATTATAGATTCTTGTGGTGATCAAATAATACAAAAACTATAAGATGATTAGCATAGAATTTGGTTTATAATAGGCATTATATAAAATTTAGTATTAATTATTATATACAGATGAGAATCATATTGTTTTCTAATTAATGGGTAATGGAGGGGCTGTATGGAGGAAGAGAATTTAGAAGTCAGAAAAAAGTATGTTTTTTCAATTAAAATTTTATTATAGAAGAATTAGATTGTATAACTTGGACTGGATGGTCTATAAGATGCCTTCCAGCTCAAAATCCTATCCAATCAGTTATTTGTCTCCTTAATGAATGAGTCAGTTCTTATAGTATCCCTAAAATTCCTTCTGACTTTGAGATAATGTAATTTTTTGACAATTAATAAGATAATCTGTCTCATGCAGGACTTTAACTGTTCTACCATCTTGTTTTTTATGTGTTTTCTTTCATGGGAAGGTACAGGGTTAGTTTCATTACTCCAGAGCAAGCTAGAACATGTAGAAGATTCAGAAGAAGCCATTCTAACTTCAGTTGCTTAATATGTAAAATCCAGATATGATGAAGAAAGAAGATGGTGGTTATGATGCTATCTGCCATATATAGCATCATAAGCACTATCTTCTTTCTTTATAAGAGGCTATGTACAGTTCCCTGACTCTTAGAGGTGACTACATGTCACTTAGGGAGTAGAAATAATATTTAAATTCATAATTGTGTTCTAAAAGACACAAGAAAAATCTGCCTGGTAATTAAATGTGTGGAGACTGTTTTCTGGTTGATTTCACAAGCTTGTACAAACATCAGTTATAGTGTACAAGGTATTAAAATAGTGTACACATAAATGTGTATGAATACATACAAACACATTCTGGATAAAGATCAAATACCAGGTAATGTTCAAAAGCAAGAAAAACCAATTAGCAAATTCATGCATTAGCCTTCTGTTTACACTTCAATTCCAAAACATAAATGATAATTTGTTTCAGTAATGCTTTATCCCTTGATTAGTGTTTCCATATAACAATATTGTCTGAACTTGAATCCCTGATACAAACTAAAAATACTTTATAAATCCAAATAAAATCATGAAATTCTAGCACAGTTTTGCTTATTAACAGATGGAATGGAATAAAGAAAAAAGCCCATTTGAAAACAAAAGGATAAATTATTAATCTTCCCTTTAGAATGGCTGTTCCACATGTTTAGAATGATCTCCATCTTCATTTCCAACCCTAAGGAACCACAGGGTTCTTTCAAGATACAATACAAGCAACACCATTCTGATTTTTTTCATACATTTCCTTTCTATGAGGGAAAGATCTTGGAAACCGTGGTATTGACCTTAAATTAACTTAAAGATGGCTTAATTCCATCCTTTCGTTTTGTAGACATGGTAATTGAAATACAGAAAAGAGAAATGTCCTAACCCAAGGTTAGTTAGTGGTACAGAAAAGGAATGTATGCCAGATCTCTTGATTCCTCTGGCACTTTTTCATCATGCCACATTATGTCTCCCCTACTGCTATTGTATTATATCTGGCATCTTATCAAATGCAAAGTCCTGTAAACCAGAATTTCTGACATCCACCCAAAATAAATCTTCAATCTTCAATCAGTTTCATGCTCAAATTAACTGGATAGAGCAGTCAATGTGGGAACTAAGGAAAGATTTTTAGAAAAATGTTATTTTCTCTTCTTACCCTTTATTGGAGAAAAATTGATCTTTTTTCACACAGCTTATCTGTTCTCAAAAAATAGTCACTTATATGTGTAAATTATTGCCTTTTCAAGCATGTAGGGTCATACATTTAGAACCAGAAGAAATTCTACCCATCATCTGGTCCAATGGTATTTAGCTTTTTGTATACGTGTGATTTTCATGGACTCTTTGATATAGTCTGTTGAAGACTTTGGAATAATGTTCGTAAATGAATAAAATTAAGTACATATATTTTCAAATTAAAACTAACGATATTGAAATATAGTTGTCAATCTGAGATGCCAGGTTGGCTAAAATGACAGAAAAAGATAATGATGAATGTTGGAGGGGATATGGGAAAATTGGGATACTAATGCATTGTACATGGCAACAACAAGACTATATAATGATCTATTCTGATGGACATGGCTCTTTTCAAGAACAAGGTGATTGAGGTCACTTACAATGATCTTTTAATGAAGAAAGCCATCTATACCCAGAGAGTGGACTGTAGGAACTGAATGTGAATCACAACATAGCATTTTTACTCTCTTTGTTGCTGTTTGCTTGAATTTTGTTTTCTATCTCATTTTTTTTCCTATTTGATCTGATTTTTCTTATGCAGCAAGTTAATTGTATGAATATGTATACATGTATTCAATTTAACATATATTTTAACATGTTTAACATATATTGGATTGCTTGATATCTAGGAGAGAGGGTGGGGGAGAGAAGGGAAAATTTGGAATATAAGGTTTTTCAAGGGTTAATGTTGATTCATGTATACATTTTGAAAATTAAAAGCTTTAATAAAAAAATATAGTTATCAAGATGATTTTTAAAAGTTCACTGACCCCATGCTAAGAATCCCTCACATAGCCTGAGCCCATGAAGATTTTAAATGTACTACTCATAATTCCAAAGGAGAAAAAATGAAGGAAGCTATAAGGAAACAACCTGAGACAGCATAAATAAAGTAATTTAATTAATTTTCCCTATTTATCTAACTTTCAGGATAACAAAATTCTTGAACTTCAAAACATCCATTCATACTTTATATAATGTGAGACATAGAAGGGACTTTAGTAGTTACTTGGACCAAACCTTCATTAATAAACTGAGGTCCAGGAGAGTAACTATCAATGATTATAGATGTTCTTTACAGCAGAACTTTATTCCAGGTCTCTTTATTGGTGCACTTCAGCAATAGTTTTCCTACAGTTCACCATACAATAATTTATTGGTCTGAATAAAGTCAGTCTGAATATGTTTTGCACCTAAAATACCATCTTTGAAAGGAAATGAAACTAAAAACCATGTATGTGTTCACTGAAAATAATTATGTAAAATAATTAATATTTTTAAAACTCATGTTATTTTTCCTAAAAGAAAATAAATGTTTGCTTCAGAAAAATGTAAGTCATCATTAAAAACATCAATGTTGTGAAGATATTTGAAACTCCACTTAGAAAGAGCTGAGTTCCATTCCCATAATTGAAACACTGCTTAGGTCACTCTGGGCAAGTCATTTAGGTTCCTAGTTCTCTAAGCAACTATATATTGCAAACAAGGTATCACTTGGCATTAGTTGAGAGTATTTCTACATCTGAAAGTCCATTACATCAATAAAACCATAGATATAATATTTACTAAAGTTAGAAAGAACTCAGAAAATCAGGAGAAATTTCACAATATTACAGAATTTCAAAGTGGGAAGAAGTTACAGAAACAATCAAGAATTCCTAGGAAAGATCAAATCTCACAGGTCTCTCCTCTTTGAATTATGTTAACTCTCTCAGGCAATCATTAAAAGTGGCAGCATGCAAACTTGATCTGAAAAACCCCATAAAATCATGCAATTCAAGAGATCAAATTCTCTGAGTCCATTTCAAGAACACAACCCTGGAACTTCCCAAATTACCAGGATCACATAAATCCAAAAGTCTATCAAGCATTTGAAAGATAAAACATTAAAGAGACAATGTAACTTCCCATCATTCTGACTGATTTATTCATTGTTTTAATTGCTGTTGTCTAGTCATTTAAGCAGTTCTGAATGCATCTTAAGTGTACTATTCTCTAACCTTTACTTAGGATGTCCACAAAGACATCTGAGAGATTTTGTCAAATGTTCGCTGAAATCTAGCTAGGAAAAGATTCGGGAAAAAGAAGTTAAGCTGGCATGGCCTGTTTATGGTAAATTCCTTGTAATTATCTCTTCCTTATCTAAATGTTTACTAACTGTCCTTCTGATATGGCAATGCTATAATTCTGCCATATTTGAAGATCAAGTTTCTTTATGCCTATTTTGTGGAGATCACTGTCTTCCCTTTATTGAAAATTGAATCATTTGCCTTTTTTGATACTAATTCTGTCTTCTATTTTCTACAATCTGTCAAACAATGATATACAGTAGGTCAGGAATCACATTCTATTAAATATCCTCAGACAAAGTCTGTCAAAGACAAGAAATGACATATTTTTCTGATGCTCCAAAAAAGGTAACACTGTTATTTGATATGTCACAAGCAGCTTTATGCCCTTTTCTAGAGTAAACATTTTTTCAACTTTACAACTCAGAAACTATAGACCTTTAGATTTTTCTCCCATCTTCTTTGGAGAGAAAGATTTCTGCAATCTTATTTCTTTAACTCTGCTCATAATGCCAAATTTCATCTTAATTAATTTCAGGGATATAGATAATAGCAAGATGGCTGCTTGGCTGTACAGTAAGACCTCTACTTTAAATTAACTAGAGCAACGAAGAAAATAGTAATTGATTATTTAAGTGAATTCACCACCAACAAGAGTGGTATCCAGTCCAGGATTCTTCAGAAAAGTAGAATTAAGGAAAGCCTCTGTTGTTTCTTCTAGGAAGATCATAAAGAATTAATCTGTATATTTAAGAGTTTACTTATAAGCCACATGAACTTTTTCATATTATCTAGATACAAAGAAAAGAGGCTTGCCTATGTTTTGACATAAAGCATCAATGTTGTTATAATCATTGTTTTCTTCATCTAATAAAGTTGAACTAAATTTTCTTCATTTCCAAAGTCACTGCCAGAGAACAAATTAGGCATTTTGTGGGGATTATTAGCTTTTTAACTTTGGAATCAAAAGACTGGAGCTCCAGTTCCAAGTGTGCAATATACTTGCTATCTGATTTTAAACAAGCCATTTCCCTCTGGGCCTTGGTCTCCTCATATTTAAAATAATGAACTAACATTTCTCAACTGCTAAGTGGTCAAAGAAAATGAAGAAGAAGAAATCAAAGTTACCAAGAGTCACATGGAAATGCTCAAAAATAACTATTGATTAGATAATTGCAAATTAAGGCAATTCTTAAATGCCATATTACACTTTTCAGATTGACCAACATGACAGGAAAGGAAAATAATAAATGCTGAGAAGGGGTGCATTGCCGTGTTGGTGGATATGTGACCTAGTTCATCCATTCTGGAGAATAATTTAGAATTATGCCTAAAATACTATAAAACTGTGTATTATTCTTTGACCCAGCAATACCACTAGTGGATTTGTATTCCAAAGAAATCAAAGAAGAGAGGGAAATATCTATGTAAAAATATTTATAGTAGCTCTTTTTTTTGTGATGTCAAAGAATTGAAAATGAATGGTCATCATTTGGGTTAAGATTGAAAAAATTGTTACATATGATTATGATGGAATACTATTGTGCTATAAGAAAATATGAGCAAAGCCATTCTCAAATTGACAAATGGTCAAAAGATATAAACATATGATTTTCAGATGAAGAAATTGAAATCATTTCTAGTCATAGGAGAAGGTACTCTAAATCACTATTGATCAGAGAAATGCAAATTAAAACAACTCTGGGATACCACTACACACCTCTCAGATTGGCTAAGATGATAGGAAAAGATAATGACAAATGTTGGAGGGGATGCAGAAAAAGTGGGACACATATAGTTGGTGGAACTGTGAATGGATCCAATTATTCTGAAGAGCAGTTTGGAACTATGCTCAAAAAGTTGTCAAACTATGCACACCCTTTGATCCAGCAGTGTTTCTACTGGGCTTATATCTCAAAGATATCTTAAAGGAGGGAAAGGGATTCACATTTTCAAAAATGTTTGTGGAAGCCCTTTTTGTAGTTGCAAGAAACTGAGTGGATACCCATTAGTTGGAGAATGACTGAATAAGTTATGATATGTGAATGTTAATGAAATATTATTCCATGGATTTAACATATATTTTTTACCATCTTTAACATATAATGAATTACTTGCTATCTAGGGAAGAGGGTCGGGGAGAAGGGAGGAAAAATTGGAACACAAAGTTTTTCAAGGGTAAATATTGAAAAATTATCCATGCATATCTTTTGAAATTAAAAAGCTTTAATTTAAAAAAAAATGTGAGCAGTATAGTTTCAGAAAAACTTCAGATGGCTTATATGAACTTATGCAAAGTGAAGTGAGCAGGATGAGGAAAACATTGCATATACTAACATAAGGATATTAAAAATTATCACATATAAAAGACTTAGCTAGTCTGATCACTGGAGTGAGCCATAACAGTACCAAAAGACGCATAATGAAAAATGCTACCTATCTCCAGAAAAAGAAAGAGAGGAGTAAGAGAGAGAGAGAGACAGAGAGACAGAGAGACAGAGAGAGAGAGAGACAGAGAGAGAGAGAGAGAGACAGACAGAGAGAGACAGAGAGAGAGAGAGACAGAGAGACAGAGAGAGAGAGAGAGAGAAAGAGAGAGAGAGAGAAAGGAAGAGAGAGAGAGAGAGAGAATGGAGTACTCTAAGTATAGATTGAAATATGTTTTCTTGCTTTTTATAATTCTTTTTGAAACATGGTCAGTATGGAAATGTGTTTTTATGACTTCACATATGTAATTGATATCATATTTCTTGTCTTCTCAGTGGATGGAGAGGGTAAGAAAGGATGGAGGGAATTTAGAAATTTAAAAAATGAATGTTAGAATGATGGGCTAGAGCTGGGGCAGCTAGGTGGCACAGTGGATAGAGCACCATTCCTGAAGTCAGGAGGACTTGAGTTTAAATCTGCTTTCAGACACTTAACACTTCCTAGCTGTGTGACCCTGGGCAAGTCACTTAACCCCAATTACCTCAGAAAATAATATTAATAATAATAATAAAAATAAAAATAAAAAGAGTATGCTTCAATCTCTATTCTTACACAATCAGTTGTTTTTCTGTATATGGATGGCATTTTTCATCAGAAGCCCTTTATGTCAGAGAATTTGACTTGCCCCTTCACTTAGACATGGTCCTTAACAATTCCCTGTTTTTTTTTTTTTGTTTTATAGGAAACACGATTATTTTCCCCTCATAGCATGGTCAGTAAGTTTGTGCATTAGCTATTATCTGAGTCTGCACACTGAGGATTGCAAACAGCACTATCACCTCTGGATGGTTGTAAGGTGAAGTACTATAGCAGGTGTTGAAGCTTGTGAGATGTCATGGAGGCAAATCAAACAGAGAACAGACATTTAAGTCTCTCATCAGTCTCCTGGCTTGGCCCTTTGATGTGTTGGCCCATTTGATTACCCTGACTAAAAAAGTCTTACTGGCTCTCTTCCTTTCCTTCCCCGTGGGTTACTGAAGCGCTACTGCTTCTTTGTTTCTTGTGATTCTTGTATCCCATATTGCCATAAGGTAGCGTCTAGACTAGCTCTCTGGAGGATCTCCGGACCAGCCTTAATTTTAGTGGAGATGAAGGAGGCAGGAGAGCCACCAGGATACTCAAAGATGGAATCTGTCTCATTTCCAGCCCTTAAATACTTTAGTATGATTACATCATTACATCACACTAAGTATGTGGGAACTAGAGAATCATTATCTCATCAATCATACTGAGGATGTGCTAACCATAAGCACCCTGCATATATATATTCCTTGCTTCAAGTAGAACAAAGGTGGTCATGCCCTCCTTGACTTCTCAGAAAGGGAGGTGGGCACTAAAGGGAAATGGGGAGCCAAAGCAGATATTGTCAGCGGGTTCCCTCTGGGCTAAAGAGTCTTATACCTTACCCAGAGTTCTCCTACTATCTGCGGTCCTCGACAGTGATCCTAACTTTTGATATAATTAATGAACTGAGATTCTAGCATAGAATCAAAAGTAGAGAAAGTGAGTAGTGGGTTGATTTTGAGGGAAAAGATCATTAACTCTTCTAGATGTGTTTGAGTTGACTAAGGGACATGTAGTTCAAAATATCTAATAGTCTATTGATGATGCTAATTTGGAACTTTGGAGAAAGTCTATGGGGATAGATAGATAGGCTAAATTTCCCTAGAGGTGATAATTGAATCCATAGAAGTCAATAAGACCACCAAAAAATAGGAATGAGGGACTATGGAAAAAGCTTGTGATATCCATAGTTTGGGGGCATGTCATATATGATGATCTAACAAATGAATCTCAGAAAGAATGATCAAGTATGAGAATGAAGAAAGCACAATGTTATGAAAATTGTAACAGTCAAGACTAGGTGCTAAGTGATAGTGTCCATCTATATATAGTGACTCATCATTAAATGATAACTTGTTTAGGAGTTTAACATCGTACCATTTTTGATAGTCACTTTTTGTCAAATGGGTTTACTTCAGTTTGCCTGCATGACAATATGACGGAATTGATAATTGAAATGGCTGATACTCCTGGGTCTTTGTTACTTTACAACATAATCTATAACTGCTTTATTTAAACAATAGTCATAGAATCATGATGATGGTAATAAAGATGACAATGATAGTGACAAGTGACTGAATCTGAGTCTCTTCTTTTCCATATTAGGAAAATGAGACTTGAGAAGCTTTATAAGACTTGCCCAAGGTCACAAAGGAAATTAATGGAAGAGCTAGGATTAAATCTCAGTGAATTTTCTTCTGTAACACATCACAGTTGGAACAATTCCATAATATTTTGCTATTTTGAGCTTTGCTGACACTATTATTTTCATATGTTTTGTCATGAGATATCCTGAAGTTCCTGAAATCTTTAATTTCATCTCTTTATAGATACATTTTTTTCTCAAGGCATAATTTAATTTTGGGGGCAAGGGAAGTAAAAAATCCTATGATATATATGATGCCCACTTGGCCAAAGGTAAGTAGTATCCATCTATGTTGATATTTGTTGCTCCTTTTGTACAAAGGATACTAGAAAAGTACTTATTGTCTGGGACATGTTGTTATTGCTAGGATAGTTCTTTTTCTACATGGGGGCTGATTTATAGATTCATTGATCCAGATATTCAGAGGAGAGCTAATTTTTTTCTACTTTAAGGATGCTGCAAAGAAACCAATTTAGGCTTGTTATCAGAAAAATAAAAATAAACAAAAAATCTTCCTGAAAATTATAGCCATCACAAAGTGACATGCTCTGTCTTGGGAGAAAAATTCTCCTTTCTTAAATGTCTTTAATTAGAGACTGCATTACTGCTTGCCTTTTGTCATAATAGGAATTCTGAGGAAGGATATGAGTTGTCTTAAATATCTTCTGAGGTTTTTTCCAGCTATAAATTTTGGTGATTTTATAACTGACAGGCTATGGTACAATCATATTGGTTTTCCTAAAGTAACAAATCACTTCTCAGCTGTTCCCTTGGGTGCCCAGTATTGGAATATTTGTCTCACAGGTGTCCTGCTATCATAGATTGGCTTACATAGCTTTGCTACAAACAGGTACAAATAGCTCACCCCATCCATACTGAAATTAAATGATCCCCTTGTTCATAGAGCATATAGAGAAGAATAAACTGCCTTCTCACTTGAGGGGTTTTGCTATCTGGAATGTGGTTTGGCAGACGTACTCTGGAAGAATGTCCCTTTTTGGGCTTCAGGGAAAGAGCCACAATAATGTAAAACTAGTGAAACTATGCATTGTTTCAAACCATTTCAGAAAGTAATTAGAAAATATTCCCCAAAAGAAACTAAACTATGCATAGAATTTCATCCAGCAGTACTACCATTAGGTATATAATCCAAAAGATTTTTTTCAAAAAAAGAGAGGAAAGGGACACACAGTGTCAATATATTTATGCATATACATACAAATTTATGAATGTGTGTGTCTACATGTGCATGTAAATACATGTGTTTGTGTGTTGTGGTAGAAAAGATCTAGAAATGAAAGGGAGACCCACCAATTGGATAAAAGTTGGATAAACCACAGCATATGAATATAACAGGATAGTCTTGTAAAAAATCATCATAGGGACAGTTTCAGAGATACTTGGGAAGACTGAGATGAACTGATGTACAACTAAATGAAGAGAATAGGGAGAAGAAAGGAAAACACTACTGTGTGCCAGGTAATATATTAAGCATTTTATAAACATTATCATATTTAATCTTCAAAACTATCTTGGGAAGTAAGTACTATTGTATTCCCATTTTACAGTTGAGGAAACTGAGCCAAGAAGAGATTAAGTGACTTTCTAAGGGGCAAATATTTAGTAAATGTATAAATATAAATGGCAATGCTTTATCATGTCATCTGTGTCATCTAGTATAATTTAAAAAATTGACAATATCAACAATATTGTAAAGACAAACTTTGAAAAACATAAAAATTTTAATCATAAAATGATTCCCAACTATGATTCCCAAAGGCTGATGAAGAGGCATACTACTGATTTTCTGAGAGGAGGAATGAACTCAAAGTGCAAAGTAAAAGATATTTTGGTCAGTGCAGGGATTCACTTTACTTGAGTATATCTAGTTATTACAAGAGCTTTCCTCCTCTCATTGTGGAGGCAGGGTGGTTTGTGAAAGAGAGAAATAATAAAATATCGTCAATTGAACAAATTTAAATCCTACAAAATGTCTCTTTTTGAGGATGATGGAGAATTCACATATAACTTCCCTATTGGTTCTATCACCATAAAGGCTCCAGTAGAATGAGAGATTGTTTATATATATATATATATATAACATATATATATATATATATATATATATATATATATATATATATTGTTAAAAGTTGAATATAATAGGGTAAGACACAAATTGAAGTTTTTTTCTCAGTTGTCCCTCTATCTTCTTCAGTTCCTTATGCCAATTACTATATTTTTGGAGGCTTGCTCAACATAATTGTATTGATATTTTTCAGTACATATGTCCTTAGGAGCATCTAAGACCATGGAAATCTTTCCTTTTTTAGTACACTATTCTTTCTTTGCACATGCTGTTCTAGGTGAGGTTGCCTATTTTTCCAGAGGATTCATACTCATCAGATGATCTCAAATACATATTGCTATCTAAACAATAGCTGTTTTTCTCACAATATACCTTTTATTCAGCTCTGGTAATAGTGATGCAAACTAAAGAATAGTGTGTAATCACCAAAGTTACTATTTTTATAACAATTCCCATTACAGGATGTGACTTTACTCCATACAATCTCAGTAAACTTTAGACACACCTGAATTCTTTCTCTTGGTTGACATCATACCTGGATGTATTCTAAACATTTTCTAATCAAAGGCTCTTAGCAACTTAGCTCTGAAGATTTCTGTCAAAGAATGGGGTTTCTACCTCATTGCAGACTGTGTTTTCACTATCAATTCAATTAATGTTGGATTGCAAAACTTCTGTTCTGATATGGAACAATGAAATAACAATACTGGTTATTCTATGAACAGAAGCCAAAATTACAAAATTAAGTGAAGACTGATTAAACAAATTAAGAAATTGTATTAAAAGCAATATTAGAAACCATATTCAAAGAATTGTGGCCCAGGAATGAAGCATAAACCAAGATACTTTCTGTTTTCCTGATTGTCTCGTAGTTTATTGTGGTAGTTGAGGTTGTCAATTCATTATGCCTTGTTCTTTGTGACCCCATTTGGGTTTTGTTTTGTTTTTTGGCAAAGATACTAGAAGTCTTTGCCATTTTTTCTCCAGCTCCACTTATAGATGAGGAAACTGAGGCAAATGGGATTAAGTGACTTGTTCAGAGTCACACAGCTAGTAAATGTTAGAGGCTAGATTTGAACTCCTGAAGACGAGTCTTCTTAACTCCAAATTCTGCACTCTACTGTCCCATCAGTCTGTCTTATAGTGATATGTTTCAATTCCGTGGTTCTAAGCAAAGCTTTCAGAAGAGGTAGCTATGTAGAAGTCAGTATTGCAAAAGGAGAAAAGAGGATTTGGAGATAAAGGCCTGCTTTCATGTTCCAGTTTTCCTTGAATGAGTCACAATCTCTTTGGGCCTTGAATTCCCTTTTTGTACAATGAGACAATTAATTTCATAACTTCAAAACTCCTTTTGGGTCCAAAGCTATTATCCTATGCTGATTTTGGATAATAACAATGATAAAAATTACATTTATGTAATATTTTATATTTTACGTGTCATTGCTTTCTATCTATGCTGTCTAGTATAATTAGGAAAGAAATTGTTAGAATTCCTGAAAAAGACAAAGACAAAGCATATCAGTCAATGAAAAGAACACTAGATATGGAATTAGAAGACCTGTTTTCAAATGCAAATTCAAAAAATTAAAAACTTTGTGATCTTGCATATATCGTGCCTTTATTTCCTCATCTGCAAAACAATATAAACTACTTAATTTTAAAGGTCCATTCTGATTAATTCAATGAGCAGAGGTGGCAGACTGGATTTAATGATCTTCCAATAATATAAATCTATGATATACAATCAAAATCACACATATGGTTAAGTCTTTATCACTTTTCCCTCTCCCCCACTGGCTTTATTTAAACAATGTATTCTACAAAGTATTGAAATGTATTCCTGTTTTAGTGTGATGGGAACTGGAAATCAATTCTATATGATACTAAAAGATTAGAGAATGTTCTGTGTTGCTCTCTCCTTTCTCCTTAGTCTGCCTAAAATCCTCTTAGCCAAAGGGCACAATTCTATCTATCTGGCTCTCAACTTTAATATTCTTAATGATTCATCAAACAACTCCTCACATGAAAATGTAAAGAAATAGATATTTTAAAAAATTATATGTAATTTTATGTATTAACTATGTAACTGTAACTTAATACTGTATAGTGGACATTTTTTGTTTTTACTTTTCTTTTCCTTTAGAATCCTTCTTTGACCCACATAATCATATATGATCCAACTGTTCTTTTCAAGGATGATCATGGGAATGCCTTTAATCTTTTATAGCTATACTCATCTCTTGTCTCCCTGTTCCCACTGTTCTCTACCTCAGTCGCCAACACTGTTTCTGTTTCCCAACCCCACCTCATCTGTTCCATTTGGAGAAACTCACTAAATACTCGTTAACACTTGCTCCTGAGTCATGGGCCCCAAATTCCATGGGTCTTGTACTGAGAATCATGTCAATGACTCAACCCAAATTAGAAAGTGAACTTCCATAGCCACATCCACAGGACTGAACTTGATAGGGAATCTGGGGTGTTGGTCTGACATACCAACCACTGGAACGTTACTTTTCAGACAGTCTTAATCAACACCACATACAGGATATCAGAATCATCATTATATGACCAGCTTTTTATGGGAAAACATACTACTGAACTGTTGGAAATATCTTCCATAAAATTTATCCTTTTTTCTGTTTGTTCAGTTAAGACAAGAAAAAGAAATCTTACCTACATGACATATCTAATATTTGTCACTTTCATGTGAATTATGGATATGGCTTTTCATTTTACTGTAGATGCTACTATGGTTGTCTTTGGCTTCTTGAATACAAGAGGGCTTTTTCATATTGAGGCAACTTCTGAGGAAGGAGGAAGATTTCTTAGATCTAATTTGAATTTTTTACATGTAAAAAACTATTAGAACCTTAAAATGGAATAAATATAAACAATCAGTGGCTCCAGGAGACAATCAAAGACATCATTAGAAAGTCTACATTTTCTTTTATGTGAAAAAAATATTAGCAACAAACCTGCTATATTTACATTGCATGAAATATTTCTCACTTATTTTTTCCCTTTTCTTTCTCATTAGCATAACGCTATTCCCAATTTCTCAATATCAGAAGTGAGTATTTATAGTTAAGGAGTATGAGGATAAAATGAAGAGGGTGAGGGAGTTAGAAGTAAACAAATAGAGAGAGTTTGAAATCATATCCATATTATGTATGCTTTTGTCTCTAAGAACTTCTAATATTTTACCTTATTCATTGACCTTTAACTCTTCAATGGAGTTATGACTTCAGTGAGGTCAGTATCCCTTTCACCCAATGCAAAGGGTAACCAAATCAATATGCCTTATCATATATAATTCTTTCCTATGACACAACATACAAACTTAGAACTATTTCTTGAATGAATGGAATCTTGTGTACTACTAAGGCCATTTTAAAGCTAGCTAGTATTGCCCATATCCCTAATATATCCTGGCAAAGATGTCTGACTTGAAGGATGATGTGAATAATTACTTGTACTTAACCTATCCACCATCAGCAATATAAGATTATAGTACATTAAATTGAAATATATTAACAATACACGTGAACTATATATTCAGAAAAAGGCGGGAGATGAAACTAAATTTTCCTGCTTGCTTTTCTTGGCACATTTATATTCCATCTCTTTTTAAAGTACCTTTGCAATGACTCTTTGGTATGCCTGGGATGATCTTCCTTTTTCTGTTCAACTCAAAGAAATTATTTCTTTCATCAGGACTCAGCTCCATCTTTTATGTGAAGCCTTTCTGGATTCTAAAGTCAGATACCCATCTCTTAGTGGCTTTCCTCTCAAAGTTGGCTTCTGTTTATTTTCATGCATGTACATGTCATCTCCCTCCAAAAGAACGCAATCTCCTTAAGGAAAGGAACTGTACCATTTTTTGTTTTGTTTTGATTTGTTTTTGTATTTCCAGTGCTTAGCATATAGTAAGTCTTTAAAATGCTGGTTGAGCCTGAAAAGACTAACATCAACCAATGCTGAATGAAATGAGCAGAACCAAGAGAACATTGTACTTAGTAACAACAACATTAGGTGATGACCAACTGTGACAGACTTGGCTCTTTTCAACAATGTGACAATTCAAGACAATTCCAAAAAAACCTGTGATGAAAGTGCCATCTGCATCCAGAGAGAAAGTTATGGAGACTAAATGTGGATCAAAGCATGGCATAGTTCTTTCACCTTTTTGTTTTTTGTTTATTTTCTTTTTCATTTTTTCCTTTTTATTTGACTTTTCTTGTTCAGCAAGACAAATTTGGAAATATATTTAGAAGAGTTGTATATGTTTAGCCTATATCAGATTGCTTGCTATCTTGGGAAGAAGGAGGAGAAAAGTAGAAAAAATTTGGAACACAAGGTTTTGCAAAGATAAATGTTTAAAGCTATCTTTACATTTATTTGGAAAAAATAAAATACTATTTAAAACAAATGCTGGATGATTGATATTAACAACTTTTCTAAATCTCTCTCCTCTCATTTCCTTACTCTCTTCAAACGCTAACCTTTCTTTCATTATCCAATTCTGCTACAATCAGTGAGTCATATACTACATCATAGACCTCTAGAAAATTCCAATCTCTAAATACGTGAATTCTGAAGTTTTTATCTCTAGTCATAGTCTCTTGTCCTTACATCTCTTAAACAGTTTCATAGTTCCTTAATATATCCATTTACTTTTGTGATAAAATCTAGTCCTTTTATGTTACATTGTTTCCCCATGTTTTAAGTTTATACTATCTCTATTCTAATGTTCTAATTTCATTTTTTACATTCTTAGAAATGAAAATATGGTCAGCTATTTTCAATGATACTCTTTTCTTCCCTTCAATCACTCATCTGTTTGATCTTCCAAAATCCCTCACCAGTATTCTCCAATCTGAAACAATTTCTTTTATATTCTCTATTTTTCCTCTAATGCTACTCCAGAATGTCATAAGATCATATTGTTTGGGTCCACTAAAAATGTCTGATAACAGCAATTGGACCTTCTCTGTTCATTACATTTGTTCCATTCTTTCCATATTGACTCCTCATATCCCTCAAAATCTTCTCTTTCCTGTAATTCTAATTTCAATACCCATTGAAAAAATTCAGTATGGGTTCCCTCAAATTTTCTCATCTGAATAAAAAAAAATACACTTAGCTTCTGAGATATTGCTTCATAGTGTATTTTTCTGCCTGATTGCCTCATTTCTGTGTTTTTTTAAATTCTACATCATTCTTCTTATAATTAAGCTCAGTATCCTCTCTGGCTTTTCACTGGCCCATCATTTTATCACTTTATATACTCTCCTCTTGTGATCTCATCAATTACCTGTCTATGCAGATGGCTCCCAAATCTGACCTAGCATTCTCTCCTGAACTTCAGTCACATGTTGCCTGAATATCATTAGATGACATTTCCCCAAGAATCTAAAACACACACATACATATATTACATAATATATTTCTTTTTTTTCGGAGCATATTTCTTGATGCGAGAAATACTGGAATCGAGCAAATACTATTAGTGACTGCCACATAAAGTGTCTTGTCATTTGTTTTGCAACTGAATTCTGCTATAGGTATTTACAGCATTTTCCAGTTAGAATGTGAGATCCCTGAAAGGAGAGACTTTTTCCATATTTTTAGTTTGTCTATCTCCAATACTTACACAGTACTTTGCATACATAATAAGAGATTAATAAATAATTATTAAGATGATATATATGATAAATGTTGAATGAACTATATGTTTCATTCAACATCTATCTTTGTTTATATTTCATCCAATATGTATCTTCATTATTCAAGGGTCAACACAATATGATTCCAGGTTTATTTTGGTATCAACATGGTACAATGGAAAGGATGATGGATCTGATATTAGGAAACCTTGGTTCAGTTCCTATCTCCAACATTCATTCAACTTATTTATTCCCATTTTTATTTCACAATTTTAATGTTTCAGTAAAGTTGGACAACTTCAACCTTTCTATTTTTACCCTTTTTTCTCTTACCACTTTGCCTTTATGTATTGTCACCTGTTCTTAGAACAGAACCATCTTTCCAGATCTCTAATTCACATTCTTCCCCTCCTTCAAGTTTCAGCACAGGTTGTACCTCCTCCAAGTTGTCTTCCCTTTTTGCCCCAGCAAGGAGGTGCCTCTATCTGTGAATCATTAATAGCTAATTATAGTCTTCTACAAATCCAACCATTTTTCAATTTGATTTATAGTTATTTGTATAGATAATATATGCTTTTTTTTAAATTGTAAGCTCTTTGAGGATAAGTACTATCAATGAGTCATATACTATATCATAGACCTCTTTAAGTCTAGAATATTCCAGTCTCTAAATACGTGAATTCTGAAGTTTTTGTCTCTAGTCATAGTCTCTTGTAATTACATCTCTTAAGCAGTTTCATAGTTTGTTAATAATATCCATTACTTTTGTGGTAAAATCTAGTCCTTTTATCCTACATTGGTTCCCCATGTTTTAAGTTTATACTCTCTTCATAGAATATACAAAATACAAATTACTATTTGTAATATTTATGTCCCTAGTGCCTGATGTGGCAATTATTGAATTAATGTGTTGAATGAAAATTAAAAATAGTTAATTACATTACCTTATTTAATGACTTCTATTTTTTTCTACTATAGGGTTCTAAAAAGCCAATATGTACTTAAAATATTTGTGAAATTAAGATTGAAATTGAGATTCATAAATCTTTCTGGCTTTAGATATGTAAATGGAATAGTCATTCTGTTCAATCTGAATTATTTTTAACTCCTTTGCTATAATAATATTTTATAACTTTTAGAAACTGGTTAGTAGTATATATCTGTTTTAAACCTCTGGAGTACAATTTCTGGGATGGGAACTACATTGAAATATATCCTAGAAAGAACAATGCAAAGTTTGTCTCATAATATTGATATTGAAGAATGAACGGATTAAAAAACATTTATAATCTCTTAATACATGCAAAGTACTGTGCTAAGTGGAGATACAAACTAAAAACAATGGAGATAGTCTTTCTTCTAAGGGAACTCTTATTCTAATTGGAGAAGACAATAATTACCTTTAGCAGAATTCAGATGCAAGACAAATGGAAAGGCCCCTTATGGGGCAGTCACTGGCAGTATTTGCTCCATTCAGTATTTTCTTGCTTCAAAAGTTCTCCATATTTTATTTTATTAATTCATTAAATTTATTTATTTAAAACTTAAATACAAAAGAAAAAAGAAAAAAGTGTCATATGCACAACAGTAAATGAGAGGATTCAAAATATGAAACAATAAATTTCCATTTCAAGAAAATCTATATAATAAATACTACATATTGTGTTTTTAAAAAGTCCATCTTTTTTTTGGCTTCCTTGTAAATTTTCTTCTATTCTCTGCTATGCATTTTTCCTTTTTTTTTTAGGAAAAACACATAGCAGAGAATAAAAGAAAATTTTTTACCCCCTTCTTCACTACCTTTCCCAAGAAAGTTATGATCAAGGGCAGACTTATATATATACACACATACCTTCATATACATCTACATAAAGCTATACTAACTTATTTGTCCTTTGTTTCTCTGAAGATGGATAACATCTTCTCTAAGTCCAAGTCTTTCCATAGTTTTCCTAAATCCATTAACTTATCATTTCCTCCATCACAACAATATTTCAATCTTATATTTTATTTTACCTAGTTATTTTAAATAGTTTAAAACAATATTGATTACTGTGTCATATAATGTAGTTTCTCTGTTTTTCTCTTTAGGTTAAATTAATTTTAGCTTTAACTTTTTCAGAGATCAGTGATTACTATCCCTACTTTTTTTTTTCCTTATAAGTTCTAATCATGATCATTGTAATGTTTGTGTATACCTCTTGTTTCCTTCTATCCCTCTTACTTCTCTGCTTTACTTCTACCTGCTAATTTACCTTGTTGCTTAACTTGCTTTTACTTGCTATTACTCCTCTCTCCAAGGAGCCTTCCATTATCCTTTCCTCTCAACTTTTTCCCCAATTTTTACATCATTCCTGATAACAAATTCTCCTATAACCCCCCTTATCCTATTCCCTCCCTTATTTCTTGATACATTTAGAAGTCTTTTATACCTTTCTAGATATACATGCATTGTTTCCTCTTTAACCCATTTACAATAAAATCAGAGTTCCAAAGCTACCAGCCCTCCTCCCCCATCTAATTCTTCTGAGTCATTCTTCCTCTAGCACTTCATTTGTATGATATAATACTTTTTACCTTTTCCTACACTGCTTGGCTTTTTAGAATCACATCATACACAACTCCACCCCTACTTTCTTGAGTTCTCCATAGTTTAAAAAACACTCTTTCTCCTTTTTGATCTTCCTTGGAAAATAACCTAAGAGGGACTTGTTACATTTTAGAGTTATTCCAAATATTGCTCAGTTATGATAAGCTAGATGTTTGAGATTTAATGAGAATGAAATCACACATACTGGACCTTTGGGATCATCTAATTCAATAGTATTTCATATGATTATGTCAACTCAGATCAAATAATGTCCTTCTTTATGAAGTAATGGGATTATAACATTGCAAAGGCTGCCACGGGGACAACTAGTCTAGGCCCTCCTCCTTAGGCCTAAAGATGTAAGATTCTGTCAACCAAAGCAGCATGGTATAGATTCAAAGTGAGGAGCCCTGTGTGTTCAATTCTCAATGCTAACGCTTTTTAAATTGCATAACCATAATTAATTTGCATAATCTCTTTGAGGCTAAGTCTCCTTTGTTTTTATAAAATCACTCTAGGATTAACATATAGATTTGTGAAGAAAATTTGTAAATTTTGAAGCATGATAAAAATGGTAACTAATTTTGTTATAAATCTTCATAGGAAACAGACTATCCAGTTTTTAAAATGTATCTAATGATGAAATCTTTCCATAGCTTCTCTTTCCTGTTCTGTTCTAACGGTTAAATATCCTTACAATCCCCCAGTGACTTTTTTATGAGTCGCTCCAAGTTAGGCTCATTTTCCAATATTCCATTTTTTCTAAAGATGGAGACCTGGTATAAGGCTTTCTAAATCTTCCTAGGCTTAGTGATATTAATGGTCACTCTCTAGCCATCTCTTTTCCAAGGTGAATGACCTACCTTTTTTTTAAATTTTCCTCATAAGACCCATTTTCCAATTTTTGAATTCAGTTTGTCACTTTTTTTTTCTATGTTCCCTACAGTTTTCTTGCATTTGTTGTAAGATATGGAAAATGCTCAAATAGAGTGCTAAGAATTCAGCAGTTTTTTCTTCACTGAAATCAAGTGATTAGTGGGCTCTGTTTCTCTCTTTTTTAAAAAATCCAAATGTGAATAATTGTAGCATACAAGTTAAAAAATAAACACATTAAAAAGGGGGGAAATGTCATATTATAATAAAGAAGTTAAATCTATTTCCTGTCTTACAGATCATTGATTCAAAAGCATGAATAGATCATATTCATAAGTGCAAGACTTTAAATGTTTCCTTTAGTTTGATTATCCAAGTCATTTTTTCCCCAGAACATTATACCAAATGTCCATCAAGATCTCCTTTGGTTGGATTCATTTCCATTTTTTAAAAGCCTAAAAGGAAATGAGATTGACTTCAACATTATTCCTATGGCAAGCTTTATTGTGCGTATTTTTTCTTGTGATTCAGTAAAGAAGCTGCATTTGGAATTGGAAGATTTAGCATTGAACCCTAGCCTGTAGACATATTCCAATAATTTCCTGGCTCTAGATTTCAGTTTCTTCATCATTAAAAGAGCAGTTTGTACATCGTGATCTTTCAAAATATTAAAAAATTCAATTCATTGCAATTTCTTCCAAATCCATCTCGTATAAAGATTTTTATTTATGTTTTTGCTACCAATATTAATATAATTAGCCATGTATGCAATTTTAGCATTATCTTTTCTTTTCCTCATTTTTATTATAAGTTGCCAAGCCTATCTCCATATCATCTCTCACATTTGTCTCCTTCTCTTACTTACACATCCTTTACTCTTGTCTAGGTACTTATTATCTCTCATCTAAATCATTGCAATATCTTCCTATTTAATCTGTTTTTATTTTTCTCCTCCCCAATCCATTCTCCACATTGGTGTCAAATGTATATTCCTAAAACCATCATGTATTTCTTACCTCCAAATCTTTAGTGGCTCCCTATTGCCTTTAGAATGAAATAAAACTCCTACTCTAGCCATTTAAAGCTATCTTCAATATTGTTTCCACATGTTTTTAGGCCTATTTTTATTACTCCCCTCTAATTATTCTCCTCTCTAGTTTAACAGGCCAATTCTCTGTAGTCCATACAAAACATTCCATCCCTTATTTTAATGTCCTTGTGCAATCTCCAAAATCGAGAATGCATTGCCTCTTCACTAATGCCTTGATTACTAATTTAATGTCATTTAAATCACCTTTAAAATAAGTTACAGTTTTCGACTTCTACATGAGATCTTTCTTGATTATCTAAAGCAGCAAGACACCCTGAGGGAGAAACAGAAGGAGGCATGCTCAAGGCAAGTCCAACTATTACCACCTCAACCACCAATTCCCTTCAAATTCTCATTGAGACAGCCTAGAACCCTACCTTCAAGTTCCAGTAACCTCCTACCCCCAGCACTAGCTCTGCTTTTAGTCTGATCCCCTTTACCATGACTGAGGGGAGCAATACCTGTAGAGAATTCCTTATTTTCATCACGATCCTCACCAACAACTACTGAGAAAATACTCCTAAGACTTCCAAAAATAATAGTGCCCTTCCAAATATCTCCAGTACAACTTCCACCTTAGCCCATGAAGATGTCATCAAGGAATCAATTTCTTTGGAGAAGCTATTTGGTAAATATTTTTTTCAGGAGCTGAAACCACAACCTCCTCAACCACTGCACCCATCAAAGTCCCAGATATATACATTTTTTAATACCAAAGTCCTTGTAAGGTCCTATGGTTTAACATCAGAAAAAAGATATGATTTTATCAGAGAAAATATCATTAAAGAAGAGAGAATACCATCTGTTTTGATGCTACTGTATAAAGACTGTTTTCCATGTGAATTGCCTCTAAAAGTTCCTTTATGTGTCATCTTTCACATTAGAATGAAATCTCTTAAAGAGTAAAGAATATCTCCTTTTCATATCACAAAGCTAGCATAGTGCTTTGCATTCATTCTCCTAAAGTTGTTTGTGAACTTTCTCTGTGTCTCTTCCTTTCTGTCTCTGTCTCTGTTTCTATCACTCTCTTCTCTCTCCCATTATTCTTCTTTTTCCCTCTCTATTGTTTGAACATAATTTACATTGACTTCCTCAAATTTTTTGGATTACTCTAATATAAACACAGGAGCATTTAATATTTATTGACTTGAATTGAGCATGCTATTACTAGGTCCATAGCATCTTTTCTATGAGCCTTTACAATCTTGGGGCAGAAAATACATCTAAATAAGAGAGGCACAAAATTGAATAAAAATTAGAATGCACATGGCTACACCAAAGCTTGAACCCTTGAAGAGAAATACGTAGAAGAGTGCCAAAGTCATACCTTACATAATTAAGGAAATGAACAAATTTAAGTTTGAAGTGAACTACCCAACAAGCAAAGAGCATTTTACCAATATGGAACCAGAGAAAGCATATTGTTAAGGAATTTATTTAAATTCTCATTCTTTATGCCTAGGTCATGAACCCATTTTGACCTTATCTTGGTGTATGGTATTAAATGTGGGTTAATGCCTAGTTTCTGCCATACTAAATTCCAATTTTCTCAGAAATTTTTGTCAAATAATGCATTCTTATCCCCAAACCTGGAGTCTTTGGGTTTGTCAAACACTAGATTATTAAAGTTATTGGCTGTTTTGTCCTTTGAACCTAACCTATTTCATTGATCAACTAGTCTATTTCTTAGCCAATACCAGATGGTTTTGTAACTGCTACTTTGTAATATAATTTTAGATCTGGTACAGGTAGGTCACCTTCATTTGATTTTTTTTTCATTAATTCCCTTGAAATTTTTGACCTTTTGTTTTTTCATATGAACTTTGTTGTTATTTTTTCTAGGTCATCAAAATAGTTTTTTGAAAGTCTAATTGGTATAGCGCTAAATAAATAGATTAATTTAGGTAATATTGTCATTATTATTAAATTTGCTCACCCAATCCAAGAGCATTTAATATTTTTCCATTTGGTTAGATCAGACTTAATTTGTGTGGAAAATGTTTTGCTCATAAAGTTTCTGATTTTCCCTTGGCAGATAGATTCCTAAATATTTTATACAATCAGTAGTTACTTTAAATGGAATTTCTCTTTGTAACTCTAACTGTTGGGTTTTGTTAGTGATATATAAGAATGCTGATGACTTATGTGGGTTTATTTTGTATCCTGCAACTTTGCTGAAGGTGTGGATTGTTTCTAATAACTTTTTAGTAGAGTCTCTGGGGTTCTCTAAGTATACCATCATATCATCAGCAAAGAATAATAATTTGGTTTCCTTAGCCATGCTCTTTCATTGGTGGGCGCAGTCAGCAACAGAACCATCTGATGTTTCTTGGGTCTTCTCCTTTGTTTCAAGGGTCTGCTCTGTCTCCTTCTGATGGACAGGGCAAATATGGCTCATTGGCACCCATCTGATTCCTTCTCCATCTGTGGAGATACAAGCAAACCCTCTCCCCCAAGCAGTTAATCTATCTGGTCCCTTCCATTCACCACTTTCTGGGTCTCTCCACATCACCTGGCGATTATCTAAAGATAGTGGAGCTGCTCTTACTGGACACTGCCCTTCCAGTGGGTTATAAAACTTGTCTGCCAGAGCCAGTGCATCTTTGTCAAAAATCAAGAAATTAATAGTATAAAGAGCTAGATTTTGAAGTTCTCTAGGGTTACCTGTGGCTCCCCCTTTCTTTTGTTTTTGGAGGAGCATCTTAATGTCTCTGTTTCTCCTCTCTACTATTGCCTGTCCTTGAGGATTACAGGGTATGCCAGTGGTGTATAAAATCTTATACTGTGCGCAAAAGTGTGCAAAATGTTTAGAAGTATAGGCTGGTCCATTGTCTGTTTTTATGGCTTGTGGCACACCCATAATTGCAAATGCTTGTATAAGGAATTCAGTGACCACTTGGGCTGTCTCTTTTGCTGTTGGTATCACAAAGGTGAATCCTGAAAAGGTGTCTACCACAACGTGGATAAAAGACAGACAACCAAAAGATTTATAATGAGTCACATCCATTTGCCAGATTTCATTGGGTCTCAAACCACGAGGGTTTTTCCCTATTAGTGATGACTCTCTCCACAGTCAGTGCAGGCTCGATGTGGTGTAACAAACATGAATTGTATATTCAAGTAGTGATATAACAAACAATATAAATCAATATGGTGTTGTAAAAGATTGCCAGAAATCCTAGAAGGAGAGTATGCAAACACAGTCACACATATGCCTTCTTCAGCAGCCAAGAGATAGTCCAAAAGCAATATATTGTCCATTGCTTCACATATCAGGGAATCCAATGATCCCCACAAGTTTTTGAAGTCCTGCAACAGTCTTTTCATGTGTTAGGGAATCCAATGATCCCCACAAGTTTTTAAAGTCCTGCAACAGTCTTTTTATGTGTTAGGGAATCCAATGATCCCCACAAGCACGGAAAGGAAGGCAAGCTGTACAATTTTTTACTATGCTCCTTGCTTCCTCTCTTGTTATTCCAAATTGCAAATGTAAAGCTCGAGCAGCCTGATGATATTTAAAATGAAATTTTTGGGCTTCTTGAAATAAAGGGGTATTGGCCAGCATAGTTAGAAGTCTATCTGTCTTTGAATTACCATCAAAAATTGGACCTGGAAGTCCACTATGAGAGTGGACATGCAAAATATAGATCTTACCTGGATGCCTTCTCACTTGATCTTGAAGTTCTTTGAAGAGCTGATATATATTAGAGGCTACAAATTTTATTTGGGTTGTGGCAATTGTTTGTACCACACCTACTGAACAGGCCAAATCAGATATTATATTTATATCTCCTGCATAATAAGTAAGAGCTAGAATGATTGCATACAATTCGTTCTGCTGAGTGGACTGAAAAGGACTTCTGACTACTTTCTTTATAGTTAAGTCACGAGAGTATACAGCACAAGTATTATATTTGGATGCATCTGTAAAGATAGTTGGTCCTTTAAGAGGAACTTTAAAAACCTTCTCTTCAAGAATCCATCGCCAATTATGTAATAGTCTGGTTATCTTTAATGGAGACCCGTATGCAAAATTTGGAGCCAAGGCCAATAAAATTTGCCACTCTGGGATGGTTTCACAGCATACATTAATTTGTGCATTAGTATAAAAGGTGTATATCTTGTTAGGTGTTATCCCAGATAATTGTACTGGTTACTTAATGGCCTTTAATAAAATTCTAGCCACAAGCACTGGGTAAGTAGTAAAGCTTTGTTCTGGTTGTGCTGGGAGGTTCATCCACTCTATCACAGTATCTCCTTGATGAAGGACTGCTGTAGGTGTCTCTTGTATAGCAAAAACCAATATTTCCAAGGGTTTTTGAGGGTCATTCAAGCCTCTTGAGCTTCTTTTGTAAGCTGGCGTGGTAAGTTTAAAGCACTGTCTTCCCTTAAAATGTCATATAATGGTTGTAACTGATAGGTAGTCAAGCATAACCCTGGACGCATCCATTGGCTATCTCCTATCAATTTCTAAAAGTCATTTAAGGTATTTAGGTTCTCTGTTCTTAAGGACAGTTTTTGTGCTGTAAGCACCTTAGGATATACTTCATATCTTAAATATTGAAAAGGAGCATGTCTTTGAATTTTTTCTGGAGTTTTGTGCAATTTGTAGTATCTTAGTGTTTCCATGGTCTTATGTAGACATGCTTCTAACATTTGTTCCTCAGGTGCACATCCTAATATATCATCCATGTAATGTAATAATATTACTTTTGAAAATGCTTTTCTTACTGGAGTAAGAGCAGCAGCAACATACATTTGACACAGAATAGGGCTGTTTTTCATTCCCTGTGGCAAAATTGTCCATTCATATCTTTTATAAGGCTCAGCTAAGTTAATGCTGGGCACTGAAAAGGCAAATCTTTTCATATCCTCTTTATCCAGAGGGATAGAATGGAAACAATTCTTAATGTCTATAACCCAAAAGAGGCCATTCTTTAGGCAACTGAGTAGGAAATGGGAGCCCAGGCTGAAGAGTTCCCATAGTTTCCATCTGTTCATTTACCTTTCTTAAATCAGTCAACATCCTCCATTTTCCAGATTTCTTTCTTACAACAAATACTGGGGAATTCCAAGGACTTAGAGAAGGTTGTAAATGCCCTTGTTCAAGCTGCTCATGTACTATATCTAATAAGGCCTGAATTTTATTGCTACCCAAGGGCCATTGTTCTATCCACACTAGTGTATCAGTTTTCCATTGGATAGGAACAGGTGAGAGTGTTGGCAGGTCTTCAACAGCAGCCCTGCCTAAAAAACCAAGGTACTCACTTTTAATCCTAATTGTTGTAAAATGTCTCTTCCCCACAGATTAATGGGGATTTTTTCAACTATAAAAAGAGTAAAAACTCCTGTTTTGCCTTCAAAAGTCCATCTCAGAGGGATAGCACTAACTTCAGCTGCTATTGATCCTCCTACACCAGACATGTAGGTGTCTGCTTTAATCTTTGGCCAATGACTGGGCCAATTGGCACATCTAATGACTGTATGATCTGCACCCGTGTCTACTAATCCTTCTAATGGTAGGTCATTTATATAGATAGTAAGCATAGATTGGTAAGCTGTCACAGCTGCTGTTCAGTATATTCCTGGATTTTTTTTGCTTGGAGTCAGAATCTGGGTGACTATCACCAGATTACTTATTAGGATTCTGTATCAGTAAACCTGATGCTACTGCTTCTCCTGGGTGATGTCACACATTGTCTACCTGTATTAGTGACTGGGGTAGGTATTATCTACACATTCCCCAGTTTCCCACATTAGTGTGTGGATGGACATTGTTTGGTAAGTGCTCTCAAGAGGTGAAATGATCAAGCCTACTGTGCCTGAAGGTAAGAGATCCATAGACTGGAGAGGAACAGATTTCACCTCTCCAGGGGGCATCTCAATTGTTCCAGCTGCATACAGCTCTATTCACTCCAATTGTAATCCCTTTCTCCCATCAGATTGCTTTCTGGCTGGTTGATTATGTAATCAATCCCCTTCTCCCATCATATGGCTTCCTGGCTAATTGGTCATATCTAAGTACTGGACTTCCAGGCACTCTCTGGGTGCACCATTGGCTGCCATCATGTCCCAAGTGTTTTTTGTCTTGGGCCCTAGAGTTGGGCCCCTCATCCCGTTTCCCTGAATCAGTCTACATTCTGATGCCCAATGGAAGCCTCTGTTGCATATTAGACATGGGGTTTTGGGTCTTGTTCTCCCACCCTGTCTTCTCATTCTGTCTCTATTACAACATTACAACAGATGCCCTACTTTACCACATTGAAAGCATTGACAAGTCTCTCTGTAAGTCACTTGCCAAAAGTGACCCTGTCTTCCCAAGTTTGGATTTTGGGAAGTCTGAATCATAACCTAACTATAAAAGGCATTTGTGCTCACTGTGGCACAGCATCTTATGACCTCCTCTAAAGGAGCATCCTTGCGCAGTCCTAGTATAATTCTTCTACAAACCTCATTAGCATTTTCTTTAGCAAGTTGCCTTATTATAATGTCTGTTACTGCATTTTCACCATTAGTTCTTGTGATAGCTATCTGTAGACGAACTACAAAGTCAGCAAAAGGTTCATTTGGCCCTTGTATTATTTTTGTGAAGGCTTCACCCTTGTCATTTTTATTAAGAAGCAAAGTCCATGCTTTGATAGCAGGAGCAGCAATTTGCCCATATGCTCCTAAGGGGTAATTAATCTATACTGAAATTTCTGCATAAGAACCTACACCTGTTAGTTGGTCACAGGTGATTGGAGGATTAAGTCCACTATGACTATTTTGTTGGGCTTGTATCCTACAGAGTTAATTATATTCAGAAAGCCACAGCAAGTTTTGTCCAGGTTCTAAGCATGTCCTTGCTATAGATTTCCAGTCCCTAGGGGTTAAGACTTCATAAGTCAAATTCTGTAGTAACATCTTAACATAAGCTGATATAGCCCCATAAAGAATGCAAGCCTTTTTTAGATCTTTTTATATCAAAAGGAGCGTATCTTCTACTTTCTTGACCTGAAAAGTCAAACTCTTGAATCACTGGATACATTTCCATTTGCAAATCACTTAAATTCTGGCTTTCTTCCCTGGCTTTAACTATTGCCTTTTGCAATCTAGTCATAAGAAGGGGTGATTTTTTGGGGGAGGTACTGGTGGTGTCACAGCCCCTCCTACTACTCCTTCCCTCTCTATCCCAGAAGGTGAAGTTGATGGGGACGTGTCAAGAACCAGTTCTGGTGCAGGCAGGGTTGAAGCTGCTTTGTGAGTGCGAGAATCACCCCACCCTTCACCATGCCCTTCATCCTCACTGCCCTCTGGTGATATCGCTGTTAATCCCTCCTTTGTCCTCCTCATTTTCCTCATACTTCCTCATCTGGCCATTTTTAGAATTTTCCTTTTTTCTATAATTAGCAGGATTTTTAAAGGCCTATTGTATTATGTTGTATGTATAGAATGTCTCCTTGGAAATTGAACAAGGACTTTGATCATTGTAGTATTCGCATAATTGCTCTCCTACCAGCTTCCAATTATCTAGCCCTATCTCTTCTTCCTTTAAGAACCAAGGGGACATGCGTTTTAATGTACCCAACAGTCTAGCCATCTGCAACCAAGTTACAATTAATCCTTGTCCCTTGATCAGCTTAAGCATGCTTTCTATAGCACCCCCTTGAAGTGGGGTGGGTGTGGGGCTGGGGCTGGGGCTGGAGCTGGGGCTGGGGCTTTTCCCAACATCTGCCCCACTGTAGCTAGAAAAGGTTACTAGTTTATCCCTTAACAAAGTTAAGTTCCCTGCTTGTCTATTTAAATACTCACCCTATTTCCTGGTCACCAGAGACTTCTTCAGTGAAATTAGGGTTCTTGGTTCCCACACTTGGGCGCCAAATGTAATGGGCTGCACTAGCACCCAGAACACCCCAGAATCAGCCGGAATCAGGATAAGCAAAAGTCCTTAATTTTTATTCTTGGTCCCCAGACTCAGGATTGAACAAGATGGAAGCAGAATCTCTGCGACCATCTTCCCTCGTGTACTGCAGAGAGTGTGTCCCTGGCTAGCTTTTCTCCACCCCCTAGTCCCTCCTACAATCCTCTATACACCAATCACTGAGCCAGCCCAGGATAATGGAAAGGACCATTTTCCAAGCATATGCCCATATAGTACTGTCCAATCAGAAGTTAGCTTCAAGTGCTTGGCACTCCCAACTTCAGTGCATAGTTCCAGCCCTCTATAGATAAAGAAGTTATTTTTTGTCTAGTCTGTTGGGATTGCATTGGATCATTGAACCACTGAGAAAAACAAAGTCTTTCATAGTTGATCACACATTCTTGCTGTTATTGTGTACAATGTACTCCTGGTTAGGCTTCTTTCACTCAGCATCAGTTCATATAAATCTTTCCAGATCTTTCTAAAGTCAGCTTGTTCATCATTTTTTATAGAACTATAATATTCCATTATCTTCATACGCCACAACTTGTTTAGCCATTCCCCAACTGACCAGTGTATTCATTTTCCAATTCTTTGCTATCACAAAAAATGTTTGCTGCTGCAAACATTTTTGCACATATGTGTCCTTTTCCCTCCTTTGAGATTTCCTTGGAATACAGACACAGATACAGCACTACTGGGTGAGTATGCACAGATTTACAGCCCTTTGGACATAGTTCCAAATTGCTCTGCAGAATAGTTATATTATTTCACAATTCCACCAACAGTATCCCAGTTTTTCCACAAGCCCTCCAACATTTATCATTATCTTTTCTCATCATCTTAGCCAATCTGTCAACTCCTATAACTCAAACTCTGTGATATAGTTAGATTTTGTAACTCTATATGATATAGCACTGAATCATCTTTTTTTTTGTACTGTATTGTTTTGCTGGCTTATGAATATAAGACTTGTATATCAATGGAAATAAAAGGTTCTAAAGTTATCTAAGGTGAACACCAATACCATTCATTCTTTGTTATCTACCACCACACCTAACCTAGTACTAGGTACATAGTAGTCATCTATGATAACTTATCCTTGTTAATTTAAAAATATATATATTTGAAGTGGTAAGACAGAGATAAGCAGAATCTCAAGTCTAGAGTGTAAAGTGAATTAGGAAAGTAAAGTGTCCAGACCCCTTATGAGAATTTTTTAAGTAGAGTGAAAGCTTGAACTTTAAAACTTTCACATAAGGAACATTATGTGAAAAGACATAAAATGAAGGTGCCACCCAATTCTACTAACATGCACTCTCTATTCAAGGGTGTGTTTATTTTGGATATGTAACACAAGGTTCTTGCCAAGGGGAAATAGGTTTCAACCTTTGGACTTAGTAGATGTCAGGGTGGAGAAGATAGCACTGGTGACAAGTTACATATGATAAGAAAGAAGTATCACACACTTGCCCAGTTGAATGAATTGGACAATATTTAATTTTCAAAAACAGACTTTTAGGGAATATGGTCACTGCCTTCAAGAAGATTTTTGATATGAAAGAATTAGTAGAATTAGTCTGTGAAGCTCCAAAAAGAAAATTGATGAACATTACAAGCAGATAAGGTTGTGTTTCATGGAAGAAAGGACTTGACCACAACTAGAGTTATTGTGTATTAAAGAGAGAGAAAGAGAGAGAGAGAGAGAGAGAGAGAGAAAGAAAAAGAGAGAGAGAGATAATAGTAAAAGAAGTAGTAGTAGTAGTAGGAGGAGGAGTAGTAGAAGTAGTAGTAGTAGTAGTAGTAGTAGTAGTAGTAGTAGTAGTAGTAGAAGTAGTAATAGTGGTGGTGGTGGTGATGGTGATGGTAGTCATGGTGGTGGGAGAAGATGGTGGTAATGGTGGTGGTGGTGGTGGTGGTGATGGTGGTAATAGTAAGAGACAGAAAAAAAGACAAAGACAGAGAGGTACTTTATTCTTGTTCATAGCAATTGCCAAGAAAAAAAATTTTTAACAGTCATCTTTCAGAATCATCATGAAGGGGATTTCTAAATTGAATAGAAGGTAAAGTTGCACGGTTTTAAAGATCTATTCCAATTCTGTGATTTTTTTTGTTTAATATGGTTTTCTGAAAATAGAAATTTTTTTCCTTCTAAAATATTACTGCTAGATTTCCATTTAAAAAGTCCTATTCGTAAAGTTGTAGTATATGATCGTGATGGAATGATATTGTGATATAAGAAATGACAAGCAAGATATTTTCAAAAAAACTTGGAAAGACTTATATAAACTGATGTAAAATGAAGTGAACAGAACCAAGAGAGATGTACATAATAGCAATATTGTATGATGATTAGCTGTAAATGACTTAGCTATTCTCAGAAATACAATTATCCAAGACAGTTCCAAAAGACTTATAATGAAAAATGCTATCCACCTCCAGAGAAAGACTTAATGAAGAATGAATTCAGATTAAAATTATACTTTTTACTTTCTTTTCTTTTTTTTGGTCTGTGTTTTTTTTTCACAACAGTAGCAATATGGAAATATTTTGCATGATTGCACATGTATAATATATATCAAATTGCTTTTCTTCTCAATGATGAACAGGGATTAGAGAGAAACTGAAACTCAAAATTTTTAAAAACTGTTAAATTTTTCCCATGTAATTGGAAAAACAAAACATTTCTTTAAATTATGTGACTGCCAAAGGTTCTGATAAAGGGCTCATTTCCAAAATATAGAGAGAATTGACTCTAATTTATAAGAAATCAAGCCACTGTTCAATTGATGAATGGTCAAAGAATATGAACAGACAATTCTCAGATGAAGACATTGAAACTATTTCTAGCCATATGAAAAGATGCTCCAAGTCATTATTAATCAGATAAATGCAAACTAAGACAACTCTGAGATACTACTACACACCTGTCAGACAGGCTAGAATAACAGGGAAAGATAATGCAGAATGTTGGAGGGGATGTGGAAAAACAGGGACACTAATACACTGTTGTTGGAATTGTGAATACAACCAAATATTCTGGAGAGCAATTTGGAACTATGCTCAAAAAGTTATCAAACTGTGCATACCCTTTGATCCAGCAGTGTTGCTACTAGGCTTATACCCCAAAGAGATATTAAAGAAAAGAAAGGGACCTGTATGTGCCAAAATGTTTGTGGCAGCCCTGTTTGTAGTGGCTAGAAGCTGGAAAATGAATGGATGCCCATCAATTGGAGAATAGTTGAGTAAATTGTGATATATGAATGTTATGGAATATTATTGTTCTGTAAGAAATGACCAGCAGGGAGAGCAGTTTGGAACTATGCTCAAAAAGTTATCAAACTGTGCATACCCTTTGATCCAGCAGTGTTTCTACTGGGCTTATACCCCAAAGAGATACTAAAGAAAGGAAAGGGACCTGTATGTGCCAAAATGTTTGTGGCAGCCCTGTTTGTAGTGGCTAGAAGCTGGAAAATGAAAGGATGTCCATCAATTGGAGAATGGTTAAATAAATTGTGGTATATGAACGTTATGGAATATTATTGTTCTGTAAGGAACGACCAGCAGGATGAATACAGAGAGGACTGGTGAGACTTACATGAACTGATGCTGAGTGAAATGAGCAGAACCAGGAGATCATTATATACCTCAACAACGATACTGTTTGAGGATGTATTCTGATGGAAGTGGACCTCTTTGATAAAGAAAGCCTTAATTGATCAAAGATGGACAGAAGCAGCTACACTCAGAGGAAAGAACACTGGGAAATGAATATAAACTGCTTGCATTTATGATTTTCCTCCCGGATTATTTATACCTTCTGAATTCAATTATCTCTGTGCAACAAGAAAACTGTTTGGTTCTACACACATATATTGTATCTAGGATATGCTGCAACCCATTCAACATGTAAAGGACTCTTGCCATTTGGGGGAAGGGGTGGAGGGAGGGAGGGGAAAAATCGGAACAGAAATGAATGCAAGGGATAATGCTGTAAAAAATTACCCTGGCATGCGTTCTATCAATAAAAAATTATTAATAAATAAATAAAAAAGAAATGACCAGCAGGATGAATACAAAGAAGATTGGAGAGACTTACATGAACTGATGCTAAGTGAAATGAGCAGAACCAGGAGATCATTATATATCTTAACAATGATATTGTATGAGGATGTATTCTGATGGAAGTGGATTTCTTCAACAAAGAGATCTAACTCAGTTTCAATTGATCAAGAATGGACAGAAACAGCTACACCCAAAGAAAGAACACTGGGAAATGAATGTAAACTGCTTGCATTTTTATTTTTCTTCCCAGGTTATTTATACCTTCTGAATCCAATTTTTTCTGTGCAATAAGAGAACTTCGGTTCTGCACACCTATATTATATCCAGGATACACTGTGACATATTTAACTTGTATAGGACTGCTTGCCATCTGGAGGAGGGGATGAAGGGAGGAAGGGGGAAAGTCGGAATAGAAGTGAGTGCAAGGGATAATTTTGTAAAAAAAAATTACCCAGGCATGAGTTCTGTCAATAAAAAGTTATATCTAAATAAATAAATAAATGAAAATTATCATTGCTCTAATTTCCTCTTCATTAGTGGCAAGTTCTCCCTTTTCATTTTTAAGACAAATAATTTGATTTTCCTCTTTCCTTTTTTTAATCAGATTTACTAAGGGTTTGTCTATTTTGTTGGTTTTTTCATAGAACCAACTCTTAGTTTTATTAATTAATTCAATATTTTTTTAACTTTCAATTTTATTGATCTCTCCTTTTATTTTTAGAATTTCAAGTTTAGTGTTTGACTGGGGGTTTTTAATTTGTTCCTTTTCTAGCATTTTTAGTTGCAAGCCCAATTCATTGACCTTCTCTTTCTCTATTTTATGCAAACAGGCCTCTAGAGATATGAAATTTCCCTTTATTACCACTTTGGCTGCATCCCATACATTTTGGTATGATGTCTCATTATTATCGTTTTCTTGGGTGAAGTTATTAATTATGTCTATGATTTGCTGTTTCACCCAATCATTCTTTAGTATGAGATTATTTAGTTTCCAATTATTTTTTGGTCTACTTTCCCCTGGCTTTTTGTTGAATGTAATTTTCATTGCATCGTGGTCTGAAAAGGATACATTTACTATTTCTGCCTTACTGCATTTGAGTTTGAGGGTTTTTATGTCCTAATATATGGTCAATTTTTGTATAGGTTCCATGAACTGCTGAAAAGAAAGTGTACTCCTTTCTGTCTCCATTAACATTTTCTCCAGAGATCTATCATATCTAATTTTTCTAGTATTCTATTTATCTCTTTGACTTCTTTCTTATTTATTTTGTGGTTTGATTTATGTAATTCTGAGAGTGCAAGGTTGAGATCTCCCACTATTATGGTTTTGCTGTCTATTTCTTCTTGTAGCTCTCTTAATTTCTCTCTTAAGAATTTAGATGCTACACCACTTGGTGCATATATGTTTAATATTGATATTGCTTCATTATCCATGCTACCCTTTAGCAAAATATAGTGCCCTTCCTTATCTCTTTTAATTAGATCAATTTTTGCTTTAGCTTGATCTGAGATCAGGATGGCTACCCCTGCTTTTTTGACTTCACCTGAAGCATAGTAGATTTTGCTCCAACCTTTTACCTTTAACCTGCATGTATCTCCCTGCTTCAGGTGTGTTTCCTGTACACAACATATTGTAGGATTCTGGCTTTTAATCCATTCTGCTAACCGCTTCCTCTTTATGGGGGAGTTTACCCCGTTCACATTTATGGTTAGAATGACCAATTCTGTATTACTTGCCATCTTGTTAACCCCAGTTTATGCTTTTCTCCCTTCTTACCCCCTTCCCCCCTTCCCAGTATTAAGCTTGTGAGCACCACTTGCTTCTCACAGCCCTCCCTTTATAGTATCCCTCCCCGCCTCCTTAGAGTTCCTCCCCCTATCTTACCCCTTTCCCTCCCAGTTTCCGTATTCCCTTCCGCTTAGCTTATTCCTTCCCTTTTCACTTTTCCCTTCTCACTTTTCAATGAGGTGAGACAAGTTTCACCATAAATTGAATATATCTAAAATTTTTCTCTTAAAGCCAATTCTGAAGGCAGTAAGATACCCACTATATTCATCCCTCTCCATTCTTTCTCTCAGATATAATAAGTTTCCTTTGCCTCTTCATGAGATGTAGTGCCCCCACATTACCCTTTTTCTGGTACAATGTCCTTTCCACATATACTTTCTAGAACAAGGTATACATGTATTCTTAATACATCTTTATATCCGAAATATAGTTCCCAAGATTAATCTTTACCTTTTTAGATTTCTCTTGAGTTCTATATTTGTAGATCAAACTTTTTGTTAAGTTATGGCTTTTTCATCAAAAATAGGTGAAATTCGCTTACTTTGTTGAATGTCCATCTTCTTCCCTGGAAAAAAATGTTCATTCTAGCTGGGTAAGTTATTTTTGGTTGCATACCAAGTTCCTTAGCCTTTCAGAATATCATATTCCAGGCCCTTCGATCCTTTAATGTAGAAGCTGCTAGATCCTGCATGATCCTTATTGTGGCTCCTCGATACTTGAATTGGGTTTTTCTAGCTGCTTGCAGTATTTTTTCCTTCGTCTGAGGGTTCTGGCATTTGGCCACTATATTTCTTGGTGTTTTGATTTTAGGATCCCTTTCAGTAGGTGATTGATGAATTCTTTCAATGTCTATTTTACCGTCTGTTTCTATGACTTCTGGGCAGTTCTCTTTGATAATTTCCTGGAAAATAGTGTCCAGGCTTTTTTTTCATCATGCTTTTCTGGGAGTCCAATGATTTTCAGATTGTCTCTCCTGGATTTGTTTTCCAGGTCTGTTGTTTTCCCCAGAAGGTATTTCACATTCTTTTCCATTGTTTGATTATTTTGGATTTGCTTGACTGATTCTTCTTATCTCCTCGAGTTATTCAATTCCATTTGTTCAATTCTGATTTTCAATGAAGTATTTTCTTCACTCACTTTTTAAATAGCTTTTTCTAATTGACCAATTGAATTCTTTTGTTCTATGGAATTTTTTTCCATTCCGCCAATTTTGTTTTTTAGAGAGCTATTTTCTGTTTCCAGTTCGCTAATCCTAATTTTCAAGGATTTTATTTCTTTATCCACTCTGTCTTTAAATGAGTGGGATGACTTCTCCAGGCTCTTTTGCCAAGCCTCCCTCTCCTTTTCCCATTTTTCTTCTAGCTCTCTTGTGAGAGACTTTTTAATTTCTTCTATGAGATTCATCTGTGCTGAGGAACAGATGATCTCATTTGGGGATTCACCTGGAGACAGTCTGTTTTTAGTCTCCTCAGGGTTTAGAGTATGCTCTCTATCCATTTAGAAGCTGTCAAGGGTTAAGATCCTTTTCAATTTTTTGCTCATTTTGTCAGAGAAGAATCAAAGACAAATTAGCAAAAAGGAAAAAAAGAAAAAAACCCTAAATGGAGTCTGCTTGTTTGGGGGGGCGGGGCTGGGTGGTGTTACCTAGCTTCCTCTATAGACTGAGAGGGCAGCAGCAAGGCACTAGCAGGACTGTGCTGCGCCTGTGCTCTGAGACTCCGAGAGCATGCTGAGACACTGTGGGGGAGGGGTGGCCAGGTCCCGAGAGACTCCAGCTCTTTGGGGTTGTATTCTTCACCCCCAGTGTTTTTAGCTTCGCTGCTAGGCTACTGACTTGCTGCCAGGACAAAGTATGCAATCCTGTAGCAAAGCTCCCCCCGCAGAGACGGCCGAGATCACACCGCATCCCCTCTCCGGTCTGCTTGTCTGTGAGCTTCCTGCCATGCTCTCGCTGCTGCTGCCTGCCCCAGCCTGGGTGCAATCTAAAATTGTCCCCTCCCTCGAGCAAAAACAGACCTTTCCTGGTGAATTTCAAGGATGTCTTTTCTTGGTCACTATTTGTGGTTTTTTTTTTTTTCAGTCAAGCATTAATTCAGAGGCTTGTAATGAAATGAATTCTGAGAGAAAACGTGGAGCTTACAGCTGTGTGCCTCCTCTCCGCCATCTATAAATGAAAATTATCAAATTGTGCATACCCTTTGATCCAGCAGTGTTACTACTGGGCTTATATCCCAAAGAGATTTTAAAGAAGGGAAAGGGACCTGTATGTGCGAGAATGTTTGTGGCAACCCTCTTTGTAGTGGCCAAAAACTGGAAATTGAGTGGATGCCCATAAATTGTAGAATGGCTGAATAAACTATGCTATATGAATATTATGGAATATTATTTTTCAGTAAGAAATGACCAACAGTATGATTTCAGAAAGGCCTGAAGAGACTTACATGAACTGATGCTGAGTGAAATGAGCAGGACCAGGAGATAATTATATACTTCAACAACAATACTATATGATGATCAATTCTGATGGACCTGACCATCTTCAGCAATGAGATGAACTAAATCAGTTCCAATGGGCAGGAATGAGTTGAACCAGCTACACCCAGCAAAAGAACTCTGGGAGATGACTAAGAACCATTACATAGAATTTCCAATCCTTATATTTTTGCCCACCTACTTGATTTCCTTCACAGGCTAATTGTATAATATTTCAGAGTCTGCTTCTTTTTTGTACAGCAAAATAATGGTTTGGACATGTATACTTATTTTGTATTTAATTTATACTTTAATATATTTAACATGGTTGGTCATCTTGCCATCTAGGAGAAGGGGTGGGGGGAAGGAGGGGAAAAATTGGAACAAAAGGTTTGGCAATTGTCAATGCTGTAAAATTACCCATGCATATAACTTGTAAATAAAAAAAATCTTTAAAATAAATAAATAAATAGATTATGTGACTGTATGTCTGTACACTACCATCTATAAATAATAATGTCAAAGATGTTCAAATGCATGTTTCTTGGCTGATATGCATCTTACCATTTAAGCAAAGGATTTTTTAAAAAGTATTTTGCTGCCATTAATGAAATGCTGATGTATTATATTTATACATAGGATATATGATGTATTCATTGTATAAAACTGGAGAACAGACAAGTTGTGCATTTCTACATTCTTGAATCCTACAAAGTTTTAAGAAACTATAATTTTATTCTTTTGGCATTTCCTTCCATTTACTTAGGTTATCATCATTCTCTAACTCAAAAAAATAGTGGTCATAATTTGCTATGCTATTGACTGATCAGAGAAATGAAAATTAAGACAGCTTTGAGGTACAACTACAGACCTGTCAGGTTGGCTAAGATGACAGGAAAAAATAATAACAAATGTTGGAAGGGATGTGGGAAACTTGGGACACTGATACATTGCTGGTGGAATTGTGAACTGATTCAACCCTTCGGGAGAGCAATTTGAAACTATGCCCAAAGGGTGATCAAACTGTCCATACTTTTTGATCCAGCAGTGTTTCTACTGGGCTTGTATCTCAAAGAGATCTTAGAGGAGGAAAAGGGACCCTCATGTGCAAAAATGTTTGTGGCAACTCTCTTTGTAGTAGCTAGAAATTGGAATCTGAGTGGATGTCCATCAGTTGGAGGATGGTTGAATATATTATGGTATGTGAATGTTACGGAATATTATTGTTTTGTAAGAAACAATCAGCATAGCTGTACCAGATCTAAAATTATATTATAAAGCAGCAGTTACTAAAACCATCTGGTATTGGCTAAGAAATAGACTAGTTGATCAATGGAATAGGTTAGGTTCAAAGGACAAAACAGCCAATAACTTTAATAATATAGTGTTTGACAAACCCAAAGACACCAGGTTCTGGGATAAGAATGCATTATTTGACAAAAATTGCTGGGAAAATTGGAAATTAGTATGGCAGAAACTAGGCATTGACCCACACTTAACACTGTACACCAAGATAAGGTCAAAAGGGTTCATGATCTAGGCATAAAGAATGAGATGATAAATAAATTGGAAGAGCATAGGATAGTTTACCTCTCAGACCTGTGGAAGAGGGAGGAATTTATGACCAAAGAAGAACTAGAGATCACAATTGACCACAACATAGAAAATTTTGATTATATCAAATTGAAAAGGTTTTGTACAAACAAAACAAATGCAAACAAGATTAGAAGGGAAACAATAAACTGGGAAAACATTTTTACAATCAAAGGTTCTGATAAAGGCCTCATTTCCAAAATATATGGAGAATTGATTCTAATCTATGAGAAATCAAACCATTCTCCAATTGATAAATGGTCAAAGGAAATGAACAGACAATTCTCAGACGAAGAAATTGAAACTATTTATAGACATATGAAAATATGCTCCAAATCATTATTAATCAGAGAAATGCAAATTAAGACAACTCTGAGATACCACTACACACCTGTCAGATTGGCTAGAATGACAGGGAAAGATAATGGGGAATGTTGGAGGGGATGTGGGAAAACAGGGACACTGATACATTGTTGGTGGAATTGTGAACACATCCAGCCATTCTGGAGAGCAATTTGGAACTATGCTCAAAAAGTTATCAAACTGTGCATACCCTTTGACCCAGCAGTGTTTCTACTGGGCTTATACCCCAAAGAGATACTAAAGAAAGGAAAGGGACCTGTATGTGCCAAAATGTTTGTGGCAGCCCTGTTTGTAGTGGCTAGAAGCTGGAAAATGAAAGGATGTCCATCAATTGGAGAATGGTTGACTAAATTGTGGTATATGAATGTTATGAAATATTATTGTTCTGTAAGGAATGACCAGCAGGATGAATACAGAGAGGACTGGCGAGACTTACATGAACTGATGCTGAGTGAAATGAGCAGAACCAGGAGATCATTATATATCTCAACAACGATACTGTTTGAGGATGTATTCTGATGGAAATGGACCTCTTCGATAAAGAGAGCCTTAATTGATCAAAGATGGACAGAAGCAGCTACACCCAGAGAAAGAACACTGGGAAATGAATATAAACTGCTTGCATTTTTGTTTTTCTTCCCGGGTTATTTATACCTTCTGAATTCAATTCTCCCTGTGCAACAAGAAAACTGTTCGGTTTTGCACACATATATTGTATCTAGGATATACTACAACCCATTCAACATGTAAAAGACTCTTGCCATCTGGGGGAAGGGGTGGAGGGAGGGAGGGGAAAAATTGGAACAGAAGTGAATGCAAGGGATAATGCTGTAAAAAATTACCCTGGCATGCGTTCTATCAATAAAAAGTTATTAAAAAAAAAAAAAAGAAAGAAAGAAAGAAAGAAAGAAACAATCAGCAGTGAGGCCTGGAGAGATACACCTGAACTGATGCTAAGTGAAATGAGCAGAACCAGGAGATCATTGTATATGGCAACAACAAGATTATATGATGACTAATTCTGATGGATATGGCTCTTTTCAACAATGCGGTGATTCAGGCCAGTTCCAATAGTATTGTGATGAAGAAAGCCATCTACATCCAGAGAGAGGACTGTGGGAACTGAGTGTGGATCACAACACAGTATTTTTTGTAGTTGTTTTCTTGCCTTTTTCTCAGTTTTTTTTTTCTTTTTGATCTGATTTTTCTTATGCAGCACGATAATTATGGAAATTGTATAGAAGAATTGCATGTTAAACATATATTGGATTGCTTGCTGTGTAGGGTAGGAAGTAGGGGGAAGAGAGAGGAAAATTTGGAACGCAAAGTTTTGCAAAGATCAGTGGTGAAAAATTGTCCATGCATATATTTTGAAAATAAAAAGCTTTAAAAAAAACCCTTTAGCATGCTCCCTAATATCAACAATTAAATTACATCAGATGCTGAGGGAAACAAGCAGAAACAGGAATACGCTGTACACAGTAATAGCAAGATTTTGCAATTTTCTACTATGAAAGACTTGGTTCTTCTAAGCAGTTCAGTGATCGAAGGCAATCACAATAAATTTTGGATAGAAAATGCCATCTGCATCCAGTTAAAGAACTATGGATGTTTAATGTAAATCAATACAAGCTATCTTCACTTTTTTCTGTTTTTTTTTTCTTTCTGAAATTTTTTCCTGATTTATGTTTTGATTTTTCTCTCCCCACATAATTCATAAAGAAATAGTTATTTTAAAAATTAATATATATGTATTACAGAAAAAGAAACAAAATATACCACCTAAAATAAATAATTAAATATATTACATCAATCCTGTCTTAATCTGCACTTATATGTTCCTTTTACAAAATATAAAAGCAAATAGCATTTTAATATTAGTTGCTTGCCAGCAATATTTCCCATATTCTCCAATGAGTTCATCCTTCAGTGTTTCATTATTGCATAGAAGTGACTCTGGTTTCTCAAAGGCTAGGCAATCAAATACAAACTTTCACAGATTTTGCCAAATAAGAAAGACATCAAGCATTTGCCTAGCAATAAATCTTGTATCTATCATAGAGGAGCCACCTAACTAAGCTGAAATAGGCTTAGTGATATAGGGTTAGCCACCAGATCATGATATATATTTTTAACCATAAGCCATATATTTAGGCATCTGGACTTGTATCTTAGATGGCATGACAACCAATCATGTTGACAAAATTATGGATTTTTGCTGTATTCAACTTTTTTCTAATTTAATTATAATTGAACTCAATGCCTTATCACATAAGCATTTGCCAACATTAAGATTTTCAGAAACACACATACATATACATACATGTACCACATATAGAGGTTATAGAATATTTAAATGAGAAAAATACCTTAGGAATTATTTCATAAGATTTTTTCTTCTCACAGATAAAGAAATTAGACCAAAAATAGGAAAATGATGTTTTATCAATCATAGAACCAAGACTTGAACACAAGCTTCTTGGTTCATAATTAAACTCTTTCCACTATATATTTTCAGTTATAATTGAAGGGCTTTCTAATATCAGGGGAAAGACAAATCAATATAGTAGCAATACACACACACACACACACACACACACACACACACATACATACACACTATATATATATATACTTGTTAGGATTCTTACAAGGTGCTAAGTAAGTGGAATTGAGGAGACAGTGATTAAATCTAGTTTAGCATTGATTTAATTCTACAACAAATAATGGTTTCCTAGTGATATAACTATTGATGTATACTCAGTATACAGCATATAAGCAAGAAGCTGTCAGGGCCAGACACAGAACCCCACTAGAAGCTCTTGGAGCTTCAGCCAGGATTCAGTCAAGGAGATTCATAAGCCAGAGAAGGCAGCTTAAGCTCTTGTTACCAAGACTACAGAAGGCCTCTAAGAAAGCTAACAGGGCCCCAGGAAAAGAGACAAGACTTTGAAAGAAACAATAAAGGATTTGGACTTTAACTCCTGGCTGCATTTGATTACACTGAATTGAAAGGAAGGCTGCCTCCAGAAGCCCCCCAAGAAACCTGCTCCCAGAGAATATTATATTTTAGAGAAGAATATTACATTTTGGCACCTGAACGTGGGACCAAGAACTATGAACTATGACAAGAACTGTGACCCAGAAATCAGGGTGAGTACAACAAGGAAACTTTGTTAAAGGACTAAAAAAGTATTTCAGCTAAAATGGGACAGATGTTTAGAAAACAGCCTTCTTTTCCTCTTCAAGAAATATATGTTGAAAGCTTGGTCAGACTGATAAAAAAAATCAAGGTTTAATTGTGATCTGGGAGCAGATCACTGAACTTTTAAAACTGTACAATACATATCTCCTTGGTTCTCTAAGGAAAAGAAATTGAATCCAGATGAGTGGAAATTAGTAGGAGAGCAATTATGTGAATACTACAATTCCAATCCAAACTAAATTTCCAATAATATACTTTATACAAACAATTTAATACAGCTGGCTTTTAGAAACTATATAAGTGATAGAGTAAGGAAAAAGACAAAAGAGCAGGAGGGGGAGGTGCCAACTAAACTAGGTGAAAAGGATGAAGAATCATTTAAGAATGGAGTTAAGTACAATTTTAAGTTTGGTACTTCACAGCAGGAGCATTTCCCATCCCCTGACCTACTTCCCTCAATTAACCCTTCATGGGTGAAAGAAGAACGAGGAGGGGAGAAGGCAGTGACACAATCAGTATCTCCTATGAAGCAGCCTATGACAAGATTACAAAAGGTATTGGTTAAGGCTAAGAGAGAAGGATAGGATATATATGATTTAAAAATAAATGCATATCCTGTGATTGAAGAGCTTGACTCTTCAGGTCAAAAAAGGAGAAGATACACTCCTTTTGATTTGGAAAAAATTAAGGATTTGAAAAAAGATTGCACTCTTTATGGGGCTACATAGTCTTCTTATGTTAAAATGTTACTCGATAGTTTGGCTAATGAATCCTAACCCTAATGATTGGAAATCCATAGCAAGAACATATTTAGAGCCTGAACAAAACTTGTTGTGGCTTTTGGAGTATCATGAATTATGTAGAATTTGAGTCCAATGTAATAGGCAAACTGGAGTTAATATACAAGTCACCTTTGACCAACTAGCAGGTGAAGGTCAGTATGCAGAGAATTCAGCACAGATTCCCATAACAGTGTATGAGCAAATTGCTACTGTTGCAATAAAAGCTTGGCATTCCCTCCCAGGAAAAGATGAAGGTAAAGCCTTCACAAAAATAGAACAAGATCTCAATGAACCCTTTGCAGATTTTGTGGAACATTTGCAAACAGCTGTCACAAGAATTATTGGAGAAAATGCAGCTACAAGAATTATGATAATATAACCGGCTATGGAAAATGCCAAAGAGGTTTGCAAAAGAATTATATGGGGACTACACAAAGATGCTCCTTTAGAGGAGATCATAAGGTGCTGTGCCACAGTGGGCAAAAATGCTTATTATACCCAGACTATGATGAACATGGGAAGACAGAGTCCCTCTTGGCAAGGAACTTCTAGAGAAACTTGTCAATGTTTTCAGTGTAGAAAAATAGGACATCTGAGAGCCCATTGTAGATATCGAAATAGAGTGAGAAGATAGGGTAAGAAAAGACCTAAAACCCTATGTCCAAAATGCCACAAGAGCTTCCACTGGGCCTCAGAATGTAGATTGACCTAGAGAAATGAGAGGCAGGGTCCAGATCCAAGATATCATACAAAAGACAGGTGGGGCATGATGATAGCTGAGTTTAAATCCAGAGAGTCTTAGTAGGTCTGGTAGGTCAGTAGATCAATCAGCTGAAAAGCACTCACATGGCAGAAAGGGATTACATGATCTATCCGACAGAAAAGCAATCAGATAGCAGAAATGGATTACAATTGTGGAGAATATAGGGTTTTTAACCCAACAGAAGGGCAGTGTCCAGTGAGAGCAGCTCCAATATAAAGAGCAGCTCCAATGTAATTGCCAGATGATGAGGAGAGACCTAGAAAGTGGTAAATAGAAGGAAATTATATAGATTAACTGCTTGGGAGAAAGGTTTACTTGTATTCCTACAGATAGAGAAGGAAACAGATGGAGAAGGAAACAGATGGATGGCAATGAGCACCTGGAGAGAAACAGAAAAATAGAAAAACCTTGTAATAAAGGAGAAGACCTAAGAACAAAATCTGCAAAAATCATTGGATTCCCAAACACAAGAGAGACTATTGCAGGACTTGAAAACCAGCAGGAATCGTTGGATTCCTTGAGATAAAAAATTGTTGATGAGACTATTGCAGGACTTCAAAACTTGCTGGAATTATTGGATTCCTGGCACATGAACTAGTGGACAATAGATTCCTTTTGGACTATTTCTAGGACTTATGGACGTGTACAATTACTCATGTTGATTCATGTTATTTGTTACATCACTACTAGCCTGTGTTACTATGTGCTTATGTAATTTATGTAATTATGTATAATACCTCCCATACTGATGGATTTATGTATACCTATTTTAAGAGTGAGCCCCTTCAGAAACACACTAATATGATTTTTCCCATTTCTTTTGGTGTTTTCATCTCCCTTCCTGAGCAATCAGGAGGGTGTGATCACCTCCTTTTTTGGGGTTCTCACCTCCTTGAGAAATCAGGGAAGTCATGACCACCTATGTTCTAAATCAAAAGAAAGCAGGAGATGTTAGGATTCTTACAAGGTGCTAAGTAAGTGGAATTGAGGAGATAGTGATTAAATTTAGTTTAGCATTGATTTAATCCTACAACAAATAATGATTTCCTAGTGATATAACGATTGATGTATACTCAGTATACAGCATATAAGCAAGAAGCTCTCAGGGCCAGGCACAGAAGCCCACTGGAAGCTCTCGGAGCTTCAGCCAGGATTCAGTCAAAGAGATTCATAAACCAGAGAAAGCAACTTAAGCTCTCGGAACCAAGACTACAGAAGGCCTCTAAGAAAGCTAACCGGGCCCCACAAAAAGAGACAAAACTTTGAAGGAAACAATAAAGGATTTGGACTTTAACTCCTGGCTGCATTTGGGGTGATTACACTGAACTGAAAGGAAGGCTGCCTCCAGAAGCCCCCGAAGAAAGCTGCTCCCAGAGAACATTATATTTTAGAGAAGAATATTACGTATACTATATAATATATATAGTAGTATATAATAGTGAAAATTTCATTAATATTTCAAGCAATTAGTCAACTGTGCCTCATAATTGGCCAAAAGCAGTAATAAACACAGGAATCCTTATTTGGTTCTTCTTCCCATTTCTTTTGGTGTTTTCATCTCCCTTCCTGAGCAATCAGGAGGGTGTGATCACCTCCTTTTTGGGGGTTCTCACCTCCTTGAGAAATCAGGGATGTCATGACCACCTATGTTCTAAATCAAAAGAAAGCAGGAGATGTTAGGATTCTTACAAGGTGCTAAGTAAGTGGAATTGAGGAGATAGTGATTAAATTTAGTTTAGCATTGATTTAATCCTACAACAAATAATGATTTCCTAGTGATATAACGATTGATGTATACTCAGTATACAGCATATAATCAAGAAGCTCTCAGGGCCAGGCACAGAAGCCCACTGGAAGCTCTCGGAGCTTCAGCCAGGATTCAGTCAAGGAGATTCATAAACCAGAGAAAGCAACTTAAGCTCTCGGAACCAAGACTACAGAAGGCCTCTAAGAAAGCTAACCGGGCCCCACAAAAAGAGACAAAACTTTGAAGGAAACAATAAAGGATTTGGACTTTAACTCCTGGCTGCATTTGGGGTGATTACACTGAACTGAAAGGAAGGCTGCCTCCAGAAGCCCCCGAAGAAAGCTGCTCCCAGAGAACATTATATTTTAGAGAAGAATATTACGTATACTATATAATATATATAGTAGTATATAATAGTGAAAATTTCATTAATATTTCAAGCAATTAGTCAACTGTGCCTCATAATTGGCCAAAAGCAGTAATAAACGCAGGAATCCTTATTTGGTTCTTCTTCCCATTTCTTTTGGTGTTTTCATCTCCCTTCCTGAGCAATCAGGAGGGTGTGATCACCTCCTTTTTGGGGGTTCTCACCTCCTTGAGAAATCAGGGATGTCATGACCACCTATGTTCTAAATCAAAAGAAAGCAGGAGATGTTAGGATTCTTACAAGGTGCTAAGTAAGTGGAATTGAGGAGATAGTGATTAAATTTAGTTTAGCATTGATTTAATCCTACAACAAATAATGATTTCCTAGTGATATAACGATTGATGTATACTCAGTATACAGCATATAAGCAAGAAGCTCTCAGGGCCAGGCACAGAAGCCCACTGGAAGCTCTCGGAGCTTCAGCCAGGATTCAGTCAAGGAGATTCATAAACCAGAGAAAGCAACTTAAGCTCTCGGAACCAAGACTACAGAAGGCCTCTAAGAAAGCTAACCGGGCCCCACAAAAAGAGACAAAACTTTGAAGGAAACAATAAAGGATTTGGACTTTAACTCCTGGCTGCATTTGGGGTGATTAGACTGAACTGAAAGGAAGGCTGCCTCCAGAAGCCCCCGAAGAAAGCTGCTCCCAGAGAACATTATATTTTAGAGAAGAATATTACGTATACTATATAGTATATATAGTAGTATATAATAGTGAAAATTTCATTAATATTTCAAGCAATTAGTCAACTGTGCCTCATAATTGGCCAAAAGCAGTAATAAACACAGGAATCCTTATTTGGTTCTTCTTCCCATTTCTTTTGGTGTTTTCATCTCCCTTCCTGAGCAATCAGGAGGTGCTCACACCTCCTTTTTGGGGGTTCTCACCTCCTTGAGAAATCAGGGATGTCATGACCACCTATGTTCTAAATCAAAAGAAAGCAGGAGATGTTAGGATTCTTACAAGGTGCTAAGTAAGTGGAATTGAGGAGATAGTGATTAAATTTAGTTTAGCATTGATTTAATCCTACAACAAATAATGATTTCCTAGTGATATAACGATTGATGTATACTCAGTATACAGCATATAAGCAAGAAGCTCTCAGGGCCAGGCACAGAAGCCCACTGGAAGCTCTCGGAGCTTCAGCCAGGATTCAGTCAAGGAGATTCATAAACCAGAGAAAGCAACTTAAGCTCTCAGAACCAAGACTATAGAAGGCCTCTAAGAAAGCTAACCGGGCCCCACAAAAAGAGACAAGACTTTGAAGGAAACAATAAAGGATTTGGACTTTAACTCCTGGCTGCATTTGGGGTGATTACACTGAACTGAAAGGAAGGCTGCCTCCAGAAGCCCCCGAAGAAAGCTGCTCCCAGAGAACATTATATTTTAGAGAAGAATATTATATATACTATATAGTATATATAGTAGTATATAATAGTGAAAATTTCATTAATATTTCAAGCAATTAGTCAACTGTGCCTCATAATTGGCCAAAAGCAGTAATAAACATAGGAATCCTTATTTGGTTCTTCTATTGTTTTGCATCTTCTTTTCTCTTAGTACCCCCTTCTTTCTTAGTAAAAATGAAACTATGTTCTTAATGAGTCAGACAGCTATACTAATTATCCATTCTGTATTTGAAGACACTCAATTTTTATGCTCAGTGAGATATTACTACAGTGAGACTTATTAACCCAGTAAGCAATGGTAATATTTCATGGGAGAGGATATAATACTGTGGAAAGAAAAATGGATTTAGAGTTAGAAGTCATGGATCTAAGTCAACCATCTGTTACTTTCTTCTTTGGATTATCTTGGCAAGTCATTCAATCTCTCTAGATCTCAGTTTGTTTCTTCATCTGAAAAATGAGAGGATTAGAATAGATTGCCAGTGTGGTGCCTTCCAAATATAAATCTAAGATCTTCAATGTTTACTATGTTAAACTCTGCTAGGTGTTATGTATGTAAAGATACTAACTAAAGATCCACTATATTCAAGTTACTACCACTAGTAAACAACATGAACAGAAATAAATTGATATAAAATACAAAGTCGTCTGGGGACATCAGAAACGATCTTTTGTAGGGAAGAGAATTTAGGCTGAGGTTTCTAGGAAACTTTTCTGAGGAAGAGGTTTCTAGCAAATATAGATGAAGTAGACAATTACAGTTACAGGAAATGTGCTCTCCTTTCTCATCTATGCCTCCTACCGTATTTGACTTCCTTCAGTTAATTCTCATCTCAATAGATGAGAAAAAAATATGTGAAATCCTTCTGGAAAAATTGTGACAGATTGTGAAAGTTTTTAAATGTCAAAGAGAAATGTTTGAAAAAGGTTTACATTTTATCCTCGAAACTATAGATAGCAAGTAAAGGATCTTTAGCAGAACAAATATGCTCTCATTTGTAAATGCTTTAGGACAATTAATTTAGAAACGTTGGAGAAGATGGATGAAGAAAAGAGAGAAACACATATATATATAGAGAGAGAGGGAGAGAGAGAGAGAGAGAGAGAGAGAGAGAGAGAGAGAGAGAGAAAGCACAAGAGCGCCCAGGAGGAGTCTATTGTAAGGATTTAGGCAAGAAAAAAGATGATGAAGGTCCTACTTAGATGGTAAGCCTATGAGTATAAATGATAAAATTAAATGGAAGATGTAAGTAAGAAGTTGTATATAGGGAGATGAGAGAAAAAATTGGCAACTGATGGGATAGGTGGAATTAAGGAAGGTTATGGTTTCAGGATAACTCCAGGCTTATGAACTTGTAAGTAGAAGAGTGATGATGTTTTTAACAAAAATAGGGAGGTTAGGATGAAGGATGGATTCAATGATTAAAGATGAGTTCCAAAACATTTATGGCTATGTTAAGTTAGAGATATCTTTGAGACACCTAATCTTAAATCATTGGAGTTTTACATTTATACTTCAGACAAATGTTTGTGTCTCAGCAGGTCTTTTAAAATAGAAATATTCAGCTTCCAAGCATTACTTAGCTTTTTTCACTACTCTACATAATTTCATGAACCAAATTCTACCAAGATTAATCTACTTTTCAGGCATAACTGACTTTCTATTTGAGAAATGAACTTCAACAATCTCTGATCTGACATTCTCAATTTTATGCTTTTTTTATTAAATAGGAACACACTAGCATTTTTTAAGGAACAAGGAGCTTTTTCAAATGGTAAGATTCAGTCAAGGAACCATGAAACCATAAAATTCTGTTTCCTAAGTATTTTGATTTTTCAGTGAAAAGATTACTAAAAGTTGGGCCTATCTTTACACCTTGATTAAAAGTTATGTTTAGCCTACTTATCTGTGCTGTGTGTGTATGTATGTGTGTGTGTATACCTTTGTTTGTAATTATTTCTGTGTCTTTCTCTGGTTCCCTGTCTCCCTCTCTGTCTGTCTCTATATATCAATACATATATATACCCATTTTCAACATAAACTTATATTATTTTTAAACCCAGGTCTTCATGACTTCAAGAATGATATCTATATACATATATACAAAAAATGCATATACACTTGCATAGTCTCCTAGATTCATGAACACAGACACATATATATGCCATGTTTAGCATATGAAATATGCATGCACACATACATAGAGAGTTAGTCTTAAAGCCATGAAGAATGGCTTCAAGACTCACCTTTCATATGGTAGTTGCATGACTTTGAAGCAAGTGCCTTAAGGTCACAGTGAATGCTCTTGGCAAAATAGGCAAGTGCCTGCCTGAATCGATAAAGGAATTTTCTGCAACAGGAGTTCCCTATCCTAATAACTTTCTATCTCTATTCCAATTGTTTATACATATAAATATATGTGTAAGTGTATGTATATTCAATAAATCGATGTTGCAGTTTGTGATACATAAATTTAAATATAAGTGTCAATTCTTTTCCACATTCCTTGATCCCACATTCATCCTATTTAGCTCTGCCCCTTCCCATGGCTATTTACTCTGGCTAAAAGTGGGCCCTACTGGCTAAAAGAATTCTTTGTTAAAATCTAAGACTGCCCTAACTTGGTAAGTCCAATTTAATACAATTTAGATCACTGGAATTTTATAGGAAGAGTAAAAGTGAAAATTTTCTTTCAGTTATTTTTTAAAATTATTTTTAAACAGGAATGGCTCATCTCATGACTGAACTTTCAAAACCAACATAGATGATTAACTTAATTGGAAGGAAGCCATTTTATCCAAAGACAATGTTTAGATGAAAGGAAAAGACCCATTGGTTTGGGCAAAGTAAAGTATATTAAATGCTATATAATTTACATGATAACTTGAATCTCTTTTGTCTTCAAGGCTATTATTGATGTTAACTTCACTATGTCTTCAGGAAGAATCTATCATCTTTAATTTATATATGGGGAAATTGAAAGGTCAAACTATGTTTCCAAAAGCAATCTGAGCTAGGTCTGTATTCTAAAGAGGTTATTATAAAGAGGAAAGGGCTCATATGTGCAAAAAAAATGCTTTAGAGCAATTCTTTTTTGTTGTGACAAAGAATTTGAAATTGAGAGTGTCCAACAATTGGGGAATGGCTGAACAAATTGTGGTGAATAAATTTAATGTAATTCTATTGTTCTATAAAAATCATTAGCAAGCAGATTTCAAAAAAATATGGAAAAAATTACATGAATTGATTCTGAGTAAAATGAACCGAACTAAGATAGCACTGTACACAATAACAACATTGTACAATAATAAACCTTGATAGACACAACTCTTCAGTACAATGTAATCATCTAACTCATGATGGGAAATACTATAAAGAAAAAGGAGTCTGGGTGCTGATCAAAGCATAGTATTTTTCTTTTTGTTGTTGTTTATTCTTTCTTGTGGTTTTTCCCTTTTGTTCCAATTCTTCTTTTCAACGTGACTATAGTGGAAACATGTTTATGTTTGTACATTTGTACCTATATCAGATTGCTTGCTATTTTAGAGATGAAGAGATGCTATAAAGGGAGGGAAGAAGAAAAAATTGGAACTCAAATCTCATAAAAATGAATGTTGAAAACTGTCTTTATATTTAATTGAAAAAATAAAATTCTATTAAATTAAAAAATTAAATAGATCTGGCTTTAAGAAGCCCAGGGTAGTAGGAGAAAAAAGCAAAATGAGTCAGTGAAAACTCAATTTTATCAGTTTTCAAAAATGTCTTACTTTGTGGGACTATTCTCGTTAGCACTCAAAGGACACTTATTCTATAGGGGATTAATATTTCTTCATTAGACTAACACAAAAGCTTCCTAAATTGTCTTGATATTTCCATAATTTTCCTCTCCTCATTTATCAACAACTGTACAGCTACCAAAATTATATATATTATATATATATAATATATATATACATATACACACACATACACATATATACATATACACACACACATATATATATATATTTGCTGAAGCATTTGGGGTTAAGTGATTTTATCCAGGGTCATACAGCTAGGAAATGTTAAGTATCTGAGGTCAGATTTGAACTCAGGTCCTCCTGACTTCAGGGTTGGTGCTCTATCCATTGCCTCACTTAGCTACCCCAAAATGATATTCTTAAATCACAAACCAGATTATGTCAATCTCCAAATGAAAAATCTTCAAACCCTGATTTTATTGTTTAAAGATTTCCACAACCTGGTTTCCACCTATCTTTTCAATCCATTTCTTATAATTTTCCTTCCTGCTTCCTTCGGTCCAGTCAAAATGACTTTTCTCCATAGCAACATTCCATCTTGTATCTCAGCAAGGTTTTGTTTGTTCAGGTGGTCATCTATGTAGAGGATCTGATGTTTGTTCCTTGTTTACCACTTTCTCGCTGAATACTGAACTTCAAAGAAAAACTCAGCATTGACTTCTAGACAAAGCTTCTTTCCCGTGCCCTCATCTCCACATACATCATTGCCAATGTTTCTAGTGTTGAAAATTACTTTGTATTACTTCTTATATTTTTTCTATTTAGTTATCTAGGTATTTTTTGGTCACCCCTCTTCCCCCAGTGTAAGCCCTTGAGGACAGGACTCTGCCTTTCTGTTCCTAGTACTTATCATAAGGTTGTTTTTATTGTATATTAGTGTCTTATATGTAATAGGCATTTAATAAAACTTTTTAGTTGAATTAAATGTTATTTTTAAAATAGCACATTCAAGATAAAAGTACTTTTAACCAAGAGATCGTTATTTACTTCAACAATGATACAGTATGAGAATGTATTCTGATGGAAGTGGATTTCTTCGACAAAGAGAAGATCTAATTCAGTTCCAGTTGATCAATGATGGACAGAAGCAGCTACACCCAAAGAAAGAATACTGGGAAATGAGTGTAAACTGCTTGCATTTTTGTTTTTCTTCCCAGATTATTTTTACCTTCTGAATCCAATTCTTCCAGTGCAACAAGAAAACTGTTTGGTTCGATACACATAAATTGTATCTAGGATATACTATAACATATTTAAGACGTATAAGACTGCTTGCCATCTAGGGGAGAGGGTGGAGGGAGGAAAGGGAAAAGTCGGAATAGAAGTGAGTGCAAGGGATAATGTTGTAAAAAAAAAATTACCCATGCATATGTTCTGTCAATAAAAAGTTACAATTAAAAATAAAAAAGATAAAAGTACTTTTGTTTATTATTCAATATCTAATATATTAGATACATAATATATAGTAAAATTAAAACACTTTATTTTCAATACATTCTAAATCTGCAAATGACTCCTAAAATCTGAATTCTAACACATGTAAGTGGAAACTTTGATATTTACATTTATTTATCTTTATCTATCTATAGAATTATAAATGAATAGATATTGATCAACAAGTACATATCTATCTACCTATCTATCTGACTGAGACCTATATGTGGTTGACAACTTGCATGTTGTCTTCCTCATTATACTGTAAACTCCTTGAGAATGGGAATAGCTTTTTATCTTTCTCTTTATCTCCAGTATTTAACACAATGTCTGTCATATAGTAGATATTTCATAAATACTTGTTGACTGATTATAATATTTGTATTAAAATCAGCTTTTTCCCCCCTTTTCTCTTAAATAATTCCACTTAAATGAAGCTGTATCATAATAACTTTTATTTACTTACCTCACCTTTCTCCTAGAGGAGGTTAAATCTCTTAATCATTTCATTATACTAATCCCTCTTAATCCTCACTGGGAAAAGACTTAATAAATTTTTGTATTTGCATTTTAGTGATGAAGATATTGGATTAGACAAAAGTAAAATGAAGTTTTGGTGTGTTTTTTTTTTAAAGCTTCATTGTAGTGTCCCGGAGTGTATCATTTATCCTCCCTCCAAAAAAATGATTTGCCAGATTTAGGGAGACAGTAAAATAATAGGAAATAGAAACTAATTTCCATGGTAATCAATTTAGTGCTACAGATATGCTCTTTCTACTCTCTTTACAAAAATTATATGACTTTGAAAGCTCCTTGAAAGCAGGGGACATTTCTTGTATTTTGTTGTTGTTTTAGTGCATCTCTCTCAGTACCAGAATTTTGCAGTTTGTTGCTAGTACTCCTTATATCCATAGAGATCTCAATCTCTTACATTCTATAGTAGATGGGTTTTATGAAATATTGTGGAAGGAAGACTAGGGGATATCTCACCTTTTTGGCCAGCCTTCTAATAATGAATCTCTTCAAACTAAACTAGACTAGTCTGACAAACACATATTCCATCCCCAATCTATTCTCTTGAGCATTGACTTCATTTATATAGCTTGTTAAAAAAAAAATAAGGATGGCTTTAAGTGAAAAATCTTAAGACATATTCAATCTATGGTGAAACTTCTCCCACCTCATTGAAAAGTGAGAAGGGAAAAGTGAAAAAGGAAGGAATAAGCTAAGTGGAAGGGAATACGGAAATTGGGAGGGAAAGGGGTAAGATAGGGGGAGGAACTCTAAGGAGGCGGGGAGGGATACTATAAAGGGAGGGCTGTGAGAAGCAAGTGGTGCTCACAAGCTTAATACTGGGAAGGGGGGGAAGGGAGTAAGAAGGGAGAAAAGCATAAACCGGGGTTAACAAGATGGCAAGTAATACAGAATTGGTCATTCTAACCATAAATGTGAACGGGGTAAACTCCCCCATAAAGAGGAAGCGGTTAGCAGAATGGATTAAAAGCCAGAATCCTACAATATGTTGTTTACAGGAAACACACCTGAAGTGGGGAGATACATGCAGGTTAAAGGTAAAAGGTTGGAGCAAAATTTACTATGCTTCAGGTGAAGTCAAAAAAGCAGGGGTAGCCATCCTGATCTCAGATCAAGCTAAAGCAAAAATTGATCTAATTAAAAGAGATAAGGAAAGGCACTATATCTTGCTAAAGGGTAGCATGGATAATGAAGCACTATCTATATTAAACATATATGCACCAAGTGGTGTAGCATCAAAATTCTTAAAAGAGAAATTAAGAGAGCTGCAAGAAGAAATAGACATTTCTATTTCTATACTATATTTCCTATAGTATAGAAAACTATAATAGTGGGAGATCTTAACCTTGCACTCTCAGAATTACATAAATCAAACCACAAAATAAATAAGAAAGAAGTCAAAGAGGTAAATAAAATACTAGAAAAGTTAGATATGATAGATCTCTGGAGAAAATGTAATGGAGACAGAAAGGAATACGCTTTCTTTTCAGCAGTTCATGGAACCTATACAAAAATTGACCATATATTAGAACATAAAAACCTCAAACTCAAATGCAGTAAGGCAGAAATAGTAAATGCATCCTTTTCAGACCATGATGCAATGAAAATTACATTCAACAAAAAACCAGAGGGAAGTAGACCAAAAAATAATTGGAAACTAAATAATCTCATACTAAAGAATGATTGGGTGAAACAGCAAATCATAGACATAATTAATAACTTCACCCAAGAAAACGATAATAATGAGACATCATACCAAAATGTATGGGATGCAGCCAAAGCGGTAATAAGGGGAAATTTCATATCTCTAGAGGCCTATTTGTATAAAATAGAGAAAGAGAAGGTCATTGAATTGGGTTTGCAACTAAAAATGCTAGAAAAGGAACAAATTAAAAACCCTCAGTCAAACACTAAACTTGAAATTCTAAAAATAAAAAGAGAGATCAATAAAATTGAAAGTAAAAAAACTATTGAATTAATTAATAAAACTAAGAGTTGGTTCTATGAAAAAACCAACAAAATAGACAAACCCTTAGTAAATCTGATTAAAAAAAGGAAAGAGGAAAATCAAATTGCTAGTCTTAAAAATGAAAAGGGAGAACTCGCCACTAACGAAGAGGAAATTAGAGCAATAATTAGGAGTTACTTTGCCCAACTTTCTGCCAATAAATTTGACAACTTAAAGGAAATAGAAAAATACCTCCAAAAATATAGCTTGCCCAAACTAACAGAGGAAGAAGTAAATATTCTAAACAGTCCCATCTCAGAAAAAGAAATAGAACAAACTATCAATCAACTCCCTAAGAAAAAATCCCCAGGACCAGATGGATTTACATGTGAATTCTACCAAACATTTAAAGAACAATTAACTCCAATGCTAAATAAACTATTTGAAAAAATAGAGATTGAAGAGTCCTACCAAACTCCTTTTATGACACAGACATGGTACTGATACCTAAACCAGGCAAGCTGAAAACAGAGAAAGAAAATTATAGACCAATCTTCCTAATGAATATTGATGCTAAAATCTTAAATAAAATATTAGCAAAAAGATTACAGAAAATCGTCACCAGGATAATACACTATGACCAAGTAGGATTTATACCAGGAATGCAGGGCTGGTTCAATATTAGGAAAACTATTAGCATAATTGACTATATCAATAACCAAACAAACAAAAACCATATGATCATCTCAATAGATGCAGAAAAAGCATTTGATAAAATCCAACATCCATTCCTAATAAAAACACTGAGAGCATAGGAATAAATGGACTTTTCCTTAAAATAGTCAGGAGCATATATTTAAAACCATCAGTAAGCATCATATGCAATGGGGAAAAACTGGAACCTTTCCCAGTAAGATCTGGAGTGAAGCAAGGTTGCCCACTATCACCATTATTATTTAATATCGTATTAGAAACACTAGCCTCGGCAATAAGAGTCGAGAAAGATATTAAAGGAATTAGAGTAGGCAATGAGGAAACCAAACTATCACTCTTTGCAGATGATATGATGGTATACCTAGAGAACCCCAGAGATTCTACTAAAAAGCTATTAGAAATAATTCATAATTTTAGCAATGTAGCTGGCTACAAAATAAATCCCCATAAATCCTCAGCGTTTTTATACATCACCAACAAAACCCAAGAGCAAGAGATACAAAGAGAAATTCCATTCAGAATAACTGTTGATACCATAAAATATTTGGGAATCTGTCTACCAAAGGAAAGTCAGGAATTATATGAGCAAAATTATAAAAAAGTCTCCACACAAATAAAGTCAGACTTAAATAATTGGAAAAATATTAAGTGCTCTTGGATTGGCCGAGCGAACATAATAAAGATGACAATACTCCCTAAACTAATCTATTTATTTAGTGCTATACCAATCAGACTTCCAAGAAAATATTTTAATGATCTAGAAAAAATAACAACAAAATTCATATGGAACAATAAAAAGTTGAGAATCTCAAGGGAATTAATGAAAAAAAAATCAAATGAAGGTGGCCTAGCTGTACCTGATCTAAAATTATATTATAAAGCAGCAGTCACCAAAACCATTTGGTATTGGCTAAGAAATAGATTAGTGGATCAGTGGAAAAGGTTAGGTTCACAAGACAGAATAGTCAACTATAGCAATCTAGTGTTTGACAAACCCAAAGCTCCTAACTTCTGGGAAAAGAATTCATTATTTGATAAAAAACTGCTGGGATAATTGGAAATTAGTATGGCAGAAATTAGGCATGGACCCACACTTAACACCATAAACCAAGATAAAATCAAAATGGGTCCATGACCTAGGCATAAAGAACGAGATTATAAATAAATTAGAGGAACATAGAATAGATTATCTCTCAGATTTGTGGAGGAGAAAGAAATTTGTGACCAAAGATGAACTAGAGACCATTACTGATCACAAAATAGAAAATTTTGATTACATCAAATTAAAAAGCCTTTGTACAAACAAAACTAATGCAAACAAGATTAGAAGGGAAGCAACAAACTGGGAAAACATCTTCACAGTTAAAGGTTCTGATAAAGGCCTCATTTCCAAAATATATAGAGAACTGACTCAAATTTATAAGAAATCAAGCCATTCTCCAATTGATAAATGGTCAAAGGATATGAACAGACAATTTTCAGAGGATGAAATTGAAACTATTACCATCATATGAAAGTGTTCCAAATCATTCTTGATCAGAGAAATGCAAATTAAGACAACTCTGAGATACCACTACACACCTGTCAGATTGGCTAAGATGACAGGAAAAAATAATGATGAATATTGGAGGGGATGTGGGAAAACTGGGACACTAATGCATTGTTGGTGGAGTTGTGAACGAATCCAACCATTCTGGAGAGCAATCTGGAATTATGCCCAAAAAATTATCAAATTGTGCATACCCTTTGATCCAGCAGTGTTCCTATTGGGCTTATATCCCAAAGAAATACTAAAGAAGGGAAAGGGACCTGTATATGCCAAAATGTTTGTAGCAGCCCTATTTGTAGTGGCTAGAAACTGGAAAATGAATGGATGCCCATCAATTGGAGAATGGCTGGGTAAATTGTGGTATATGAATGTTATGGAATATTATTGTTCTGTAAGAAATGACCAGCAGGATGAATACAGAGAGGACTGGCGAGACTTACATGAACTGATGCTAAGTGAAATGAGCAGAACCAGGAGATCATTATACACTTCGACAATGATATTGTATGAGGACATATTTTGATGGAAGTGGATTTCTTTGACAAAGAGACCTAACTGAGTTTCAATTGATAAATGATGGACAAAAGCAGCTATACCCAAAGAAAGAACACTGGGAAACGAATGTGAACTATCTGCATTTTTGTTTTTCTTCCCGGGTTATTTATACCTTCTGAATCCAATTCTCCCTGTGCAACAAGAAAACTGTTCGGTTCTGCAAACATATATTGTATCTAGGATATACTGCAACATATCCAACATATAAAGGACTGCTTGCCATCTAGGGGAGGGGGTGGAGGAAGGGAGGGGGAAAAAAATCGGAACAGAAATGAGTGCAAGGGACAATGTTGTAAAAAAAATAATAATAATAAGGATAATTCCATAACTGAATGAGATACCAAATGGAGATCTTATCATGTGGACTTCTCATATCATAAGTGATTAATAAAGAATTGTTGAATTAACTTATCCCTATTGATTTCACAATTCTGGAGAGTCAGTTCTCACTTTGAGGAAAGAGGGTATACAATAGCTAGGGATTTCCCTTCTTGTATATCTCATTCCTGTCAATATTTTAAAAATTTATGAGTAAGATTAAATGATTGAAATAAAATTTCCAAGCCTAAGTCTTCATTTCTTCCATACTTAGAATGTTCCTGAAATACACACACAAATAACATACACACATATACATATGTGTGTGTGTAAAATGTATATGCATACATTTTAGTCTGGCTTTCTGCAAAATGAAACTTCATAAATCAGCCAGTAATGTTTTTGGCACAAGATAAGCAATATTTTGCTAACAATTAGAAGGTTTTTTTTTTAATGTGAGTCTTTGCCTTATGAGTCAATGAACCTTCCATTATTCAGTGTGTCCTAATAAATATGCATTGGGATCTCAAAGATATTAATCAGTCAGGGATGTTCTAGAAGAGGGTTCTATATTAGATGGGATATTGTGGAATATGATCTATAAAATTCCATTTTATAGATGGAATTTTAAAATTCCTTAAAATTATTTGTTTCTGATTCTTTTATAGTTATACATATGTATCCACATATACATGTCTATTTCATTACCTAAACACATTATTAAAATAGAAATATTACAGACTGATCAATGATATTCACAGTGTAATGAATGTCAAATAATAGCTAGACTATACCCTGACCAGATAGCCACTGTCTAAGCTCTTATCTCAGTTTTCTTTGATTTTCTTATCACACAGAACCCACAGCTTTATCAAAAGCAAAAAATCTCTGACGTAAAGCAAATGAGTAAGTACAAGTCACAAACAAACATGTCTACATATTTACATAAATTAAAGAAAGATCAAATCTGTAGGCAGTTTATTTGCATAACTTTGATGCTAAAGGATTATGATAGCACTGATTGCTTGAAAGATTTTTTATAGATTCTTAAAATTTCAAAGTTCAGAGCTTCCTAAAAAATTACTTGATCCAAATAATACCTAAGTAGCAATCCCTTCTGTAATAGCTCTGACAAATGGTAGGTAAGAATGAGGAAGAAGGGAGGAGAAGAAAGAAACCAAAAGGGAGGAGATGATATAGGAGGAGAACTTGTGGGTCTTAGTCAGTAGACCTGTTGAAGTATGTCCATGCACTAACATAATTAGTTCAAAGTTCAGACATTTCTTCAGTTGGTGTATTTCATGTTGGGCTTCTAGGAGCTCAAATTGATTCTGTAAGAGCTGCAGGGTATGAAAAGTAGAGAATAGTTATAAAAATCTCACAGGAACCTTTTATCAATTATTTATCCTAACATATACACATACATAAAGCAATATAATTGTTAATAAAACATTTATTGAAAAATTAATTAATTCCATCTAAGATTTTTCAATGTCTCCATCCTTTAGGCTTACCACACTACAGATTTTTTTAAACTATACTTCTTGGACCTTATCAGGGTATATCTCCACACTCAGCTACCATAAGAGAGGAGAATCAGGTCTTACTGAAGAGTTCTTGGCTCTACTTTGAAATAGTTGCAGAGGCATGACATTCTATCAGGGAACCATTTAATTATAAACAGGGACTGAGTCAGTTCTTAATTCAAATCTTCTTTTTCATGAGAAATCTTAAGTTGCTATCAGCAAAGCAGGAACATGATTTTGGGAGTCCTGGTAACGATGATTAAACAACAATGACTAATGATAGATCTGGCTTCTGGTCTATAGTAATTTGGCATTAGAGAATTCTCCATACATAGGCAAATAAATGACAGATAGGAATCAATTTTTAAAATGTCTTTTGATAAGATAACTAATTATAGATTATACTGCTTTTAGTGATGGTGTCTCTGCTGTTGGTTAAGGTAAAAAAAAATAGTTGGATAAATTAAGGAATTTAATTTTATTCGAACCTCAAATTGATCTTTTTCATTCCCCTCAACTCTAACTTTATCATTTGGAAAATACATAGTTTATTTTTTTAAATGATCATTTCAATCATATTCTCTTATGATTAAAAATAGAATATGTCTATAAATAGACTGATGAGCAAAATGACATATAACTATAAAGTGATAAAGATTTATACTTTGGTACTTGCAAAGGGAAAAACAAAGATCTTAAAAGTTATTTACTCAAGTCTATGCAACTTTGTGTAGTAATAGGAGAATTGTTGACCATTGATCAATATAAAGAAAAAATAAAGGAGAAAAGACTTGGTAAAGATGGGGCAAAAAATGGCCTCCAGGGGGAAAAAAAGAGGTCTAGCGAGAGGGAAACAGTAAAAGCTACAATGCTCTATCTTCAGACACTCATCTGTTCTCTCACCCTCATTCCCATACACCAAGTACCTATATAATCTACATGTGCAATGTGACTTTTTTTCCAAAATTTGAAAAACTAATTTGATATAGGTGCATTATGGTTTTCATAGTGTCTCACCTTCCTAAGTGTTCTGTTTCAGTAACTTAATGTCATATGTAATAAAGTGAGCTAAACCATAGTCTTTAGATGTGAAATCTTCTTATACATTATTTCCCTCTACTTATTCTATGATCTAGTAATCCTGACTCTTTGCTATTCCCTAAAGATGACACTGTTTTCTGGATCATCATTATTATTGACCATCCTCCATGCCTCGAAGTTTCTGCCTCCTCATCTCTATCTTTAGCCTTTCCTGGATTTTTTCAGGTCTCAGATAAAATCCCATAAGAAGCCTTTTTTTAGTTTATTTATTTTTAATACACATTGTTTTATGAATTGTTTTGGAACAGAAAAATCATATCAAAAGGGAAAAAAACATGGGAGAGGCAAAAAAAAGTGAACATAGTATGTGTTGATTTACATTCATTCTCCTTACTTCTTTTTCTGCATGCAGATGGCATTTTCTGTCCAAAGCCTATTGGGATTGCTTTGGATCGCAAATCCAAATTTTCAAGAAGACTCAAGCCATTCAGAGTTGATCATTGAACATTCTTGCTGTTTTCTATACAATGTATTCTGGTTCTGTTTGTTTTACTCACCATCAATTCATGTAACTCTTTCCAGGTCTTTCTATAATCAGCTTGTTCATCATTTTTATAGAACAATAATATTCCATTACCTTCAAGTACCACAATTTGTTCATCTATTCTCTTATTAATGGACATCTAGTCCTTTTCCAATTCTTTGCTACCACAAAAAGAGCTACTGCAAATGTTTTTTGCAAATATGGTCATTTTCCCTTCTTTATGATTTCCTTGGGATACAAATCCAGTAATGGCACTGCGAGGTCAAAGGGTATACACAGTTTCATTGCCCTTTGGGCATAGTTCCTGACTGTCCTCCAGAATGGGTGGGTCATCTCACAAATCTACCAACAATGCATTATGTCCCAGTTTTCCCACATAACCTCCAACATTTATCATTATCTTTTTCTGTCATCTTAGCCAATCTAAGAGATGTGAGGTGGTACCTCAGAGATGTTTTAATTTAAATTTCTTTAATCAATAGATTTAGAGCATTTTTTCATATAACTATATCTGGCTTTAATTTCATCATCTGAAACTGTCTGCTCATATTCTTTGACCATTTGTCAATTGGTGAATGATGTGTATTCTTATAAATTTGACAGTTTTATATATTTTAGAAATGAGACTTTTATCAGAAATACTGGCAGTAAAGATTTTTTTCCCAGTTTTGTACTTCCTTTTTAATTTTCTTTCTGTTATTCTTGTTTTTGCAAAAACTTTTTAATTTGAGGTAATCAAAGTTGTTCATTTTCATTTTCAGAATGTTCTCTAGTTCTTTAGTTATAAATTCCTCCCTTCTCCAAAGATCTGATAGGTAAATTATCCCTTGTTCTCCTCCTTTGTTTATGGTATCATCCTTTATGCATGCACAAATCATGCATCTATTTTGACCTTACTTTGATATGGAGTGTGAGATGTAGGTCTATGCTGAATTTTGTGTTTTCCCAGCACTTTTTGTCAAATAGTGAATTCTTATTGTAGAAGTTGGAGTTTGGGAGTTTATCAAATACTAGATTACCATAGGTTTTGCTTATTGTGTTGTGTGTATCTAATCTATTCCACCACTCTATTTCTTAGCCAATACCAAAAGGTTTGATTACTGCTGGTTTATAATAGAGTTTTAGGTTTGGTGATGCTAAGTCATCATCCTTTGCATTATTTTTCATTAATTCCCTTGATATTCTTGACCATTTTTTTCTCCAGATGAATTTTGTTATTATTTTTTATAATTCTACAAAATAATGTTTTGGAAGTTTGATTGGTATGGCACTGAACAAATAGACAAATTTAGGCAGAATTGTAATTTTTACCAACATTCAGCCTCACCAATAACAACTTACATTTTTTTCCAATTGTTTAGATCTGATTTTATTTGTGTGAGAAGTATTTTGTAATTTTGTTCATATAGTTCTTTAGTTTCTCTTAGTAGGAAGACCCCTACATATTTTATTTTGTCTACAGCAAATTTTAAATTTCTCTTTCTATCTCTTGCTGATGAGCTTTGTCAGGAATATATAGAAATGCTCTTGATTGGTGTGGTTTATTTTATATCCTGCAACTTTGCTAAAGCTGTGAATTGTTTCCACAAGATTTTTGGATGATTTTCTAGGCTTCTCTAAGTATATTAACATATCATCTATAAAGAGTGATAGTTTTATTTCTTCATTGTCTATTCCAATTCTTTTAATTTCTTTTTTCTTTTCTTATTGTTAAAGCAAGCATTTCTATTACAATATTGAATAATAGTGGTAATAATGGACATACTTGTTTTTACCCCTGATCTTATTGGGAATGTATCCAGCTTCTCTCCATTACAAATAATACTTGCTGTAGATTTTTAATAGATACTGTTCATTATTTTAAAGAAAGCTCCCTTTTCCCCTATGCTCTCTAGGGTATTTAATATGAATGGGTACTGTATTTTGTCAAAAGTCTTTTCCTGCATCTATTGAGATTATAATGTGATTTCTGTTGGTTTTATTATTGACATAGTAGATTATGGTAATACTGTTCTTGATATAGGCAGGCAAACTTATGCTATGCTGGTATAAATCCAAACCAATCATATTGTATTAATCTGCTGATAAATTGTTGTAATCTCTTTGCTAATAATTTATTTAAATTTTTTTGCATCACTATTCATTAGGGATATTGGTCTGTAATTTTCTTTCTCCATTTTGGTCCTTCCTGGTTTAAGTATCAGTGCTATATTGTTATCATAGAAGGATTTTGATAGTACTACTTCTTTAGCCATTTTCCCAAATACTTTACATAGTATTGGAGTTAATTGTTCTTTAAATGTTTGGTAGAATTCACTTGTGAATCTCTCTGGCCTTAGAGATTTTTTCTTAGGGTGTTCATTGATGAATTGTTCAATTTCTTTTTTCTAAAAGGGTATTATTTATTTTATTTCCTCTTCTGTTTACCTGGACAACTTATATTTTTGTAAGTATTCCTCCATTTCAATTAGATCATCAAACTTGCTGTCATAGAGTCTGGCAAAACAGCTCCTAGTTATTGTTTTAATTTCTTTTTCATTAGTGATGAGTTCACATCTTTCATTTTTGATCTAGTGATTTGGTTTATATTCTTTTGTTCTGATCAAATTAACCAAAGGTTTATCTATTTTGTTAGATTTTTATAAAACCAATTCTTAGTATTGTTTATTAGTTTAATAGTTTTCTTAGTTTCTGTTTCATTAATCTCTACTTTGAGTTTCAGAATTTCTAATTTGATATTTAATGGGGGAGGTAATTTGTTCCTTTTCTAACTGTTTTACTTACATGTCTAATTCATTGATTTCCTCTTTTCTTTATTTTACTTATTCCTCTATTTTACTTATATAGCTATTTAGAAATATAAAATTTCCTCTAAGAATTGTTTTGGCTGTATCCCATACATTTTGGTAGATTGTCTCATTATTGTCATTTTCTTGGATGATGTTACAGATTGTTCAATGATTTGTTGTTTGACCCACTTATTCTTTAGAATTAGATTATTTAATTTCCAATTGGTTTTTAGTCTATTTTTCACTATCCCTTTATTGAATATAACTTTTATTGTATCGTGGTCTGAAAAGGAAGCATTTACTATTTTTGTCTTTTTGCATTTGATTGTGGGGTTTTATGCCTTAATACATGGTCAGTTCTTGTGAAAGTGATATATAGTGGGGTGGCGGAGCCAAGATGTTGGAGAGGATACATGCTTCTTTCTGAGCTCTCCTTCTACCCTCACACTAAATGAAATTCAGCCTCTGAAATAGTGCTAGACTGACAGAATTCACAAATATTGGGAGTGTAGCAAATTCCCAGCAGAAGATAATTTCGAAGATTGTCAGAAAAGGTCTGTTTTGATCAGGTATGGGCATGGGCATGGGAGGATGCCAGGCACAGACATGGAGGCCAGCACACACTGAGCAGATCAGGGACAGGGTGTGATCTCCATGGGACAAAGAATCTACTGGGAGGACTCTAACACAGTGTTGGCTACTCTGCCCAGGTTACAAGCCAATAGATTAGCAGAGAAGTTATAAAACATCTGACACAAATGCAAAAGGTTAAAAATTGTACCCCAAAGTGCCAGAGTCTCCTTTAACTTGACAATGCTCACCCAGTGTCAGGAGTGACTCAGCAAAATCCCAGTGCAACCACTCTTGATTCCTGGTCTATAGAGAAGCTTGGAACCCCTTTCCCTAAAAGCAGATCCCAATTTTTTTTTAATGAGTAAAAAGGCAAAGCAAGCTCTAACTATAGACAGCTTCTATAGTGAAAGAGAACAGATTTCAAACCTCAAGGAGGCCAAAAAGCAGAATTTCTCCATGTGAAGCCCCAAAGGATGATATAACCTGCTCCCTACCACATAAGACTCTCCTAGAAGAAATTTAAAAGTATCTTGAAAGAGAGCTAAATGAAAAATGGGCTAAGGAAAGAAAACTTCTGAAAGAAGGTCTGGAAAAGGCATATAACTCATTAAAAGAAAGATTTGATAAAGTGGAAAAAGAAAACAACTCCCTGAAATGTGAAATGGAAAAGGTAAAGAACTCCCAGGAAAACAGAATTTGTTCACTAGAAAAAGAAAATAACTTCTTAAAAAATTGTGAAATGGGAAAAAAATCCATAGAACAAAATAACTCATTTAAAAATTCAATTGGACAATTATAGAAAGAAGTTAAAAAAAAAAAGTAATTGAAGAAAACAATTCATTAAAAATCAGAAATGAACAAATGAAAATGAGCATCTAAATAAGACATCAAGAATCAGTCAAACAAAACCAAAAAAAGAAAAGAAAAGAAAAGAAAAAAGAAAGAAAGAAAGAAAAGAAAAGAAAAGAAAAGAAAAAATAGGAAAAAATGCTAAATATCTGCTTGGGAAAACAACAGACCTGAAAACAGATCTAGGAGAGGTAATCTAAGAATGATTGGACTCTCTAAAAACCATAATGAAAAAAAGAGCCTAGAAACTATTTTTCAGGAAATCATCAAAGAGAACTGCCCAGATATCATAGAATCAGAAGATAAAATAGCCATTGAAAGAATTCATTGAACACCTACTAAAAAAGACCCCAAAATTAATGCTCCAAGGAATATTGTGGCTAAATTTCAGAACTATGGGACCAAGGAAAAAATATTACAAACTGCCAAGTAAAAAACAATTCAAATACCAAGGATCCACAATAGGGGTCACTCAGATCTAGCAGCCTCCACATTAAAGGATCAAAGGCCCTGGAATCTGATATTCTGAAAGGTAATGAAACTTAGAATACAGCCAAGAATAAGCTATCTAGCTAAACTGAACATTTTCTTCCAGGGAAAAAGGTGAGCATTTAATGAAATAAGTGAATTTCATTTATTTCTGATGAAAAAAAAAAAAAACACACAGCTAAACATAAAATTTGATGTCCAAATGCAGGACTCAAGAGAAGCATAAAAAGGTAAAAAGAACTCTTGAGAACTGTATTTCTGGTATGGGCATACATAGAGAGTGCATGTATAATTTGATTTTACTGTTACAATATAAAAAAGGAACTAGAGGTGGAGGGGGGGGTACCAGAAATAGGGAAAAGTGGAAATAAAAAAAGGGAAATTACATCTCATGAAGAGGCAAAGGAAACCTATCATAGCTGAGTGAAAGAAGGGAGGGGGATGAACATTGTGTGAATCTTACTCTCATCACATTTGGCTCAAAGAGAGAATATTATACATATTTGATTTACAGAGTAACTTTCTCACCTCATTGAAAAGTGGTAAGGGAAAAGTGGAAAGGAAAGGGGTAGGCTAAATATAAGGGAATACAAAAATAGCAGGGGAAAGGTATATTGAAGGGGGAGGGACTTAAGGAGGAGGGATTCTATAGAGGCAGGGCTGCTTGAAGCAAGTGGTGCCCATAAGTTTAATTCCGGTGGGGGGTAAAGGGGAAAGGAAAGAGAAGAAGTATAATCTGGGAATAATAAAATGGCAGGAAATACAAAATTAGTAGTTTTAACCATAAATGTAAATGGGATGAACTCTTCTATAAAGCAAAGGCAGATAGCAGACTGGAATAAAAGCCAGACTACTACAATATATTGTTTACAAAAAACACATTTAAAGCAGGGTGATACATACAGACTAAAGATAAAAGGCTGGAGCAGAATCTATTATACTTCAGGTGAAGTGAAAAAGCAGGGATAGCTATCCTGACCTGAGTTCTCAGGTCAAGAAAAAGCAAAATTTGATCTAATTAAAAGAGATAAGGAAGGAAACTATATTTTTCTAAAGGCTACCATAGATAATGAAGTACTATCAATATTAAACATATATGTACCAAGTGGATTAGCATCTAAATAACTAAAGGAGAAGTTAAGAGAACTGCAAGAAGTAATAGACAACAAAATTATAATCTCAACCTTGCAGTCTCAGAACTAGATAAATCAAACCACAAAATAAATAAGAAGTTAAGGAGGTAAAAAGAATACTAGAAAAATTAGGAATGATAGATCTTTGGAGAAACTGAATGGACACAGAAAAGAGTACACTTGCTTCTCAGCAATTGATGGAACCTATACAAAAAATTGACCATATATTAGGACATAAGAACCTCAAAATGAAATGCAGAAAGGCAGGAGTAGTAAATGCATTCTTTTCAGATCACAATGCATTAAAAACTACATTCAATAAAAAGCCAGGAGAAAATAGACCAAAACGTCATTGGAAACAAAATAATTTCATCCTAAAGAATGAATGGGTGAAACAGCTAATCATAGTCACAATTAATAATTTCATCCAAGAGAATGACAATAATGAGACAACATACCAAAATCTGTGGGATGCAGCCTAAGTGGTAATAAGGGGAAATTTTGTATCTCTAGAGGCTTACTTGCATAGATCAATGAATTGTACTTGAAAATAAAAAAGCTAGAAAAAAGAACAAATTAAAAAAAAAACAATCAAATAGGGAACTTGAAATTCTAAAAATAAAAGGGGAGATTAATAAAATTGAAAGTAAAAAAAATTAATAAATAAAACTAAGATTTGGTTTTATAAAAAAACAACAAAATAGATAAATCTTTGATATATTTGATTTAAAAAAGGAAAGAGGAAAATCAAATGCTTAGTCTTAAAAATAAAAAGGGAGAACTTTCCACTAATGAAGAGGAAATTAGAACAATAATTAGTAGTTACTTTGCCCAACTTTATGACAATAAATTCTATAACCTTAGTAAATTGGATGAATACCCACAAAAATATAGGTTTTCCAAATTGACAGAGGAGGAAATAAATTGCTTAAATAGTTCCATCTTAGAAAAAGAAATAGAACAAACTATTAATCAACTCCCTAAGAAAAAATCCCCAGGACCAGATGGATTTACATGTGAATCCTACCAAACATTTAAAGAGCAATCAGCCACAATACTATATAAATTATTTGAAAACATAGGGAATAAAGAAGTCCTACCAAATTTCTTTTATGACACAAACATGGTACTGATGTCTAAACCAGGTAGAACAAAAATAGAGAAGGAAAATTATAGAGCAATCTCCCTAATGAATATTGATGCAGAAATCTTAAATAAAATATTAGCAAAGAGATTACAGAAAATCATCCCCAGGATAATACACGATGACCAAGTAGGATTTATACCAGGAGTGCAGGGCTGATTCAGTATTAGGAAAACTATTAGCATAATTGACTATATCAATAACCAAATTAATAAAAATTATATGATCATCTCAATAGATGCAGAAAAAGCATTTGATAAAATCCAACACTTATTACTATTAAAAAATTACAGAGTATAGGAATAAATTGAATTTTTCCTCAAAATAGTCAGTACCATCTATTCAAAACATTAGTAAGCATCATATATAATGGGAATGAACTGGAACCATTCCCAATAAGATCAGGAGCAAAACACGGTTGCCCCTTATCACCATTACTATTCAGTTTTGTATTAGAAATACTAGCTTTGGCAATAAAAGATGAAAAAGATATTAAAGGCATTAATAGAGTAGATAATGAGGAAACAAAATTATCACTCTTTGCAGATGATAGGATGGTATACTTAAAAAACTTCAGAGAATTTACCAAAAAGTTGTGAGAAATAATTCACAACTTTAGCAAAGTTGCTGGATACAAAATAAATCCCCATAAATCATTAGTATTTTTATAAATCACTAACAAAATCCAACAGCAAGAGATACAAAGAGAAATTCCATTTAAAATAACTGTCAGTAATATAAAATATTTGGGAATCTATCTGCCAAGGGAAAGTCAGGAAGTATATGAGCAAAACTACAAAACACTTTCCACACAAATAAAGACAGCTCTAAACAATTGGAAAAATATTAAGTGCTCTTGGATAGATTGAGTGAATAGAATAAAGATGGAAATACTACTTAAATTAATCTATTTATTTAGTGCTATACAAATCTAATTCCCAAGAAACTATCTTACTAACCTAGAAAGAATAACAACAACATTGATCTGGAAGAACAAAAGGTCAAGATTTTCAAGGGAACCAATGGAAAAAAAAAAATCAAATGAAGGGTGCCTAGCTGTACCTGATTAAAAAACTATATTAAAAAGCAATGGTCCTACACACCTGTCAGATTGGCTAGAATGACAGGGAAAGATAATGTGGAATGTTGGAGAGGATGTGGGAAAACTGGAACACTGATACATTGTTGGTGGAATTGTGAATACATCCAGCCATTCTGGAGAGCAATTTGGAATTATGCTCAAAATGTTATCAAATTGTGCATACCCTTTGATCCAGCAGTGTTACTACTGGACTTATATCCCAAAGAGATTTTAAAGAAGGGAAAGGGATCTATATGTGCAAGATTGTTTGTGATAGCCCTCTTTGTAGTGGCCAGAAACTGGAAACTAAGTGGATGCCCATCAATTGGAGAATGGCTGAATAAATTGTGCTTTATGAATATTATGGAATATTATTTTTCTGTAAAAAATGACCAGCAGGATGATTTCAGAAAGGCCTAGAGAGATTTACATGAATTAATGCTGAGTGAAATGACAAGGACCAGAAGATCATTACATACTTCAACACCAATACTATATGATGATATATTCTGATGGCCCTATTCAATAATGAGATGAACCAAATCAGTTCCAATAGAGCAGTAATGAACTGAATCAGCTACACCCAGCATATGGGAGTTGACTATGAACTACTATATAAAATTCCCAATTCCTCTATTTTTGTCCACTTGCATTTTTTATTTCCTTCACAGGCTAATTGTACACTATTTCAAAGTCTGATTCTTTTTGTACAGCAAAATAACTGTTTGGACATGTATACATATATTGTATTTAACTTAAGAAAAAAAGCAGTAGTCATCAAAACTATTTGGTACTGGCTAAGAAATAGACTAGTTAATCAGTGGAGTAGGTTAGGTTCATAGGACAAAATAGTCAATAACTATAGCAATCTAATGTTCAACAAACCCAAAGACCCCAGCTTTTGGGATAAGAATTCTCTATTTGACAAAAACTATTGGGAAAATTGGAAACCAATATGGCAGAAATTAATCATTGACCCACACTTAATATCATATACTAAGATATGGTCAAAATGGGTTCATTTTCTAGGTATAAAGAATGAGATTATAAATAAATTAGAAGAACATAGGATAGTTTGCCTCTCAGACCTGTGGAGGATATAGGAATTTGTGATCAAAGAAGAATTAGAGATAGTTATTGATCACAAAATAGAAAATTTCAATTATACTATATTAAAAACCTTTTGTACAAACAAAATGAAGGCAGACAAGATTAGAAGGGAAGCAATAAGTAGGGAAAACATTTTTACATTCAAAGGTTCTGATATAGGCCTCATTTCCAAAAAATATTGAGAATTGACTCAAATTTATAAGAAATCAAGCCATTCTCCAATTGATAAAGGTCAAAGGATACAAACAGACAATTTTCAGATGAAGAAATTGAAACTATTTCTAGTTATATGAAAAGGTACTCCAAATTATTATTGATCAAAGAAGTACAAAAGAGATGACCATTCTTTTCATCCCAGTGAAGCTGACCCTTTTTTTTTTCTCAGTCTATCTTGTGCTGGAGAGTGATCTCCTTTCATCAGATTCTTTGTTTTTGGTTTTATGTGATTTTATAGGGAAACTGGGAGAGCTCAAACAGCTTCCTGACTTTACTTCAACATCTTCGTTCCACCCCGGGAACTCTCCTACTACCTTTTTTATTAAAAATTATTATTAAAAGTTTTTATTAATTGGTAGGCTTCCCTCAAATACATCAGTGAATTAAGGACATTTCTATTCCAAGCACTTGATAACTTCTCTAAGCAGAATGGGTAAATGAGAAAAATTTGTTGCATCAGCCATAAAGGGGGCTGAAGCAAGTGCTGTGGAGTACTTGGAACTTGGTCAAACACTGACAATGACGGGCTTATCCATTGTATCCCCAGCCATTTATCTTCTCACTGGAGTTAAGTGATTCTGGAAGAGAATGATAACTATACAACACTGCCTCACAATAAAAATCACACATAAATCAAGACTATTCATTATGTCATTGGTTCTTTTCAAAATGAAAGACAGACAACAATGTGAATGATCTATAAACAGACAAAAAGTTTGAATAATGATGGAAGCTTAATACCGATAAAAAACCCAAATGAATATAGTACTCCAAGTGTCATCTGGTTAGAGGTACCTCTGAGTTTCAGTTGAACAGTGACTCACAATTGGGAAATGGCTATGGAAAATAAAGCTTTATTCAAAAGCAATAAAGTACATAGAAGTATGAGAAGAATAACATGTTATTTTTTTAAATTAAGAAATAAACAGAAAGTAGAGAGCAAATAAGCAAAGTAGATTGTGTCTGGCCCAAAGTTCAGTGATGAAGAAATGAAGAAATACTATCATGAAGATTCATTACAGATTACCTGTAGAGAACATGTAAAGAAATAAATAGCGAAATACATGAAAAACCTTTCATGGCAGTATACTTTTGGACATCTATTGGAAATTTAAATTTTTTTCTAAAAGTAAGCAGATTATAAATTAAAGTCTTTATAGATAAAAATTTCAAAAAGACAAATTCCGTTCATGTATATATTATATATGAATATATGTACATATATTTGAATATATAATACATATATGTCTATCATTGGCACTGATGTCCTCCCGGGTTCTTTCCAATTAAAAGACTGTTGGATTTTGCTGTACAGAACAAATACATAGATATAGAACAAAATGCATGTTTTAAATCATCTTTGACACACATGGCGTATGCTGACATTTGAATGCTAGAAAAATTTTAAAGTTTGGAACCATCATATAAATACAATCATATATATATATGTATACATACATATATATATATGTTTGTGTGTGTATGTATATATCACAGTTTTCATATTATAGAGCTTTCATTATCTGTGCAGGGTGAAATAGTGGTATATTCTGTCATTTATTCAAACAAAATAAAATAGAATTTCATAGTAATGGAGAAGTGATATAGTTTCCAAGAGAAAATGAGAAGGAGAAATAATTTTTAATATGTGAAACTTGGAAATCTTTCATAGGAGATGTGAAATTTGATCTAGATGGTCTTGAAAGAAGAACAAGATTTCCACAGGCAGAATTAAAGAAGAGCATTCCAGACATTTATTTTTATATCAGCTCAATGTTTGTGTCAAGTATTTTCTCATTTTGTTAAAGATATAATTGAGACATAGGGACTTGCCCAAGTTCACTTGGTTAACCAGCCACAAAGAACAAGGCTCAAAATCCCCTTATAAACATTGATTTACATGAGGTGTGTCTGACATTAAATGCTCACAAGCAGTATTGTCATGTTCACTTTGGCTCACCTACTTGCAAGGTCTAGAAATTTGCTTGGATGAAGGTATCACTTTTGTGTTTGTTGAAATGTACTCTATAAGGTTGTTCAAATTGTGAGAAACAGACTCCACTGAAAACACAAACCCGTTACACCATTTTAAAAAAAAAAAAAAAGCTAATCCATGGACTCATATACAGCTAGAGGTGATAGATCGGGATATTTCAATGGGATGAAACAGCTCTGTGTGGATTGCCTGGACTTGCCAAATCCTGGTGGGTTTGGATTTAAATCAAGGAGAGATTTGCCTGATTCTCAATCATTGTCAGCAAATATTACCAAAAAAAAATCATCAGTTGGGGAAGCCAAGCATCTTGGAAGCAATGAAAATAAAGCCATGGATGTTGAATAAATCTGGGCACTAGAGAAATTTTATTATCTCTGAAGCTGTAATATTGGATCAAATAAGTGATTCACTTCATAAGATGGAAAGCTTCAACAATACTTCTGCACACTCCCCTCTGACAAATAGAATAATCTTAGGTTGGCCTCTGACACTCACCTTCAAATATTTGTGGAAAGGGAAAACCCTGATGTGTCACTAGAACTGACTCAGATTTTGCAATCCGCAGTATCTGATAATTTGATCAATGTCCATTTGCTTCAAATTAGTTTGTTATTCAATACAAACAGCAGGCAATGAGCCCTCTGCTCATTTTTAAAGACAAATAACATTTCTGTATCAAGATGACTCATGAAGCAAAGGAAAATGAGCAAGCAATATTGTCCTAGGATTAGAAGGAACCTAATCTTAATCAAAGTAACAAAAAAGAGCTAAAAAATTAATAAAATTAGTCCTGAAGAACAAAAGATTGAGTATATCAATGGAATCAATGGGGGGAAATGTGAAAGAAGATGGTCTACTAGAGTCGTGGGGTTCATTGACTCAATTTCTCTCTTTAGACCCATGCCTTAAACCCAAATCACTCTGGCTCTCATTGATTGGCCAGTAATAATAGGTCCTGGCCCAAGACTTATTTAGTCATAAGTGTAAATAGCAATTGTTCCTGTTTTGACCACAAACCTGTTTTGAGTTTCCCTTTCCTAGACTAGGTAAAATAGACCATTTCCCCCTTCATTCCTTACATATCCTTATTTAATGAATGTATGTTGTCTCAGTCAAATGGAGATCTGAGAAGGACTTTAACTTTAAATTGCCAAATTTTCCCATTGAATTCAGATCCATCTCTAGAAGAGATGGCTCCAGAGGAGAGAGAAAGCCTAAGGCTGGTAACTTCACACAGCCTCCATCACTTAAATTCACTTCACTTGAATGTTATGGCTTCATCTTTCTGAGCTATGGTCCGTTGAGAAGGAAAGACAGATAGCAACAAGACGACTCTGGCCTCCAGATCTCAAACTGTATTACAAAATGGTAATCAACAAAACTATTTGGCACTGACCAAGATAGTGGTAGATCAGCAATATAGATTAGGTACACAATGCATGATAATAAATGATAGCTGGGCCTGATGTTTGTTATCAGCTGAGGTTTCCTCAGTCTTCCAGGACTCAGATCCTTGACTTTCCATGTTCTCAAAGAATTAAAAATTCTTGTGCTTGGGGCTGAGGCTACCTCCCAACTCAGCTAGTCACATGGCTCCATTCTTGTTGTTTCTGTGGAGCTAGCCTGGAGGTGTTTACACATCATAAGAGTTAAACTTCTATCAAGAATCTTCTGGTTTTCTTAGGTTATCCTAATACCTCTGCTCTGCCCCATTTCTTATTTGTTTTTTAAGTGCTCTCTGTTTACCTTGAGGCACAATTTTTTTGGGGGGAGGGAGAATATGGAAAACTCAGAATTTTGCTGATGTATTCTACCATCTTCCCAGAATCTTCCCTTGTGTGATTATGATGAAAAACTTTTGTACTGTAAGAAATAATGAATAGGATGCTTTCAGAAAAATCCTGGAAATACTTGTATAAATTAATGCAAAGTGAAGTGAACAGAACCAGGAAAATGCAGCATACAATAACATCAATATTGTACAATGACTTAGCTATTCTCATCAATACAAAGATATAAGACAATTTTGAAAGACTATGGATGAAAAATGCTATATAACCCCAGACAAAGAATGGATAAAGCTGAAAGAAATTTGAAGCATATTTTTCAATTTTATGACTTTTTTATAGTTTTTTACAATATAGCTAATATGTATAACCAACATCTACAATCTATATCAAATTGCCTTCTCAAGGAAGAGGGAGTGAGAGGAAAAATTTATAACTCAAAAATTTTAAGTAAATGTTAAAAATTGTTTTTGTATGTATTAGGGAAAATGATAAGATTTTATAAAATTAATAAAAAAGAAGCCCATTCTTAAAAAAAAAAAAAAAGGATAATGTTCTACATAATTACTCACTGGAATCTAGTAACAAAATTATCTTAAACTCTGATTTCTGAAGTGATTCATTCTTATTATTTAAAAAAATAATAGATAAATGTACTAAGCATGTGAGTTACTATATACCTATACACAGAAGTGATAATATTTAATATATGTGTTACTAGGTAACTCAGTGGACACAGGGCAAGATCCCTGTGAGACTTATTTTTGAGTTCAAATTTGGTCTCAAATACTTACTAGTTATGTGAATATGAGAAAGTCACTTAACTATGTTTGCCTCAATTTCTTCATCTGTAAAAGGAGCTGCAGAATGAAATGACAAACCTCTCCAGCACTTTTGCCAAGAAAACCCCAAAGGGGACACAAGAGTCAGACACAACTGAACAATAACAATCACAAACATTCCTGTCAGTTATGCCAGCTCTGAATATTTGCAAAAAACATACTTGAAGGTGCTTATGAGGTTCTTAGATAAGACTTTTTGGAAAACCATAGTATACCACTTACATATAATTAATAATATTTGGCTAATTCTTTCTAGATACATTATCTCATTTCAGCCTCACTGGAATCCTGTGAGGCAAATTTTAAATGATTAGTATTCTATTTATAAATGAGGAAAATCTATAAGAATAAATCCCTTTAAACTTTAGTTGGGAATCAAATCTTTTGGTAATGCATTACAATTATGGTAGTAATATTATCTTGAACTTGGGTAATTATTTTAAAATAGGAGATTAAAGGGGGGGCAGCTAGATGGCATAGTGGATAGAGCACCAGCCCTAAAATCAGGAGGACCTGAGTTCAAATCTGGTCTCAGACATTTAACACTTCCTAGGTTGTGACCCTGGACAAGTTACTTAACCCCCCAATTGCCTCAGCAAAAATAAAATAAAATAAAAAAGGAAATGAAAAACAAAATGCAGACATCAATATAAGTCTTCATGCAGCTGGTGAATATACCAAATTTTCTCAATATCAGTCAGTTGATTGCAATCTGGTTTTCTGTACTCTGTTCTTGACTTAAATTTCTTTCTCTAAGGTTGCCAACAACTTCATAACTGCTATATCTTATAGTCTTTTCTGAATCTTAATTAATTCTATGTAACTTCTCTGTACCTTATAATAATACAGAATTCCTACTCCCAACCTTTTTCACCTGTGTACTATCTTTTCATTTTCATGCTATTGTTCTCTGTTCACTCTCATTCTACTTTTTCTGACCAGTCCTTTGCAATCCCTTTTACTAACCTCTCATTTTCCGCCATTAAATGTGGATCCAATATTTATGTTTCTCAGTCTAATATTCCCATTCTGTCTTCCAATTTATTTCTTATTACTTCCTTGTTCACATTTTATTGTTCTAGAAAGCTAACCTACTAGTTTTACATAAATGATTTACCATTTTTCAACTTTGAACATACCTTAAAGTAAAATTTTTCTTATGCCTGGAATGAAAGTCCAACTCAATTTTTCCTGATATGATCCCTAGCTTTCTTCAAATTATATCTCAGGAACTGACTTTTCCAGGATGCCTTTTCTAGTCCACCAATTAATTATTGTGATTATTTTGCATTAATAAAATATATTTTTGTATTTGCTTTGGCTTTATATGTTTATCTTTCTGTAAGAATATAAGCTTCTTGATTTTAGGGACTGTTTCATTTTTGTATTTGTGTGTAGTATGGTGTCTTTCTTGCATTAGGTATTAATAATTATATATCAAAATAAAATGAATTAAGCAGTATAGAACTGAAGTGAACTCCCTCGGGGGTTACTAGGATATATAATGTCTTCTTTGTATACAAGTTATTATACATATTACATGCTGCAACATATTACAGACTGCTTTTGTTCACCAAGTTTCTTCTTACTGTTCTCTTGGTTATTTATAAGTGCTGTGAGACTGGAGTAAGGAATATCTGGGTTCAAACCTGACCTCAGACACTAGCTGTATAATCTTGGGCAAATTATTTACCTTCTGTCTCAGTTTTCCCACTATATAATAACACTTATCTTCTTGAGTTTTTGTGAGGAACAAATGAGATGTTGTTTGTAAAAAAAAAAAAAAAAAAAGTATTATATCTGGCACATAGTAGGTGATATATTAGTGCTAGTTATTATTTTTGTTTTAATTTTTCTGAGTTCTATGTTCTATATTACATGGCCTTATAGCACCACCTGGGAGAAAACTGATATTGAAAATGTTTTTCTTCAGCAATAAACAGTGCTGATGTTTACTGATGTTCTACTCAATTTCAAACCCATTATTGATTTATCCTACTTGCATAAACAATACAAATCAATGGGGCTTTGTCAATAACTGCCTAATTGCATTTAATAGTTTGAGGAATTATCATTGATAATACATTTTATTTTTCCAGTGTGAATGTTTAGAACAATTACTTTTTAATTCCTTTGGATTTCATTTATGAAGTCTTGATGGTATTCTGAGCCTCAACAAGTCATCTGGAAGTAAGAAAGTTTGAAAAAGCTAATTCTCAATAAGTAATCCTTATTGTATTGAAGCCAGAAGAAATATCTCATGTCTTCAGACTGAAGAAAATGTGTGAAAAAGGTTTAGCTCTTTTAAAATACTTCATTTCATGTCAGCATTAAACAGATAGCTGAACTGTAGTTCTGTCTTTCATAAAGTCTTGTATAATTTCAGCATCTAAGTGAGAGTCTTTTGAGTAGTGCTTTCAAGGCTGTATTTTGAGTTATGGAATCAAATATTTTATAAATCTACAAAAAACAGTAGCACGATCTTTTATTTTTCCATAACTCTCATTAATTGTTTGGCTGTGAAAATGTGATTTGCTTTGAAATAACAAAGGTCTGCTATTTTCTTACCATGTTTGCATTTGAAACATAGTATTTGTATAGAGAGTTCCCATGAAGATTTACTAAAGATGGGAAAGCAGGTAAGCATGTCACAGTAGAGTTTTATGTTTCTTTAACCCTTCATTTTTGTTTTTGATAAAAAAAAAAATTCTCTTTATATTATTCTATTTTTAGAATCCTCAGCCATTGATATATTTCTTTGATCTTTAATTGCTTTTAAAATGATATTTCCATACATAAAAAGTTTTCCCGTAAGTATGCACTTGAACTATTCTTTCTGTCATTATCACTGTGTTATTGACACTTTATCATGAATAAATACTGAGATGACTGTTTAAACATGGTGGTTCCATTATTGATGATAAGAATAGATTAACATTATTTTAAAAAGCTGACCTAGTGCATTTCATTCCTTTTTGTCTTCTTCCTTTTGATTTTCTTTCTCAATGGTCTTAGAGTAATATGGTTTATTTGGGTAACATGCCAAGCTTTCTGAAACTCATTTTCTTTTCAAATGCTTTTCATTGTTCTGCTAGGTAACACTGTGATCTTCTGTCATCCTTCTTCGTAATATTTTGCAAATCAACTTGTACTCTAAACTGCTGTTGCCCTTGGCTGCCATTTCTTTGGGCTTGGCAAGGAGACTAAACATTTGTTAGCTGAGACAGTTGCTGGTATTTTTCCATCTTTTCATTGTGGTGACTATTTCCCATCTGTTAAAATTACCTAAGCTATAGTGATAGTTAATATGTTTACCTTTTCCATTTCCCAATTTTCAGAATCAACAACTTGTTTAAACAGGTTGGAGTTGGGATTATTGTGATTCCATGAAATGTCCTCCAGTAGTCTTTTTTTTTTCTTTTTGGAGATTTTGGATTAAACATTAGTCAACAGTGTGACTTAATAATCATCAAAGCTAATGCAATCTTAGTTTTCGTTGAGAGACAGATGGTGATCAAAATGAAGGAAGTAAAAGTCCAATTATATGTTGATCTGATTGGTCCAAATACATAGAGAATATTGTGTATAGTTTTGAAACCACAGGTTAAAAGAATAGAAAAAGGTAACCTAGATTTTGAAAATTAGGAAAACCATGTCACACAAAATTTAGTATAAGAAAGTGAAGTTGTTTAATTTGAAGAAGAAAATTTGAAATTTTGATATGTAGAAATATAATTGTGTTTTCTACTATGTAGAAAGTCATCTATACTTTGCTTGAAGACTTCCACTGAAGAACACATTTCCTCTTATGGTATTCAATACATATTTTGATAATTCTAATTATTAGGAAGTTTATCCTTACATTAAACCTAAAATTACTTTGCAATTTTACTCATTCTTCTTACATATTCCCTCTATATCCAAGAAAATGTGTAATCTGTCTTGCCCATTGAAGCCCATATTTGAAAATAGCTATAAAACTCCCATTTTCCCGCAAACCTTTTCTTCTCTATGCTAAATATTCCTAATGCCTTCTGCATATCCTCATCTCTCTTCTCTATATATTTTCCAGTGTGTACAAAACAAACTATCAATAAAAATCAAATCATGCCACCTAGGACTAGACACAATATCTCAATTTTGTTCTAATAAAAGTAAAGGACAATGGTCCTATCTACTTATTCTTAGTTACTATGCCTCTCAATATTGCCTAAAATCAGATTAATTTCCTTAGTTTTCATATGACATTGTTGACTCACATTACGCATGAAGTTCCTGAGATATATAATTGAATTTCTATCTGAATAAGAGAGGTGGTTTTGGCTCAAAATAAAGGAATTAGAAACAATAAATATAACAAGAAAACTTCCTATTATTTAGAGCTACTGGAAAATATCTTAGATTGCTAGAGCAGATAGGGAATTGTACATCACAAGCTACCTTCTAGTACAGTTCTAGGGTGATCTATGTGCCTTGTGCTATTTACCTTTCTTTTTTTTAACAGTGATCTAGATAAAAGCATATATGGTATGCTCATCAAATTTGTAGATGAAACTAGGAAGGATAGTTAACATAATGGATGAGTTAGCTAGGATTAAAAAAGAAACACAATTTGACATGCTTGAACACTGGACGGAATCTATTAAGATGACAAAAGGCAACAAACATTTACTAAGTGTTTATTATGGCTCAGATACTGTGTTATATTCCAGTAGTACAATAAAAGGGAAAAAATTGTTTTAACCCGAAGGGAGATTATATTCAAATGGGGGAAATACCATATAAATGAAAAATGAAAAAAAGGAGTTGGGAGATATTTTATCCTTTTTTTTACCTTTTAAGGGTGGGCTTTATAGAGGAAGTCCCAAGTCAGAAATGAAGTCTCCTGAGTCACAAAGAAAATCTTCCATTTGTCTTTTAATGTCCTTTTTAATCTGTCCCTCCCCTTTCTGCCTTTCTAATCTTGAATTTTCCTCTACTTATTCTATGGTCCAATGGTTTTGTCCTCTTTGTTATTATTATTCATAAAAGACACTCCAGCACCTACTTGCCATCTCTGTCTTTGTCTGTCTGTCTATCTGTCTCTCCCTCTTTTTCTCTTTCCCTCTCTTTTTCTCTGTCTCTGTCTGTCTGTCTGTCTGTCTGTCTCTTTCTCTCTCTCTATTTCTCTTTCTGTGTATATAGAATTCTGTGTATGAATGAATATCTATATAAATAAAAGGAAAAGAGAGAATTCTAATTCTCAGAGAGGTCCCAATCTATTGGAGGAGACATGTCCTCCTTTCAGATATTCCAGCTTATCTATACCCTTCAAAAGTGTGTGATGTCAAAGACAAGTGCCTAGATGTGATCTGTCCAGGGCAAAACAAAATAAATTTACCTCTTTCTTCATTCTCAATATTATCAGGATGTAACATCACATTAGATTTTCTGGCTACCCTGCACACTCAAAGCGTGTTTAACTTGCTGTTCACTAAAACTCATGGATCTATTTCACAAAAACTTTGTCTAGCCATGCCTCTCCTATCCTTCAGCTTATTTTTTTTTCAACCCAAGTATAGGACTTGGCATTTATACCTATTAAATTTCATATTGTTAGATTTAGTTCATATTTTAGCCTGCTAAGTTTTCTTTTTTATTGCTACCAGTTCTAATATCTAGTATATTATCCATTATCCATCCTTTCCTGCTAGATACAACCTGCAAATTTGATAATTGGGTCATGTTTGCATCTATCTTAATCATTCATAAAGAATCTCTTTAAAGATCTCATATATTACAACAGAAGGTTATAGTGATCCCAAGTATGAATAGTTTAATAAATTACACACTCCTTGAATGAGTCAAATTTAAAAAAAAAAAAAAAGAAAGAAAGAAAGAAACCTAGGTCTTTGATAGATTAGAGTTATGACCTTCTTACCAATAATTGTTTTGTTTTCCTACTAAAGATTCGTGGATAGAGGATTAGAGCAAAGGAGTTTCTAGCATGTTGTTATCTGATTTCTTAATCAGATAATGACTATGGTTTTAATTTGGCAACAACAAATCCATTCTTCAGATTATGAAATGGATATTTAAGTCAATGATAAGACAAGTTCACCCTCTAAAGATACCAGGCTTCAAACGGAATTGATGACATCAGAGATTCAATCTCATATTACAAGCCTGTGGGTAAGAGAAACAGCCTTCCAAGTGTCTCTTTCTGCTGATTTCATCTTCAAGAGTGAGTAGTACCTGGAATAGGAAACTGTGTACCGCATGTTATTTCAAGGCAGTTTGCATCCTGAACATGTCCAAAGACTAAATACTAGATTATGATTTGGGCCCTTAGAAACCACATATCTTTTTAAAAATACTTTGGTCAGTTTAACTGAATTAAATGACTCCTTTAAGAAATTGAAGCATCTGAGCCTGTTCTCAAAACTCTCTGTAGATTGGTCAGAAATCAGTTGTCATATTTGAAAGAAAAGGGGTGAACTACATGATCTCGTTTCCCTCCCTCCAGGCAAACAGAACAGGTTGTCACAGGTTCTCTTTTTCCTTTTAGGATTGAGGAGAAGATAGTCTTTAAAAAATAGCCTTAGTTGTAGTGACAATCAAAAAAATTGTAAAGCAGATTAAGTGTGTCCTTAATTATTCTACCCTCACCTTTTTGGCTACTAGATTATGAGGGAAGGAACAATGTTTTATTCAATGAGTCTACATGCCCATAATATATATAATGATTTAATCTTTTCAATGATGATAACTGAATTACCTGTAGGCTCTAGGACTTCAGTATCTGACATGTTCATTATGGTGGTATAAAGAGGAATGAATAAGATTTAGTTGAGGAGATTAACTGGTACTGACCAGAATCAGACTCTTATAGGTAGAATGGACTTTAGTGGTCATTTACTTCAAATACAAATTGGAACAGAAATTCCCTATACAAAATTCTTGAGAACTAGTCATTTTCATTTTGCTTGAAGACTCTCCTCCTGGCTACTTCTAAAATCAACTCATTCAATTTTTTTTAAAAAATTATATTTGTTGTTATTGTTTTTTATAATCTTCCATCTTATACACATGAAATCAGTATGTTTTAACCCAAGCATGAGAGTTTACATTTATCTTTATTGAATTCCCTGATAATAGGTCTATCCTTTCTTCTGCAGTTTCTGAATTCTGCTGCTTTTGGAAAAAAAATTAATCATGCTTCATGGTGACATCTATTCAAATATTAGAAGAGACCGTTATATTCCTTCTTTAGATTAAGCATTCCAAAATTCCTTTAACCAATCTTCATATGACATGATATCAAGGCTCATTATTTACTTGGTTTCCCTTCTCAGGATATTCCCAAATTTAGCCTTATATGCCAGAAGTAGTCTAAATAAGACCCCAAACAGAATTACAGTATGGAGATACTTTTGGATACTATATTTGTCTTAATGTAACCAATAATTGGGGTACTGACATGGCACAGTGAATAGAGCACCATACCTGGAGTCAGGAAGATTGAACTTCTTGAGGTTAAATTTGGCTCCGAATACCAGGTTTGAGACTCTGGATAAGTTAATTAACCCTGTTTGCCTCGGTTTTATCATCTATAAAACTCACTAAAGAAAAGATTGGCAAACCACTCCAATACATTTGCCAAGAAGACACCAAATAGAATCCTAAAGACATAATGAAATGTGATTGAATAATAGCCCATGATTGCATTATCTTATTCGGCTGCCATATTATTCATATGTAGTTTGATGCCAACTATGACCTATAGATGATTCTTCATCTTACTGCTGTCTTGTCATCTTTTTCCAACTGTATTTGTGAAGTTGATTTTTTGAATCCAACTATAACACTTTGTTTTATCTCTATCAAAATTCAGCTTATCAGAATTAGTCCAAATATTAGACTGCACGTGTACTTCTGAATTCCATCACCCAGTTATCCCCATCCCAGACTCGTGTCATCTTCAAGTATAATAAACATAACATTTATGTCTTTTAAAATGTTAAATGGCACAGAACCAAGTAAAGAATGAACATATTTTTGACAGGCCCTGCAGGTGGACAATTAGCTAGGTCTCATAACTTAATAGGAGAGTGAGAGTGCTTGAATCACATTTGGGAGACAATGCTTTCACTGATCTTAGACCAGGCCCAGTTGACAAAAACCTATATTTTTAAAAATAATATTCTCTTACTGATTCTACATAGATGTGTATCATGGAACCCTTTGGTCTTAAAAAAGAAAAAGAAAAATTATATGTGAATAAAATAGCCATGATTGAAATGAGATGTGTGGTGGTATAAGTAGACAATCACATATTATCATTCATATAAAGGTCATCAATAGAGATATCCATAATCAAATAAGTAGTTAAACTGGCCAAATATCAAAAGTGAAGTATCAAGGGTGAAGAACTTGAGTGATGCAATAACATTATCAAAAGAGTCCCAAAGAATTCCATCCATATTATTTTAAATTAACCAATATTTATTCAATATATATTATAGCAAGCAGTGAGATAGACAAACTGCATGTATATTCCTTTGGTATTTAGAAGTATTTGGAAATATAAAATTTGGAATTTTATATAAAGAATTCTTTATATGAAGATTCTTTATATAAAATTTATAGAAATACATTAAAAATAATAGAAAATGAGAAGGCATTTATGGGTAGTGGTCTGCTTTGGTCAGGGAATCATTTGCAATCATGAAAGCCCATTCTAGTTTATCAATTATTATATTTTTACTATCTAGAATAGCTATTTGCATATAGTAGCATATTTAATATATAGTGATGATAGTATATTGGTTATATATTTCCTTAGTTATATTCAAGAAACTTTTTACTTTATCTGACAAGGACCAGCTTCCAGCATAGTCCTGGTAATAACAATACATATTTCTATTGTACTTTGTAGTTTACAAAGTACTTTCCCCTAACAATCTTTTGAAAGAAGGGCATCTAGATATGAACTTTTACCTGGCATTTGAAGAAAAGGCAGCAGAAATTGATTGATTTGGGGAAAAACAGAATTTTTTTTAAGGAATAGCATCCTTAATTCCTTTAAACAAACTCAACCACCTCCTCTTCTTATACTGAATTCCAGTAATGCTCAGTTGGTTGATGATGATAGACTAAGCAACTTCTTATTTACTCTGCCTTTAAAGTTCTGAGAAAGACTAAAACTAAAGAAATGTAAGTTGCCAAGAGGATTCATAGTTTTCATAGTTCCACATTCTAATTTTTCACATAGGAACTGAGGAATAGTTACTTGCCAAATATAATTGGTGTTCAAGTGAAGATCAGGATTCTCAGTTTTCTTTCTCCTATTTAAGTAAAGGGTAAAAAAAATGCACAGTACCCTGAATTCCTTTAAAAATATTTTTATCATAGAATAAATCTGACCCCAATGATTTATTCTATTTTCTAGGTAGCTAGTTAATTTATCTAATAGGATACAATTTCTTAATCAGGTGTCATGATACACTGATGCATCATGATCAGAAACCTTGCTCTCCTCATTGCTCTTTTATCAGGTGAGTCGAAAGTAGAAGTCAGAAACAATTAATCAGGAAGATAAAAAGGATAGAATGTGTATGTGAGGTTCAAACATCACAGAAGTACAATATTTCAAGAATAATGGAGAATTACAAGGCATCTAGACCAGTGCTTTCATTTCACAGATAAGGAAAGGAACTCTCAGAATGGTTGAGTGACTTGCTGAAAATAATTCATGTGAGAAAAAACAAAGCCATGAATTCAGACTCATTTCCTTGACTCTATATCCAATGGTTTTCCTACTCCAACATATTGTGTGGTATGTGAATATATGAATTGTGTACACTTACACATAAGTATAAATATACTTACATAGAAGTATCGAAGGATTATCATTGCACTGTTCTTTCTGTTCCTGCCCATTACACTGACAGAATGAACATACTACATTATAAATTTGTGTTTCCACTGAGAAAAAAAATAGAAAAGACCATGGCCTTGAAATTTTTGTTGTTTTTTATTTGTTTGTTTGTTGCTCATTTTTCTAAGCTGAGTAAGACTCTAAAATAATAAAAAAACAAAACAAAACAAACAAACAAACAAAAATTACAACAAGCCAGAGCCAGCAGAAAGAGTTAAAACAGATTGAAATGAGAGATGAGAGATAAAAGGACTGAAAACATAGCTGGTATTAGGTTTAAACAAACAAATAAAAAGACTGGGAGGGGAGAAAACAAAAAGGTTTTATCCAGAATCACACTAGAAGGTTTAAATTAAAATGATTATAACTAACAGAGGTTCTTAGTACCTAAAGTTTCCTCAATTTGCTGTTCTCACTTCTTGCTAATACATGAATGTTTTGATTCCTGTTAATGCCTGAAACTGTCTCCACATTCCAACTTTAGCCACTTTCATTATTTTCCAGGAAAAATGGATGTCTATAAGTGGCAAGGAGCACTATATAAGTTTGAGCTAAGGATTATGATAGATTGGGTTGGATAATGAGAGATGAAGTAAAGAAGAATTTTTTTTTCTCTTTCCACTCCCTTCCTTGTATTCACTTGTGGTCTCAGTATCTTGTGAAGGCAAAATAATACAAGAAGCTTTTATTAAGCTTCTTGTGTCAGACGTGTAATAAGTGCTATGTGTCAGACACTGTAATAAGTGCTAGGTTTACCAAAACAAGGGGAAAAAAAGATAGTTTTTGCCTTCTTGGAGTTTATATTTACATGTAGGAATATAGCATTCAAAGGGAGGTGAAAATGTGGGATGAGACTAAATATTGTATAGAACAAGATATTATAGAATTTTTTAAAAGTATTAAAATATAATTTTAGCCACTCTGAGATAAGGGGTCAATTCCTTCATTTCTCAATCTATTTATGTCCATTGTTTGGAAATAAACTGAAATCTTGACTTCAAACAGCTAGCTTATGAATCTGTTTCTTGTTTAGATGACAGTATAAGTTCTACAACTTATTAACAACCAATGTTTAAAAAAATAGTTTCTTGCAAATATTTTGCTGACAGTTGGCACGTAGAAAGGCCAGATCTAGGTAAAATTGCATAGTAAGGGAGTTTCTATTGGATGTAATTTCATTTCCATTTTTGGCTCCTTTCACCTTCTTTTCAATGACTCTGTCCCTCTGATATTTGATACTTTGCTTTTATGGTGTTTTTTGTTTTCCTAAGGATCCTTCTAATCTAATAAGATGGACTTTCCCTCTTACATAATGCCCCACATTCTGTAAATCTTTTTTCCTTATCCTATCTATCAAAATTCATTGGGCTGCTATTTCCAGAGACTGCTGTCTTAAGAATTAGAACATAATCATGAAGCGATCATAGGAAGGAAGATAAGTACACTGATACATTTGTGGTGGTGATATTACTTAATCAAACAACTGAAATGAGATTCTGTTTTATTTTTATTCTTTGCTTCATTTTTTCTAATATTTCTGGTAAAATCCATCATGTTGAGACTTTGGTCCTAATTTTTATGAAGTCAGATTTGCAATAATTTTAGACACTAATTGTTATTTTCTTTGATTTATCCATTTTTCTAGCTTTAAATAAGATTTTATGCCACAATCACTCTCTGTTCTCTGTTGTGCTTTTGGGTGAACTAGTGGATCTTGCTTGGTTTGGCCCTAGGTTCCCTGAATTCTTATGCTGAATTCTACTTCCCAACATTCAACATTCTCTCCATCTATGAATTTCAAACCCTGGATATTCAGTGTTATCTCTGGTATCTCAGGATATTGTATTAGGGACCTCAGAACTCTTGGACTTTAGGCTGCTTAGTTGTCAATGCTGCCTCTATTATATCATGCTAGTTGCTGGTTACTGGTCACTGATAGTTGCTGCTCTCTGGACTTCCAAGGGCCTCAATTTGAGACTTTCTAAAGGAAAGCCTCTACTTCTTCTATCTCAAACACAGAGTCTTACACACTATATATTCATCTCTGGAGCTGATTCTAGTTATGTTTAGAAGCTATCCTTTATTGTCATTGGTTATGTTGGAGGGAAGAGCAAGTTGACTTTTTTGTGTATTTATGAAGTGGAAAGTCACATAATGTATTTTCTCATATAATTACTTAATTATTTGGTCTAGTGCGAAGTTCTGAGTATTACTAAAGTAGGTAAATGGAAAGCACCCAAAACCTAGATTATTAATCCCTGCATTGAACCAAATAAAAGTGCCATTTTTTTGATGTGAAAAGTCAAATTTGCTGAATTAATAAGCTATAATGTAATTGGAACTCAATATTCTTGACTTTAGATTTTTGTTTCATTCACAAAATTCGTGCTTTTTTCATTTGGTCTATTGAGAAATTTTGCAAAAAACAATCATCTTAACAAAATGTAAATGGATATGGAAGAATACAAAAATTAAAGGCTATTTATGAAAAGCAAAATTTTACCACATAGGCAAAAGTTTATCCATAAGCCTATTTTGAGTATATGTGTGTATGTGTCTTCTTGTCAAATTGAACTTTCAAATTTCCATTAGGTTTCAAGTATTCTACTAATCCCAAATTTTATATTTTTTATTTCTGTCCAATTATTTTTCTCATTTATAAAAAGACCTATCTCCTTCCTTTCTTCTTCTGATCTCTAATCAGTCTATTCTTCCTTCCTCCTACACACTTTCCATCAATGATGAATCATGGAACCCACTTAGAACTCATTCTCTGTGACAGCCTAAAAAAAAATTTTTTTTAAGACTTACCCTCCACTTCCACTCCCCACTGTACTTAGAAGATCGTAAAGAGAAAGGTACTTGAGACTTGGTAGAGAGGATGAAGGTGTGCTGGGATCATGACTCATGGTTAAAAGAAATGAGTGAGAGTCAAGGGTGGGTGTGGGAGTGGGGAAGAGAGAAAGAGGGGGAGGATTAATTGAGCCAAGCCAAGCTAAACTTTCAAGATTCTGATTTGTTTCTGAAATAGGGCTGAGTTTTTAGCTGGTTCTTACTTGTTAGCACACAGTTCACCCATCCCTTCCTTTAAGTCACTATTCATTAATCTTCTTAAGGAGAGTAACTAGACTTTGTCATATTTACTGGATGCGTGACAAGAACCTGTTCTTCCATTATGAGTTTCAAGAGACATGCATATTTAACTCCACGCAGTATTTATAAAGAAAATGAGATTTTTTTTTCATTTCCCCTATTGTTGTTTTTTGTCATTGTTGTTGTTGTTAATTTGGTACTATACTGGTAAGGATATCTTCACTTCAAAATCAAAGAGCATTTTTTTAAATTAAAGCTTTTTATTTTCAAAATATATACATAGATAATCTTCAAAATTCACCCTTATAAAATCAGGTTTTCCTAATTTTTTCTCTCTTCCTTCCCCCAACCCACTCCTCAGATGGCAAATAATCCAATATATGTTAAACGTATGTTCTTCTATACACATTTCCACAAATATGTTGCACAAGGAAAATCAGATCAAAAAGGAGAAAAATGAGAAAGAAAACAAAATGCAAACAAACAACAATAACAAAAGTGAAATTCTATGTTGTGATCCATATTCAGTTCCCACAGGCCTCTCTCTAAGCTTTCTTCATCACAAGACCATTTAAACTGGCCTAAATCATCTCATTTTTGAAGAAAGCCACATCCATCAGAATTGATCATTATATAATATTGCTGTAGTCAAAGAATGATCTCCTAGTTCTGCTCATTTCACTTAACATCAGTTCATGTAAGTCTCTCCAGGCCTCGCTGAAATCATCCCGCTGGTCATTTCTTACAGAAGAATAATACTCCATAACATTCATATATCAAAACTTATTCAGCCATTCTCCAACTGATGGGCATCCACTGAGTTTCAGGTTCCTTGCCACTACAAAAAGGGTTGTTACAAACTTTTTTGCACATGTGGGCATCTTTCCCTCCTTTATGATCTCTAAGAGAAATACTTTGTCTTCACTTCTTATTGTTCAAGTGAGAATTTTAAAAGCTCACATTAACTCTGATCTGATGACAATCAGAATTTTCATGGTTGTTACCCATCAGAACAAATGATAAAGATTGGGAAGAGTTTTAATTTTGTCAAGCTTGGTACACACAGCCTCAAAGCATAGTTATTTGACAAACAGTACAAAAGAGTAACAATTTATTTTCTTGTCCTTAGGTCTAAAGGTCAGTTAAAATGCAGGGATTGTTAGAAAATAAGTTTCTTAGTGTTAAAAGAATTGGATGTGTGCTAAGCAGGTACATCTAAATAACAACTCAGTGCTACTTCTAATAGATGCAAGCATGTATCATTGTCTAGATCCAGCTTTTTGATGCTTGCCAACCAAGTTTTAACTTCAATGAGTTCACAAGAGTTTTGCCCTAAGATGAAAAATGTACAAATCACTAATAGTACTTGGGAAAAAAACTGAGTTTAACACCTGGTTAATAAGAATAATTAACAGAAACTAAAAGCTACCAGAAAATGAGCCACACCCAAGGTAAGCTTCTCCCCAATGTACTTGTCCAATCCCTGTCTTTACTTACCTGTCTTGGCAATGTTCAGGGATGAATTTTATACTACATATCCCAGGTGCAAATATTATGATGCTGGTGTCCAAACACACTATTCTCTGGGTAAAATGTTTGGACCCTGTGTATCTCATAATATATTTGATGCTTTTTCCTTCCTACTAACTAGTTGTAGAGCAGAAAGGAAACTAGATTGTTCAATTCAAGCCTATCACTTCACAAATGAGGATACTGAGACTTGTGGAGGGAAAGCAAATTTCCTGAAATCCAGTCACTTGGATAAACTTAGATAAACTCTTCATGTATTTTGAAAAAAACAAGATGAAAAATTTCTGTAGTAAGAATTTAAAAAAATCTTTTTCAAAGTTGAATCATCAGGTACTTTATAATGGAGCCATTTATTTGTTAAGGAAACTTGTCATTTCAAATTAGTGGCACACTGAATTAGAAACTGTTAAAATTGCTCCTTGATAAAATTCTCATGTGTCTAATGATATTTTGTCCCCCCAAATACCAACAAAACTTTAGTACTATGCCATTCTTATAATTTCCTCATCAACATTTTTTTACTTACTTCATCAACTTCATTGGAACAATTATCTTATGTGAAAATTACTTTTGATTTCAGAGAAGTATTTTTAATCTTTGTCTCAAAATCTTTTTGAGACCATTTTCTATTTGATAGTCAACTAAATTTAAGAGAAAAATATAGTTAAGAAATAATTTCTATTTTTCTATTTATATTTATATCCATTTTTTTTTGCTTTTGAGAAATTTTTACTCATGAGATGGAAAAAATCTCCCAGTTATGGGAATGAATGTGTTTGTAATAGCTATTAAAATATGACAATTTGGCCTCCATTCTAATTTTCCTCCAAACCACATGGAAGCTTGAAATTTACCCTGAATTCACAGAATTTAAATGTACTCTATATTAAAACACTCTATGCTAACAGTTAATTTGTAAATTAAACTAAATTCCAAAACCATTTATTAAACCATTAATGCTGAGTTCTGTGCCTAAAAGAACTAGAGAGTTTAGAACAGTGATAGACCCAACCATTATGGAGCTCAACATTGAGTAGAAAGATTAGATATAAATAGCATATGATCATATTCTGCAATTGCATAATTAATAATTAGTGAGATATAAAACAAAGTACAAGGAGAAAGGTTCTTGATGAAATAAATCAGCAAATGTTCCATGAGAGAGGCATTATTTGACATGAATTTCAAATCAAAATTAGAATTTCAAAATGCAAAAAAAATGGGAAAAGTGGAAGCATCCTGAACAGAGTTCAGGGCATTATGAGTAAATTCAAACCCTGGTTCTCACCCTTACTACCTGTATGAATATGGTAAAAACAAAACACTTAACCTTGCTGAGCCTTAGATCAACTCATCTGGAAAATAATGCTAATATGCAATTGAACCACAAATTAGATTTTCTGTTAATTGAAGATTTTTATGAAATATAAGGCAACATATAAATAAAAGTGGTTGTTATTATTGCTATGAAAATTTGAAACAGCATAGGCAAAGACCAGAAAGCACATAGTATTTGGGAGACATCGAGAATAATCTAGTTTGACTCTAACTTAAAGTAAATAAAGGAATTGAATATTAACTTCCTAACAGCTCCTTATATAACAAGCAGATAAGTTTGTATTTAACCAACGAGGTAATAGTAATCTACTTTTAAACAGAGAAATATGAGGGAACAGAATTATGTTCAGTGAACATTACTTTTTTGATGACAATATTAAAGGGTTAGGAAATGGTAATGGTTTAATAGGTAATGGGTATATCTGTTAAAATGTTGCTGTAATGGTCCAGACAGATGGAAATGAAGGCTAGTATTAGGACTATACCAGAGAGAAGAAAGATAGGAAGCACAAGTGATAAAACATACTAACTATATGATTGTAAGAAGTAGGAGAGAAGAAAGATCTATTCAGAACATTAGAAGTAGGATGGGTTTCACCATCAAAAATAATTCTTAAAAGTCAGAATGACAAGCAGTTTTGAACAAAAGTTGAAGAGCTGGGTTTTTGACAGGTTAAATTTGAGGTGCTAGAGAGATATCTGTGTAGAGATGGCATGGGGCCAACTGAACAAGTTATCCTGGAGCTCGGAGAATTGACAAAATTGTTGATGAAGATTTGGAAAGACAGCATAGCATAATGGATAGATACCATCAAGCTCTGTCATTCTAGTTAAGTCTTTTAACTTCTGCAAATTGCAAAGTGGGTATTGACAGAGTGATTTCCCTATTAGATTTCTTTATAAAAATGAAATCACCCATTTGATTTAAGCAACAAAAGATCATTATTGTTTTTGAAGATCAGAACATATTTTCCCATAAACAACAACAACAAAACATGTTTTACATAGTGTCTAAGTTTTTAGGCCAGGTCACAGAAACTGATTTAAACATCATAAATTTATGTTCATTTAGACTTCCTGTTGAGTTTACTCCTATATGATCTTAGGCCTAGGGTGGTTTGTTTTTCCTTTTTTGTTCTGCTACTTATGATATATCAGCTATATTAGGAGTTAATTAGGGGGAATGGTAAATCCTAACCACATTGTTTTCTATAGGAAAATTAAATTCTTAATTTAAGGAAAAATGGGTACATGGATAGCCAGGAGTTCAGTGAGAAGGAAGTGCAATAATTAGGAAATCAGGGTACATTTCTTCTCTGGGACTGTGAGAAGTTAATTCCTCTTTCCCCTTACAAACACAAAAAAAGATTGTATTTGTGAGTCAGGAAAGGTTAGAATTTTGGTTCTTTATCATTGATCCTCCTAAAAAATCAAATTATCTTTCACTTTTTTGTTTTACATCAAAACATTCCAATGTAATATAAAGGAATGGATCTCGTCATCTCTGTTTTTCTGTTTTTTTATACATGGTAATATTAAAGCCAAGAGAAATTAAGCAATCTGTTAAAGATCAAATAGGCCAAAAACTAGTTCTACAGACCTAAATGTCTATTAGATTATCTTTTTAAAAAGAATATGCTATTTTTTTTTTAGTTTTGGTTGTCACATTTGAAAAAAAAATTGAAAACCCAACAGGGGTCCTCAAACTACGACCCAAGGGCCAGATGCCACAGCTGAGGACGATTATCCCCTCACCCAGGGCTATGAAGTTTCTTTATTTAAAGGCCCACAAAACAAAGTTTTTGTTTTTATTATAGTCTGGCCCTCCAACAGTTTAAGGGACAGTGAACTGGCCCCCTATTTAAAAAGTTTCAGGACCCCTGATGAGTGTCCAGAAGTCAACCACAATGACAAAAGATCTCAAGTTCAGAGATCTTTGCTTTACAGCTAGAAGGGACCTTGGAAATAACCTAACACAACTCTTTCACTTTTCAAAGGAGGAAACAGTCACAGACATATAAAGTGATTTGCTTAGGACCACTCAATTAACTATCAGAGGCAAGATTCAAACCCATTTCTTTTGTATATGTATATACATCCAGTTCTTTCCATTGCACCATGTTACCATCTTATGCTACTTAAAGGGATTAAGGATGTAAAGCATAGGAAAGAGTAGGTAGTGCGGACCAAATGATCAATGTCTTCAAGCTTTTTGAATTGACATAGAAGAAAAGAAAGAATTGCTGTGCTTGTATATATTGGGCAAAACTGGAAATAATGTGGGGATGCTGCTAGGAGGTACAAATTTGGAGTTAATGTCTAAAAAGAAAAAAACTTCCTAACAATTATCATTATCCAGATGTGGAATAGGATATTTTAGAATTAGTGTGTTCCTCCTCATAAGAGATCTTTAAGTAAGAGATGAATGATTACTAATCTAACTAAAACTGGTAAGTATGCCTTCCTAGCAGGAAAGGCATAGTAATATTCGTTTTTCAGATACATATTGTACTAAATAGTCCCTTAAGTCTTTTTTGCCTCAGAAATGATATGTGATACTATGACAATTTCTGCTGAAATAGTTGAAATCCCAAAAAATCATTAGAGTAATATGTGGGTTCGACTTTTCATAGTGGATTGAAACACTAAAAGCATTCATAATTCTCCCCAAATTCTCTAGGTGATCATCAAAACTCTTCTGAAATTCTATGATATTATAATGATAATAATTATAATAATAATAATGGTGATGATAGTTAACATTTATGTAGTATTTTAAAGTATGTGAAACATTTCACAAATAATATCTCATTTTGGTCTCACAAAACTCCAAAAAAGCAAGTCCTAGTAATATCATCATTTAAAAGATGAGGAAACTAAGTTATAGAATGGTTAAGTAATTGCCCAGTTCTCAGCTAGTACAGATTTATACCCAGTTTTTCCTGACTCTAGTAGCAATAATCCTTACTGTCCTATCTAGTTTTTCTGATCATCAGAATCAAATGGAAACAAAAACTAGTAAAACTAGTTGAAAAGCTCATTGAAGAAATAATTGTTTAGCCATGTTTATGCCTATTAGTTGCCAAAAGTTAAGCCTATAGACTTTTAGAAGTGTTCTATTACAATATTATATGCATTGCCAAAATGAGTCTTTTAAGTGGAATAGTATTAAATTCTAAGTACTGAAAGAGAGGGAGAAAATTACATATAATAGATAGGTACTCTCAGAGTAAAGATACTAGGAGTGTATATATATATATATATATATATGGATTTGATTAACTTGGAAAAAGGCCTCTTTTAGAAGATGGGATTTGAAGGAAGCCAGGAAACATAAGAAGGAGAGGTAATGTGGGGCGTAGAGACAATAGATGATAGCAAGTGAAATGACATGAAGTTAAGAGGTTCAAGAATTTTATTTCTCATCAATTTCTCTACAGATGAAATCATAGAATGTTTAAGTTTGAAGTGACCTGGGTCATTATTAAAAATAGGATCTAGAAACAGGAAGGATACTCAATGATCAGCCCCAATGTTTTATTGGGAAGGAAGTGTCCCTAGAGAGGGAAGTCATTTGCCCAAGTTCTTAGTTTATAAGAGGGCCAGGACCAGAACCAAGTTTTCCTAACTACTTGATAGTGATAGTGATAGCTTTGCCTTAGCTGACATACTACCTATTTGAAGCATAGTTTTTCCCATACCTAGTGTAGTAATTTCCTTGTATTCAAAGCAAGTACAAAAGCAGTGATACTTAGATATATAAACTGATACAAATTCTTATTTTTGACCTAGAAAGGGGAATAGGGCCTGCTCTAGGTTACTGAGACTTCTGCTTTGCTCTGAAACTGTGTCCTAAAATCTTTCCCTGGGCTGAACTAGTTTCTCTGCAGATATAGGGGATCTGCTTCTATAAAATGTATTGCTACCTCAAGAAGGGAGATGGAATATCAAACCTTGAAGTCATTCCCTTCAACAACTAGGTACCTTCAATTGCTTTGACCTTTCCTCCTTTGGTGAGGCTCCTAAGCCTTCTGGGAAACATTTGAGTAGCAGACACATACTTGTGTTCCCCATAAAAAAAACAAGTATACCTATCTCTAACTCCCAGCTGTCAAACCAAAGTATATATTAGGTTTCTTAAACTGCCTCCTAATTTAATCCTTTTCTTTTTCATTCAAATCAAATGAGTATCTTTATAGCACTCTTGTCCTAATACCTGTATTAATAAGTGGTGCTTTTGATCAATTCACTGTGCAATTAAACATTTTCATTTCCATTATAAGAGGCATCAAGACTACCTTAAAGCAGGAATTACCTTGTGTAATGCTTTCAGAATAAATCCCTGCAATAGACAAGTGTAGAATAATAAATAATATTAAGCATATTACTATTATAAAGTCCCACATAAAAATGGGACAGCTGCAGAAAACAGAAGGATGATTTCATACTAGAACATGAAGATGTTTTTAATATCCTGAAAATCTAAAAAAAAAACCCAATATCTGGAAAATATCACTGTTTTACCTATTGTAGGGATCTGCATTGTATCTCTTGCAATCCTGATATTATGCTTAGAGCTGTTCCCTTCATTTCCTGTTTCTCACTCTCCCTGGCCTTTGTAGGCCTTTGGGAGAACATCCTATTTTAAAATCATGAGTGAATAACTTTATTTACTTGGAAGTGCAATTGAAGCTGCCCTCTGAGCTCCACTAATGGTCTCTTGTTGCAATGAGTAATGGTGAAATTCATTGGGTTGCTCTATTTGTTTTAGGTCAGTGTTTGATTCGACAGAGATGTTCAAGCACATTCTGAACATCAATAAAAATGACTAGGTAAATGTTTAAGAGGAAACAAGTTTGGAGATGTAGGAAATTTGTATTCAATGATCATGTGCCTATTTTCACATTTAATTTGTTGAGTGGATGAAACTTGGTCAAGGATTGGTTGAAGGAGCTGAAGATTTTTAAGTCTGGAAAAGATGAAGTCTAGCATTTTAAACTCAACAGAGGAGTTTTTATTTTATCCTAGAGGCAATAGGGAGACATGGGCTTATTGAATAGGAGGGTGACATGACTAGATAGGAAAAAAAAACTATGATATATTCTCCTTGATCTCAAAGAATAAAACTAGTAACATTACATAGATTTTTTAAGGGGCACAGGCTTTTTGTCGATACAGATAACATATTTGACAATAGTATTTTTTTTACTTAGAAATTGAAATTTACTAACTTAATTTGCTTCATATATTTAAAAATAAAGATCATGACTTTTACAATTCAGGTGCCCAGCTAGTTAGGGCATTCTTAATTTATATTCCTCAACTGTGAAGGGTGCCAGAACCAGCTTTATTTGTTTCATAGTGCATAGTGATTTATGATCCCAAAGTGACCTATGGCTATTAAATCATTAACTAGGAAACAATTAAGTCATAAACCAGTTAAAGAAAGAATTTTCCCCTGATGAGCTATTTCTAGTTCTAGTTGAAGTCCTAGCTAAAACTTTCTCTGTCTCTCCCCCCATACATACATACACACACACACACACATCCTACAGAATCCAGGCTTTTGATATTTTCTAGCATACAACCTTCCTGATATGACTCAGTGTATGTATGTTTTACCTATTGATATTGATGACCAATCCTTCACAAAGAAACAGATAGCTAAAATAAGACACAGTATTGTTCAGGCTAAAAAAATAAGGAAGTAAAAGAAAGCACTTAAGTAAAAAAAAAAATTATCTTAATGAATTAGTTCATATTTATACAATGCCTTATACTACTACTTATGAGGTAGATTGTGTTAGAATTAGTATTCCCTCTTTATGAATGAGGAAACTAAGTAATAGAGAGGTTGAATGGCTTATCTATACGTCATGGAGATTGTCAGTAACAGAATAGGGACAAAAATCCAGGTTTTCTGGCTTCCAATATAACATTTTTTTCCATTGTAGTCTCATTATAGACTACTTTGTAGTCTCATTGACAAAATATTCTAAACAAAATCAAAGACATAAAAATAATAGAAAATAGTCTTCTTTTGTTATAAGTTTTGGTAGTGCCTACACAGAGTAGTACTGAAAAACATCTAAAAGACATTTGTGAAATGATAACATGTTTTCAGTATTTCAGGTCAGACCAAATAGTTATCTGATTGCTGTGTTTCAGGCTACTCCATCCTTGCTGTTGACTGGTGAGGGAAAAAAAAGAGAAAAAAAATTAATTAGAGCCAAGGCAAAGTCACACAAAGCTTGAAATGAATTGAGAATAAAATATGTTTTGTACCCATAGCCACTGGTATTTTCATTAAAAGAAATACTAAATATCTATCGGATATACAATGTTGTTAGTGGTTAGATTTTAGTGGAAATGCAAAATTTAGTGAAGGTTCGTTCCCTGTTCACAAAGTTATAAATTAGTAAGAGAATACAGTAATATAGATATCTATGACATACGCATGATAATTGTATTATAAAGTTACAAAATAAAATGTTGTGTGAGGTCTGAGGAGAAAGGTCACTAAAATGGGGGAGGGAGGAAATTAAGAGAGGAAGAATTTGAACTAGGTTTAAAGGATGAACTACTAAGTACTTATTAAATACCTGCTATAACTGAGCTAAAGCAAAAGGGTGGAAGAATGAAGAACATGATCAAGGACTAAGAATAACACTGCTGTCCAAAGCTTAAAGCGACTAGAGGAGGTGCAGAAAGATAAAATAATACCAACTTTTGGATATCTGTGAGTGACAAAAAAAATTAAACTTTATTTAATAGCAAAATGAGAGATTGAAAAATAAACCAAGCAACTTTTTAGAAGGCATCTATTAATAGAAAATGAAACAATGATAAGTCACAAGATGAATCAAAAAGTGTGGCATTGTACGATGAGTGATCTCAAAAGTAGTAAAACTCAGAATGGAATAAGACTGGGGAAGATAGCTAAGACTAACCCAAAGATTTCCTTGTTTCCTTCTTTTCTTCATCCTCCCTTTCCCTTCTTCCTTCCTTCCTTCCTTCCTCCCTCTCTCCCTCCTTCCCTTCCTTTCTTCCTTCTTTGTTTCCTTCCTTCCTTCCTTCCCTCCTTCTTTCCTTCCTATCTTCTTTCCTTCCTTTCTCTTTCTTCATTTTTTTCTTTTCTTTCTTTCTTCCTTTCTTCAAAGAAAATAAAGATTTCATTGCAAAGTAAGTAACTAATGACTAATAGGATAATACTAAATTAGGATATAGTAAGAGAGCACACTGTTCTTTTTGATGAATTGAAGATAATAAGGCCAGAAAAATAGTATTCTTGTAAATTGAAAAAATTGGTAGATGTGATCATAGAGTACATAAACATAAAGTAACATCTTTGGAATGTTATGAGAACGAGAAAGGTACTAGAGGATTGGAGAGAGACAACATACCTATTTTCCACAAAAGGAAGAAAAGAAGATCTGCAAACTATTGGCCAGCAAACTTGACTTTTAGTCTTAGAAAAATTAGACTCAATGAAGACTTGATTAGAGTACACCTGGTTAAGGAAACAGGTGTGAGATGATGCCTGAATGGCTTAATCAAGAACAGGTCATATCAGAGTAGTCACTCTGGGGAGAGCCATGTTACTAAACTGGTAGAGGGAAGGAACGTCATAAATATAGTTCTCTAGATTTTAGGGATACATTTTACAAAGTTTTTCGTGCTATTTGTTAAAATATGATGAGGTGGAAGCTAACCCACACTATAAGTATGAGAATTTAAGACTGTTTAAATGATCACCAGTAGACTACATGAAGTGATTGCCCTTCAGTTTACTACTTGACTCATTATCATGCTGAGTTCTAAGATAAAATCAAAGGAGCATATTTATACCCTTATTAATTTTTAAAGTTGCAATCTCATTTATCAATAAATATTATTTTAAAAACTAGAATTACAATTTTTCCTATATGCATTTCCTATATGCATTCCTAATATATCTCTATCTCTCTGTCTCTCTTTCTGTCTCTCTGTCTCTGTTTCTTTTTCTCTCTCTGTGTCTCTTTTATGTTTTTTTACAATAAGAAATTTTTCAGAATTCTACTTATTCTCTTCTTCTCTGTTCTTTATCCATAAAAATAATCTGTCTCATATCATAAAAATAAAATACTTTTCCCCTCATAGATGACAATTCCAACTTAATCTGTATTTAAAAAAAGTTTGTGCTCTTCTAAACTCTCCATAGAACAAAGTGAAAAATCACATTTTCCCTCACTATATCTTCAGTAAATGGCAATTAAACATTCACTCTTCGAGGTTAAAAGTGTCTTAAAGATGTTCTAGAAGCATATATAGTTTCTTCAAGGGAAGCTATTAAAAATGACATTTTTATTAATGGTGTGACATCAGTGTGGGAGGAAGTCTCTAGTAGAATTTGACAGTGAATTATGCTTAATTCTGTATTTTTTTTAAAAAAAACCAATGACTTGGGTAAAGGCTTTGGATGCAATGCAAAACTATGAGAAATCACTAATGCACTGGTTTAGATGATAGTCGAGATACAAAATAATCTTAACCTAAAACATTTGATGAAACTAAATAGGAAGAACTTTAATATCAATCAATCTAAAATCTAACTCATTTTCAAATATAATTTTCATGACTAGAAGATGGGGAGAGATTGCTAAAAAAAAGATTAAAAGATCATCTGACATGGATTTGAAAGATTTTATTGCACTACACATTCATTGAATAAACAATGTGATATAGTAACCAAGAAAAAAATAATGCAATCTTAGGCTGAATAAGAGACAGTAGAGTCCAGACTTTAAGTCTAGCCACATCTGTGGATAATTTTAGGTTCTGGACACTAATTTTAGGAATAACATGGGTAAGCTGGAAGTAACCTAAAGAAAGATATTTATGTTGGTGAAGAACCATGAATTTATGTCCTATGAGGATTGATTGAAGGAATTCAGAAAGTTTAACCTGAATAAGGACAGTTGACACATTAGGTGGATAAAATAGCTTTCTTCAAACTTTGAAGGGTTGTGATTTAAAATGCAATGAGGATCTGTACTAGGATGGGGTCAGTGTCAGAGGATGGAAGGGGTTATATAGGGAAAACATTATGAAGGGAAAATTTGAAAGATCTTTGGTAATAGTTGAATATGAGAATTGAGAGAAGAGGAGAGGATGGGAAAAAAAGAAAAGGGGGAAAAGAAAAAGAAGGGAAAAGAGCGAAGAAGATAATTGAGAAGGAAAAGTAAAGGAGGGGAAGAGTGGGAAGGAGAAGGAAAGAGATGGGAAGAAGGGAAGGAGAGAACTCTTTTGCTAATGAAAATCTGCTATGTCTAGGAACCCAATTCTGAATGTCAGATATTTAGAGGACCACTTCAACTTATTAGGCATATTAGGAATAATTCAATTTGTTAGTTGGCTAATGCTTTTATCACCTAGAATTTAGCAACATTAATATGATTTCTTATCTATCCTAAGTTTTTGAACAAAGATTGTGCTTTTCCATCAGGCAATTACAAATTATGTATTTTTTTTAAGATAGAGAGAAGTCATAAGAGAGTGCACTTGAAAGGAAAGGTAGACAATTCAGTACTTTTTAAAAAAAAATCTCATTTACAATCACATCTAAAAGTTTAAGAGGAAACTTAGATAATAAAAATAAGTGCTATATAAAATATTTCAGGATAAAATGTAACAGTGTCATTAAAGAAAGCAAAGGGAAGTGATGTTCTCTTGATCTTGCAGGTTATAATGCTTAGGCAAAACATTTAATTCTGATTCTCTGGCAAGTAAGGCAGCAAAGAAAACAAATTGAAATACATAGTTTTGTTGTGTTTTGTTTTGTTTTTCCAGGCACTAAGCTCAAGTAGGATTTTCTAAAGCACATTGAGTTTCAGAGAGAACAATAAGTTCAACAATATTTACAAAAATAAAGAAATAAGTGCTTCTATTCTCAGTCTCTCTATGGACAAAGGGTGTAGCATTGAATCATAGCTCAAAATCAAATACATTTCTTCTGTTGGCTTAGATAATATGGTTCAAGTACTTTGTTTTCTGTCTTAACATAGGAATAGAAATTGGAACCTCCAAATGAATGAATTATTAATATGTCTCAAATCTTTAGCCAACTTGGAAAGCCATTGTATTCTATTTATTTTGTAATCAAATTCTTTTAGAAGATACTTATAGCAAAGAGATTATGAATTAGCAAAGAATTCATGAAAGTTTGATTTAAAGAAGTTGAAATTTTGAACTTTAAGAAGTGGCTTTGTGTTCTGGCCTAAATGAACATACCATGAATATTGCAATAAAATTGCCTTAGTAAGAGCTAATATTTGGGGGAATGGAAGGAGAAGTTGAATCTTCCTATACAGTCATCAGTGGTTGTAATCATGATTGACTGAGAGCTCAAAATTCAATGTCATATGATATGGAGATGGTTTTGACCTAAAATATTTTAGGTCAGATACTATCAGCTATTCCTTCCCCCTCTCATTTGGAAGAAGTTAAGCTTGACCACTTCAATTCTGGTATTTACCAAACTCAATGACTTTGTATGGGTGTAATTAACTCTAATTACTGATTAATAACTGACCCTTCTGGAAATAGCTTAGGAGAAAAGATAGCTGTATTTAAAACAAACAAACAAACAAACAAAATAGTCTAACTCAGTGGGGCCATGACATCAACATAAAGACTGGTATGTTATCTCCTGTTTGTGATGTCCCGAAACTGTCCATTCAAGTCTTTGAAAATTATATGACAAAGTTATTTAGATAATGCTAAAAGATTAGTTACTAGTATAATGTGGATCTGAAACATTCACAAATCCTTATCGGGGTTAGTATCTAGGTATCTAGGTAGGTAAATGGATATAGCACTGTGCCTGAAATCAGGAATACTCTAAATTCAAATCCAGCCTCAGACACTTTGCAAAGTTTTATGCCTCTATGCAAGTCACCTAAACTCCATTTACTTCCATTTCCTCAACTGTAAAATGAAGATAATAATAGCAATTATCTCTCAGGGTTGCTGTGAGAATCAAATGATATAATATTTTTAAAGAACTTTGAAATTTATATATATATATGTGTGTGTTAGCTTTAAAAAATAACATGAATTCATCTCCTAGTGCGTCTCCCTGTCTCATGTGCCTTTCACTATTTTAATCCATCCTCCCCACATCCATCAAAATGACTTTGCTAATGTCTAGGTCCAACCATGTCATCCCTCTACTAGTGATCGGCAGAGTACAGCCTAGGGGGCAAATCCAGCTGACAACCTGTTTTTGTACAGGAGGACACAGCATTTTAAAATGTAAAAAAACAAAACAAAACAAAACAAAACAAAACAAAAAAAAACTATTCTGTGTTCACAGACTATGTAAAAACAATCAATGGGCAGGATTTAACCTTCCATTGTAGTTTGTCAATCTTTGCTCTATTCAGTGAATTACAGTTGCTCCTTATTAATTTGATGGTCAAATAAAAAATCCTCTCTTTGGCAATTAAAGTTCTTAATGCCTTGCTGTTTTTTAAGGCTTCTCAGAAATTATTCCCTTCCATATACTCCACAGAATCATTAAGCTGGGCTACTTGTCCCTGAAATATAAACATTCTCTGAGCTGCTAGTGCCTACTCCTTTAGCCCACTCTTCTACTCTGTACATTTTTTGATATAAAACTTTTGATGTAGATATTGACTCCTTTATTAGAATTCATGTTCTTTGAAACTGGGGGGAGGAGGGCAATTTCTTCTTTTTGCTTATCACCTCTATATTTAACAAAGTGTCCATCACATAAGACTGACCAAGTCAGATTCTGAGATTCTGAGACTTGCTTCCTATTCACAATACTATGTTCCCTCTCAGCGGTTAACAAAATCCTGAAAATAAACATGGATTGCAATTCCTTGACTCCTTTCCCCATGAGAAGCAATAAGATTTAGCTGGGATCATTAATGGTATCATTCATAGAATGTTTTAGAACATAAAGAAACCTCAGAGATTATCTCCTCCAAACTCTGACTTTAGCTGTGTAGGACATTTAAATCTCCATTTTTAAGATTAACCAACTAAGACTCAGAGAAGTTAGATTACTCTCTCTAGATTATTGTTATTATTTTTTCAAATTGTTATTATTTATTTATTCAGAATATAATTAATCAATTATTATATTATTTCAGTTGTGTCTCATATCTCATAACTTCATTTGGGTTTTTTTGGAAAGATACTGTAATGGTTTGCCATTTCCTTCTTTATCTCATTTCACAGATGAGAAAACTGAGGCAAGAGAGAAATCAATTTGACCTCAGGTCTTCATGACTTCAGATCCCTTGCTCTATCCTCTGAACCATCTTTTCTCTAAATCACATAGGTAATAAATAACATAGAGGAAACTAGAACCCAGGTATTTTGCCTTTTCATGTATTGTTCTTTTCTCTACATCTTATTGCATTTCAAACTGTCTTTTAAAAAAAATAAATACCAGCAAAGTGATGTGTAAAAGTCTTCCTAGGTGAAGAAAAGTATTAGCAAGACACTCCTAAGATTGCTCTTAGCAAAACATGTGACCCCTATAACAAAGGAAATGCAGAAATCTATTTCTTTGAAAATTCTTCAGCCTAATAAAGCCTGATGCTGCTAAACTGTTCCTGGCATCATATGGAATCCTCTGCCTTTTAAGCACTAAATAAAGCATAATGAAATAAGCTATAGGCATTTGGGGATTATTGAACTCTGTGAAGTGTTTGGGGATGTAATTTGTATGCAAGATGTTACGGAATAAAAAAAAAGTTGGCCTGCACTGAGCTGTAGCCCATCAAGCTGTTCATGTGCTCTGCACTATGTTAGGTGTGCATATGGCATGCACATTTTTTGAAAACATACCCTTAGGTGTCAGGACTTGTGAGTTAGAACATTTCAACTAAATGTAGAAAGACGGGTGTGCTGAGGAAATGAGAAATAAAAACCACAGATGATCTTAAAGACTTCAGAATTGGAAGCCTTGGCTTAACCCACAGCAGGCTCTCCCCTTGTCCCACAAATCCATCTGACACTGGGCACGATCAGGGAACATTCAAAACAATGAAAATGACATGAACAGAATAAGGGGGAAATTGATTCTGTGATTCTCTCCCCTTCACTCTCTCCCCACAAAATATATATAGATATAAAGTGTTGTGATATGTTTTAATAAAGTCATGTGGTCAATTAAGTCATAGAAGTATAGAACTATAAAGATCTGTTAAAAATCACATGGTCAAACCCCTCATTTTATGGATTTGGAAACTGGGGCTAAAAAGAGGGAAGTAATTTGCTCCAAAATCTTAAAAGTGGTATGAGGGAGAACTGAGAGAGGGGCCTATATCTCCTTACTCTGACTAGTACCCTATATACTACTACATACTACCCACATATAACATCACCCAATGAAGAATAGTGCCCATATTATGGTCAGAGAATAGAAAAGTAGCCCACAATTACATAGAATCCCTTATGAATTCTTAATTTGTTATTTAGCTGAAGGCTGGAGATGATGATAGTGAATTCATCCATCTATCTGTCTGTCTGTCTGTCTCTGTCTATATTTTAAGGAAGAAAGCTGACAGTAATGCTAATAATTCTAATTTTTCTTTCTAATTGAATTTCAGGGTAATGGGTAGTCTGGGTAAAAAGATAAGGACTTGTAACTATCTTGTGGGGCAAGGTCTCTAGAATAGGAAATCATGAGATAGAATGAGAAGAAAAAAGCTCTGGAATCTCACATCCCAATTTAGATCTTCTCTTTCCTACTCTTCCCTTTAATAGAATTCCCATACAGTGGAGCAGAAAACAGATGGAATTAGATTGAGGGACCTGTCATGTGGGCATGATTTTAGAGTTCAATAACTTAGGAATGTAGACAATATGAAAAAGGCAAGCATATATACAAACTATTTAAAAAATAAATAGAAAGTAATTTCCAGAAGATGGACACAATATGATTGCAAAAGACTTCAAGAGATGAAGTGAATGAAGCTATCATCTGAGGAGCAGCAAAATTAAGTTTGGAGAAGGTCATCACCACATGGAAGGCAACTAGGGGATGAATATTGTCTTCACAAATACTCATGGAAACCTTGCACAAAATCAGTCTTTTCGTGGTGGTGGAGAAAAAGAGGACGGATGACCTATGGTAGCTGACTCTTTATAACGATAAAACAACCAATCTGTGAAATATTCAAGTAATTAAAATCTATTTTAAAAATAATGACATCTTTAAATATCTGTACATACAACACATAGTTATATATTTGCAAAGCATTTACTATGATAAATCCATGAAAAAGATTAATAAAAGAAGACTTCTCATTTATAGTAGACACGGGTGGATTATAAGGGGAAATCCTTGAAATGTGGGCTTAGTGAGTCCTTATGACTTTGATTGTATGTCATCAATTGGGGATAAATTGGAACTGTTATATATTGGAGGAAGAGGGAGGAGGGGGAAAATCATTTATTAAGTGCCTACTATATGCCAGTCACTGTGCAAAGGATTTTAAAGATATTATCTTATTTGATCTTCAATGACAACCCTATGAGATAGGTACTATACTATGATTGCCATTTTAAACTCAAGGAAACTGAGACACTCAGAGATTAAATGATTTGATCAGCACAGTGACACAGTTAATAGATATTTGAGACTGCATTTGAATTCAGGTCTTCCTGACTCTAGGCCCAGTACTCTAGCCACTATGTCAGCTAGCTGTTTAGAAGCCACTGTTTTTGCTGGATAATAAAAGGGGATAAGTTAAACAGTTAGATACTTTTAACCATTTTCTCCTTTTTCCTATTTCAGAGGACAATGTAAAGGATACAGCATATATAACAGCAAAACTGAGTCTCCAGGAGAAGTATAAAATTTTTTCACTCACACAGTCTCTTCCACTCTGGAGAACCATTAATGGCTGCCTTGGAACAGAAACACATAGTACACAAATATGATTTTATTCTTGTAGAGTTTGTGGGATCTTGAGTTTCTGAACTGTACCCCCTGCATAAATGGGGGGGGGGATTTCCTACATAATGGCAAATTTGAGAATTCTTGAATTCATTATTTTATTAAGGTAAAAGGGTATGCTCTGGGCAGCACCAATCCTAGAATGTTTTTCTTGCAATTCCAAGTTTGAGAGATGTAAGATCTTATCTTTGTGTATGTGTGTGTGCTCATGCACATGTGTGTATGTTCTGTGTCTGTGTGTGTCTGTGTGTGTGTATCTGTGTCTAGGAACCCAATAAATCTTAACCTAGAATTGGGGAAAGAAAAGGAGTCATTTGAATATCAAGGTTGGGAATGATAGCAAATAGAAACTGGGCCCCTTTGTGATTCCCTAGTCTTCAGTTATTCTTCTACACCATCTTCAACTTCTTTGTCTATCAAATTTCTGCTTCCCTTAGTCCATCTGCTCTTCAGCCTCATTCTCCAGAATCCTTAGACTTACAATTTTCTTGCTTACTGTTCATCCTTCTCATTCCACTTAAACCTTTAGTTCATTTAACAATATCAAAGTTTGTATTTTACTTAGAGGAGAAAGGTGAAACCTAGTTAAATATTTCCCCAAGGCCTCCATATTTTCTTTCCATTGCTACTAAAAATGCTGATATTGTAAATTATAACCAGTACTCATACACTCCAATAAAACTATGGAACTTGTCACATTTTTCTCCAAAAAATCTATAGCACATCAGGTATACAATAAGTTAAGTATACTTGTTAGCCATCTAGTGCAATCCCTCACTCTTACCACATGCTTAACATTATTTTTTTTTTGCAAAATATTGTATGCTTTTTGAAGAAGCTCAATTCTGCAATGTAGCATTTCAGTAAAACAGTTTAGCAAGGCATGATTGAATTTAATTTAAAGAACCAAGTATTCATTGAGTACATGTAAGACCTATAATTCAGTACTTGGGATAAAATAGATAAAAATAAAATAATCTCTCTCTCAGGAACTTATTTTCCATTTGGTCATTTAAGAGTGCATATAAAGAAAAGTAAATGCAAAATATTTACAAAGTAAAACAAAGAAAGAAAGAAATCAAGCTTGGGTTGTATACTTGAACAGTTATGGGAGGAAGAATAGAGAGAGTACTCTTGTTGGACTTCATACTTGAGCTGACACTTGAAGAGAACTAAAGATTTCAAGAGGATATAATAAAGAAAAGATCATTCCATGACTTTCAGTACAAAGACATGGAAGAAACAGTTGGAAATCTGTGTAAAGTGAACAATAAACAGGTCAGTTTGGCTGTAACATTATATATAGGAGGGGAGAATAATGTGATATTTGTCTGGGAAAATGGACTGGATCCAGACTGTGAAGCTCTTTAAAGCCTGAATATGTAATGGCAGAATTATATACCCTTCACTAAGAATTTAAATGGAAAGATTTTTGTGGTAGTTCAATTATTTTAGTCTTATTCAATATTCACAATTCTATCGAAGGTTTTATTCATAAAGATACTGGAGTGGTTTGCCATTTGCTTTTTCAGCCCATTTTACAATTGAGGAAACTGAGATAAACATGGATACATCTATCATCTATAGTCGTCAAAGAAGGATCTAAGGCCAGATAAAGGCCAGCTCTTAGACTCCATCCACTATACCACCTAGCTGACCCAAATAGAAAGAAAGTCCTTGCTTTTAAGAAGCTCGCATTCTAATAAGGAAAAATACCAGAGAGAGGAGTTTTAGCAGCAGGGTAAATGGAATAGCCTCTTGGTTCACAGGAAGCAATATTAAAGTAAATGTATTCTCTTTAGTGTCATTTCCATTAATAAACCATATTAAAAGTGGGGAGATTGCCGCTATTCTCAATATTCTTGGGTTATCTGGTTATTGGCAGCAATTGGTTTGTATTTGGTATTGTTGAGAGAGTAATGAGCTGCACTTTCAATTTCCATCATGACTGAAAAGAGTTAGATGATGTTTGAGGATAAAGGGTCTATTCCTTGGAGTCTTGGGCTCAAGATCCTGAGCTGCCTCTACCAGACTCTGAGGGAAGGTGTTGGTCAGGGGATTTTTATCTGCCTAACACATCTGGGCATGACAGATCCCTTTTCCGTAAGGGTTGTTTCTCTTGATGAAGACTGCTGGAGTTATTCTGAAATCAGGGATTGTGCTCCCAAAGTATCAGGAGAAAGATGTTTGCTCTCCTCATTAACTTCCTATAGTATATATAGAAATAACTATAATAACGTAGTAAGTAACACGAGATAAAAAATATAGGAAAAAATATATTCAGTCTTCTGAAACTTAGCCTGACACAGACAATGGTAAAAAGATCAGCTGTATTTTGGATCTTCACTCACTTCCTTAGCAAGCAGGACCAGGACAGTTAATGGCAGGAATATGCCAGCGAGAGGATAATGGCTACTCAGGCCAATAACTAACATTTTTCAATAGCAAGACCTGTAGACTCTCATGTTCCAGCTCTGTTCAAATACAAAGTTAGCAGCTCAGCATTTATGTCAAAATGTTTCAAAATAGAAAACCAATCTTTCCTCCACAGCTGTATAGTGTCTATTTATATTATCATTATATTTTGCATTGGATGTTTTATATTGACATGATTATCTATAGGCATAGAGGTAGAGGAAAAAATACCTAGTGGATAGAATGCTGGGCTTGGAGTTAGTAAGAAAGAGATTTAAAATCTCGTTCCTGATATTAACTATGTAAGCCTAAGCAAATCAAAGTTGTCCCAGGCAACTCCCTCTGATTTATCTGTTAAATCACAGAAGCTTTGCATTAGCAGGGGGAATTCCCCATGCTATGGAAATCACTTATTCTTTGTTTTTCCATAACTTAGCATTAATAGTTATGCATATTAAAATGAAGCAGAAAAACTAAAAGGATGTCTTCTGCGATTTGTGGAGAAGCAACATCATTCTATGGAAAGACATGAGATCTGTAGTCAAAAAAGCTAATGTTGAATTTTGGATTTGACACTTATTACCTCTCCCTCTGTAACCACAGGAAAGAAAATTATCTTCTTTTTATTTTATTTTCTTCTTCTATAAACTTATGGTAATATTTACAGGTCAGTTTAGTAGTGCAGTGGTTAGAACACCAGATCTGGAGTCAGGAAAACCTGAGTTCATATTGGTCACCCTGATTATGTTTACTTCACCCTGTTTGCATCAGTTTCCTCATCTGTAAAATATGACTATGAAGTTACAAGGGATTCTAATAGAAAAAACTGATTCTGATTCTAATGGAACTTGAAGGCAGATGTTATTTTGTTTCTGCATTTCTTTCTCAATTACTTGGCCCAGCAGTAGGTTCTTGCACCTTTTATGTATACCTGATATTTGTTAAATATCAACGGTATCCTTGACCAGAATATCCATCACCAACCTTGAATTCTACCCATCACTAAAAAACATTGAGGAAAATTTGGAAACGAAGTTGGAAAAAGCTTTCTTTCAGGCATCCCATTCAATAGGGTATAGAAACAAACTGACCACCAGTTAGGTCTGTGTCAGCTCTGACACTGCTTTTGAGGAGAATATTTTAGATTCACATTATGTTCCTCCTATCATCAAGAAACCAGTTTTTAAAAATTCCCAATCAGCTCCAGTCTTCATGTCTTTGGAATAGATAGCTATGAAGTACTTGCTGACTAATTTCCAATACTTTGTGTGCAATCTCAGTGAATAACTAAACGCATATTCTAGAGGAAAGTACCAGGCAGATCAATTTCAGTGTGACTTTTCAACTTTCCTAAGCAGGTTCTTGTAGAGAAATTTACCATGCACTTTGCTTTCATTCATATACACTGTGCACTTCAATAGAGGGTCTTTCACTTTTTGTACCAGTCTTGTTCAACAGAATTTCACAACAACTCTTTTTACCAATGTCACAATCATGTACCAAGAGATAGGAGCAGCTCCTGCCTCTTTGGAGGATCAATGAGCAATCTTTGAGACTTTATTCTTCAAAAATGTCCTTTTTGGTGCTTGAGTCCTTTTTAAGAATTAAAGAAAACTTATATTTTATGTCCAGTGTACCCAGAAGTAGATGAATATGTTCTATAGAAAACATATAAGGAATGAACAGCCACAATATTATATACAGCCATACTGTTTGATGGATTCAGGCTCAAACTCCATCCTTTCCCCATCCTACATTTTCTTGTGCATGTAAATATTGCTGAAGATGACATCTTTAAAACAATTATCTGAATATCTAAAGAACATAAGATTCCATTGTGTTTATTGTATGTTAGTTATAAGCAATTTTTATTTGAGAAACAAATTCATTTTTAAAATCTTACTTCCAAAAGGTGTCTCCTATAAGTCTTAATTTCACACACCATTATGAGATCCTGTGACCCTGTGATCCTCTTAAGAAATTAAACTGAGACTGAGACTTTTTGCCCAAAGAATACACAGGACTCTCTCTTAGGTCACTAAGTGTTAATGATTTTTCTGGTTGGCCTTCAATGCAAATGTCACAATATAATGATTCATAATGAATTTGATTGGCAGAAAGACTTGAAGTGATATAGTATACAGAGCAAGAGAATGGGAGTTCAAAGAGCTCAACTTCAGTTTTAGATCTGATACTTAGAAAGTTATTTTGGGGAAAGTTGCTTCTTTCTATTTTGATTCCTTCACCTACAGAGTGAGGGATTTGGAATAAAATACCAAAGGCTACATTCAACTCAACTATTCTATACTTTAAATGTGCTTTAATTAAAGAGCATATAAAGAGGCTACAAAACCTGAAAAGTATGGAAATTGGATAATAGCAATTTTGATAATTACTGAAGTAACTTTATACTAATACACATTTCTCTACTAAGAGCCAAAGAAAGGTATGACGAGTGTGCCCATGTCCTGATGTGTATTTATTTCATCTAGGCCAAAAAATCTGTGCCAACAAACAATAACCAAATAAAACCCTAAAAAACTGTGCCAACAAACAATGACCAAATGAAATCCTATCTCTAGAAAAGTGGGGTGTAATGATTAGGAATGTTTTAGAACTGCACTTTCTCCTGGGTTTCATTGGCTTATCAAAATATCCACCTGCACCACCCTCCCACACAGGGTGTGAAAGAGCTCCTTGCGTGCAAGGTCCCAAAGTAAACAGATGTTGGCAACGTCACTGATGAGGATTTCCCTTGCACCGCTGTCAGTCTCCGTGGCAACTGTCAACTACAACCTGCAAACAGTTACCTAAATTATATTACACATACCAGCAGAACTCCCACAGAGGGAATCCTTGTTTATATTTCAGTTTCCATGGTATCATTTCCGCTGTGATCCTTCGACTTGTGTTCAGTGTGTGCTTGTGCGTGTATGTGTATGCTTGAGTATAATGCGTGCCCTCTGCTCTTGTTGGAAGCCAAAACATGTTTGAAGAATGACGACTCTAATCTTCTTGGTGAAAATGATGTATGCAGTTCTTTGCCTAGTGAAAGTTTTGCGGTTGCTTTTGGGATCAGCAAAAGAATTCCTTCAGACTTACTGATGTGAATACAGTAAGACCATCTTTCCCTAGAGAAGATTGTGTTTTTAAACAATTAAATGAATTTTGACTTTGGGATGTTAGAGATACTCACTCACAAATGGATAAATCACTTTTGCTCAGATTTTCCAAAAACAATCACCTTTGGACCGAACAATAAGTAAATAGTATTTCAATTCCAAATGAAATTTGAGAAACATGTTTGAAGTGATTAAAAAGAGGAATTTAACTAGTATACAATTGTAGCCATAACATCACCACTGTGGTTGTAGATCATAAAGAATGCAGGATAATAGTTGTAGAACAGGTCTCACGAATTGAATTATTTCTGTATATGTTCTCAAAAAAACACCACTTCTTAATCCCTCACACCAATCAATGCCATCCCTTTGATGGACCTATTCATTATTTCCTATTATTCCATCATGATTTCCAAAACCTCTGTTCTATAATCAATAAACAAATCTTTCCATTACACTTGAGACTTATTATTTGCCTTTTTAGAGAAAGCATTTAAATTTTTTTTCTGAATTGAAGTCACTGTATTATTTGATATGATTTAAGAACATTTAAATCAGAATAATTCTTAAATATCTATTACATAAAGAACATGAAAACATATTTGAAGAGAGGAAGAGATAAGAATGGAAGATAATAACCATTGCATTAAATAGTATTTTCAAATATGTGAAATACAAATATATGGTTATATATATGTATGATACATATGTGTGTGCATATTCATGTTACATGTGTACATGGATGTATATATTGCTTAGACTTATATCTTCTTTAAGTTAGATAATCTAACTATTATCATCCCCAATTTACAGATAAGGAAACTGAAGATTAGAAAGTCTAAAGCACTTATTCATGACCGATAGCTAGTAGATGTTAAAGTGAAGATTTGAACTTAAGAATTCCTTACTTCAAATTCAGCATTTCATGTTATGACACACTATATCAATAGAAGTCCTGGGTATATCTTCTGCTTTCAGGGACTTACAATTACAATGTGATACACTGAAATTTATGTCAACTATAATTCACAAATTAATAGATAAATATATTTACAATACAATTATTTTGATAGTTATAACTTTAGAATATTTTAATACATATACACATTCAGTGTGGAAGAGTATATGTATGTATTCAAATGTATATATTTCATATGCATATTGTATTGCACATTTATAAACCTACATACATTTGATATAAGCACTATATATATACATATATATGTAGCGTTTATAGTATACACAAGCACACACAGACATACATAGTACTGCATTATCTTGCTTCTTCCCTACTCTAGCAATGGGATATGTTGTTGATGTTGAATTGTAAACAATTTAGACATCTACACATATATAATTAATATGTTTCTACTTAAAGGCATTTGGATCTACTGTTGTCTACTTATCAATTTAATTCAATAAACATTTTAAAATGTGGTCATCCCTAGTATTTTAAATTATATTGCTTCTCAGGAATGTCTGCCTTCCAATTATCAACTACCACTAATATGATAATTTAAGTTTGTATCCATAGATACAATTCCTACAGGCATAGTGCCCAGGATAATGGGTAGAATGCTATGTAGTTATTGTTTTCAATTTGTCTTTTTGAATAAATGCCTTTATTAAGAACTAATTGAGTTTGCTAGTTGATTTGTCAATGAAAACTACAGTAATGGGGGCTCAGGAGCTCTAATATTAGTAGTAGAAGTTACCCATAAGTTACCTTAGAACTCTGAGGGGATCTTAGAGGTACCAACCTACAATAGTAGGAAAATATTTAGGGAATGAGTCTAGGGTAGGGGTAAGAGATATATAAACATATAGCACACACATATTTATATATACACATATATAGTATCTATATCATATATATGTATGTCATATGTAAATACTTTATACTAATTTCATTGTAGTATACACGAGCATTTTTTTATATAAAAGTTATTTTATGGCTCTTATTTCTTCCTGACTTCTTTTTTTTTTACTTCATATTATATCTGCCTTTCTATTCTTGCTTCTTTCTCTTCTCTTTTCAAAACTGATGGTAAATGCTGTTCAGAATCAGAGCCAGAGCTAGAGATAGAGATGATCAGGATTTTTTTTTAAAGGAAAGACAATAAAGACAATATTATTTGCCAAATAAGCATCTCAACCCTCTTTCTATCCTATATCAAGCATTAATCATAATAATTGTTTTAAAATAATTGAAAAATCAATAGGGTGTTTATATTGATTAGAAGAAATGAGACATTTAATTCAGAAGGCAATTAGAGCTCAAGATTTGCTTCTTTGAAGGGAACTAATGAGGTCAAAATGAAATTTATGAATATAATCTGTATTGTTATCTGTAGGTTATATTGACTAAAGGAAAGAAAGCCTAAAGACTAAAGGATATACAGAAGACATATTGTAATGGCTAATGAATGGGGTTTTCAAAGTCTGTCTGGGATTATGATTGTTAAGAAAAGGCACAGAATTCAAAAACTTATGAACGATGTACCATTAGTATTTCTGAATAGACAAGTTAGGGTGAGTGGAAAGGGGAAAAGTAGATATGTGGAAAGTAGCAACTTTTGAGTGTCCCTTAAGAAAAATAAGACAAATTTAAATCATTCACTTTTAAAATAATTTTCAGGTTTCCCCTAAATATGAACATATGGTAGATTATAAGCAGGAACCCAAAAAGGACACAAAATGAGTAACCTTTTATTAGAGATGGAGTCCTAGCTTGTAAATAAAGAAGACCTGGGTTCCATCTCTGGCAAATTATATGACTATGAGGATGGATGATCAGTTTCTTAAGTCATCAAATGATGATAGTAGCATTTGTAGTAAACTCTCCCCCACAAAAAGATTTTTCATAAATCTCAAATGAGACCACACACACACACACACACACACACACACACACACAGTGCTTTATATATCTTAAAGAATATATAAATGTTAGGGAGATAGAGCTAAGATGGTAGAGAAAATTCAGTGAACTTTCCCAAAAACCATCTGAAAACTTTAAATATGGCCATAAAACTATAACTGAAGTGATAGACTCATAAAAGAAAACAGTAAAAGCATTGTTAGGCCAACTTAGAAGTTCAGCAAGAAAGGTCTTTCTCAACTGGGTAAAAATGGAGTACTGTCCAGTACAGGCTACACCATCAAAGGCCCCCACAAATCAGAAACAAGCTTTGGGAGCCACTGAATTTGCAGCAGCAGCAGCTGCTTCCAGAGCTTTCAGCCAATAGACAGTAAAGGGGTAGAACAACTGATCAGTTGGAAATTGCTGGCACTAGAGGTGGGAATCTAGTGTTTTGTCCATACTCTGATCAGATTCTCAGTTGGGGAGGCAGTCCCAGGATAAAGAGGAACATTAGCACACAGTGTATTAAGGGTGCAGTGTGAAAAGGGTCACAATACCAGGGAGGGCCTATGGTCACTCACAGACCAGAACATAGGCTAGGAAGATAGTAAGTGCCTCTTCTTGGAGCATATGATATTAGAAGATATGAAGACTTACAGGTTGCTAGAAATTGTCTGAAAATAGCTTCCCCCAAACCCTGAGGCTTGAGATAGTATAACAGCACCACCCCCTCCAACATACACACACACACATACACACATTGAAAGCAGAATCTTACTTTTACACAGAGTTAAAAGTCAAGAAATAAGCAAACACCAGATAATAATGCTAACCATAAAAAAGTTATTATAATGGCAAGTAAAATCAAAAGACACAGAAGATAACAAAGTCAAAGCTCCTACATTTAAAGCCTCTGAGAAAAAAAAATTGTTTTCAGTCCATAGAAAAGCTCAAAAAGGATTCTGAATATTAAATAATAGAGGCAGAGGAAAACATGGTAAGAGAAAGGAGAATAATGAAAAAAAAGTGAAAACGTCAATAGTTTGTTTGGTAAAGGAGACACATGTACAAAAAAGTATTGAAGAAAATAAAACAGCCTAGCCAAATAATAAAAGAGTGAAATTGGACACATGGGGAAAAAAGAAGCACAGAAATTCAGTGAAAAATAAAATCCTCAAAAAGTAGATTTGGCCAAATGGGAAAAAAAGTAGAAAACTAACTGAAGAAAATAATTACTTAAAAATAGGAATTGAGTAAATGGAAGCTAATGATTTTATGAGAAATCAAGAAACAAAACTAAGTCAAAAGATTATATATATATACATATATATATATATATATTACATATAATATATATATATAGTGAAATAATTCATAGGGAAAAAATAACTAACCTGAAAACTAGATCCAAGAGATGCTATCTATAGCCATATTTTTTAATTCTCTGACTCACTATTGATTGGAGAAATGCAAATTAAAACAATTCTGAGATACTACTTCAAGCCTATTAGATTGACTAATAGATCATGTGGAGGGATGACAAATGTTGGAAAGCATGTAGGGAAAAGGAGATTTTCAAACACTGTTGGTGGAGTTATGACCTGATTCAACTATTCTGTAGAGCAATTCAGAATTTTGTATAAAGCATTAAAAAAAATATCCTTTGACCTAGCAGTAGCACTATTAGTTCTATATCCAAAAGGTTATTTTTTTTAAAGGAAAAGGACTTATATATACAAAAATATAGCAGATCTTTTCTGGTGGCAAAAAAAACCATTAATTGGAAAATGGTAAAAAAAAAATATATATATATATTATATGTGATTGTGTTGAAATGTTATTGTAGTATGAGAAATGATGAGTAGGCTCTTGAACTTCTGCGAGTCAAAATGAAAAATTAAGCATTGAATCACTATTACTCAATCATGTTCACCTTTGACCAATCACGAAATAGTGTATCAAGAGAGGTCCTAGAACAGCAGAACCAGCTAGAATATAGGACAAAATAATATTTTAGCCCAGAAATTTGGACTCTCTATTAAAATGGTTCATCTCACTTAGATAAGGTATGGGCAGTCTAGGAGAAAAAACTTTCCAGAAAGTCAGCAGCAAAAGATTCTGAGTCCTAGTGTGGTACAGTGAGTGAATACCATCACCAGTACACCACATATATCTTACTATAGGCAAGGGAGTGGTGAACTCCAGCTCTGGGAACCACCATATGCTTTGGTATAGCACTGGTCAAACAGGTATCCTCCAGTGGTCAGACCTTCATTTACTTCAGCACAGCCCCAAACTGCCAGATTACCAAGCATTTCAATGTAGCCCTGGACAATTGCAGAAACACTATATAATACCATACTATTCCTCAGCATATGTCAGATATATGACATATATATACCCCATCTCTAGACCCCAGTTCAGCTCCAGTATGTTGCCAGATCTCTATAGCCTTTAAGAGCACTAGTCACCCCTAACTCAGCCCCTCAATGCAGGAAAAGAAATGAGGATTTCCCACAGGCCTAAAAAAAGATCATTGCAGCATCAGGTAAATATGTAGGGCCTATGGCCATTGACACAAGAATCCTGAGATAGTACTTCTTTCTCCTAGGGAGCAGGACTCAAATTTTTAAAAAAGGAAAAGCTCCCCACCCTCCAAAAAAGAGCAGAAATAACAACAGCAACAAAAGAATTTGACCATAGATAGTTATTATGGTGATAGGGAAGACCAAGATACAAACACAGAAGAGGACCAACAATATCAAAACAACTATGGCAAAAATCCAAAATAAAATTGGGAAGAGGTCTAAATCCCAGAATATATTACATGTAAAAGCTCAAAAAGGAGTTTAAAAATCATATGAGAGGTAGAAAAAATTGGGAAAAGAAATTAGAGTGATGCAAGAAAATTATGAAAATGAATAGCTCAGAAAAATTATTTAAAAATAAAATTAGCAAAGTGGAAAATGATATAGAAAAATCCACTGAAGCATACAAATCTTTAAGGAGTATAGTTGGCCAAATGGAAAAAAAAAGTAGAAAAGGTAATTGAGGAAAATAATTTGTCAAAAGTTAGAATTAGACAAGTGAAAGCCAATGATTCTACGAGACATCAAGAATCAATCTAACCAGGTTTTTTTTTTTTAATGAAAGAAAATGTGAAATACATCATGGGAAAAACAAGTGACCTGGGAAATATAAGCAGGAGAAACAATGTCAGAATCTATGGACTACATGAAAGTCATAATCAAAAGGACTTGGACAGCATCTTTCAAGTAACTAGTGAGGAAAACTCCCCTAATATCCTAGATCCAAAGGCAAAATAGATGTTGAAAGAATTCACTGATCATGTAAGGGGAGAGATCCTAAAATAAAAACTCCAATAGAGCCAGATTTCAGAACTATCAGGTTAAAGAAAAAACTAGGGCAAGTGGCTAAAAAGAAATCATTCAGGGGGACTTCCGGTTAAGATGGCGGAGAGGAGGCTCACAACTGCATAAGCTCCACACTTTCTCTCACTATCCATTTCATTACAAGCCTCTGAATCAATGCTTGACTGAAAAAAACCCACAGATAGTTACCAAGAGAAGCCATCCTTGAGATCCGCCAAGAAAGGTCTTGTCTTTACTGGAGGGCTGAGGCGGTTTTAGATCGGGCGCAGGCGGCGGGCAGCGGCAGTGAGGGCACAGGAGCAGACTGGAGAGGGGGTGGAGAGTGATCGTAGCCGTCTCTGCGGGGAGAGCTTCGCTACAGGTGTGGAGACTTTGCTCCGGCAGCAAGTCAACAGCCCAGCAGAGAAGCTAAAAACACCGGGGCTGAAGAACACAACCCCAAACAGCTGGAGTCTCTCAGGACCTGGCCGCCCCCCCCTTCCCCCCCCTCAGTGACTCAGCACGCTTTGGGATCTCAGAGCGCAGGCGCAGCACAGTCCTGCTAGTGCCTCACTGCTGCCCCCTGCAGTCTGTAGAGGAAGCTCGATAACACACCCAGCCCCCCCCCCAAAGAAAGACTCCAGTTTTTTTCTATTTTTCTTTGGTAGTTTAATAGACAGAATGAGCAAGAAGCTGAAGAGGACTTTAACCCTTGATAGCTTCTATACAGATAGAGAGCAGACTCTAAATCCTGAGGAGACTAAAAACAGGCAGTCCCCAGGTGAATCCCCAAAGGAGGAGATCGTCTGTTCCTCAGCACAGATGAACCTCATAGAAGTGATTAAAAAGGCTCTCACAAGGGAGCTAGAAGAAAAATGGGAAAAGAGCCTGGAGAAGTCAGTTAAAGAGAGAGTGGATAAAGAAGTAAAATCCTTGAAAAATAGGATTAGTGAACTGGAAACAGAAAACAGCTCTCTAAAAAACAAAATTGGCGAAATGGAAAAAAATTCCACAGAACAAAAGAAATCAATTGGACAATTAGAAAAAGATTTTTAAAAAGTGAGTGAAGAGAATACTTCACTGAAAATCAGAATTGAACAAGTGGAATTGAATGACTCGAGGAGACAAGAAGAATCAGTCAAGCAAATCCAAAAAAATCAAACAATGGAGAAAAATGTGAAATACCTTCTGGGGAAGACAACAGACCTGGAAAACAGATCCAGGAGAGACAATCTGAGAATCATTGGACTCCCAGAAAAACATGATGAAAAAAAGAGCCTGGACACTGTCTTCCAGGAAATTATCAAAGAGAACTGCCCAGAAGTCATAGGAACAGAGGAAAAAATAAACATTGAAAGGATTCATCGATCACCCACTGAAAGGGATCCTAAAATCAAAACACCAAGGAATATAGTGGCCAAATGCCAGAACCCTCAGATGAAAGAAAAAATATTGCAAGCGGCTAGAAAAACCCAATTCAAGTATCAAGGAGCCACAATAAGGATCACCCAGGATCTGGCAGCATCCACATTAAAAGATCGAAGGGCCTGGAATATGATATTCCGAAAGGCTAAGGAACTTGGTATGCAACCAAAAATAACTTACCCAGCGAGAATGAGCATCTTTTTCCAGGGAAGAAGATGGACATTCAACAAAGTAAGCGAATTTCATCTATTTCTGATGAAAAAACCAGAACTTAACAAAAAGTTTGATCTACAAATATAGAACTCAAGAGAAATCTAAAAAGGTAAAGATTAATCTTGGGAACTATATTTTGACTATATAGATGTATAAAGAATACATGTATACCTTGTTCTAGAAATTGATGTGGAAAGGACATTGTACCAGAAAAAGGGTAAAGTGGGGGTAGTACATTTCATGAAGAGGCATAGGAAACCTATTATATCTGAGAGAAAGAATGGAGGGGGATGAATATAGTGGGTATCTTACTGCCTTCAGAATTGGCTTTAAGTGAAAAATCTTAAGACATATTCAATCTATGGTGAAACTTCTCCCATCTCATTGAAAAGTGAGAAGGGAAAAGTGGAAAGGGAAGGAATAAGCTAAGCGGAAGGGAATACGGGAACTGGGAGGGAAAGGGGTAAGATAGGGGGAGGAACTCTAAGGCGGGGGGAGGGATACTAAAAAGGGAGGGCTGTGAGAAGCAAGGGGTGCTCACAAGCTTAATACTTGGAAGGGGGGGAAAGGGGAAAGAAGGGAGGAAAGCATAAACGGGGTTAACAAGATGGCAAGTAATACAGAATTGGTCATTCTAACCATAAACGTGAACGGGGTAAACTCCCCCATAAAGAGGAAGCGGTTAGCAGAATGGATTAAAAGCCAGAATCCTACAATATGTTGCTTACAGGAAACACACCTGAAGCGGGGAGATACATGCAGGTTAAAGGTAAAAGGTTGGAGCAAAATCTACTATGCTTCAGGTGAAGTCAAAAAAGCAGGGGTAGCCATCCTGATCTCAGATCAAGCTAAAGCAAAAATTGACCTAATTAAAAGAGATAAGGAAGGACACTATATCTTGCTAAAGGGTAGCATGGATAATGAAGCACTATCTATATTAAACATATATGCACCAAGTGGGGTAGCATCTAAATTCTTAAAAGAGAAACTAAGAGAGCTGCAAGAAGAAATAGACAGTAAAACTATAATAGTGGGAGATCTTAACCTTGCACTCTCAGAATTAGATAAATCAAACCACAAAATAAATAAGAAAGAAGTCAAAGAGGTAAATAGAATACTAGAAAAGTTAGATATGATAGATCTCTGGAGAAAATGTAATGGAGACAGAAAGGAATACACTTTCTTTTCAGCAGTTCATGGAACCTATACAAAAATTGACCATATATTAGGACATAAAAACCTCAAACTCAAATGCAGTAAGGCAGAAATAGTAAATGCATCCTTTTCAGACCACGATGCAATGAAAATTACATTCAACAAAAAAGCAGGGGGAAGTAGACCAAAAAATAATTGGAAACTAAATAATCTCGTACTAAAGAATGATTGGGTGAAACAGCAAATCATAGACATAATTAATAACTTTACCCAAGAAAACGATAATAATGAGACATCATACCAAAATGTATGGGATGCAGCCAAAGCAGTAATAAGGGGAAATTTCATATCTCTAGAGGCCTATTTGTATAAAATAGAGAAAGAGAAGGTCAATGAATTGGGTTTGCAATTAAAAATGCTAGAAAAGGAACAAATTAAAAACCCCCAGTCAAACACTAAACTTGAAATTCTAAAAGTAAAAGGTGAGATCAATAAAATTGAAAGTAAAAAAACTATTGAATTGATTAATAAAACTAAGAGTTGGTTCTATGAAAAAACCAACAAAATAGACAAACCCTTAGTAAATCTGATTAAAAAAAGGAAAGAGGAAAATCAAATTGTTAGTCTTAAAAATGAAAAGGGAGAACTCACCACTAATGAAGAGGAAATTAGAGCAATAATTAGGAGTTACTTTGCCCAACTTTATGCCAATAAATTCGACAACTTAAATGAAATAGAAAAATACCTCCAAAAATACAGCTTGCCCAAACTAACAGAGGAAGAAGTAAATATCCTAAACAGTTCCATCTCAGAAAAAGAAATAGAACAAACTATCAATCAACTCCCTAAGAAAAGAAATAATTCAAGTATCAGAAGCCACAATCAGGATTACCTAGAATTTAACAGCTCCAACATAAAAAAATCATAGATCCTGTAATATGATATTCTGGAAGACAAAGGAGATAGGACTGCAACTAAGTATAACTCACCTTGTGGAAATTAGGCATGAAGCATCAAGATGGGGAAAGATCATTCAACGAAAAAGAAGGATTTCAAACTTTCATAAGGGCAAGGCCCAGAACTGAACCAAAAATTTGATCTCCAATATCACAATCAAAGGGAAACATAAACAAGTAAAAAAGGGAAATAAAATATAAGGAATTCAAAAGAATTAAAGGGTTTACCTCCCTACATGGGAAATAACATTTGTAATTCTTTAAAACTGTATGACTTATATAGGACTGCTTGCCATCCTGGGGGGGGGGGGGGGGGGAGGAGGGAGGGAGGGGAAAAAACGAAACATAAGTGATTGCAAGGGATAATGTCGTGTAGAAATTATCCTGGCATGGATTCTGTCAATGCGAAGTTATTATTAAATAAAATAAAATTTATTATAAAAAAAAAAAACTGTATGACTAATAGTACAGAAGAGAGAAAAGACACCAAAAAAAGATATAAATTAAATTAGTGGGAATAATAATAAAATAAGGATTGAGAAAGAGGAGTGCACTGTGTCAAGAACAAAGGGAGTGCTAAAATAGTGTCAATTATTTCACATAAAGAAGCACAGAAGACATATGCAATAGAGGAAATGATGGCAGATTGGGTCATGAGAATCCCTTGCTTATTCTCATCAGCATTGGCCCAAAAAGGGAATATTATATATAATCAGTTGAACATAGGAATCTAAGCAGAGAAATAGAAAGGAAATAGATTAAATAAAGGGAAGGAGTAAGGATTGGCAGATCAGGCAAGGTGGTTGACAGAAGCAAAACCGTGGTAAGGAGAGAAAGGAGAAAGAACAAACAGGAGGAAGAATAGGATGGAAGAAAATTTAGAGTTAATAATCATAATGTGAATGTGGATGACATGAATGCATATATAAAATAGAAACAGATAATAGAGTGGGTTAATAACAAGAATCCTACAATATATTGTTTTCAAAAAGCACATTTGAAGCAGAGAAACACACCAAGTAAAGGGAAGGAAATGGAGCAAAATTTATTATGCTTCTGCTGAAGTTAAAAAAGGATAGGTAATAATATTGATTTCAGACAAAGTAAAAGCAAAAGCAGACCTAATTAAAAGAGATAAAGAAGAAAACTACAATAGACAATGAAGTAATATCAATCCTAAACATATATGCACCAATATGGCTTCCAAATTCTTAAAGGAGAAATTAAATAAGTTACAGGAAGAAATACACAGCAAAAGTATACTAGAAGGACACTACAAGTGTACTGTCTTCAAAATTTGATAAATGAAACTAAAAAATAAACCAAAAAAATAAGAAGGAAACTAAGGTAAACAGAATACTAGAAAAAATTACATATAATGGACCTTTAGAAAAAAACAAAAAAGGATATAACTTTTTTCCTCAGTAGCACATGGAATCTACAATTAAATCAAGTAATCGGGCCAAAAACCTTTAAAATCTAATGTAAAAAAGAAGAAATAATAAATTATTCTGTAAAGATCATGATGAAATTAAAATTATATTCAGCAAAAGGCACTGGAAAGATAAACTAAAGATTTATTTGAAAATAAATAAACCTGAAAAATTAGTAGTACAAAAAGTAAATCATCAAATCAATAATTTCATTAAATAAAAAAAAAATAAAGTATAAATTAAAAGTCTCCAGTTAAGCAACAAATTGAAAATTCTGATAATCAAAAATTAGACCAATAAGACTAAAAGGGAAAATTGATTATCAATAATTCTAGGACCTTCTTTTAATAAAAAACAAAATATAGAAGCCATTGATTAATTGATTAAAAAAGAAGAAAACCAAATATCCAGTTTCAAAAATGAAAAGAATGAAAGCATCATCAATAAGAATAAATTTAAGTGATCATTTGAAAACATTTTATCCAATGAAGGTCAATTATTCTGAGCATCTGAGCAAAATTTATGAATATCTGTGAAAACATAAATTAACTAGATTAATAGATCAGGAAATAGAAACCCTAAATAACCCTATCTTTAAAAAAAAAAAAATTGAACAAGCCATTAATGAACTACTTAGGAAACAAATTCTCAGGGCCAGATGAGTTCACTAGTGAATTCTACCAAATATTGAAAGAACAATTAATTCCAGTACTATATAAATTATTTGGAAAAAAATAGGAAAATAAAAAGTCCTCTCAAACTCTTTTTATGATACAAATATGGTGCTGACAACTAAACTGAAGAGAGATAAGACAAAGCAAGAAAATCATAAACCAATTTCCCTAATGAATATTGATAGAAAAATTTTGAACAAAATACTAGCAAGGTGATTAGAGCAATATCTCACAAAAATTCTTCCATCCTATTCTTTCTCCTGTTTGTTCTCTTTCTCCTTTCTCTCCTTACTACTGTTTTGCTTCTGTCTACCACCTCACCTGATCTGCCAGTCCTTACCCCTTCCCTTTATTTAGTTGCAGGTTTGGTTTGATTTAAGGGAAACTGTCAACATAATTGTCCATGTCAATAACAAAATCAATAGAAATCATATGATTACATCAATAGATGCTGAAAATTTTTGACAAAATACAGCACCATTCCTAGGTAAACAATAGATAACAAAGGAATAAAGGGAACATTTCTTAAAAGGATAAGCAATATCTATCTGAAACCCTCAGCAAAAATTATCTAAAATGGGAATAAACTAGAAGCCTTTCCAATATAATCAGGGGTGAAGTAAGAATAAGCATTATTACCACTTCTATTCAATATAGTACTAGAAATATTAGTTAAAGTAGTAAGAGCAATCAAAGAATTAGAATAGGCAATGAGGAAACAAAATTATAACTCTTTGAAAATGATATGATGGTATACTTTGAAAACTCTAGAGAATGAAATAAAAAGTAGTAGAAAGACTCATTTTAGCAAAATTACAGGATAAAAAATAAAACCATAGAAGTCATCAGCATTTCTTTATATAACCAACAAAGTACAGCAGCAAGAGATAGAAAGGGAAACTTACATTGAATATACCTGTGAACAATATAAAATACTTGGGAGTCTACCTATCAAGAACTATATAAACACAATTACAAAACACTTTTCACACAAATAAAATCAGATCTAAATAACTGATAAAATATTAATTGCTCATGGCTAGACAATATAATAAAAATGATAATCCTGTCTAAACTAATTTACTTATTCAGTACTTTACCAATTCAAATTAGAAAAACAACAAAATTCATCTATAAGAATAAAGGGCAAGAATATCAAGGGAATTGATGAAAAAAAAACTATTGATATTTATGGATATTCCTTAAATTTTCAATATTATGCTGCCAAAAAAAAAAAGGACTGCTATAATTAATTTTGCATCTATAGGCCCTTTCTACTTTTTTATGATGTTTTTGGGATATAGACTTAGTAATGCCATTCCTGGAACAAAGATTATGCTCAATTTGGTTGCCCTGTGGGCATAGTTCTAAATTGCTTCTAGAAGGTTGGGATAAGTTACATCTACATCAATGATGCATTAATGTCCCAATTTCCCCACAACCTCTACAACATTTATCTTTTAATTTCTTTGTCATATTAACCAATCTTAATTGTGAAGTGGTATCTTAGAGATGTTTTAAATTGCATTCCTCTTATCAAAAGTTATTTAGAGCACAAATATCAATATACAAAATGAAAAAAATACAAATACCAATGTAATGGAATTCTATTGTACAATTTAAAAAACGATGAACAGGCAGATTTTAGAAAAACAGAAAAATTTATACAAACTAATGCAAAGTGAAATGAACAAGACTAGGAAGACACTGTAAACAGTATCATCAATACTGTGTGATATTCAACTATGAATGATTTAATTCTCAGCAACACAATAATCCAAGTACAAAAAACTCATGAAGAAAAATGCTAGCAACATCCAGATAAAGAACTAAATATAGATCAAAGCATATTTTTTCACTTTGTTATTTTTTTGTGTTTTTTCCTTGTTGATCTGTTTCTTCTTTTGCAACAATGACTAATAGGCAAATATATTTTGTGTGATAGTAAATGTATAAACAATGTCAAAATGTCCACCATTTTTAGCAGACAAGAGGGAGGGAGGGAGGCCTGGAGAAAAATTTGGAACCCAAAATCTTGTAAAACTGAATGCTAAAAATTTTCTTGACTTGTAATTGGGAGAAAATAAAATGCTATTAAAAATAAAACAAAATAAAGTGTAAATTTAAAAAAAATTGAACAGGATGCTTTCTGAAAACCCTGGAAAGACTTACCAAAGCTGATGCAAAATGACATGTATTGTGTACAAGTAACAGCAATATTTTAAAAAGACTAGCTGTGAATTAATTAGATATTTTCAGCAATGCCGTCCAAGAATGACTTATATTGAAAAATGCTCTCTATCCCCAGAGAAAGAATTGGTGATGTTTGAATAAGAGATTTAAGCATACATTTTTTACATCTTTGTTTTTTGAGTGTCTGAAGGGGTTATGTTTTCTTTTATAACATGACTAATATAGAAACATGTTTTGCATGACTACATATGTATGATCCATATCAAATTACTTTCCTTCTTAATTAAGGAGGTGGGAAGGGAAGAAGAAAGAATTTTGAATTCAAAGTTTTTTAAATGAATGTTAAAATTGTTTTACATATAACTGGAGAAAAATAAAATGCTAAACACACATATATAATGTACATATAAAATGTATATATATATATATATATATATGCATATATATATATATAGTGTGTGTGTGTATGTGACATACCCACTTATATGTACCTATGAATGTATGCATGTATATAGATATAAATATAGTTACATACGTTAGCCATTGTTGTTAAGTCAGAACTAAAGATGGAATAATCTACATATAAGTAATTATTGAAAACATATATGTCACTGAATTTGCCAATAAAGAAGGATGACATCAAAATAGAAAGGGAGTACATAAAAGAATATTAAGATGAAAAGCTGTTTAACTACAATGATGAGCTCTGAGAAGGAGCCATTGAATTTTTATCATAGGGGTCTTAGAGTCTCTTCCACATCTAAGTCCTCTGATTTTGTCTGGGAGAAGGCACTGATAATCCTAAAAAAAAACAGATTCATTATAAAAGTAATATACAAGTCTTAATATGAAGAGCCTAATAAGCAATTATGAAGGAAATAGAAATATGTCTATGTTGAGAGTTCCATTCTATTGATAGTATTAGCCTTTTAAGTAATTTAGTAAGATTTTTATTCCAAATGATTTGATACAATTTTGATGCCTTTTTCACCATAGGAAGGAAGTTTGGAGAAAGTAAATGACTCATTTAAAAATCAAACAAAAACTAGTGGCATCTACAAAGGGATAAAGCACTTCAATTCAATGCTTGGCAAAAAAAAAAAAAAAAAGAATCTAATATGTGTTATCAGAGGGAATGCTTAGAGAAGGAAAGAATGGCCACAAAAATATAATTTTACTAGCAAATGGTTCTCGAAAACAAATCCTATTCAGCATTTTGACAATATTACCAGACTAGAAGGTATAGGAATGTTGTAGGTAGATTTCACTTAGTCTTTGGCCAATTTTTTGAAAAACTAATTAACTAATTTATGTTATTCTTGTGGAAAAGAGAAAACTTATGAAATAATACCATTGACTGAATGTGGGTCAATATCATATGCAAATGCTAAAAAACCACATTGGAATGAGCTCTGTAGTTGAAAAACATAAGATAATTTGCTTGACTCTCTTTTGTGACTTTTCAAGTTTGAGTATCTTACTCAAAGTATCTTGAGTGAAATTATTAATTGTGTCTATAATTTGCTGTTTCATCCAATCATTCTTTAAGATGAGATTATTTAGTTTGCAATTACTTTTTGGTCTATTTACCCCTAACTTTTTGTTGAATGCAGTTTTTATTGCATTGTGATCTGAAAAGAAAGTATTTACTATTTCTGCCTTCCTGTATTTAATTTTGAGGTCTTTATGTCCTAATATGTGGTCAGTTTTTGAATAGGTTCCATGAACTGCTGAGAAGAAAATGTACTCCTTTCTGCCACCATTCAGTTTTCTCCAAAGATCTATCATATCTAATTTTTCTAATATTCTATTTACCTCTTTAACTTCTTTTTTATTTGTTTTGTGGATTGACTTATTTAATTCTGAGAGTGCAAGGTTGAGATCTCCCAGTCCTATAGTTTTGCTATCTATTTCTTCATGCAACTCTCTTACCTTCTCCTTTAAGAAGTTAGATGCTATACCACTTGGTGCATATTTGTTTAATATTGATATTGCTTCATTGTCTATAGTACTCTTTAGCAAGATATAGTTTCCTTCCTTATCTCTTTTAATTATATCAATTTTTGCTTTTGCTTGATCTGAGATAAGGATAGCTACCCTGCTTTTTTGACTTCACCTGAAGCATAATAGATTCTGCTCCAGCCTTTTACCTTTACTCTGTATGTATCTTCCTGCTTTAAATGTGTTTCTTGTAAACAACATATTGTAGGGTTCTGACTTTTGATCCAGTCTGCTATCCATCTCTGCTTTATGGGAGAGTCCATCCCATTCAAATTTACAGTTAAAATTACTAATTCTGTATTTCCTGCCATCATAAAATCCCCAGATTATGCTTTTCCTTTTTTTTGCCTCTCTTACCCCTTCCTTAGTATTAAACTTATAGGCCCCACTTGCATCACGCAGCTCTCCCTCTTTAGATCCCTCCCTCCTCCCTTTGAATCCCTTCCCCTTTCTTGCATCCTTTCCTTATTATTCTTTTTCCTTTTCCCTTTTCCTCTCCCACTTTTTAATGAGGTGAGAGAAGATTCTCTGTAAAACAAATATGTCAATTATTTTCTCTTTGAGCCAATTCTGATGAGAGTAAGATTCATACAATGTTCCTTCCCCTCTCTAAGTTCCCTCAGATATGATAGGTATCCTTTGCCTCATCATGGGATATAGTTTCCCTCTTTTTATCTCCCCTTTTCGCTGTTTCTGACACTATCCCCTTTCCATTTCTACTTCCATTTTTTATGTCATATCAATAAAATCAAATTATACATGTATAATTATGTATATCCACAACAGAAATACAGTTCTCAAGAGTTCCTCTTACTTTTTTCTGCTTCTCTTGTGTCCTATGGTTGGAGAGCAAATTTTTTGTTTAGAACTGTTTTTTTTCCTTAAAAACAAATGGAATTCCTCTGTTTCATTAAATGTCCATCTTCTTCCATGGAAGAAAATGGTCAGCTTAGCTGGGTAGATTATTCTTGGCTGCATTCCAAGTTCTTTTGCCATTTGGAATATCACATTCCAGGCCCTTTGATCCTTTAATGTTGAGGCAATCAGATCTTGAGTGACCCTTATTGGGGCACCTCAGTATCTGAATTGTTTTTTCCTGGCTGAGTGTAATATTTTTTTCCTAAATCTGATAGTTCTGATATTTGGCTACAATATTCCTTGGAGTTTTTATTTTAGGGCCTTTTTCAGAAGGTGTTCAATGAATTCTTTCAATTCCTATTTTACCTTCTAGTTCTATTACTTCTAGGCAGTTCTCTTTGATTTCCTGTAAAATAGTATCTAGGCTCTTTTTTTCATCATAATTTTTGGGAAGTCCAATGATCTTCAGCTTATCTCTCCTAGATCTATTTTCCAGGTCTGTTGTTTTTCCAGGTAAATATTTGACTTTTTTTTTAATTGGAAGAGCATAGGATAGTTTACCTCACAGACCTGTGGAAGAGGGAGGAATTTATGACCAAAGAAGAACTAGAGATCACTATTGACCACAACATAGAAAATTTTGATTATATCAAATTGAAAAGTTTTTGTACAAACAAAACAAATGCAAACAAGATTAGAAAGGAAACAATAAACTGGGAAAACATTTTTACAATCAAAGGTTCTGATAAAGGCCTCATTTCCAAAATATATAGAGAATTGACTCTAATCTATAAGAAATCAAATCATCCTCCAATTGATAAATGGTCAAAGGATATGAACAGACAATTCTCAGATGAAGAAATTGAAACTATTTATAGACATATGAAAATATGCTCCAAATCATTATTAATCAGAGAAATGCAAATTAAGACAACTCTGAGATACCACTACACACCTGTCAGATTGGCTAGAATGACAGGGAAAGATAATGGGGAATGTTGGAAGGGATGTGGGAAAACAGGGACACTGATACATTGTTGCTGGAATTGTGAACACATCCAGCCATTCTGGAGAGCAATTTGGAACTATGCTCAAAAAGTTATCAAACTGTGCATACCCTTTGATCTAGCAGTGTTTCTACTGGGCTTATACCCCAAAGAGATACTAAAGAAAGGAAAGGGACCTGTATGTGCCAAAATGTTTGTGGCAGCCCTGTTTGTAGTGGCTAGAAGCTGGAAAATGAAAGGATGTCCATCAATTGGAGAATGGTTGAGAAAATTGTGGTATATGAATGTTATGGAATATTATTGTTCTGTAAGGAATGACCAGCAGGATGAATACAGAGAGGACTGGCGAGACTTACATGAACTGATGCTGAGTGAAATGAGCAGAACCAGGAGATCATTATATACCTCAACAATGATACTGTTTGAGGATGTATTCTGATGGAAGTGGATCTCTTCAATAAAGAGAGTCTTAATTGATCAAAGATGGACAGAAGCAGCTACACCCAGAGAAAGAACACTGGGAAATGAATATAAACTGCTGCATTTTTGTTTTTCTTCACGGGTTATTTATACCTTCTGAATTCAATTCTCCCTGTGCAACAAGAAAACTGTTTGGTTTTGCACACATATATTGTATCTAGGATATACTGCAACCCATTCAACATGTAAAGGACTGCTTGCCATCTGGGAAAGGAGGTGGAGGGAGGGAGGGGAAAAATCGGAACAGAAGTGAATGCAAGGGATAATGCTGTAAAAAATTGCCCTGGCATGGGTTCTGTCAATAAAAAGTTATTTTAAAAAAATATTTGACTTTTTTTTCCTAATCTTTCATTTCTTTTTGGTTTTGCTTGACTGATTCTTGATGTCTCAGTGAATCATTCATTTCTATTTGTTCAGTTCTGATTTTTAGTGAGTTATTTTCTTTATTAGCTTTTTTTTACTTCTTTTTGTATATGTCCAATTGAGTTTTCAAATGAGTTGTTTTGCTCTATGGAATTTTTTTCCATTTCACTATTTTTTTTAGTGAGTTATTTTCTTTTTCCAATTCACAAATACTACTTTCTTGGGAATTCTTGGCCTTTTCCAATTCACAAATTCTGTTTTCCTGTACTTCTTGGGAGTTTTTTACCTTTTCCAATTCACATTTCATGAAGTTCCTTGCTCTCTTGCATAATTTCTCTTTCCTTTCCCCATTTTTCTTCTAGTTCTTTTTTTAAGGTTTTTAGTAGTCTCTTCTAGGAGAGCCTTTAGTGTTGGAAACCAACAATTGATTGGAGACTGTCTGCTATCAGTCTCCTTGGGGTTGAAAACCTGCTCTCTTTCTGTATAGAAGCTATCGATAGTCCTTTTGATTTTTTTACTCTTTTTAGTAAAGCTTGGAGGGTCTGCCTTCAGGGCCAGGAGGTTACCAGCTTCCTCTGCAGAACAAGAATAGTTGTATGGGCAAGTAGCTGTCCTGCCAACTGGCTACAAAGAACAGGGAGGTACAGGAGTGCTCTGGGGAAGAGTTCCCCCGGAAATAACTCAGGCCTGCACTGCAGAGCTGTGGAAGTGCCCTGCAAAGAACCCTGCTGTGCGAATTAAGGACTGCCATGGGGCTAGAATCTGGGCAGTGAAAGTGTCACTACTCCAGGCCAAAGCCCATTGTGGGGCTGTGGGTATTAGCAGCTGACCAGTGAATAGCCCCACTGGAAGTCTCCCTTCTCAGAGAAGCACTGTGAAAGTTCTATTGCCCCAGGATAAGCCCCCCACTGTGCAGATTAGAGGCTGCCCCGACTATACCCACTTGCTGTGCAGATTTGTAATTGCCCCTGCAAAAGCCCTGTACTGCAGGATGTAGCTGCAAGGCTGTGTCATGGTCTGAACTGAGTCATTTCTGGTTTTGGGTGGTTATAGCCAGATTTTGTTAAGTTCTGGCGTTTTTTAGAGAGTACCCTCTGTCTTTGGCTTTAATTACTCTGCTGGTTTACTGCTTTATAATTAAGGCAAAACAATTAGCCTATGGGAGAGTCATCTTTAGCTGCAGAGGACACCCCAGCCCCTCGTCTGCTCCAGATGCTAGTCTCTCCCTGCCTGCACTAGTCTGTTCCTGGCCCCTCAGGACAAACCTTTCCTGGAGATCTTCCAGATTATCTTCAGCTGGTAAGTTGTTGTGCTTCTAAACTTCATGGGTTTTTACAGTCATGCACTATTTTTGAGGCTGCATTTAATAGCTGGCCGTGAGGGCAGGAGAGGAGCTTAGAAAGTTGCATGTGCCTTCTCCACCATCTTCGCTCTGCCCCAGGAATTTCTTCTTTCATTTCCTATCTCATTTTTTTTCTTCTATCTTTCTCATTTTCCTTTTAAAGGCTTGACATCAATTCATATCAATCTTTGAGATTTCTTCCCTGGACATTCAATTCTCTTTTTTTGGTTTGTGTTTTGGTTTGTGTTTGGTCTGTCCTATCACCATAGTAGCTTTGTAGGTCAAGGTCCTTTTCTGTTTCTTACTGATTTTCTTTTGGTATTTCCTCTTTTTTTACTTTTAAAGTGGAGGTATACTCCTGGGATAAAGATGGAGCTATCCCAAGCTTCCCATGCAGCTCTGACCCTTGGCTTTGAGCACAGGGGCCCCTTCTGTTTAGAGGGGTAACTTTGCCTGTTAGTTTCAGGAAACAGCCTGTTTTTTTCAGAGTTAACCTTCTGAGCTGGAATTGGAAACTGCCCCACTGATTTGCTCCTCTACTGAGTCAGGACTGAGATTCTTAGTTGCTGATATGCTGTGATTAAGACCCTCTCACTGGCTTTCCCAGAGTCTGTCTGAGCATGGCTGAACACTCTTTTTCACCCCAGTGAAACTGATCTTGAGTTGGAGCATGGTTTAATTCCATCAGACTCAGTTCAGAGTCTTGGTTTCACATGATTTTTGAGGGAAACTGGGTGAGCTTGAGCAGTTTCTTGACTTTTCTCTTCTTGGCTCCACTCTTGGAAATGCTTATATATTTTTGAAAATAAAGTAACACTCTCTAAGCACCTTCTGGAGGATGTCTGCATACTAAATAGCTTGCTACCTTTTCAACAGCCTATATATAGTATAGAGGTGGCTTTTCCACCACCTGTCCTATAAGAGTCCAAAGAGAATCGTCTAGCAGAAGAATTTTGTTGTCATTGTCGTTTGTTTGTTTGTTTTATATGAGAGGATTTGCCATGTAGACAGTTCATTATAGTGATTAAGAACTTTAAGACATATGGGACAAAATGATAAATTGTCCTAGACATATACAATTCATATGGTCTCACATGTCCATATTATGCACACATGTTATATTATATATTATATGTTATATGCACAGATATTGCCACATTGGTGAAAAATTATGACCCAAATTTTGGGGTGAACTGTGAATTTAAATTGTTCTTGATTTTGCCTTGTACTAAGTAATTAAAAAATTCTTATTGTTCTTGTCTTCTCATTTAATAAATCTTTCATGTTTAACAGTTAATAGAGTGTATAGTGTTTCAGACCTACAATCCAGAAAGTCGAAGTTCAAATATAATCTCAAACATTTACTACTTGTGTGAGCCTGGGCAAGCCATGACCCTGTTTGCCTTGGTTTTCTCATCTGTAAAATGAATTGGAGAAGGAAATGGTAAAGCACTCCATTATTTTTGCCAAGAAAATCTTAAATGAGGTCATGAAAAGTCAAATATAACTGAAACTACTTTACAAGTGTCATTATGATTATTTTTATATAAGGAAACACAACAATGAATACTGAAGAGCCACAGTACTAGGGCAATATCCACTTTTGCAATAATAGAAGATGCTTTCTAAAGAAGATTATTTCCATAGAACCTGATAGTTGAAAGGTAGAAATATGGATATGACCATCCCTCCCTCCCCTTTTATTGCCCTTCTTTCAATTCTGGCAGAAGGAAATCTGAATAATGTGAAGGTGAATAATTTAGTCCAGAGATAAGAAAAAATGAGGTGTGGAGTAGTATAGATGGGAGGTAGCATACCATATCTGGGCTACATCAGAAAAAAAAACCTTCCTAACAATCATGTTTTCCAAAAATAGAATTATAATGGGAAATAATGGTTTTTCCTTACTAGAGATTTTCAAGCAAATCCTGGAAAAACCACTTGATTGATGATATGGAAGGGATTTTTATTCTGATACATGCTACAATAAACACCTTCTGATGTCCCTTCCAGCTCAGAGATTGTGTGAAAACAATGAGTAGTATATGTTCAAGGTCATATAGTAAGAATTAACCCTGTTAGGACTAGCCAAATAATCCCCATCCATTGATTGCATACTATGTATAGAGGAATGGATTCCATTTTAGTCAAAATCTATAAGCAAATAAGAACTTTTCATCCTTTCATCTCTAAGAAATAAATAAATTTTCTCATGGATATAGAATAAGTGGAATTCTTCCCTTGCTCCCAAGTTAAGTTATAACATAAAATCGCAGTTTTGAATTTAGAAAGGGTATCAGCTGTTATCTTACCAAAATCCTTCATTTACCCACAGTCACATGAACAAAGATAGTAAGTGATAGAGCCAACTTTTTCTTTCCTTTTTTTGGAAGGAGAACCATGAAGACAAGTTTTGTAATTTTATCTGTATAGGGAAATTTTAATGAAAAAACTCCTGCTCTGTACCTTATAGTTTTGGATACTTGCCTAGGACATACAGATTAAGAAAATTACCAAGGTCATAGAACAAATTTACACTTTAGAGTTAGGCCTTGAACTCAGATCTTCTGGGCCCTCAAGCTAACTTTCTAGTCATCATACAATCGCAGCCCTTCACCACTACCACTGAGCCATGCCATTTCTTTCTCTATGATTGAGCATTTTGTTGATATTTGAAAATATAAAAGAAATGCAATGATAAGCTAAATTAACTCCTCTGTATATGAGAAAATTAAGTATGTCAAAGTTAATGAGTAAACCAAGATCACAAAGTGTGTTAATAGGAAGTCTAAAAATGCTGGTGCTCAAATTCACCTTTTTTCTTTTCTTTTCTTCCCCCCACCCAATTCCTATGCATTAGACAGTATACTTTAGTTATCCCACATTTTAGGACTTGAACTTATTTCTTCTTTCTATACTCCCAAATACAAATGCTACACAATACAATTAATAAATGTTTAGGTTTCCAAATGAATTAAATTCAGGTATTATGCTGTTATTTTAGGAAATTCCCCAGTTGGTATCTGATGTTTCATTTCACAGAGGTCTACAAAGACACTACTTAGCTAAATCAGGGATAGAAGGGATTATTTTATTTTTTTTCCTTATATTATTTCTTTACCATGAAGTAGTTTTCAAAAAACACAGATATAGTATTATGGCTTAATATTATCAAATTTAAAATCACAACTTCCTGAAGGTGGACATTATATCTACTTTTTCCCCATGTGTACCCAAGAGACCCAGGATCCAAATGTACTTTAGATATTGCAAAATTTGAGGATTTTGTTGCTAGACCAAATATTCATATTCTGAAATCTGACAGGATATTTAGTCACTTAAGGACATTTTCCTTCTGCAAGGTTAGAAACAAAAGCTTTTGCCTTAAGGACCTAATTTATCATTGGTATAGATGGGAAATATGTTATTAATGAAAGAATAAATCACTATCAGACTAGCTATGACTTCATTTTCTCTAGGGGGTGTCCACAATATTATTTTCTACAAACCATACTCAAGGGTTTGCTTGCTAGACTAGTCTGTGAGATGCCCTAATGCATTTCTCTCAGGGAGAATGGTGACATGCTGTTCCCTATGCAACTTATGCTGGAAACACAGAGGCTTAATCTATTGTCTGGACTGAACATTTTAATGGATCATGGCACTAAGGGCTTGGCTCCTTTTCTGTACCTTATAATCCACTGTAATTACAGAGACACCTAGAAATTGCTACAATGCAAGATGAAAGAATGGTGCTTTGTATAGTACCTTTTTTTATGAAATCCTCACCAACAAAGAATAGACCATTATCAGGAAGCGAAGGGGAAATATAAACAGAAGCAAAGAGTGAGAACACTAATAACTTACATTTATATCACCTTGCAGGATTGTGAAAATGCTTTCCTTCTAACACTTCTGTTAGGTAAGCAGGGCAAATAGTATTTCCCATTTTACAGTTGAAAGAATTAAAGCTCAGAAGGGCCAATGTTTTATCTATAGTCATTCAACTTAGAAATGTTAAGAATTAGTCCCTGAGCTAATATTTATCCTCAAACTGAGAATTCTCTCTACCATAACCCTCTATCTTTAGAAAAAGAGGGAAACAAATAGAATTAATAATAACAATAGAGGTAGAGAGAATGTGGAAAGCTGTTCCAGGAAGTCAAGTTATCAAAACTACTATCTTAGAATAATTGTCATTTTAGGGGGGGGGGGGAGGAGGAGGGGGGAAGCCTTGAATATTTTTTCTTAAAGAAATTTGCCCATACAAGAATGGTAGAAAGAGCATAGTTGACAGAAACTTAAACTGTTATCCTTTTCATGACTACTGATACAATGATATCAATGTTTAGTCTCAGCTTTCAGGCAATAAGCTTGGAGAGGAAAACATTATCAATTATTTGACAATAGCAATAATTTACAAATCTACAAGTCTGGGAAGGATTAACTTTTCTACTGAAAGTAGCTTAGGTTCAGGAGCTCTACTACAGTAGTTACAGTGAAATAGCAAAACTGAGGTCAAATATGAATCAACTCACTCTGTTGAATCATTTCACTCTTATCTTACTCTTTGTGACACTATTTGGTGTTTTCTTGACAATGATACCCTTTTGCACATCTATCTCATGTGGGTAAGAGAGGAGCACAGCCCAGGTACAGTGTGGGCAATCTAGTGAGAGACTCTTGGTTACAGCACAGATCAGTAACAAATGCCCCTTATTTGTGAATAGGTAAGGCCAGTGGCACAACAGGCCAGTTGCGAGGCCTCCAGTTTTAGCACAGAATGGAAATTAGAAGTCCCAAAACCACTGCCCAAAACATCAGTGGGCAAGCCACTAGTACCTCCAGATCCAGGTGAATTGTTAGTGATAAAGCCTCTATCCTCCAACAAAAGAACTTTGGGAAATGTGCCATGGTTCCTAAAAGCAGATTTCAAGTTTTTAAAAAATGAACAAATAGCCAAAAAGAGCCTCTGATGATAGAATGCTAACATGGTGACAGGGAAGATCAGAATATAAACTCAGAAGAGACAACAATGGCAAAATGCCTATGTGTGAAGCCTCAATGGAGAATATGAAGTTGTCTCAAGCTTAAAAATTCTTGGGGCAGTGAGATGGTGCAGTGAATTGAGCACTAATCCTGAAATCAAAAGGACCTGAATTCAAATTCAAAATTGGACACTTAACATTTACTAGTTGTGTGACCCAAGGCACATCACTTAATCCCAATTACCTCATAAAAAAAATCAAGCAGGAGAGGTAGAAGGGAAAAGCTAACTAAAGAAAATATGCCATTAAAATTATAATTTGGCACTTTCTCCTCCACCTCGAATCTCCAATTTGACCTTCAATGGCCACAAGAAAAGATGGGTGCCTGGGGCTGCTAGGATGGTTCAACAGGTATGCTGCTTCACCACTTCAGTGGGCAGATCATTTGGGAACCTCATCGATCCTCCAATCCGAGTTTATGGTCTGGAAGGTTGATATACCACTGCTCTGTTTTCTGTTGCATCTAAGCAGAACAAACTGGATGGGGTAGAAAAGGAGTTACTCACAATAACAAAACTTTTGAAGGAACCCAAAATGGTTGACTCTATTTATGAATCCCCATGCAAAGCATTCTATTAAAATAAAAACTCTAAGTGACATAATTGAAAAAGAGAGGTTTAAAAAAAAACTCATTTGAAATAAAGAGATATGCACAGAATAAAGGTAAAAGGCAGATTCAGAATATATTATGCTTCAGTTGATGTTTTAAAAACAAAAAATAAAAGAACAATCTTGACCTCATGTAGAGGGCCTGAACTCTAAAAAGGTATACTAGAATCTAGGTGAGAATGGGTACTTATACTTAAGTACCTATTCAATGTGGGATAATGGTTCTCTGTAGTGATGTAATCATAACCAACCTCATGAAATTGCTTGTTGAAAATGGTAGCTTAAACAATACCCAAGGAATCATTTCAGCATTTTCTACCATGATGAGTGTATATCGTAGAGAAGTGCAATGCTTAATTACTATTGCATCTACTTTGAATAGTGCAATTCTTTCAAAATTAAAAGCAGTCCTGAAGAGCTTCCTGAATAAAGGCCAAGTCCTAAAAATGGAGTTAAGAATGACCCTTCAATCATGGGAGCAATGATTGTTCATATAGGAGAGAAGTAAGTTGATATGTCTGCAAGATGCAGAAGCTAAGCAAAATTATGAGGGAAGCTATTTGAAATAACATTTTTCCATAGTTCATCAATGAAACTTCCAGAAATTGTGGAAATAATGAAATTACTTGGAAATTTAAAAAAAAATAGAATTGGGCATGTGGAAGCTAATGACTCTATGAGACATCAAGAATCAAAAAAGCAAAACCAAAAGAAAGAAAAGTGAAAAATATCTTAATGGAGAAAACAAATGACCTGGAAAATAAATCCAGGACAGACAATCAAAAAATTATCAGACTACCTGAAAGTTGTGAACAAAAAAGAACCTGGAAAACATCATCAAGGAAATTATTAAGGAAAACTTCCCTAAGATCCTAGAACCACAAGGCAAAATAGTAATAGAAAGAATCCACCAATCACCCTTTGAAAGAGATCCTAAAATGAAAACTCCAAGGAATATAGTAGCCAAATTCCAGAATTATCAGGCCAAAGAGATAATACTGTAGGAACCCAGAAAAACAATTTAAGTACCAATGAGCCACAGTCAGGACCAATCCTGGATTTAGCACCTTCTACATGACAGGATTAGAGGGCCTAGAATTTGGGAACATAAGGCTCTGTAAAGCTGGATATTGAAAACTATCTTGCATATATTTGGAAAAAATGAAATATTAAATTTTAAAAAACATATCTCTATTAGGGCAATTAGAGGAAACATACTTAGAGGGTGTAGTTATAACAACTTTGATGTGACAATATTTTAAAAATTAAAGGGAAAAAAAGAGTTATACTTAGATAAAAAGAAAGGGGATAATAGAATAAGAAAAATTTTATCATAAGAAGGGGTGCAAAAGACATTATAGTAGAGGAAAAGAAAGGAGAGTGTGAGCATTGTTTAAATATTACTCTCATTGTATTTGGCTCAGAGGGAATAGAAATTTATCTTATGCAATACGGAAGTAGAAGGGAGAAAAAGAAAGAAAAGAGGGAAGGCTGATAGAAGGAAGGACAAGAGTAGGAAGGGAAACAGGAAAGAACAGTGGAGCTGGTAGAAGTGAGAGCAAATTGAGGGAGATTGGAGCCAAACACTGGTGAAGAGGGAAAAGGGTGAAAGGGAAGAGAAAAGTACAAATGGGGAAAGATTGTATGGAAGGAAATGCACAGAAATTATACTTGTGATGTGAATGTGATGGTCTTTGCCATAAAACAGAAGTAAATAACTGAATGGATTAAAAGCGAGAATTCAACAATATGTTATTTATTTAAAAAAAAAACTCATTTGAAACAAAGAGATATGCACAGAATAAAGGTAAAAGGCAGATTCAGAATATATTATGCTTCAGTTGATGTTTTAAAAACAAAAAATAAAAGAACAATCTTGACCTCATGTAGAGGGCCTGAACTCTAAAAAGGTATACTAGAATCTAGGTGAGAATGGGTACTTATACTTAAGTACCTATTCAATGTGGGATAATGGTTCTCTGTAGTGATGTAATGGTTGCATGTGCTCAGTGTGGTGTAGTGATATAATTATACTGAAGTATTTAAGGGCTGGGACAACTGGGAATGCTCTCTCAGCCACAGCTCTCAGCCAAAGACATAAGAGAAGAGGCCAGATTCCAGACTCCTTCTTTGACCAGCCACATGCTAGCTCTTCTGCCTCCTTCACTCCCCCACTAAGACCAAGGACTCGGGCTAATCCCGAGGTCCTCCAGAGAACTAGTTCAGACATTACAATCTCAGACAAAGCAAAAGCAAAAATGGAGGTAATTAAAAGATAAGGAAGGATATAGCATCTTGTTAAAGGGTACCATAGACAATGAAATAATATCAATGCTAAACATAATATGCCCCAACTGGTATTACATCAACATTCTTAGAGTATAAGTTAAGTGAGTTACAGAAAGAAATAGAAAGAATTGCGATACTGCTGGGGGACTTTAACCTTTCTCTTTCAGAACTAGAAACCACAAAATAAACAAGAAAGAAGATAAGGGAATTTTAGAAAAGTTAGATATGATGAACCATTAAAGAAAATTGAATGGGGATAGAAAGGAATATACTTTTCTTAATGGCATATGGCACCTATACAAAAACTGACCTTGTGTTTGGGCATAAAAAATTCACAAATTCAGAAAACTAAAAATATTAAATGTATCATTTTCAGATCATGATATAATAAAATTATGTGTAATAAAGGGCCAAGAAAAAAATTGGCCAAAAATTAATTGGAAATTAAATGGTCTAATCCTAAAGAATGAATGGGTCAAATGATAGATAATAAAAACAATTAACAATTTCATTCAAGAGAAGGACAATGATGAAACAGCATGTCCAAATTTATGGGATGCAGCCAAAGCAGACATTATAAGAAAATCCAAGTCTCTAAAAGCTTACATTAAAAAAATAAAGAAAAAAGGTCAATGAATTGGGTGCACAATTTTAAAAAAATAGAAAAAGAACAAATTTGAAATCGCCAATTAAATAACAAATAAGAAATTCTAAAAATCCAAGATGAGATTAATAAAATTGAAAATAAAAAACATATTGAACTAATAAATAAAACTAAGAGTTTGCTTTATGAAAACAACAATAAAACAGATAAACCTTTGGTTAATATAATTTGAAAAAAAGAAGAAAAACAAATGACCAGTGTCAAACATTAAAAGAGTGAATTAACCACCACTGAAGGGGAAACTAAAGCAGTAAGGCGCTATTTTGTCCAATTCCATGCTAATAATAAAGCAGTAAGGAGCTATTTTTCTCAATTCTATGCTAATAAATCTGACAATCTAATTGAATTGGATGAATATTGGCAAATATATATATATAGTCCATTTTAACAGAAGATGAAATAAAATATTTATATAACCTCGTGTTATTTGGGAAAATAATTTGAATAAGTCATCATGAATTCCCTAAGAAAAAATTTTCTAGAGCAGGATAGATTTACAAGTGAATTCTATAAAAATATTTAAATAACAATTTCATTGCAATTCCAAAGGCAAAGAAGAAATTCTGCCAATTACTTTTATGACAAAAATATGGTGCTGGGATTTCAATCAGGAAAATTAAAAAAAGAGAACAAAATTATAGACCAATTTTCCTAATAATATTGATGCAAAAAATTAAAATATTTGTCAAGAGATTATAAAATTAGACAAATATGTTACCATTTATTCCAGGAAAAAAGACTGGTTCTATATTAGGAAAACTATCAACATAATTGATCCTATCAGTAACAAAACTAAGAAAAATCCTGTGGTTATCTTAATAAATATAGAAAAGGCTTTTGACAAAATACAGCACCCATTCATATTAAAAAGAAAAATATGAAAATATAGAATTTTCCTTAAAATGAAAAACATCTGTCTAAAACCATTATCAACCATTATAAATAACAGGAATAAGCTAGAACATTCACAATAAGATCAGGAGTGAAACAGAGATGCTTGTTATCACCACTGTTATTCAATATTGTCCTGATCATGTTTGCTTTATTAAAAAGAAAGCAAAAAAGAAATTGAAAAAAATTAGACTATGCAATGAGGAAACCAAACTGCTCCTCTTTGCAAATGATATGATAGTATATTTAGAAAATCCTAGAGAAACAAGTAAAAAACTTCTTGAAACAATTAACAATTTGCAAAGTTTCAAGATAAAAACAAACTCACATAAAGCATTAGCATTGCTATATATTATCAACAAAGACCAGCATCAAGGGATAGAAAGAGAAATGCCTCTTAAAATAGCTATGAATAATATGAAATAATTGGAAGTCTGTTTTGCCAAGACCAACCCACGAACTATATCAACACATTTAAAATAGACTTTTCACACAAATGAAATCATATCTAAATAACTGCAAGAAAATCAAGTATTCATGGATAGGCTAAGCTAATAGAATAAAAATGACATTTATTCCTAAATGTATATACTTATTTAGTGCCATACCAATCAAACTGCCAAAAATGATTTTACAGGACTAGAAAAATAATAACAAAACTCATCTGGAAAAACAAAAGGCCAAAAATATCAAATGGATTATTTTATTTTAATGTAAAGAAAGGTGGCTACCTACCAGAACTAAAATTATATTATAAAGAAACAGTCAACAAAAGAATTTAATAATAGAGGGGAAATACTCATATGTGCAAAATGTTTCATAGGAGGATTTTGTTATTGTTATTGTTGTTTTCAAAGTTGTTTGTTTGTTGGGTTTTTTTTTTTTTGGTAATAGCATAGAATTGGAAGTTGAGGGGCAGCCTAGCACAGTGTACCCATTGCACTAGCCCTGAAGTCAGGAGGACCTGAGTTCAAATCTGGTCTCAGACACTTAACATTTCCTAGCTGTGTGACCCTGAGCAAGTCACTTAATCCCAATTGAATACTATTTTCAATTTTTGTCTTATTTTTTCTCATGATTATTCTTTCTTCTTATTTGTCTTTCACAACATGAGAAATATAGAAATATATTTAAAATTATTGTACATGTACAACCTGTGTTAGATTTCTTGCCATCTTGGGAGAGGAGAAGAAAAGGAAGAAAAAAAAATTGGAACCCAAAAATCTTACAAAAATTAATGCTGAAAACTATCTTTATACATAATTGGGAAAATTGCAATACCATATATGGAAAAATTAAGAGATCATAAAGTGATGCTATATAACTGTCTATAATTATTATATTTCTGGAATAATAGAGTACAAACTGTGACCAGAACAAAAAGCCATATAACTCTGTTGTCTAAAGTTTGATCATTTTTTCTATTAATTTAAATGGGCAAAAAGATGAACCAGTAATACAATTAAGGGCTTGTAACAGCATAAAAATCTATACTGGATTTTATTTTTGAAAGAAAGATTTAAATGCCAAAGCTACTATTTGATAACTCCACTTTGAATATTCATATAGATTATTTCTTCCAGACATATATTAGAGAATTCTTTCAAGCTAATGTTAGTCTGGTCAGCCATAGGTTAGACAACCTGTACTTTGACTCCAACATAGAGATGCCATTTTGGTCCTCTGACCAACAAAAACAACAACACTGTCGTTACTATTTGCTAGCTATATAACCTTGGGCAAGAATCTCCACCTCTGAAAGGATTAACCTAAGACCATTTTCAGTTTTAAATTTTATGATCCATTATGGGTTATGATCCTATAAAACAGATAGCTAGACCACATATGATTCAATCTTGTTGTTTTGGCAGACTGATCCTTTTGGTTATTCAAGAATTCCACTAATACCTTGGATTTTGACTACTAAGACTAGAAAAATAAAATTTGATCAGCATCATGGTGCCACTGGCTTGATGGTTTGTCAAAACCTTGAAGGAATGAAGCAATGCTTCAAGAAAAAATTCTTGAGTTGTACCTAAAGAAAAATAAATCCATGAGACTGGCAGGAGCCAAAATGATGGAGTAAGCCAGTAAACCATGACAACTCTATTTATCTCGAAAGAATTATAAAATAGTGAGCAAAATAAATTCTAGAACAACAAAACCTGCAAAAAGAGGGAGTGACTCAATCTCTGAGCCCAAGCAACTTGGAAGATTTGGAAGGGACTTGTCTCACTTGGGGAAAATGTGAATACATTCTAGGATAGGAAGCAGGCTAGCAAGCCAGCAATAAATTCTACCTCAGCAAACCAATGGTAGATACTGAGCTCCAGTGCAGTAGAGAAGAAAAACACAACACCAAGGTCTTCAATATTCCTCAATGTAATCAGGGAAATGGGCAAACTCCAGTTCTGAGAATTGCCAGAGGTTTCCCTGTAGCCCCCAAAGAAATTGGCAACCCCCAGAGGTCAGACCTCCACTAGCTTCAGTATGGTTAATGGCAAACAGATAGAAGTCAATCATATGTACTTCAAAGCAAACACACAGCCACCAGAGGCCATACCACTATGCGCTTTAGTGTATCCCCAGGGAAAGACAGAAAACCCCCACTAATTTCAATACATGCTAGACACAAGATCTAGGATCTTAAATGAGCCCTACGTAAGCTGTCAGCACAAGCCAATACAAAAATCATCCCCTTCCCTCCCTCCCCCTCCAGATCAGGAACAAACATGTGGCTCTCCATGGGCTTCAGAAAATCAGTGTAGCACCAGCCAAACAACCAGTACCTGGAGTCTCTGGTGCAAGATGACTAAGACAGTGCCCCTTCCACTCTAGGATCAGAAGTCAGATTTAAAAGAAAGGTGGAGAAGCCCTCAAAAGATGAACAAACAACAACAACAAAAACAATAGAATCTAACTATAGAAAGTTATTATGGTAACAGGGAAGATCAAGACAGACTCAGAAAAAGATAATAAAGTCAAAATATCTATGAGCAAAATCCCAAAGAAAAACAGGAAGTGGTCTCATAGTCAGGAAGAACTCATAGAAAATCACAAAAAGTTAGTTTATAAAGCTCAAAATCATATAAGAAAGGTAGAAGAAAAATGGGGGGAAGAAATATGAGTGACGACAAGAATTATTAGAGGAAAAAAGAATAAACAGCTTCAAAAAAGAAAAGAACTGATTAAAAAGTAAAATTGGCAAAACTGAACAAAAAGTATATAAGCTAATTGAGACAAAGTCAAAGCAATGAAAAGAGACAAGCTAGAAAACTACATTTTGTTAGAAAGTACCATAGATAATGAAGCAAAATCAGTACAAAATATATACCAAGTGGTATAGTATTCAAATTTTTAAAGGAAAATTTAAGTGAGTTTTAGGAAGAAATACACAGCAAAACTATACTAGAAGAGGACTTTAATTGTCTCCTTTCAGAATTTGACAAATCCAACCAAAATTGAAACAAGGAAAAAATTAAGGCAATAAATAAAATCCTAAAAAAAAATAATAAAAATAGATATGACAGACTTTTGGAGAAAACTGAATAATAATAGAAGGGAATATATGTTTTTCTCAATAGCACATGTCACCTACACAAAAATTAACTGTGATTTAGGAAATAACTCAAAATCAAATGTAAAAGGGTAGACATATTAAATGAATTATTTTTGAATATTAATGTAATAAGTTTTGTCAATTTTTGTCAAATAGTAAATTCTTATCACCAAAACTGGGGTCTTTGGGTTTGTCAAACACTAGATTGCTATCATTATTGAATCTAACCTATATTAAACTAGTCTATTTCTTAGCCAGTATCAAATGGTTTTGAAGACCACTGCTTTATAATATAGTTTTAGGTCTGATACAGCTAGGCTATCTTCGTTTATTTTTTTTTTTCATTAATTCCCTTGAGATTCTTGACCTGTTGTTCGACCTATTTGTTCGACCTGTCCAAGACCACTGGATATTTTTCCAATTGTTTAGATCTGACTTTATTTATGTGGAAAGTATTTTGTAGTTTTGCTCATATAGTTCCTGACTTTCCCTTGGCAGATACATTCCCAAATATTTTATATTATTTATAATCATTATAAGTAAATTTATAGTCATTAAATTTATCTTTGTATCTCTTGCTGTTGGATTTTGTTAGTGATGTATAAAAATGCTGATGATTTATGTGGATTTCTTTTGTATCCTTCAACTTTGCTAAAGTTGTGGATTATTTCTAATAGCTTTTTAGTTGATTCTCTGGGGTTCTCTAAGTATACCATCATATCATCTGCAAAGAGTAGATTACCTGGTCTAATTCCTTTAAACTATTTTATTTCTCTTATTGCCAGAGCTAGCCTTTCTAATACAATATTAGATAATAATGGTGATAGTGGGCCACCTTATTTCCCCCCAATCTTATTGGGAATGGTTCCAGTTTATCCCCATTACACATGATGTTTACTGATGATTTTAAATAGATGCTACTATTTTAAGAAAAAGTCTATTTATTCCTATACTCTCTAGTGTTTTTAATAGGAATGATGGTTTTTGTTAATTTGGTTATTGATATAGTAAATTATAGTTTTCTTAATATTGAACCAGCCCTCCATTCCTGATATAAATCCTACTTGGAAATAGTATATTATCCTGGGGATGGCTTTTTGTAATCTTGTTGCTAATATTTTATTTAAGACTTGCATCAATATTCATTAGAGAGATTAGTCTATAATTTTATTTCTCTATTTTCATCCTACCTGATTTAGGTATCAGGACCATGTCTGTGTCATAAAAAGAATTTGGTAGGAATCCTTCACTCTTTATTTTTTCAAATAGTTTATATAATTTTGGAGTTGATTGTTCTTTAAATATTTGGTAGAATTCACATGTAAATCCATCTGGTCCTGGGATTTTTTCTTAAGGCATTGACTAATAGCTTGTTTTATTTCTTTTTCTAAGATGGTACTATTTAAGCAATTTATTTCCTCCTATGTTAATCTGGGCAATATATTTTTTGTAGGTATTCCTCTGTAATGACCGCGTATTTAAAATCAGCCAGAGTCAGGAATTCAGGTTAAGGGGAAAATCTTCAATATTTATTGAAGTGAAGAGGTGAATAAAGATTGCAATAGCAAATATAGGCAAGAAAGATTGCGATAGCAAATATAGGCCGTTGCGACAGGAAGCCAGCTAAGAGAGAGAGAGAGATGCGAGCCGAGGCAACCGTGGCAATGGCAATCCCAAGTCTCTCCTCCCCTTCCTTTTCCACTCCCCTGCCTCCACCCACCAAAATCGTCATTTCCTATACAACACATCAGGACTTGCACAAAGAGTGGGTGGGGGCCATTCTTTCTCCAAGCTTATATATTAATAGAGTATGGTCCAATTACTATTTAGCCTCATGTGCTTGGGACCTCAGTGCATCAACTCAAGCCTCAGCCCATTACATTCCTCTATTTCACTTAGGTTATTAAATTTATTGGCATAAAGTTGGGCAAAGTAACTCCTAACTATTGCTCTAATTTCCTCTTCATTGGTAGAAAATTGTCCCTTTTCATTTTTAAGAGTAACATTTTGAATTTCCTGTTTCCTTTTTCTAATCAAATTTACTGTTTATCTATTTTTTGGTTTTTTCATAAAACAAACTCTTACTTTTATTTATTAATTCAATAGTTTTTTTTTTTACTTTCAATTTTATTAATCTCTCGTTTTATTTTTAGAATTTCAAGTTTGGTATTTGGCTGGGGGGTTTTAATTTGCTCTTTTTTACCTTTTTTAGTTGCAAGCTCAAATCAGTGATTGGTGAATTCTTTCATGCCAATTTTACCTTTTGATTCTAGGACATCAGGGCAGTTTTTCTTTATGATTTCTTGTAAAATAATGTCTAGGTTTTTTTATTTCATTATGGCTTTCAAAAAGTCCAATAATCCTTAGATTGTTTCTCCTAGATCTATTTTCTAGGTTAATTGTTTTTCCCACAAGGTATTTAATATTTCTTCTATTTTTTTCATTTTTTTCTTTTGTTTCACTAATTCTTGAAGTCTTGTTGAATGAAGTTGTTCATTTCTATTTGTTTAATTCTAATTTTTAGTTTATTATTTTCTTCAGTTACCTTATTTATCTCCTTTTGCATTTGGCCAATTGAATTGTTTTGTGCGTTGCATTTTTTTCCATTTCACAAATTTTATTTTTCAATGAATTGGTATCTTTTTCATATCTATTTTGTAAGGAGTTATATGTTTTTTCCATTTCATCAAATCTATTTTTCAGGAGTTTTCTTCAGATAATTTGTTTTTTCTTTTCTATACCCTCTTGCAAAGATCTCATTTCCTATACCCTATTTTATTTCTAACTCTCTTTTAAGATCCTTTTTGAAATCTTCCAAGAAAGCCTTGTGAAATAGGGACCAGCTCAGATCTTCCTTTGGGACTTATCTGGAGTTGATTTGCCTTTAGAAACCTCAGGATTTGAAGTCTGTTCTCTCTCTCTCCATAAAAGATGTCTATAGTGAAAGTTCTTTTTGTTTTTGTTTTTTGCTCATTTTTTAAGGGTTGAGATCTGCTTTTACTGCAAAGCAATAATAGCTGCTTTAGTTTGACCTGGGGCAGTTCTACTGATTGACTTCCACTTCTGGATAATTGTGGCCAGATCCAATGTTCTTTGGGGGTTCAGTGGTTTACAATTTGCCTTTTGCAACAAATCTGCCAAACTACCCACTTGCTAATAAAACAGAGTAGCCTAAGAGGCTCAGAGAATATTCCCTGGTCCAGGGCTCTGACTCTACACTCCATCTCCTTGCCAAGACTCCTTTGCTGCTGTCTGGGCTCAGCAGACTATCCCTCTGCCAATTTGGAACAGACTTGTTCTGAAGTTTTTCCAACGTATCTTCTTCTGGAAATGTGTTCTACTTCAAATATTTGTGGGTTCTGTCACTTCAAAACCAGTTTAGAGGCTTAAATTGGTTTCAATGAAGATCAGAAGAGGTCACAAAATGTTGTGTCTGCTCTCTGCCATCTTGGTTCTGCCCCCCCAGACTATACTATTTCTAAAATAATAATTGAGTTTTTTTTTTTATCTTATGATTATCACCAAACCTTTTTTGCTGATTATCTCACAGAAAATTTTTGGACTTTTATCAAGAATACTTGAAAGTCCTTTACTTCACTGAATATCCAGTTTCCTCACTTAAGTTTCTTTTTTTTTAATTTCATCATACAATATCTTCTTTAATTGCCAGATTCATAATCCCTATGTAACTTTATTTTTTCATACATGTAAAGCTAAAAAAAAATAAAAGTAAATTATCTTTACCTCATTGTGATTGGTCTCTCCAAGATAGCAAATGAAAATCAGTTTGCTGACCATTACAATCCATTACACTTTTCAATCATTTTTACCTATAGGATATGAAAATAACTATGGCATTCCACTCTGAAACTTCTGTAGCCTGGACTCATTCAAATTATTTTTAAATGCATTAAATGCCTATAATGTATTAAAAGTCATGATGCAACATGATTTTTCTTAACACAGTCTGCAGAATTTGTGTGGTCCTTTTAGCTGTTCTTAAAAGTTTCTTGGCTTTCTTAATTTTTTTTCTTCAGTTATTTTTGTATTTATGTTGGAAACCAAATATGTGTTTAATGAATTATAGTTTAATACTTATACATAGTATTATTACAGAAAAAAGTGCAAACAATGTGCAGATCAAAAATAATATCTGAAAATTGTTATTTGTTGAATTGTCAGTAGATAGGCCAATATGCTTTCAACAATAAAAACAATGACTTTTTAAAAGACATATTCAATTTGTTAAACAAAATAGTCACTAAATTCTAAGAGAGCAGTATTAATTATTATTCAATATCATCATTGAGGGGGGAAAATAGCCTGGACAAAGTCAAATTTTCAGTGTTCTTGTACATGTTTTATACTAATAACACAAAAGTGAAAATCTAAAGGTATAGTGAGAAAATTAATTGCTTCCACCTATACTTGTTTTATTGTCATCTCCTGCTTTTAAATGGCTTATTTCTGTGGATTTAACAAATAGATACATCCATATATTACCCTAATTTTATGAATCCCTGATTCTACTTGTCATGCTGATAAGTTCAACGATTAAACTATAATATTCATATTCAAATTAAAATTAATGATTTTATTTTAAATTACAAGGGAAACATAAATAATTTCCTCTAGTCTAATCAAAGTCTTCCCTTCAGAATGGGACTTAGCAACTTTTGCAATAAGTGATGCAAATAGGATATTCCAGAAAGCAAAGGAGCCAGGTTTACAATCAAGAATCACCTGCCCAGCAAAATTGAGTCTAATTCTTTGAGGGAGGAAAATGGATATTTAGTGAAATAGAGGATTTTCAAGTATTCTTGATAAAAAACCAAAACTGAATAGAAAATTTGATTTTCAAATGCAAAACTCAAGAGAAGCATAAAGACATAAACAATAAAGAAAAATTATAAGGAACTTAATAAAATTAAAAATTTTAAAACCCTACCTGGGAAGATGATACTTGTAACTCATAGGAATTTTCTCATTATTAAGACTTTTGGAAGGAATATAGGTAGACAGAGGGCACAAGTATGAGTTGAATGTGAAGAAATGATATCTTTAACAAATAAAATTAAGGGGAGAAAAAGGAATTCATTAAGAGAGAGAGGCAGAATGGGTAAATTATCTCACATAAAAGAGGCAAGAAAAAAATTTATAATGAAGAGGAAAATGGGGAAGATGAGAGGGGAAGAAAAAAATTATTCTCATTGAAACTGGCTCAGACAAGAAAAACACTCTCAATTGAGTATAGGAATCTATCTTACCATACAGGATAATAAAAGGAAAGGGGTAAAAGAAGGGGGAGCTATCGAAAAGAAGACATATTGGGAAAGATGTTAAGCAGAAGTAAAACACTTTTTGAGGGTAAAAGGATAGAGACAACAAAATGAACAGGGGAGGGATAGGTTAGAAGGAAATATAATTAACAATTGTAATTGTGGGAAAAAATTGAAACATGTTTCTCTGATAAAGGATTCATTTTTCAAACATATAGAGAACTGAGTCAAATTAATAAAAATAAGTCATTCCCCAATTGATAAGTGATCAAAAGATATAAACAGTTTTCAGATGAAGTAATCAAAGTTACATATAGCCATTTTTTTAAAAATGCTCTAAATTACTATTGATTGGAGAATTACAAATTAAAATAATTTTGAGATATTCATACATATTAGATTGACTAATAGGATAGAAAAGGAAAATGACAAATATTGGAAAGGATATGAAGGAAATGAGACATTGCACTATTAGGGAAGTTGGGAACTGATTCAACTATTCTGTAGAGCAATTTGCATGTATATTCAAAGAGCTATACAGGCATGCATAAATTTTGATCCAGCAATACCACTATGAAGTCTATATCCCAAAAGAGATTAAAAAAGAAAAAGTCTATATGTAATTATAGAAGTTCTTTTCTTGGGGCAAAAAAAAAAAAATCAAAATTTATAGGAGAGTTATAAAATGGGAATGAAAAAAAATCAGAAAAAACTTCCAGAAGCTGATGCAAAGTGACATGTACTGGGTACAAAATAACATTAATATTTTAAGATGATCAGCTATGAATTACTTAGGTATTCTAACAATACAATAATCCAAGAAAACTCAGAAGAATATATAATAAAATAAAGAATACATGGTGTCTAAATTCAGATTGAAACTTTTAAAAATTTTTCTTGAGATTTTTTTGGTCACAGTTTTCTTTTACAAAATAACTAATATGGAAATATGTTTTGCATCACTAAATATATATAACCTATATCAAATCATTTGCCTTTTCAATGAGGGAAGTTTGGAGGGAGGAAAGGAAAAAATTTGAACCTTAAAGTTTTAAAAATGAATTTCAAAAAATTGTTTTTACATATAATCCTGCAAAATAAAGTAGTAATACAATAATCTTGAGAAAAATAATGCATTATTTTCCAAAACTTTTCATCTTATCTATACTTAGCTCTGAACTTCATTCTGAATTACTCAATATATTAATTTGTTGAATGTTTCGATTTGATAAAGTTATATACAAAATGTTAACAAAATAGATTAATAACATGTAACTATTTTTTGAGAATCTGTTATTAAACATTTATCAGTATTTCCTTGCTCTTCACCTCTTTCTCTATCTTTGTTTCTTTGCTTGTCCTTCACTTTCCTACTCTTTATCTTTTCGAATACTTTCAGAATAGAACCTAAATCTAAATTGTGTCTAGGACCTTTATTTTCTATCATTTAATTCCCTCAATACATTTTGAAGATATTGAAGTTCAAAAGGATACTTTTTTCTTATATCTCTATTTGAATATATTGCTATATTTACAAAGATACATTCAGGATAAGTTGGAGGAAATCTCAGATGAAACATATTAATATTAAGGGAGACAACAAGAGGTTTCTTGCAAGAGATGGGATTTTAGCTTTGACATGGAGCCATGGAAGCCAGAGAAAGTAGGAGGCAGGGATGAGGAGGAAGAACATTCCAAGAATAAAGAAGAGCCAATGAAAATGAATAGTTTACTGATAGAGTAGCTTCTTTGAAGAACAATAAGGAAGCCATATTCATTGGCTCATGGGATATAGTGAGAATAATTTAAATTTAGTGGAATTCATATAGATATTTTGAAAAACAATTGGAAAATACATAGATTAAGGAGCTAAAATGACTATAACATTCTCCCCAGAGATTTTTTTGTAGCCACATGCCTCAAAAAGGTCACTGAGAAAAAGAAAACTTCCATGCACACTACAATATTTATAGCAATATTTTTTTGTGGTAACAAAGAACTGGAAAAAACAAGAAAGGAAATGATCTTAGATTGTGGGGAATAGCTAAATAAATTGTGTTACAAGAAAGAAAAATTTAATATAACTGTATTATAAGATACTATCAACATGATAAATATAAACACCTTATATATGTATATGTGCATATATATAACATAAAGACCTTTATAAACTGATGATAATTTCATGTGAAAAGTATGACTAGTGCACGAGTACTATAAAGTGCTTGTTGACAAACAGCCTATCAAGGAAGATATTACACTATGACTATAGCAATATAAATGGTAACAAAAATGATCAAAGACATCTAAAATCATTGTTCTGAAATTTTTTTTAAAAAAAGCTTTTAACAAAAAATGGAATATGAGAAGATTCTCTCTTGCAAAGAGGAGCGATAGTTCATCCGTGTGGATTATTGAATACAACATAAGGTTTTTGTTTTGTTTACATATGTGATTTTTTTATGCCTTTCCCAAGCAATGTTGAAAATCATACTCAGAAAATATATATTTATATTTAAGAGATTCTTAACAATAAACACAGTATAACTTTCTTGACAGTGGTAAAGAGAGGAAAAGGAAGAAAGCAATCATGGGATATTTCAGCATAATCAAACAAAATATGAAATTGAAATAGTTGCCAATTCACAGCAATTTGTGAATGTTTTATTACTCATTATGCTACAAGAGAAACAACCAGGTCTCAGGAAATCAATGTTTTAATGTTCTGTCATAATTCACTGATATAAAGTATGATGGTAATGAAGCACATGTGTAAATAACACACATGGCAAAAGTAACTCATAAATTTGGAATCCTTTGGCCTTGATTTTGTTTTATTTTTACAGAGAGGGTCCTCATGACATTCACTAAAGGACAGCAACAATGATAGACAAATATTTGTATAGCTCAATATGACTCACTTGTTGCATATGGAAAAATCAGCTGTGTTTGGTCCTATAAGTCATAGTCTTGAAGGAACATTTCAATCTACCATAAGCCTAAATCAGATCATTCAGCCATTGAATAGATGCGGCTGGATAATGGATAGTTGACTGTTTTTATTTCTGGGCAACTGCTGCTTGTCTGGCCTCTTCTTTGTGTGTAGTATATTTATCATCTGGTCAATGCATTGAACTCACTGGGCTCATTCTTCAGTGGGCAACTGCAGTATTTCATCACCAATAAACACTGGTTTGACTGAGCAGTGCTGGACTCTGTTCAATTAATATTATGATGTTCTTTCCAGCTGATGTCCTACTGTGCTCTTTCAGCTAAAGCAATGAATCTTAGGTTAGGATTTTCAGAAGCCATTTCTTTTTAATATTCTCAAAGCCTTAGCTCTGAGTAAGACATCTATGCAGGAGATGAGAGAAATTCAACATTGACTGATTCATGTCCATCCTGATTTTAATTCATTTCCCTCACCTAGTAACTCTTCCTTGGCTTATGGTAATTAATTCTGATATAACCAGTTATTTTTTAGATTTTTTTTTGACTAGGTGAAAGAAAAAATTCTTACCTCGATTTCTACCTAGCCTTAATCACTGAATGTGTGCAGCCTAAATCAAACTGAGATCTATTGAAGATCTTAGCTTAAAAAGACCAAGGTCTCCCATTTCAATCATGGCCATCTCCAGTTATCCTGATTTATATCTGGCCACTGGATCCAGATGCCTCTAGAGAGGAAAGTAAGATAGGTGATCTGGAACAGCCCTCCTTTACTTAAATTCAATTTATTTGCACATCATGATATCATCTCCCTGCTGTGATGGGCCTCTTCAAGAATAAAGTGCAAACACTAACATCCATTTATACTTCCCAGATTCCTTTTGAGGTCTTATGCAAATAAGGGACTAGAGACTGAAGAATGACTACATTGCTCTCTCTTGTCTTTTTATTTTCAATCGAACTATTTAAGTTTTAGACATCTGACTAAGATGTGAAATACTTATTCTAAATCTGAAGGGTTTTACTTTTTGTTTAAATGCTTCTGTTTTTTCATCTTTCACAACTTTCAATTTTGCTGAAATATCACCAGGACATATTATTATATTCATTGTAATGTCTTTTTTCCCTTTATGAACATTATCATTATCATCATCATCATCATCATCATCATCATTATTATTTTTATTGTTGTTGTTACTGTTGTTGTTTCTGAGTGGTAAAAATATAAGCCAAGGATCTAGTGCTGGCAATTTTTCAGTGAGATCACATAAAGCTAAGAATCTGAAATATTATACCACATATTGGCTATGATTAGATGATTGAGTCATTCTACAACTTTGTGTTTTCCTGGAAAACTGTGCTGAAAATCTTAGCAAAAATGTGATGTGAAAACTAGAAAAACCAACAGAGAAGAAATTTTAGATCCAAATCTGGTGCTGTGTTAAAGTCCCTGTTTTGGTATATAACAAGGACATTTGCTATTAGAAAATCTTTCACAAATATTGAGTAACCTCACTTCAGGAATGTGGTAAGGTATTTGTGAGATGTTTGTGGTTTTTAATGACATCAAACTGACACCTCTTTGGCTTGAGGGACTTATAGACCTGTAACTACTGGATGACATGAAAATGATGAAGCTTAACTCAAACAGATGTTATCTTTGTCAAATTAGCTTGAGGTCTTAAATTTAGCATGTTTATGTAGTTTCAAAGACTAGAAATCATAATTTTCCTTTGAAAATAGAGATTATTCAGTTACTAGGAATAACCAGTTGTCACAATTCTGATTATATCTTCACTGGTCTATTTATTCCATGGATACAATCAACTTTTAAAGAGATATTAGCATTTCTTCCCAATGTGATCTTTGTAAAAATTTTCATTAAACTATTCTTTTTGGATTTCAATTGTTATAAAGTATTTTAAAAGGTAAACTTAAAACAAAGAACACTGTCTATATATTGTGTCTACATACACATATGTACATACATTCTACCCCTTTACACACATACACACATACAAATACACAAAAATATACCTATGAGATATTTTAATTGAAGGATTAAATTAGCTGTCTTGTCAACCAATAAACAAGACAAAACTTGTTTTTCAATAAACAAGTGTGTCTACAATGTACTAAGTGCTGGGGATACAAAGACTATCATTAAAAAGTCCCCTTCCAGGAACTTATATTCAATTGTTGGACACAACATGATAATAAATAAATATATAAAGAATTTATAGGAAATGAATACAATGAAATTGAATAGAAAGACAGTGGTTTCTGGATGACTTTCATATAATAAAATATGTGTGTACAAATGTATAAACACACACATGAATTGCATTTTAAGATTCTGAAAATCATAAAAAGCATCTGACATTGAAATATGTTTAATTTTAGTTGCATTTTAAGTTACTCTGTTGTACAGAGTAGGAAAAAATGATTATAAGGGGGTCTCAGTAGCTTTCAAAATTGTTGATCATCTTCTCTGTATCAATTTTCTTTTCTTTTTAGTGATGTATCTTTTGGAAATATCTCTCCTAATTCCTATATGATGACCTCTTGGAAATATCCTTTTCTGGATTCTTGTCCAGATCATGTCTAAACATAGTTGCCCCTCAAGGTTCTATCCTGGGCCCTTGTTCTCTTTTTCCTCTGTGCTACTTCCCTTGATGATTTCATTAGCTCTTATGTATTTTACTTACCAAAAGCGATAACTCTCAAACATACCTATTCTACCTTAATCTCTCTGCTAACCTCCAATCTCACATTTCTAATTGTTTTCCAAACATTTCCAATTAGATGTCCAGACTTCTTAGACTAAATATACCCAAAGCAGAATAAATTATCTTTATTGTCTTTTCCCCCAAACACACACACACACACACACACACACACACACACACACACACATTCTCTTTTACAGACTTGCAACCTAGGAGTCATCTTCAATCCTCATTGTCTCTTACCCCATCACAGCTAATATGTTGCTAAAGCTTCTTCATTTCACCTTTGCAACATCTTTTAAATGTACCCCCTTCTTTCATTAGACTCTGCATCTACTATAACAGGGGTCTTCAAACTACTGCTGGCCGGCCAGATGCGGCAGCTGAGAACAATTATTCCCCTCACCCAGGGCTATAAAGTTCTTTTATTTAAAGCCCCACAAAACAAAGTTTTTGTTTTTACTATAGTCCGGCCCTCCTACAGTCTGAGGGACAATGAACTGTCCCCCTATTTAAAAAGTTTGAGGACTCCTGGACTATAGGACTTCTTCACAGAAATCATCTGCCTTAAGCATATCCCACTCCAATTTATTCTCTATTTAGTCACCAAAATGAGCTTCCTAAAAGAAAGTTCTGACAATGTCATCATGCTACTCCCCCCAAAATACTCAATAAATTCCAATGGCGTCCTATTGCCTTCAGGATCAAATAGAAAATGCTCTATTTGGCACTCAATAACTTTAAGTTTGATTTGCATTATTAATATGATTTTCATCATTTTCTTGAGTACAATCAGCAAAATAATATATCAATTTCTGACTTCTAGCAACTGCCCGTTTCTGAAATATACATCCTCACACTGAAAATTTACAAATCAATTCTCATGAACTGGCTCTAGCATACCCTTTTTTCAAGATGTGAAATTATCTGCCTAATTACAAATATAGTAAATAGAAGAATCAAAATTTAAACAAACTTATTTAGCCTTCAAATTCAGGGCTATTTTTATTGTCACATACTATGTGTCACCTCTCTAGCTAATTATGGTTGCCTTTAGCCATAAATATTTCTTTTTTTTTAACTACTAGATTTACAAATGTGGCACTCATAGTTTATTCATATGAATTTTCTAAATCTATAGCGATCAAGGAGGAAGTCTATAAAAATGCCTTTAGTGAAAATCTTGTGATCTAAAGCATACAGTTTAAAATAACTTGTAAAGGACAGAGAAGTTGTTTCTAAGTTTTGGTTTTTTTAATGATGTAATGAGCAATATAATGTCATGAAGTAAACTTTTTCTCTTAATGTTCCTTTTTTCCCCAAAATAAATATATATAGAAACAGAACTAGGAGTATATAGCTGTATTTTTTAAAAATCTAGTTATTTTTATTATCTGATAATAGATTCAGGTAAATCAAAGCTGCTAGGATCTCTTAGGCCATAGAAGTTTGTTTCAAGAAAAAGGGATTTTTCATCATATCACTCTGCCTCATCTCTTTGAAACAGAGCCAAAAAAGAATTAGAATTGCTAGGCTGAAGTGGCAGATTTGGATTTAAAAGCTATCACTCCTCTTACTTGGTTTAAAACCTATATTACAACAATGAAGTGACTCCTTTTCTCTTCAATGTCTAAGATTTTTTCTCCATGAAATGGAACTACTATAGTCACATCTCTTTCTTTGATTCAAAATGTTGGACAGGATAGGGAATAATTATATCCTAAAGTAATGTATTCCAAGTTTTATTTTGTTACTTGTGAGCCTGTTATATATATATATATGTGTGTGTGTGTGTGTGTGTGTGTGTGTGTGTGGGTGTGGGTGTGTATAAATATTAAACAATATTCATATATCTAATTCAAACATTTATTAAGTGCCTATTACATATAAGGTCATGTGCTATAGATACAAAAACAAAATAGAAAAAAAGAAACTTTCTCTTCTAGATGGGAATATATTTTGGGTCCTAATATTTCCTTATATTTGTATAACTTAGCTTTCATTTACTTAGCACTTAGATTGCAAAGTGTTTTATTCACATTAGTTTATTTGACCAACATACACAAATTTTTGATACTAAGAGTACAACAATTATTATCTGCATTTGTATATGACTTAGTTGTATATTTAAAAAATAAAATAACTTTTCTGTCAAGTAGCATCTTTATAATGGAGCTGGGGGATTCAAGTTTTACATCAATTACTGTTTGTATTCTATTATGTTGCATCTCAAAGAATGATGGAAAATTCCCCTAAGAGAATCAATATATGTAGCATGCTAGCTAGTTTTCAGTTGTTAGCTAGATGATTCTAAAGTTAGATAGCTAATATTACTATTATCTTTTAATGTAAGTTTTAAAAAATCAGGACTTATAGGAATTCCTATTTAAAAGCACAGGTTTTAGATATGGGATATTTAAAACAAACAAAAAATTACCATAGTTTTCCCAAAGGGAGAAAGAAAGACTTCAGGATTTAAAAAAAAATAGTAACACTTCCTTGGTTTCTATAATTCTGAAGGGTACTTGGAATGATTCAGCAACATAGCTTTTGCCCCGATGCATCTCATGTTCAATAAAGCCAATTAGACCCAGTTCTGGAGTCCTTACTCCTCTCCTTGTGGAGGCTTATTTTGACAATGTTTCTGCTCTCCAAGCACCATGTGACCTCATTTCCTTCCCTTCTCTAGCTCTAAATGTCTTCTTCATAATTCATGAGAAATCATTTTTCTCTTTGCTTTCTATTTGGATTCATTGAAATTGACCTTAATGGGTAGAATTAGTTTTCCCCAAATTCCGTTTTTAGTTATTGTTATTGCTTAGTCATTTTAAGTCCCATCTTTTTATCACTCTTGTGGGCTTTTATTGGCAAAGATAGTAGAGTGGTCTGAATTTTCCTTCTCCAGCATATTTTATAGATGAAAAAAACTGAGGCAAACAGAGTTCAGTGACTTGCTCAGTGCTGTACAATTAGTAAGTATGTGAGGTTACATTTGAATTCAGGTCTTCCTGACTCAACTCTGGACTCAATAGAGTCCAAAACTCTATTCACTGATAGTCATGATCTTTAGACTCAGCCACAAAGCTTTGGCTGGAACATTGATAAGTTCTTTCAGAAAAAACTGAGCAACTAACCTTATTCATTGCCTATGCTATAATGGGAATTTTTAAAAATGGATTGAACGAGATGATCTCTCTGTTCCCTTTAAATCTTCAAATTCTTATTGCCTTCTACATTCCCATGCTACTAAACATGTACATGAAGATGTTGTTGTTGAGTTGTTCAGTCATGTCTGACTCTTCATGATCCCATTGCCATGTGATCTCACACCAATAATATCCATGGGGTTTTCTTGACAAAGATCCTGATTTGTCATTTGTAGTTTTTCATTTCTTGCTCTAATGGTTTGCTCCTTCCTTCTCCAGGGATTAAAGCAAACAGAGTAATCTCATATACTAGTAAGTATCTGTAGCTAGATTTGAATTCAGTTCTTCCTTATTCCAGTCCCAGCACTCTGTCCACTAATAGTTACCATCTTTAAACTAAACAACAAATCCTTAGCTGGGGCACTGATGAGTTCTTTGAGAAATAGCTGAGCAGCTAACTTTGGGACTAACAGCAGCCTGCCCAGTTTTGCTTCTTTTCCCTTTCTCTCTCTTTTTGAACAATTCTTTCTAATAATAAGAAAAAAAATTGCCTTAACCTATAGTTAGTATCAAAAAAAAAAAAAAAAACAGTTCTGTCTTTAAGAGTTACATAATTTGTTTTTTCAACTCTAATTTTCTCCTGTAAATCCTTGCAACTGAGTGAATGGGGAATAGGTACAAAGTCAGACATAAGTTCATGTATTCTACTAGATTCTAGGCTGCTTCCCTGTCTCTACATATAGGTAAGCTATTGAAAACCTTATGCCTTCTACAAGGAGCAAAATGAATCACTCATCTGACAGTGGCTTTTTCTTTTTAAAAAAGTCCAAATTTATTCTGAAATATACCATTACAGTAGGATAATAGAAAACCAATAGTGTCACAATGTTATAGTGTTTTCAACTGTGATGATCAATCAAATACAATCAGAAGATTCTACCACAGATTGAACATTTGAACAAGTAAATCAATGAATCAATAATCTAATGAATGAATGAGTGAGCAAAAGAAGAAAGCAATTTAAAGCATTTATTAAATGCTCACTGTGTCAAGAACTGTGCCAAGCCCACGGAATGAGATTACATTCTATCAAGAGAGACAATACATATAAGGGAGTTGTGCATAAGGAAGATTTCTGAGTTGGGAAGATGATAAATAGAACAATAGAGCATTGTATTATAGCATTCCTAAGACCAAGGGTAATGATTATCCAACTAGATTTGAAAGAAAGAGAAAGAGATCAGAGGTTTTATTTAACATGGTAGCAAGACAAAAAATGGCCACAGTAAAAATCAGGTCACAAGATCACAGGATTTGCTATTTGTATGGCCTATCTCCTAGATGGGACCTTTAGTGGTCCAGTTTTGAGGATAGATTGTAAATACCAAGATGGTAGTCATTGAAAGGATCACAGATTTAGAACTGAATGGGACCCCTAGTGCAAGATCTCATTGTACAGTCAAGGAAATTAATTGCTTTACTTGTTTAGTGTCAACTTTTGACACTACGCCAGAGTTCTTTTCACATTATTATATGCTCTTGACATTTTGTAAATAAAGCCAATGGAACATTTCTTTGTCCTTCAGCTATTTCTTTCTCTTCATATATGATTAGTTCATCTTTTATGGTCATTTACTTCTTTTTGCCACATTTTATTTTATGCCTCATCATCCAGGTAATTTCTCATTTGGGATGTAGTGCATCATGCTTACATGACTCCCTTTTCATTACTATTTAGATAATCTTTTTCGGGGTTTTGAAGAACAGAACATTCCATGACCACAAATAGACAAATGTGAAGAATATTTTGCAAAGGATCTCCTTTTTCATCACAGAGAAACCATTAAAACAAATATGAAGTTTCTTCAAAGCCTCCTCTGCTGTTCTCACTCAGTTTTTTCTTATGTTTCCTATTCATTTATATTTTTAAATGATAGTAATGTTGGACCAACCCTATGGGATAATTTATTCATTTGTTTCTTATGTGAATATTTGAGCCAAACTCTTCTTTTAAATGGGCGGATCTTACTTAGGAGACTCCAAAATGTTTAAGGGAATTGATGATCTAATCATTAGAAGAAAATTAGAAAATCTCTGAAAAAAAGATATTGTATAGGAAAACATATTTTTAATCATACAGTTTGCTTAAAAGTGTGAATATAATAAAAACCCATTATTGTTGTTCATTAGTGACTTTAAATGTATGTATTTCATAAAGCAAAACACTGGATTAAAGGGTCTCTTCCAACAAGATACTTCTTACAAGATGTTTTGCAAATGTCATAATTATCAAAGAGTTTTTAAAAGATGTTAACAACAGAAATGGTTTGTCCTTTTACCTTATTACTAAGGTAATTATTATTAATACAAGATGATGTATTAACTAAAGAAACATGTTTACCAAGATGTTTGTAACTGTCATGGAAACCAATACTGAGTCTAAATAAAATAAGATATCCAAAAAATGGTGATTCCCTCTAGATGTTTCTATTTAAGTATGACATTTTATTGATTATATCATGTGTCAATGTTAAAATTCAAAAATATGACATTTCTCTATAGTCCTGAATACATAAAACACTTATCTATACTACTTGGATGACCTAGGCCCATTAGGCAACTATTTTTGGGTTATGTATCATTAATGTGATGTTTGTAATGTGTATATAATGAACTTCCTTGCTTCCTTGCTCCTTTCTTTTCTGAGGTGACACATGACATCTGTAAGAAATCTCCCTTTAACTATGATGAAGTATGGGATATGACTCCAATTACCATTTCAATTGTGACATTCTGTAACATTAGTGATGTGAAAAAGCAAATTTTTCAAAATCTATTGATAGAAACAATTTCTTGTTTTGAGATTTGAGTTTGTTTTCAAACATTTTTTATAGTTCCCAGAAAATTGGTATGTTTTTGCCTTCAATTCAATTCGCTTCAACAAATATCTTATCAAATATCAATCATATTCTAGACAGAAATTGTCATGTATGAGGAATATCAAGTAAACCCATTTGTCTGGAATATAGTGCATTAAAAGGAGTAATGTAAGATAAAATATAAGTGCTATATATGGGAGCAAAACTGTGGAAGTTTTAAATGTCAGTTTTTACATTTTATCTGAGAGACAAGGAGTTGCTAAACATTTTCTGAGTAGGGAAGTAAAATGGTCAGACCTTTGACCTAGGAATGTTTACTTAACTGGTATCATGAAGCTATATTTGAAAACAGAGCAAGTGGAAGTGGAAAGGTCAGTTAAAAAGTTATTGCCATCCTCCAGCTAGAAAGTAACAATGACTATACCAAGATGGAAACCATATAAGTAGAAAGAAGGCATAAGAGATGTTCTACAGAAAGAATAAACAATATTTGACAATAAATTTAATAAGAAGGAATGGAGAAGAGATAAATTAAAAATTATTCTGATTTTTATTTTACTTAGTAACTAGAAGGACAACAGTAACTTTGACAATTAAGGAAATTTTGAAGAGGCATATGTAGGGATACAATGAATTTTGCTTTGGACATATTAAGTCATACCCCACTGAGCTTAGGAAACTATTTTGTACATAGTAAAAAGTCAACAAATATTTTGGCTGATTTTAAGTGACATTCCTATGCTATGTGCCACAGTCTACCTGTTGTATTTATTTATTTTTAATTTCATCACCCCAGTTAGATTGTCAATTTGTTAATGGTGAAAGCTATCTTTTTTCTTCTTAATATTTTATGCAATGGTTCATGTGAATCAATAGATTTATTAAGCACATAATGTTTATTGAATTAATGACTGAACGAATGAATGAATGAAAGATTTTTAATTTTAAATTCTTTTTCTGGAAAATTGAGACCATATACAAGTCAAAGGAAATGTATGAATATTCATATTTGTTCTTATGTTCAAGTTCTGTTTTCATGTTGTCGTATGCTGTTGAGTGATATAATTACAATTGCCCTTCATGCTGTTTTTGAGGAAGCATGTGTTTTGCAAATTAATGAGCTGTGTATTGAGAATAATGAGCTCCTGGGAAAGAAATGCGAAATATTTATTATCACATCTTAGTGACTAGGAAAGGATTTGATAAAGGATGGAGATATATATACATATATTTGTATAGATGCACATATATATACATCTAAATATACACATGCATGAATATAATATATACATGCAGGTATACGTGTGTAGTCATGTGTATGTATGTGGATGACTGGCTGCTTGGCTGGCTGGCCTAGAGTCAGGAAAGCCCATGTACTTGAGTTCAAATCCAAACTCAGATACTTACTAGCTATGTGACTCTGGGCAAGTCATTTAACCCTGTTTGCCTCAATTTTTTCATCTATAAAAATGTACTAATTAAGGAAATGTGAACTACTCCAGTATCTTTGCTAAGAAAACCTCAAATGGAATCATGAAAAGTGAGACAAGGCTGAAAAACGAATCTACAACAATGATATAAATGCACCTACAAATACATATAGATATAGTCAATCCTTAACTTTTACAGGAATAATGTCATTAGAAAATGGCGTGAAAGTCAAAGATATGAACTTAGTACATTGAACCTAGAAGAAATAAGGAGTTGAACCAACAAAAACTGTAACCTTTTGCTAAAGATTACTGTGCTACTAGTGAGAGAAAAAAAAAAAAAGTTCTACGTTACCAGTTTTATTTTCCTACATGTGATTTCATTGTCACTGTATTAAGAAAAATGCATAGTATTAAAGTTAATGTTTTGGTGTAAAGAACTATATGTTAGAAAATAAAGTTAGTCCACTGTTAATGGCTCCTCTCCTTTTATCCAGGCTTTCAGATTAGAGGTTTCAGAATGTGAAGAATGAAGCTAGAGCACAGATTGTAGAAAGATTCGTTTTCCCTTTTCTGATTTTCGGTTTCAGGAATACAACTCCTTTTTTCTTATAGGGTCGATGTATCAAGGTTCATGTATTTGATGTTCATGTCATTTTCTAGGAATGTTCCTCCTGTGAAAATTGAGGATTGACTATATGTATATGTATTTGTAGATATATTTATATCATTGATGTTTTAGTGATTTTGCAGCCTTGTCTCACTCTTAACGATTTCATTTGAGGTTTTCTTGGCAAAAGCTGAGCATAACTACCCCTCCTGAGCAACCTGTATCATCCTGGATCTACCTTTCTTCCTGGGAAGGAAGAAAAGAGCCAAACCATTAGAACTTAGCACCAGCTGACCTGGCTTCAGAAGTTCTCTGAATTAGTGAGGAATAACCACAGAGTGTCCCTGCTTGGACAGCATAATAGCAACACAAAATTTAAATTTTAAAGGCAAATAATGAAAATATGTAAAACCTGAATAGGGATCTCTTCTCCATAATGGTAAACAAGACCAATAAAATTTCTACTACAATACCAGCCTCTTGACAAATGTGCATGCACATTAATTCATTCTTTTTCTACTGTGCATAATCTTGAATTGGTGGGGTTGTCAATGCGAATATGAAAATGAGATCATTGATAAAATCACTCAAATGCTTGAAATCAAGAAAGTTATATGTGTGAAAGTTGTGGATTGACTGTGAGCTTTTATTTATATCTATATACATATTCACATACATATACATGTATGTATGTATATGTGTATATATGCATATATTTATATATATGCTATGTAATCATTTATAATTATATATATATGTATATATATATATATACATATACATATGCACACTGTTATGGGTTTTAAATGGCTTAATTTCTGAACTAGATTTGTAACAGAAAATATTTCATTGAGACATTTAACTAGGCATTTGTATACACTGATGTAATGAGAAGATTTCTGCAGGAAAATTAGTTGTATAGGCTATTTTATATTTGTATAGGCTGTAGTAAAATTGTTGTATAGGCTATTTTAATTCAAATTCCTGACTCTACTGGTTATATAGTTCCATAAACACAGAAGACAAATTATGGACTTTAAAATATTAAGTATTTTGTGTAAAGGCTTTATTCAGCAACAAAAATGAATTTTCATGGATTTTCTTGGAGTTATATAGAAATCTTGCTATTGCTCTTGTTTTTATCTACAAGCATCTGTAAAACAGAGATAATTATAGGATTTCTGTGAATATAGTTATCATATATAAAGTGATTTGCAGATTCTTTGAAGCATGATATAAATGCTTTGTAGTTGTACTTAAGAGTAGAGTAGGGTTTATTGTTACTATTTCTACAATAGTATCTTTTTCGCAATGATCCAGTTCACCGAGATAATATCTGGACCCTGACAAATCAGAAAGCTAAAAGAGTTAACATATTTTATTGCTGTTGTTAAATTGTTTCAGTCCTTTCTAACTCTTTCTGATCCCATCTGAGATTTTCTTGGCAAAGTATGATTTTCCATTTTCTTCTCCAGCTCATTTTCACAGAGGAGGAACTAAGTCTGATAAGGTTAAGAGACTTGCTCAGGATCACATAGCCCTTTGTTTGAGGCCACATTTTAACTCAGATGAGTTTCCCTGACTCCAGACTAAGTACTCTTATGTACTGGATATCCAGTTAACATACTGAATAATAGAATAGGAACTTGAGTAGATTTTTGAATGGCTAGCCTATTATTTTTGTTGCTGAGGTATTTTTGGTCCTGATTGACTCTTTGTGACCCCATTTGGAACTTTCTTGGCAAAGACAATAAAAAAGCAGTTCGTCATTTACTTTTACAAATTCATTTTATAGATGAGGAACTGAGACAGGGTTAAATAACTTACCCAGGGTCACACAGGTAGTAAGTGTCTGAGACTAGATTTGAACTGAAGTCCTCCTGATCCTAGACTGGCATTCTATTTTCTTAGCTACCTACCTTCCAGTTATGACTAGATTGGTCAAATCTAATTAAATCAAATTGAATAAATATTAATGTGACTACAATCTATAAAATCCAATATGCCTAACCCTAGATTAAGAGGTACCTCTTGATTAATGGTTAATACAGGGAGAAAAAAGATCCAGGGGACTGAGCAGAGTACAAATTCAAAATGATGTAACAGTGTAAAATGGAAGCCAAAAAAACTGATGAGGTCTAGATATAGGGTACCTAAATAAAATTTGGGTTTAGTTGAGGTCTAGTGTAACAGTCTTATCATTTCTCAGAAAATCCAATGATTCCTGAGGGCTTTCAAGTTTCATGTCTCAAAGAATCCGATGATTCCTGAGGGTTTTTAAGTCCTATAACAATCTTATGTCTCAGAGAATCTAATGATTCCTGAGAGTTTTGAAGTCCAACGATTTTCTATGTCCATGAGTCAAATGCCATAACTGCCATGCTCTTTCAATGGTGAGCACAATCAGCAACAGAACCACTCGATGTTTCTTGGGTCTTCTCCTTCGTTTCAAGGGTCTGCTCCATCTCTCTGCGATGGACAAGGCGAATACGGCTCGTTGTACCCATCTGATTCCTTCTCCACCTGTAGAGATACAAGCAAACCCTCTCCCCCAAGCAGTTAGCCTATCTGGTCCCTTCCATTCACCACTTTCTGGGTCTCTCCACATCACCTGGCAATTATCTAAAGATAGTGGAGCTGCTCGCACTGGACACGGCTCTTCCGGTGGGTTATAAAACCTGTCTGTCGGAGCCAGTGCATCTTTGTCAAAAATCAAGAAGTTAATAGTATAAAGAACTAGATTTAGAAGCTCTCTAGGGTTACTTGTGGCTCCCCCTTTCTTTTGTTTTTGGAGCAGCGTCTTAATGTCTCTGTTTCTTCTCTCTACTATTGCCTGTCCTTGAGGATTAAAGGGCATGCCAGTAGTGTGTAAAATCTTATACTGTGCACAAAAGTGTGCAAAATGTTTGGAGGTGTATGCAGGACCATTGTCTGTTTTTATTGCTTGTGGCACACCCATAATGGCAAATGCTTGCGTGAGGAATTCAGTGACCACTCGGGCTGTCTCTTTTGCTGCTGGTATGGCAAAAGTGAATCCTGAAAAGGTGTCTACCACAACATGGATAAAAGACAGACGACCGAAAGATTTATAATGGATCACATCCATTTGCCAGATTTTATTGGGTCTCATAAAAAGACTTTTGCAGGACTTCAAAAACTTGGGGGGATCATTGGATTCCCTGATATGTGAAGCAATGGACAATAGATTGGTTTTGGACTATCTCTTGGTTGCTGAAGAAGAAGTATGTGTGACTACTGTTTACATACTCTCCTTCTAGGGCTTCTGGCAATCTTTTACAACACCATGTTGATTTACATTGTTTGTTATACCGTTACTTGTGTGTACAATTCATGTTTGTTACACCACATCAAGCCTGCACTGACTGTGGAGAGAGTCATCACTAATAGCATCTGCGTTATTGCTATGTGCTTGTGTAATACCTCCCATGCTGATGGATTTGTGCATAATAAGATCCTTCAGCCCAGAAACCCGCTAGCAACCCCCACTTTCCTTTGGTGCTTTTCATCTCCCTTCCTGAGATGTCAGGGAGGACGTGATTATCTCCTTTTTAGTGCTTTCACCTCCCTTTCTGAGAAGTCAGGAGGGTCGTGATCACCTCCTTTTCGGTGCTTTCACCTTCCTTTCTGAGAAGTCAGGGAGGGTGTGAGCACCTCCCCTTGGGGGCTCTGACCTCCCTGAGGAGTCAGGGATGGCATGACCACCTATGTTCTAAAACAAAAGAAAGTGGGAGATGTAATGGGCTGAGGCTCAAATTGATGTACTAAGGTCCCAAGCACATGAGGCTAAATAGTAATTGGACCATACTCTATTAATATATAAGCTTGGAGAAAGAATGGCCCGCCCACTCTTTGTGCAAGTCCTGATGTGTTGTATAGTAAATAACGATTTTGGTGGGTGGAGGCAGGGGAGTGGAAAAGGAAGGGGAAGGAGAGACTGCTGGCTGGCATTTTGACACAGCTGCTTGCATTGCCACTGCGACGGCCTTTCAGCTCAGGTCTCTCTCTGCTAACTGGCTTCCTGTCTCAGCTGCCCATATTGCTATCGCAATCCTTCTTGCCCATATTGCTATTGCAATCTTTTTTCACCTCTTCACTTCAATAAAGATTGAAGATTTTTCCCTTAACCTGAATTGCTAACTCATGCTGATTTTAAATACGCGGTCATTACAGTCTAGTGGCAGGTTTGGGGTACAGGGAGTCAAATAGAGCCCCCCTTGCAACTCCCTTGGATTCGGCACAAGCATACGGTGGTAAATGAGGTCTAGTAGCGGCACAAGTCCCCAGTAAAAGTATTTATCAGCACAAAAAGCTAGAGTGATAAAAGAGGTTTATTATGAGGTTTGGAAGCAAGGTTAAAGCATAGTTAAGGAAATCAGCAAAGGTAGAGATAAGGAGGGCATCGGACAGAGGGTCCAGTGGACAGAAAGTCCTGACATGGCTAGCATGTTTGGGACCTCTGCAAAAAGGGGGTCCCAGTGTGGCCCTTTTATAATGGGAGATTTAGCTAGAGGGGCCTTTGGGTGTAGCCCAGAGTTGGCTCACATCTGGCTGGGGGTTAGACAGGCCAGGATCTTCTATTGGAATACAAAGGGACCAGGATTTGTGAGTCAAAGGTAATTACATTAACTAGGGAGTCACAAAGAAAGGAATCTTTCCTGCATCAAAAGTAATGAAATCTTAGTGATAATCAATATTTTTGTATGAGAAATGACAATGCTTACTTTTTTCCTATAATAGCTATACATTATCACTTTCCTTAAAGGGAGAAGAAGAATATCAGAATCATACATTTAGAATTCTAAATTAATTAAAAGGCCATGTTATGTTCAATGGACAGAGAATTCATGAAATCAATTTTCAATTTGAAAGAAAAATATAATGCAAAATAGAATATATATTACCTCAGCAGGCTGCAAATTTAACAGTGTTGGGAATAGTTAAGATGAGATCAAATGACAGTTTGGCAGGGATATGATTAAGGGAATTTCTGTTCAATATAATTTGGACTGGATAAAGTAAAAGTTCTCTTTTAAACTAGATATTCTGTGAACACCCATTATCTCATTTTGTGCTTAAGAAAATGGAAGCTTGGACAAATTAAATCACCTGCCCAAGACCACATACCTAGTAGATTGAAGAGTGGGAACTCTAATCCAACTCTTCTTTTTTCTCATTCCCATGCCCTTTGCAGTTTACCATTCTGCCTTTTGAATAGAAAAGTTCCTGGGAAATGACATAAAGTTCCATGCCAATGCCAGTTTGAGTGTATCTTATCACCATAAATCTCCCTCTTTGCCCTCAGCAGTCTCCTTACACAGAGAGATGATGGAGGAAAAGGAATGTAGCTCGGAGAGGGGGAGGGGAAGGGGGAGGCGGGTTATTCCACTGTCCTTTATTCCACTAGAGTTCCAAGGGCAAAAGATAAGGAGATCATCCAATGTTTCTGTAATGGCTTTCATATTAGGACATTAATCTCTACTGAAATAGAATTGTAGTCTCTGGGCCAAGAAACCACTTGTTCTCCTTCCTACATGTGCCCCAAACATGACTTGAAGCCAGCTCCCATTACTACAATTTACTAACTCCTCTCTTAAGCTCATCTTAGTGCATTTTATAGAGCTCTCTCTGCCTGTGAGAGAGAAAATGAGGCAAACTTTTAAAAAGACTAAGCAAGTTCAATCCTTAAAAATGTTTGTCCCATATCCATAACTATCATGAATTTGAAAGGAAATGGAAGAAAAAGTACCATATACAAATGCAACATTTTAAGGGATGATAGTTTTGTTTTGTTCTCTCCCCTTTCCCCCAACCCATGATCACCAGATTCTCTATAGTGCCGGAGTCCTAAACTAAGGAGAGGGGAAATACATGAAGTCAAGCACAAAAGTATATCCTGGCATCTCCTTTGCATTGTGGGTTATGGGCAAGTTTCCCAAAATCCTATTTTTAAAAATTCACCACCAACAATTGTTCAATTGCATTCCTAAAGCAGACTCCTGCTTTCAGTAGAAGTTCATCTCTTTCTTTGCAATGTTAGGCTACAAAGGGCACTATTGTTTGGCCAGTGGAGCCTTAGGGAAACTGCTCAGCTCCCAGCTCTAGGGTAAAGTCTGGCAGGTGACTAAGCTTTAAATGTGGTGTGGCTCCCTCTCAAAGCAGTAGCAGATATTTCCCTAATTAATATTATAAGCCCCAGGGAGATGGAAAAGTGCAATTAAAAAGACCCTGAACAGCCAAAAACTGCCTCTAAGGGATGATATTCTGAAAGTCTCCTGAAAGTACATTTTCGTAGGTGAGGAATAAATGGGTTAATAGGGTAAGATGTTAAGTTATACATTAAAAATAAACACCTGGCAGCATACCTCCACATCTGGAGCACGTCACAGTATTTAAATTACATTTGGCTTGTCCCTGGGTGTTTCACAGCTGTTATGGTGGAGGGAAGGATAATTAAAAGCAGCGGGTTGCCATGGTGCATAATTGACTGCCGCTGAACAATTTTGTGTGTTTGTGTTTGGAGTTAAACTGCTGAGAGAGTTGTGTCTTTTGGGGTTGATAGGCCATATTTCAAATCTGTTGGATAAGTTTATCAACACACTGAAATGTAGTATAGGAAAGTCTTAGGGTGGGATGAGAGGATGAGGATACAATTAGAGCTACAATACTAAAATGATTGATTTGAAAAGGCATTTACCTAGGGAATAACTTCAGAAAAATATTTTGCTAAGTGTATGTGTGTGTGTGTAAATATGTAGAACAATTAAAAAGAGGAGAGGATGTTTGTGAGGAATCATGAAAGACCTGATTTAAAGATGAAGAGGAGGGGAAGAGGGGAAGGAGAGATGGAGAGGAAAGGAAAGAGAAGAAAAAGAGAAGGAAAGGAAATGAGAGGGAGAAAAAGGGGAGGAAGAGAAAGGAGGAGGAGGAAGGAGGAGAGAGCAATGGAGAAAGAGAGAGAGAGAGGGTGGGGGAGAAGGAGAGAGGAGGAGGAGGGAGAGAAAATTTGGTTCATTTCTATGATTTCATTGGGTTAGGCTTGTTCCAACGAACAAACCATCTACCAAAGAAGACTGGCAATGGGTTTTGAGGCTTATATTCTTAAAGAGTTGCCTTTCTAGGAATGAAAAAGCATTATAAGTCAGGTTTTCTTAAGTTTCTTTTTCCAGTTATTATAAAATTTTTTAAAAAGAATAAAAGAAATGTGTTTTTCAAGCAAAAAAAAAGTTTTAAAGTTTGAAACAGTTTTGCAGGGATGAATGTTGAGAGCTATCTATGCATGTATTTTAAAAATAAAAAGCTAAAAAAAAAGTTTCTTTTTCCACTTGTGACCCCTTTTGCCTGAGAATTTATTATGTAACCTTGAGCATATAGGTATGTAAAATAGATATACAAATCAAATATGTATCAATAATAAATCATAATTTCACAACCCCCATTCAGTTATGAGACCTCACCTGTTTAACCCACAGTTAAGACTGACCCACAGTTTAAGAAGCTGGTCTCTGATCACTAATAACTGGAAAAATACAAATTAAAATATACATAACATACCAAAAAAGGAAAATTACAAATGTTGATAAGACTGCAGGAAAGCAGGATCACTAATGCATTACTAGGGAAGCTGTGAACATTTCCATTCTGGAAAGAAATTTTCAAGGGAACCTAATGAACAAGAATATTTATAGCTGCTTCCTCCTTCTCCCTCCTTCCTCCTCTTCTTCCTCTTCCCCTTCCACTTTCTCTTCTACTTCTACTTCTCTTTCTTGTCTTCTTTCTTGTTTGACAAAGAATTGGAAACTGAGTGGATACCAAGCAATTGGAGAATGACAACAAATTATGGTATATGAAAGTGATAAAATACTATTGTGCTATAAGGAATGATGAAAGATAGTTGCAGAAAAGTCTAGAATAGTTTGAACTGATGCAAAGTGATCAGCTTGAGAACAATTTATATAATAATAGCAAGATTATGAAGACAAATAACTTTGAAAGGCACTGATCAATGCAATGATCAGTGTCAATTCCAAAGACTCCTGATGAAATAGATTATCTCCATAGTTTATGGACTCATAGTGCAAATTGAGGCATATTTTCTTTTCTTCCTTTTATCGTGTAGTCTGCCCCTTCAGATGCTGAGCTTCTTTTAGGAAAGGACTCTCTTGTCTTTCTTTGTATTCTCAAGCGTTGGCATATAATAAATGCTTAATATATATTTGTTGCCTTCTTTTTTGACTGAAAAAAGTCATTAAAATATTATCCTAGACTGAAAACTTTTAACAGCTAAAGGTTTTCAGAAAATATAGAATTCTTCTTATCTGTACAGCATAAATATTTTCTTTAACAAGAACTAGTAAGTTCCACCCAATTCTTTAGCAAAATAATAATAATAATAATAATGAGGGAAGAGGGAGAGGAAGAAGAAAAAATAAGAATATGATATCCTTTTTGGATAGAAGTGTATGCCTTATGCATACACATATTTAACATAATTAGCCATAAAATATTCACAAAATATTATTAATTTATATATGCTTATATTTATATGTGTATATACTCATTTGTATGTATAAATATATGTATATCTCTATGTATATGTATATATGATTTGTCCTTTATGGAAATTATAGAGAAATTCCAGTTATTTTGTTTTTCAATTTAGTTAGAAACTTGTGTAATGATAATCATTTTTATCAGGTACAAAGGCAGGAGATGGGAAATGATAGTTCTAGTGTTAGTACATGATGTTTTTCTTTCTAAATACAAACTCAGAAGACTAAATTCAGTTCAACTAGATGTCACCAAATCTATGTGAGCCCTACTACCCTAACTAAAGGTAGGTTATTGCTATTCTGTTATATGATATTACAAATCCTATAGAATAAACATAAAAAGAAGGGCTATTTTTCTTCATTACTCAACTGAATAGAAATAATGAATCACTGTTCAAAGAGATAAAGAGACTATTAAACAATACCCACACTGCACAGATATAATGTGCAAAAAAAAAAAAAAAAAAGGGCTTCTTGAGTCTTTCTGCTGTTTACTTGATAACTTTTCTCAAAAGTAAATCATACATAAGAAATTTAGCCTCACTTTCATGCCAGAGGCCCAAAAAGCACAGATAAATTATAGTTAACAATTTGAGTACATTGCTGTAAAAAGGATAATTTCATTTAATTCAACAAACATTTATTAAGTATTTTCAGTGTGCAAGGCTTATTAAATATCTGCTATATGTGAGATACTATGCTCAGCTCTATGGATAGAAGGGGAATTGTTTTGTTTTTTTTTAAATAGTGCTTGAACTCAGCAAGCTTGCATTTTACTAGAGTTTGGGGAACAGGAGAGGGAAGGATATATAAGTATAGTGCAAGGAAAAAGGATGATGATTAAAATTAGTTCAGTTGCTCCCAAAAAAAGGGCGCAGGGCAATGCTAGAGGTACCTGGTATCCATGAGTAACTTCATTCATTTAGGAATCCCTATGCCCTTTCTTCTTAAAGCTCTAGAGTAACAAAAATAAATTAGAAATAGAGTTACTGTTTTCATAGCCCATTAACTTCACAAAGGACACAATTTTAGATTCACTGAAAATGTAGGCCTTTGAAAACATTACAACATTACCTCCTGTAATAATGAGTATGTGGAAGAGTTAGTCACACGTTGCAGTATTCTTAACAAAATATTAAGCCTGCAAATTAGAGGGCACATAATTCTCAATACCGGATCAAGATCTTCTTACCTTCCCTCTTTTTTCATGATGGAATGATTATACTTAAAGAGACTATTCCTTTTATTTAAACATGAAAGTCAAGGACAACCTGTTCTGGGTTTGGCCTGACACACTAGACTTCAGGAATGTAAGAATCATTGAGGAAGGCAGGGAGATGTAGAAACACCGAATCTTGGATGGACCTCAGAGATTTTTTTTGATGCAATCTCTTAGGGAGCAAGAATTTCTCCCTAGCCCTCCTCAAACTTTCTGTCACCACAGAATGCCCATACCACTTTGGTACAACTCTATTTATAAAAAGCTTTCTCTTATATTGAACTGAAATTCACTTATCAGAAATTTCTCTCTTTAAGCCCAATAATTTCATATAACAATCCTTTATATCATATGCTTTCTTGCACGCTCATCAATCTAATCAACCTCTAGCCATCATCTTCATATCTACCTTACCACAATCTTGGACTACACCTTCAGATCACTTTATTTTTCCTGGAACCAGGCCTCTAGGGCACTTTCCCTATGCCTGGTTGACTGGTAAATCCATACTCCATCCTTCCACTCCCCTTTCCAGCTTCAGTTTTTGTATTGCTAAAGTAGAAACTATCTTTTGTTTATATGTGTTTTCCTTGTACTTACTATAAAGTCTGACATATAGTGAGTTTTTAATAAACAGACTACCATCTATCTCATGTTCCTCTTGATACACCCCAAATGTTCATTTCTTTTTGAAAACATTTCAAAAATTGATTTTTTTTAAGTCTAAAGGAAGCCTTCCCAACACTGCAGAATACAGAAGACTTTGTTCTGAACACCATGTTTCTATTCTTGTTATTTTATTCATTAGGTATAGCTAAATGGCACAGTAGATAAAGCACTAAACCTGGACTCAGAAAGACCAGACTTCAAAAGTGATTTCAGGCATTTATTAGCTGTATGACTGAGCTGTGCAAATTATTTAATCTTTATTTTCTTTAATTTCTTCAATTCTAAAATGGGGGTAATAATATATCATAGGATTTTGGGGAGAATCTAATGAGATAATATTTGTAAAGTATTTAGCAAAGTATCTGGCACCTAGTAGATCTAATAAATGCTTATTTCCTTCTTATTCTTTCAATCAATAATTGTAAATTTTTATTTTTTGTCTACCCTATCATATTGTTGAATAAAGCCAAAATTCCATGTCTTTTTCATGTGAACTAATGAATATAGCCTTTTGAAAACAAAAAAAGAATTGATTATTAAGAGATGTATTAAAATATATTAATACATTCTAACTCTAATATACATGGGCTATATGAACTGAATTAAGTCATTTAATATCTCATAATCCTAGGAAATTAAGACTATAAAGCATAGAATAGTTGCTGATTTATATTGATAGAGGGAGTGTCCACAATGGGAATTTCCCACGGGGATGAACATAGTCCATAATGACCAGTCAAAAAAATGACATATACATATCATTTTGAGTTTTAAAAAATCTTTTTTTTTAAATTCTCTTAAATGGTTAGTATAATTTGTCGTAGTGTTCATTTTATAGATAAAGACTTTGAGGTTTAGGGAATTAAAATAACTGGTCTCTGTTAATAGAGTGTTAATGTTAAGATTAAAATTCAAGTCTTTTCTGCCCCTTGTAATATTCTCTTAATCATATTCTGATATAAATCTGTTTTTTTTTTTTTATTTCTCAGGTAGGCGTCACTCATTATAGGCCCCAGCACTTGCTTCAGACCAGATCTTGCTTTTCAATCCATTCAGTCAATAGCCACTTATTTGTCCTTCATTTATGAAGAGGACCATGACATTAGGGAGGTGATTCCATGACATGCAAGTAAATTGGATTTAAGTGAGGGAGGACTAGGCAAGGTCATCTGTCTCACTTTCCCCTCTAGAGCCATCTTGTTCCAATAGCCACTTAGATCATAGCATCATAGAGGTAGAAAAGAAGGGGATCTTTAAGGACTTTACATTAATGTTATAATTGAGAAAATTAAGAAGTGAAATAACTCCTGAGGTCACACAGGGAACAAATAGAAACCTTAAGATTTAAATTTAGGCCCCAGTATTCCAAATCCATCACTCTTTCCACTGAACCATGGTGTGTTCCAGGCAAAGTGCTAGGTGCTAGAAATTTTTTAAAAATTAAAAATGTTAAGTTCCTAATCCCAAGGAGCATACATTGTACTTGGGAACAATACCATGCATACATACATATGAAGATAATAAAAAGTGTTTGGGAGAATGCTAATAATTAGGAGGAGATCCAGAAAGATCTCTTATAAGAGGTGATAGGGAAGGAGATCTCGAATGGAGCCACCAATTCTATAGGCAGAAGCAAGGAATTAACGTATTGCAGGAATGTGGGACCACCCGAGAAAAGATACTAGGTGGGATGTCAGTCATTGGTCTCTCTATCTCTATTGCTTGATTGTTCAATTCCATGAACTATGACTAGTAGGATAATCTAGGACTTAGAATCTAATGGAAATGAAGTGTTTATTGTTTCTTCACTCACTAGTTTCTCTTTAAAGCAAGAGAAATTTTTTAGCCACAATTGGCATTCCTTCAACTCTAAACCTAAAATATTACTTACGTAGCATTTTTCAGCATATGAGTTCCAATTGAGTTATGAAATTAATGATTGAATGTATATGCCTATGTTCACCGATGAATGGGTACAGCATAGGGAACATAACCTATTACTCATCAAGCCCGTAGGGACTTTCCATTCCAATTCGATAGTTATCTTCCCAAATACCTTAGCTAAGCATATTTATATGAAGATTGGTCTTATTTGCTAATGTCTCTTTATGGAATTTTCACTTAGGCTATACATTCTATTTATGTATTTGTCAATGAAATATATGTAGCTAATGCTCTGACCCTAAATAGGACCATAACCAAGTCTGATCAGGCTCTCACTGGTTTGGAGAGAAATTTAAAATTTAAATTGTGAAATTTTCATTGTGAGCATTTATACAATAGAAATCAGCAATAGCTACAGATCTGGGCTTGATTTGTTGGTTTGTTGATGGATGAGATTTAAGAAAGTGATAGAGAAAATGTTGATAATCCCAATTAACCTTAAAAGAGAATGTTTATATATTTCTCTTCAGAGCTATATTGTTAAACATTCACATCCTTGTATAGAGCAATAAACATTACTTGAGCTCATCAGGAAGACAATGGAAGTCTCAGAGAATGAAGTCATCATCAGACTGGGGGCCTAACAACTATAAGCTAATAATAATACTGTTAATAATATTAATATTAATAATCACATTAATAAAAATGACTGACTTTTATTCAGTGCTTTAAAGTCAGCAAAGTGCTTTGCATTCAGTTTCTCATTTTTGCTTCATAATATCCATACTCCATACTAGCAAAGATAATGATGATAATAGCTAACATTTATATAACCCCAACTATGGACCAAGGACTGTGCTAAGCACTTTACAATGATCATTCCATTTGTTACTCACAGTAGGAAGGTAATTTTAAATATAAGGAAACTGAGTCAACAGTGGTTGAAGTTGAACTTGGGTCTTCCTGATTCTAGTCCTGAAGCTCTATCCATTATACAAACTAGCTGTCTTGTGTAACAAAATTAATAATGATTTAATAGTATTTCTTCTTCTTCATTAAATCACACAAACAGAACTGAAGGAACCCCAAATAACAATTATAACTATTCTTCTGCTTTACAAATAAACTGCCATGTTGTTATCATTGCTATTCAGTCATTTCAATCATGTCTGATATTTTGTGACACCATTTGGGGTCTTCTTGTCAGAGATACTGAAGTGGTTAGCCATTTTCTTCTCCAGATCATTTTACAGATGAGAAACTGAGGCAAACTGAGTTAAATGATTTGCCCATATAACTAGTGTCTGAAGTCAGATTTGAACTCAGGTTTTCTTAACTCTATGTCCAGCACTTTATCCACCATGCCATCTAATTACACAAACTGAGTCCTAGAGAAGCTAAATAACTTATTAAAAATCACATAGATAGTAAAATAAGCCTTTGAGGCAGTATTTTAACTCAGGGCCTCTGCTTCTGTTGGGGAAAAAAATTGAGCATATAACTTTGTTAAACTAGAATAATTAATTAAAATGGGAAGCTACAGGATAGTGTTTTATCCTTCTATGGCCATCACACCTAAGGTCAATAAACTCCTCAGTATACCCCTACCATAATCCTTTTTCCACTAACCTTATTAACTGCATACTTTCTGATGTCCTAAGATCTGTTTTCCCCGACTAGCATTTGTCCCTTAAATCTGAGGACTTTCCCTGAAATTTCTCTTCCTCTTCAACAAATGGGATTATAGTTTAAAAGTTGCTTCAAGTGATTTCTAAGATATCCTCATGAAAAGTTAAAGTGTATGTTGTACCTTCCATATAAAGTGCAGCAAATAGATTAACCCCAAAAAGATTGATGATAAAGACATCTGAAAACCAGAAGAGAACTGTTCTATCTAATCCAGAATAATAGTTAAAAAGATAAGGAGAAAGAAGAAAAGGATAGAGGTGATCTCACCTGGGAAGCTAGCATGAGCACAGGTAAACACAAAAATGGCAGATGGAATGAGAAGAGGTATGATAGGAAAGCCAGTGAACATCCCTTCAGAGAAACCTGAACCAGCTAACATTCTGAGCAAGGGCATTCATTTCAAGCCAGTGCATCATCACATAATCTGGTAACTGGATCCTGATCCTAGCCTTGCCTTGCCTTTGAAAAATAATATAATATTCCACAGGTAGCACTGTGAGGGAAGATGGGGTCTAATAATATTTTGGAGCACTAACAGCCATAGCAGGAATCAGGCAGGTCTGAAAGAGTTGTGCAGAAATACTTAGAAGAAAGTGATCGCCAACATCCCATTGAGCCATATAATACAAAGTACATGGAAGATTCTGATTGAGGACTGGGCAAAAAAAAATCAGCTGAGGTCAGATTTTGCAGTGGAATGTTGGAGACTAAGATAGAAGTCATGGGTTGAAACATAACTTCATATGAAGCACTCTACTTAGACTAGAAGTATCATATTTCTATATGGAGAGCAGTCTATAGGAGTCTATAGGAGAGCAGGGACAAATAAGGACTACCTATCCTAGCTAAACGTGCTGAAAGAGATTGGCCTGAGAAAAAAATCAAGAAACAAGAACTGAGGCTGAAAATATCAGTAATCAAAAGAAAATGCCAAATACAAGTGAGAAATCCTCTAGTTTAAGAGAAGACCAACAGATAAAAAGAAGATAATTCTATAATAATTTGCATGAATAATATATTTCATGAAGTGATCTCATTATTTTAATTAGCACTGCATATTTCTATTAAGCTAGAGCTAATAATCATTTTTTTATAATTGCAACTTTTAGCAGTGCAAATATTAATATATATTACCACTTCACAGAATTTTTTATTCATATTAATTGGGACTAAGTTATATAAGCAAAATCTTCTTGGAACAAGGAAGAGTGTGTTGTCTGTAAGGATTAGAAGAAGAAATTTCAGAAATGAAGCAAGAGCTTAAAAGTAAATAAATAAACGAGACCTTGGAATGGGGGAGGAGATTAAGTAGTTTAAAACACAAAATAGAAATCTTAGTTCATCAATAGTTATATGTACATGTGAATACATGCATATATTATATTCACATTTATGTACATATGTGCATTAATTAAATTATTCCATCAGATAATAAAAAAAGATTAAGTCAAAAGATTTAAAAATACAGAAGAAAACATAAAATATCTAAAATGTAGGATACCTAAAAAGCAATTTGCTACAGAAAATTTAAGAATAACTGGACTCAAGGCAGATCCAAGAGGGTGGAATGTAAGCAACCACTCAGTCAAACTCTCCAAACATTTACTTCTAAGCTGTTAAAAATAAATATCTATGTATGTGTGCATATATGCATATATGTATTAGGTAGATAGATGTATATATGTGGATGTGGATATGTATGCACACAACCATAGATATAAATATCTATCTATGAGTAGATAGATAGATGGAATGTTTTACTTCAACCACAGCTAAATCTCCACTTTCCTCAGTATACAATAGAATTCATTTTGTCTTTGGATTTTCCTCTTATTGCTTATTCTCCCAATACTTCTTCATTTATTCAAAGTTAAGCAATCTTCAAAGCTTCTTACCAGACTTACTCCAGCTGCCATTAATGTATCCTAGTTCTGGCAACCTACTGAAAGTACAATACCCATGTCATACACTTGTGTTCTTAATCATTTTCTAATTAGTTTACATGTTTGTATTGTCTCCCTTAATTAGACTGAAATATTCTTGATGACAAAAAACATTTGTGATATATCTTTTATGAAATTCCTTATATATTACTTATCACAAAACAGCAGTTGCCAGGGATGCAATAGACAATAAATATTTAAAAATGTTTTAATAAATTTGTTTACTAGTCAGTTAAGTGAATCAGAAAATTTAAAATATATTATTTGTTTGCATACATACATCATGTGATTATTTGTATGAATGCATTGTGCATGTTTCAATGATTATTTCTATATCTCTATCTTATGCTGCCTAATAATCATTATAGTACATTTTAAATAAAATTAGACACCATTACTATTACATGACTCAATATTTGAACAGTGAGAAAAAATGTCTTTGGCATCAAAGAACCTGGACTAATATCCCGCCTTTTTTCCATTATTCCTTGAGTCTTTGTTTATCCTAAAATAAGGAGGTTTGATTAGATAATCTGTGAGATTCTTTCCAGCTTCTCTGCTTCTCTGCTTCTATGTACTACATGCATATATACATATATACATATGTGTGTCTAAAATATTTGTTATCTTAAGAATTCAAATCTTTCTAAAAGTTGCCAATGCCATATTTAACAATGACCAGAGCAAAAAGTATCGTGTGTGTGTGTGTGTGTGTGTGTGTGTGTATCTTCACTTTGTTAAACCTTATCTTGACAAATAAACTACAAAGGATATATGACTGAAGATGCTACCTATATCCAGAGAAAAAACTGATAAACAGAATTATATGTAGAATGATTTTACATGTTATATACATAATTTACATATTTCATTTATATATATTACATATATATGTATATATATACACACAATATATAGAAACATACATAGACATTTTGTTTCTAATGGTAGTTATTTCTAGGGTAAGGAAGGGGGAAGAGAAAATTTACATGATAAATTAATCATATGTTTAAAGGAATAGCAAATTGGCCATAATACATGTGCAATAATCTTTTATCATTCTATTATATAAATGAAAAAATAAAGTAAAGATATAACATAAAATACATCTTCAAGGAAGGTATGATTACAAAAAGAAGTAGGTTAGTTATATAGTGAAAATGAGATGGACCAGTTGCTGTTTCATGTGTTAGGCTGGCATATGAAATACAAAAAGAAAAGAAATGTTCTCAATTGCATGTTTGTGCTCTTCCTCAAAGTAGGAGCTAAGTAAGTGGTCTTTGACTAAAAATTCTTGAAGTCTCCAAAATCCTTTCTCATTTTTCTTTCTTGAACTTTTCTTATGATATTAGTTATTACTAGAGTTTATCAAGCACTTTGACCTGTTCTGAATGCTCCATTTCCTGAGAAACAGCAGGACAAAAGCAATAGGGAACTGGCATTGTTAACAGGAAGAACTATTCAAGTCCCCATCTCTGATATATTGGCTGTAAGATAGTGGCCATGTTACTAAAACTCTTGCTGTTCCAGGCAAACCTATGGAAATACAAGTAACTGATCTGTTTTAGTATATATATTTACTATATATATAGAGAGAGATATCGATATATAGATATATATAGATATATAGATATATATATAGATAGATATATAGATATAGATGAATCACAGGTCTAGTTTTTTAAAAAAAGTGAAAGAACCAAAAACACCCTCCAACAAGCTGGATAAATGCTGGGGAACTTACGAAGGGACATACACATACATTTTATTGGATAAAACAAACTTGTAATGAGTTACAATTTATATTGGAAAGGGCAGTATCCACACTAAGGGAAAGTATTGATTCATGTGAGAATTAAAGTAATACTTCCCATGTAAACAGTAACATCTGAAATTCATCAGGTCCTTAGATCAAATACTTTCCTAGCATCCTAAATTCCCACTTGCATGAATGGCTCTTAGTCATGTGGACAAACAAATATCAGGTCACATCAAATAAGCAAAAGGGTAGGCATAAAAAAAATGAGTGATTCCAATCTCTACATTAAGAAGTGTCTTGAGAGCTTTATTGTTTGTAGCTACAGAAGAATAAACATTTGTACATATACACATAAACAATGCTTTATTTTAAAAACACAAGGACTATGCCAAATTATAATTTACCCAGAGTGCGCTGTTCAATAGCAGATACATAAAGCCTGTGTGTTGGTAACTGGGCAGGATAAATATGGTGAAGTAAAGCTATTTCTCAATACCAATAAAAATAACAACAGCAGTCTCATTGTGCAATAATCAGCTCACTGGGGTAAAAGCAGCGAGTAGGAGGAGATAACCCAATTGTGGCTCAGTAAGAAGTCACTGTAGGACAATTCTAGGAATTCTTCCTTTCTCAGTCTAGACAAGAAAGAAGTTATAATCAATCTTGACATTTGGGAACTGTGGACAACTTAATCAAAGAGAGGCCTCTTGGAAGTAGAGATGGAGAGCAAAAAGAGAACTCAGAAGACGACTCATCCAATCCCTGCATTTTACAGATGAGGAAACTGATGTCCAAGTAGTTTAAGTGAGATGTTCTAAACTGCACAAGCAGTAGTCAAAGGCTGGGTTTGCCCAGGATGAAGTCCTCCTATGCATTATACTTGATGATATATATTTATTTATCTGTGACCCATAAAGAAATGCATGTTCAGAAATAAGCAACTCTGAATACTCTTCTGGATAGTAATTGTTATTCAGTCATTTATTTCATTTCTGACCCTTCGTGACTCCATTTGGAGTTTTCTTGGCAAAGAAACTAGCATGATTTGCCATTTCCCTCTCCAGATCACTTTATAAATGAAGAAACTAAGTGTCAAGTAAATGTCTGAAATATTCTTTGAACTCATGTTTCCTGACTTCAGGCCTGGCACTGTATTTACTATGCCACAGGATATAATGATCCTGAATAATCCTACTAATTCTGGCTACTTCTGTTTTCTGAACTCAGCTTGCTATTATAAATTTTGCCCCAATACTCACTTACTTGTCCACTCACATGGTAATTTAATTACCCAGTGGCAATTTTTGCAGCAATAGGGAGGGATGTTCATGTGTAGCCATTACAGACAACAGAAGAGCACATAACAATAATAATAATTAGCATTTATGTAGTGCCTTAAGGATTGCAAAGTAAATTGCAGTCATAATCTTATTTTCCCCCTCAACGATGAAGAAACTGAGGCAAACAGAATCTAAATGACTTACCCAGAATCAGGTAGCAACCATTAAATATCAGAGGTGAGATTTGAATTGAAGGTTTGTTGATTTCAAATCTATCACTATTTTGTGCCACATTGGTTTATTACATTTGAACATTCAAAATACTAAAGGAAATAAAAATGTGGAAAATAGTATAATATTAGAGATGAATAGAATCTTAGATACATTCTGGTCCATTTTTTTTTTCAAAACAGAGAAGTGATTTTTTCCCCCATTGCTAAGTAATGGATAATTGGAAGATCAGAAATCAGTACTAGATCTCCCAATTTCTTGTCTTACTCTCTTTTCACAATGCTGTGATGCCTCTAAACATTCCCATTCATTTTATCCCATCTATTCAGCCTGGGAAGTGAGTAGAGATTTGGATAAAGCCAAAAGATTTTATATTGCTTATGAATTAAGTTCTGGTTTCTTTAGGTTATTTTGGAAATATCCTGAAATTGGACCTCAGAAGATTAAAAATTAATATGACCTTCCCCTTCTGCAAAAAATTAGCATAAAGATGTATTCTTTTTGACTAAATTCAACTTGAAGCCATTGGCAGGACCAGCTGGAAAAGTTCTAAAGCTACAGGGAAGGCATGTTTGCCAACATGATTCCTGCTCTGGGGGCAGTAAGATGGCACAGTGGGAAGAATGCATGACCCTGGAGTCAGAAGGACCTGAATTTAAATCTAGCTTGATACATTTACCAGCTGTATGACCCTGGGCAAATCACAATCCTGACCTAGAAGTCTGGCAGAGGATAAGGAAAAGTTGAAGATGGGCATAAAGTTGGAGGAAGAAGAGGGGCATAGCCACTAAATCTAGGGAATCAAACGAGAAGAATATACAAGTACTTGAGTATAAATTAAAACAATGATTCATTAGTATTGAATAAAAAATAGTTTGATGGTAAAATATTTACAGCTGTATATGTACTGCAAGCCTACTACAACTTCTTTGTTGATTCAAATACAACCTCAAACACTTACTTGCTATGTGACTCTAGGGAATTTACTTACATCCTGTCTGTCTAGGTTCCCTCAAATTGGGATAATAATACCTACTCCCAGGGATGTTATGAAGATCAAATGAGCTAAAATTTACAAAGTGCTCAGCAGAGAATTTGGCACATAGTAGGTGCTTGATAAATATGTAATCTTTTATATATTCCCATTATTCCATGAAGACAATGACTGTTTTGTTCAATGATGAAGGACAATTTAGTTGCTTACATGGTTAATTTTTAGATGGACAAGATATTGATAAAGAAGAAAAAAACACTGTCATTACTTGTATAGGGCTTTAGTGTTTTAAAAGCATTTTAAACATATCATTTCATTTAGAATTTATAACAGCTTTATGAAGTGGATACTACCAATGTCACATGTCACAAATCACAAAACTAAGTGTTTGCAAGTATGAATGATTTTGCCATGGCTACACAGCTTATATGTTTCAATAAATTAACAGTGTTTTAGGTTTTGTTTTTTTCATGGACTTTGTTTTGTTTCCATTACTTTGCTAGGCTTTGGACATAAAAATATGAAGGATAAAAAAAATTGAAAATAACTTATATTTTAGTAGATGTCAAATGAAGAATTTGAATACAAGGTTGGTTTTCTGTTTGTGATTCCCTTCTACTTTTGGAAAGGAATTGGATTTATTCTGATAAGCATTGTGTTCTCTGCAAACCTACTATATTTATGATTGTTAAAATCTCTTTCAATCCTAGCTAGATTGATTGGCCACTAAAGACCCCTGAATTAAAGGAAATGTAGTATTTGGATTCATATATATGTGAACATAAAGTGAAAAATACAAATAGTTAATTGAAAAACTAATTGATTTGTGACCAATCTTTTTAAGCTTTTTAATGCAGAACATATTTAGTAAGGGACATATGATAAACAGTGTTCATTGCAACCTTTCTCTAAGTTTATTAGAACAGAGAGGGGCAGCATGATGTAATAGATGAAGAGACAGAAATACCTGAACTTAAGTAATGCTTTTTTAAAAAAATATATTCTTTATGTGACCAAATCACTTAACCATATGATGCCTCTCTCTAAAAAAAATGATGAACAAGCTGATTAGAAAAAGACTGGAAAGATTTACAAGAACTGATGCTGAGCAAAACAAGCAGAACCAGCAATACATTGTACACAATTACAGCAAGAATGTGCCATGATCAACCCTGTGAAAGGCTTGGTTCTTCTCAGTGGTTTAGTGATCCAAAGAAATCCCAATTGACTTTGGACAGATAATACCAATTGCATCAAGAAAAAGATCTCAGGAGACTTAATGTAAATCAACACATACTATGTTCACTTCTTTTTTTTTTCTGTTAAAAAAAATCTCTCCCATGATTTTTCCCTTTTGCTCTGATTTTTCTTTCCCAACATGACTCATAAAGCAATGTGTATGAAAAATAGATAAACTCATTACCATTAAAAAAAAAAAAAGAAAACTTATGATACCTCTAGGAAACTTACAAAGACAACAAAATACAGAATAAGCATTGACCTGAATCAGTGGAAGAAATTTCCAAAGTAGGAACTTCCTACTTTGATGAAATCAGAGATCTGATCTCATCAGTCCCCCCAATAAAGCCCCATGATTTAAGTTAACTGTTGAGCTGTTGAGCAGTTGTCTCCATTGCCCTATGAGTCAGCAATTGAAATTATTTTCCCCATTGACATGTGGCATTCCCACCACTTAAATTTGATCTGCAAACAATCATGGGATTTCAGACTGAAACAAATCACCAAGTATTTCCTAAGACTGGACAATGTGCCAGGCACTCAACTAAATTCTGGGGATTAAAAAAAGGTCAAAGACTGTCTCTGTCCTTAATAAGCTTTCGTTCTAATGGAGAAGACATTGTGCATATAAATAGTTACAAACAAGATGAGGAAGGAAGATAGCCCCATATTTCCATCAGAGCTGTTTCAAAGCATGCAAACATAATCTCTTGATTCTATTTCTAGATAAAAATTTGCGCTAATATCAATATACTAGTTGCTAGAGACTTCCAGTTGACTAAGTAATGAATATACAGCTTTTATTGTGTACATTTTTAATAACTACATCAAGCACCTTTATGACTAAAGACTTCCAGTTGACTAAGTAATGAATATACATCTTTTATTGTGCACATTTTTATAACTAAACCAAGCACCTTTATGACTAAATTATCAATGCACATTATCCCAGAGTCATTCACATAAGACAAAGCAGTTTCAGATTTTTTTTTTTAAATAGCTATATTTTTTACTAAGATCACCTTATCCAAATGAATGAAATTATCTGGATAAAATATGCTTAGAGACTGTTTAGTTCAAATCTCTCATTTTATGGTTTAGGAAGAGACCAGAGAGAAGATATGTCTTGTTGAAGAAGGCATATAAAATTAGGCTTTCTGTCTACAAATCCAAGTGTCTGACCTGAGGGAAAAACAAGATGATTTGAAGCAAACCAAACAAAGTGCCATAATTCAATGATTTTGAGACAGAACTATATTCCAATGTAAATAAGTCAATATGTCAACAAAGTAATAAGCATTATCTACTGTGTTTCAAACATGCTGCTAAATTGTTAAAGTTTCTTGAATGCTAAAAAATATAGTAGATTGTCTCAATCCCTTACAAATATCACGGAAAAATCCAGATATTGTAACTTGGAGAAAAATCTAGAAGGAATAATAAACTGAATCTCAAGAATATGTATTTCCCTGGCCTTTCATATTCTATACATAAGATAGACAAGTATTTTGAGAGAGTCTATTGAAAATCAGTGTCATAAAGTGCCACAAATGTTGGTGTGTGGTTTCAGGTGAATTATATTCCTGGGTGTGTCAGATGGTATTTGTAAAAGACACAGGAAATATGTCTTCTTATGCAATGCTGTAAGAACTAAATCTTTGTTCCCCCCGACATTTCGATTGTAAAGCAAAAAGGTGACACCCGTCACTTTACATACTTGGAACACCACTCAGGAGTCCCATAGGTGGGGCCCAACTGTGGAAAAAGCTCCTACTGCTTTTCAATTGTCACTAAGACGCTAGAGAGAAGACACGAAAGCTAACACTAAAAATATCTATAAATCAGATCTGCCATCTTGTTCAATCACCAAAGCAAGTGTAACTGAAAACATAGAAATAATTGGGGTCACCATTGTTCACAAGTAAAGTTGATGCCTTGTTGAAGTGAATTTGCAAAACACTATTTCTCAGTTATTCATTCAAAATTAATTTGAAAGATTTTTCTCATATTTAAACAACTTGAAATTGTTCTTAAATTTTCCATTTGGTGAAGGCTCTCTAGAGTTTTATATCAAATTACTTTTATTTTATTCCCCAACTATTTCCTATGATCTAGCTAAACTGAATAGCTTCTGATGTAAATGATGACAAGTTTCTCCATATTTGTGCCTTTTATGTACTTACTCTTCTGCCTAACACATCTTCTCACATGCTTACCAATCGACTCAGAATTAATCTCCAATTCATCTCTCCAGGTTCACTTGAAATTTCACCATCTCTTCTATGAAGTTTTCTTGTTTTCCCCAACTAATTTTATTTCCCTCTTCTCTGAATATCCACAGCATTGTGTCTGTATCCTTTTTTGGATATTTTGAGGATATTCTTCACTATGCCTTATTTTTTTGTGCAATTGTCTTATTCAATTAAACATCAAATATATTAAGTAGATGTTTGGTGCAAAATTACCCTTATTAGGAAATAGAGGGGAAAAATTTAAGCAGTCCCTGCCTTCAAAGAACTTACATTCTACTAGTGGGGAATATGATAATATGAACTATTTGCTGGGAGAAGCATTAACAAAGGATAAGTAAAGATTTATGAAGAAAGTAACAATAGAGCTGAGTCCCAAGAGGAACTAGAGATTCCAGTTGAAGAACATTCAAGGTATGAGGGACAATTTGTGCAAAGGTACAAAATCTGGATTGTAGAAACCTAGATTTAAAGTTAGAAAAGAATTCAATTGTCACTAAATCCAACTGTTAACATCTTTAGGGGATCCCAGAAGTCACTGTGATCCTACGATCACAGTTAATAAGCGAGTGAGGCAGGATTCAAATTCTGGCTTGTTAACTCCAATCCCAGATCTCTGTACCTTTGTACCACTTACTTGCCTCGATACCTGCAGAGGAAATACCTCACAAGCCAATTTGGCTGGAAATTGAATGCATAAAAAAGATGAGAGGATCATGGGAAATAAGTCAGGAAAGATATACTAAAGCCAAATTTTGAAAGACTTTAAATGTAAAAAAGAGAAATTTAAATGTTATCAACAATATAAAATCTCATAAGCTTCTTGAGCAAAAAAGAGACATGGTCATATGTCTGTCATAGGAACTTTTGTCCCTTCTTAAGATGAATGGTCTATATTACTGATCACAAAATAGAAAATTTTGATTATATCAAATTAAAAAGCCTTTGTACAAACAGAACGAATGCAAACAAGATTAGTAGGGAAGCAACAAACTGGGAAAACATCTTTACAGTTAAAGGTTCTGATAAAGGCCTCATTTCCAAAATATATAGAGAACTGACCCTAATTTATAAGAAACCAAGCCATTCTCCAATTGATAAATGGTCAAAGGATATGAACAGACAATTTTCATATGATGAAATTGAAACTATTACCACTCATATGAAAGAGTGTTCCAAATCACTATTGATCAGAGAAATGCAGATTAAGACAACTCTGAGATATCACTACACACCTGTCAGATTGGCTAAGATGACAGGAAAAAATAATGATGAATGTTGGAGGGGATGCGGGAAACTGGGACACTGATGCTTTGTTGGTGGAGTTGTGAACAAACCCAACCATTCTGGATAACAATCTGGAATTATGCCCCAAAAGTTATCAAAATGTGCATACCCTTTGATCCAGCAGTGTTTCTATTGGGCTTATACCCCAAAGAGATACTAAAAAAGGGAAAGGGACCCGTATGTGCCAAAATGTTTGTAGCAGCCCTGTTTGTAGTGGCTAGAAACTGGAAAATGAATGGATGCCCATCAATTGGAGAATGGCTGGGTAAATTGTGGTATATGAATGTTATGGAATATTATTGCTCTGTAAGGAATGACCAGCAGGATGAATACAGAGAGGCTTGGAGAGACCTACATGGACTGATGCTAAGTGAGATGAGCAGAACCAGGAGATCATTATACACTTCGACAACGATATTGTATGAGGATGTATTCTGATGGAAGTTGATTTCTATGACAAAGAGACCTAACTCAGTTTCAATGGATAAATGATGGACAGAAACAGCTACACCCAAAGAAGGAACATTGGGAAACAAATGTGAACTATTTGCATTTTTGATTTTCTTCCTGAGTTATTTTTACCTTCTGAATCCAATTCTCCCTGTGCAACAGGAGAACTGTTCAGTTCTGCAAATATGTATTGTATCTAGGATATACTGCAACATATCTAACATATATAGGACTGCTTGCCATCTTGGGGAGGGGGTGGAGGGAGGGAGGGGAAAAAATCGAAACATAAGAGAGTGCAAGGGATAATGTTGTAAAAAATTACCCTGGCATGGATTCTGTCAATATAAAGTTATTATTAAATAAAATAAAATTTAAATTTAAAAGAAAAGATGAATGGCCTATGAAATAGGGTTTTTATTTGTTTTTTTTAACTGTTATAATTACAATTCATTGAGTTATGGAAATTATCTAGCCACTCACCCATTCCCAACCCCTCTTAATTCCATTTATAATCTGGGCTAGTTATTTCCTATTTATCCTGAATATAACTTGCTTTGTATACATTTGTTTGCATATTGACTCCCTTATTTGATTATAAGCTCCATGAGGGCGGGCATTGTCTTTTGCTTCTTTTTTTTGTATCCAGTGTTTAATACTAGTGCCTGAAATATAGTTAGGTGCTGAAAAAATATTTATTGATTGCTTGATTGATTACAAAATTAATTTTTCTTCCATTTCACTATCCTGGGATCCTTTGAAGATTCAGAGCCAATTATCATCATTGAATAGTAGGTGTTAAATAAATTTATTAAATTAAATTCTAATATTGATGTCTTACATGCTTGAACATTATGCTATTAAAATGAATTACATAATTTATTTAACTCACTTGATTTTATATGACTCCATGTGAGTTTGGCCATTGGTTATATTGGGTCAAGTTAATGTTTATTTAGCTCAGAAGTTATTAAAGCACAAAGATCATATCTCTTACTGGAGCTTGTAAAGAACCCAATAGTCTTCAGTATACAAATGGAAGGAAACTCAATTTAAAAACTTTTGTTTTTAATAACAATGATGAATTTGAGACAAGGGGGAATTCTAATCTGTCCCCTGAATTATGATTATTATCAGGCATGCATTGAAACTTTCTGCTGTTTCTAGAAGAATGAAATAAAATGAAGAATCTCCTAAGGGCATCTCAAGGAAAAAAATATTTTTTGAACTGGGAATAAAAGAGTTAGCCCAAGCTGGAGATGGAATGGAAAAGTTTTCTTTCTTCTATTGTTTGTGCTTAAGTCTTTTGAAGTATCCATCACCTGTCATATTTATAAGAGAGGTCAGACTAATAATGTGTCTCTCATGGTAAATTGAACAAACCATGAACACACTTGCAAGAATGAATTGTCTTTCAAATATTTAATGAGAAATACTTTTAAGAGATTTCTAGAGAATAGCTATACCAGATTTTATTTCTCTATTGTGGCTACGACATAGAAGTACCCTTGTCACAAAGTCTGAGGAATACTGGAGTGGATGAACTGAACTACAGTCAGCAAGAATTAGATTTGAATACTGCCTCAGACACTCAAGAGTTGTTTGATCTTCAGCACATCCCTTACCCTCCTTGAAACACACTTTCTATATCTGCAAAATGAAGATAAAAGAAACATATCAAAGAGGATTATGATGAAAGTAAAATGAAATAATTTATGAAAAACACTTTACAAAACTTAAAGCCCTATATAGTCTAACAGTGAGTTAAAAGTATTTAAGTGCTTACTATGTTCTAGGCACTGAGCTGAGGCAGGAAATAAAAAAGAAAGCTTTCAAGAAGCTTCCATCCTAATGGAGAATCAAAATGTACATAAACATAGGTACATAAACAATAAAGGAATCAGCTATGTGGCTCAGTAGATAGAGGACTGCACTTGGAGTGAAGAAGACCTGGGCTCGACTCTAGTCTCAGATTTTTACTAGCTAGGTGTGACCCTAAATAAGTCATTTAATCTCTACATGCTGCCTTAATTCACTAAAGAAGGAAATGATGAACCACTCCAGTAAACTTGCCAAGAAAATTATATGTACAGTATTGGTATACTGTGTTCCTTGGGATCATGAAGAGGCAGGCAAGACTAGCAGCTAGGAATGGGCTGGGAAGCAGAAAAAGCCATCTCCAGATGATAAGATTTGAGTTGAATTGTGAAGGAAACCAGGAGATGCAAGAGGCAGGCATGAAAAGAAATATATTTCAAGTACTTGGAGCATCCAGTGCAGAGGCACCAAGAAGATAGTAAAGAAAGTGCCAGGTGAGATAATCAGGCTAGGGTTGGAGTATTGTAAAGTGTATGAAAGGTAGTAAAATGGTAGAGGACTTCAAACAAAGGAAGAGATGAAATTATGATGTTTTTATGTTCCAAACAGAGGACTTTTATTTAATCCTAAAGATTATAGGGGGCCAATGAAGTTTATTAATTAGGGAGGTATATAGTCAGAATTAGATTTTAGGATAATTACTTTGGCAATTATTTAAAGTGAATTGGTGTGAGGAGAAATATGAAGTAGGGAAACCAATAAGAAAAATATTGCAGTATTCTAAGTAAAAGGAGATAAGAGCTTGAAATTCTAGTGGTTGTGCTGTCTGTTGAGAGAAGGGATCAGTCTTGAAGAAAAGATATCATGAAGATGACACAATTTTGAAACATATTTAGTATGTTGAATGAGTGAATGGCCTTCTGTGAATGAAGATCCAACAAAAGAAATGGAGTGTTCAGATAGGTAGGAAATGAATCAGAAGGTATAGTGTCATGAAAACTTGAGAGAAGAAAGTATTACTTTCTATATAGGAGCAGAAGTATTACTACATATGCTGGTCAGGAAATGATGAGCAATGAGAAGAGAATATGAGGTTTGGCAATTAAGTGGTCATTGGTAATTTTGGAAAGGGCAGTTTCAGTTGAATAGTGAAGCCAGAAAGTTATTAAATTTTAGCTACAAGAAATAGTAGGATCTCATGGAGGATTTTTTGTTGTCAATTGGCTTGTTTTTAAGAATAAGGGATATAGTAATGCTTGTAGGTAGGAAGCAGCTAGTTGATAAAGGAGGAATGAAGTGCAGAAGGAGAGGAATGAAGTGCAGAGAGACAGGGAATGATAATGGGTCAATCTGATGAAAAAAACAGAAACAAATAAAGTCATCTCTCATCTCACTGACTTGAATGTCCCATCTTTTATATATTATAACCCATCCATATCTTAATATTCTGTGCAACTCTTGTCCATGTCTACATATTTGCTAGCAGGAAACTACTCAGCATAGTAAGCTTTCTTTACTTTCTCCTGGTATTGAGACAATACTAAGAACTCATTGAAAAGATAATATCTGGAGCACTCATGCTCCTCTGTTATTCCTTCTTGCCATATGAGCAATCCATTCTTCTTTTTCAGTTATATATTTCTATAATGACAAATTCCATCTACATCAATTCTTCTTTAAAATACTTTATTTGTTATAAACTGATGCCTACTCATACCTACTATGCCCTGTGTAAACATCAGTTATCATTCCTATCTAATTACCATAGTAATTAGATCACCACTTTATTTTCTATCTGGTTAGGAAAGTATTCCATGATTTAGAATCGATGTAGTACCATATCTCTGAGGATCTACAAAGTCTAGTTTATAAATAGTAATACCCATGAACTCTAATAAAGATATTGAGTCACATTTCAATTTATGACATCTTTCTTCCTATGACTCTTCCTTCATTCCTACTCTTTTGGGGTTCATATGAGAAGGTAAGAGTCTGCTATTGTCTGCTGTTTTTGACAACTATTAGCAAAAGAATCGCCAAAATAATGCCTGAGGACAACAGTAGTAACTCACATTCTTGAAGGGCTTTGTAGTTTATAGCATGCTGCACATTATCTCACTTTATCGATCTGAAGGTCTATAGAGTATCCATTTTTATAAAAGTTGACCTCAACATTTTTAATGTTTGTCACTATAGAGTGATTTAAGGAACATTAGCCCATATTAGCATTGTAGCACCCATTTTAGTGTCCAAACCTGATGAAAAGTTCAGCAAAGGCTGAACTTTAAGCTAAACTAAATTTTTTTTGCTACTTACCATGGACCCCCAGAAACCACAACATTTGCATTAGTGATGATGTCTTCATAATATGTTAAGAGTAATAAGAAATCTTAAATAATGGAGCATTGACGGATGGCATATCATTTTGAATTGTTGGATAAGACTCATTTCCCAGACCCTGAAGAAATTTTATTACATAAAAAGTTACATACCTAGAAAAAAGATAATCCCTTTTAGAAAAATATCTGGAACAGGTTTAGCTGAGTGTTGGAGTGCATATATTGCTGTACTTGGAATTAGGAAGATATGAATTTCAGTCTTGCTTCAGGTCCTTGCTAACTGTGTGACTCTAGGCAAATCACCTAGTATGTTTTAGCTTGTTTCATTTGTAAAGTAGAGATAATAATATTAATGGTATCTATCTTAGTGTTTTCATGAGTATTAGATGAGATTTGTAAAGCTCTTTGTAAATCTTAAATCACTATATAATGTTAGTTATGATTTATTATTATTTTTATTACTATTAGAAGTGTTGTAATATTCTTCCAAATTAATGTACTAGGAACTGAATCTTCAGAGGAACTAAATCACATCATATAGGTCTTCAGATCAGATCAAGTGAAATAATGTGTATGCAAACATTTTATAAACTATAAAGTTCTTTAAGAACATAAATTGCTGCTATTGTTTTGATGGTTCTTCTGCCAACATCTGATGAAAAAAATAAACAAACAAAAACAACAACAACTGAAATGACTTGAGGAATCTGAAGACAATAACTAATGAAGAATATTCCATATCTAGAACCATAGTCTAATGAATTGATGCTGTTATCAGAAGACATTGAAAACCCAGGATGATTTCAACAGAACTTTTAGAATGTAGTTTCACACTATGAAATTAGGTTTTTAATTAGCATTGGAGATGTTAGTCTTAACTGAAATTTAGGTAGAGATATGACTTCTTAACTTTGCTAGAAACCATCACAGACCTGCTGTGGGGCAACATAGGCAGCTTGTGCTATAACACATTTTTATGCAGAGTGGGCTTTGGTTTCCAATGAATTAAATCTGGCAGTATTCACATTTACAAACAAAAGCATTAAGCCTTACCATCTGTCTACAAAATCCACTCCAGTTCACTGGAAAAGCAGAGTATGGATTTAGGTGGATCTTCAAAATACTAATTTACTATGCAATTCATTAAATGTCACACAATTTAATTCTCCTAGGATATTAGATAAATGAATCACTTAGAACTAACTCTTTCCAAAACCTCAGTGGAGAGTAACTTTCCATGAAAAACCTATAGAATGTTAGGGGGAAAATGAGGAGTTATTATTATATTAACAACAAAACTCGTCAAAGATCTTTAAACTTCAGCTCCAAGAGAAAATCAAACGATCAAAGAAGAAGTAATAAAAAATATCTAAGCATATTGTTTTTTCCATACAATAAATAGTCTGACAGCATACCTGAAAAATCTCCCATCCCTGTGAGACATTATAATATATGATACACTGGTAAGAAAACTGAACCAGGAAAGAAACTGAAGATTTGCATTTCAGTCTTATATTGACTACTCACTAGCTGTACAATCACAGGTGAACATTTTGTTAGACCTTACTTTCCTTATTTGTCAAAATGAGACAATCAAACTAATCAGCAAAGTTGCTCCTAGATCCAGTCTTTTATGACTTTACCTTTTGAGGATAAAAAGCAAGATGTTTCTGAAATACTTCCTGTATATGATTTTCCATGATCAGCTATCTCAACTTAATAAGCAGCAATTAATCTGAGAGTACCAGTCCCTGTCACTCATCAAGCAGTCTTTGGGAATTGTAATGATACATACCAAATCTTTTGCTCATATTTACTTTTGCTTATATCAGTATATGAAAGCAATCCTATGTCTGTATCTATGGAAGGCAAAAACTGACATTATTATCTTGTCCCCAGGATCTTATATTAGCTTCCAAAAAGGAATGGATTACCTTTATATTTATAATGATCTTGTCATTACTAAAATTATTTAAGCACTTGTCAGAATTGTAGAATAAATGCTATGAAGGGTGAGAAGAGACTAGAGGATTATGAAAGAGCTTTCCAATTCAAAGATCCTGTAGTTCCATAAGTCCATAATATGGACTAATCTAAGAATGAAATCTAATATAGGATGGGAGAGATTGGTGTGGTCCATATTCTATTGGTAAACTCCCCCTCAATGCAGCATAACATGTTAGAGACAGACCTTTTGAAGCAATATTTGTTAGAGACGAAAGGTTCCCACATTAAGGAACTTAATGCTCACACCTATTTACATTGATTAATTCTTTCTCAAATATTTATTTGTTGTTATAGAGCTGGAATAAATAGAGATGAATCATTTGATCCCAATAGGTGTTTCTTTTTGTCAATGGCAATACCTATGCCTGCTCTCTTCCCCATAGGATTACCATTCTTGAATGGGAACCATATATAACCATTTCTTACACTATCATATCTCTTCATTTTGTGACCTTCCTTCCAACTCCATACAAAGAGAAATGAACAATAAAATCTTATTAATCTGTATTGATTACTCAAAAGACCATCCTGGATGAGTATAATAATTAAATATAGATTGGATTTTAAGATATTACTGTTTTCATGGTATATACAGGAAATCTCAGGATTTTAAGCAATTGCACATGCTTTGATTTGCTTTGATTAATGTACTAAAATCATATTTAATTAATATGTTGATCATTTATAGCTTTCTCACTTAGACGATAAAACATAAGTTTGTTGAAATTAGTAACTTTTTGGGGGGAGAGACATACTAGTGTACCTTTAAATCTCCTGTGCCTTTAATAAAAATATTTATTGAATTAAATTATAATTAATGAAAATTTCTAAGGTGGTAGAGTGTGCTTGAAAAGTTTGTTCTCTTTATCATTTTAAATATCATCTGCCAAATATAGAGAGATGAATAGGTACACTATTACTTTGCTTTGCAAATCTCTTATCATGCATAGGCAAAAGATAAAATTAATACAGTATCATAGAACATGAGTTGAAACTGCCATCAAAGGTCATCTCACTGCTTCCATGCCATATGCATGAATTTCCTACCAAGGGATTATCTAGACATTGCCTCAATTATTTAGTATCATTTTTTTGATTACTCCAATTTATAGAAACTCTGACTAAAATCTAGCTCCTATAATTCCTACCCACTAGTCCTAACTCTCACTTGATTATTTTTTCACATATTGCTAATTTATTGAAAGCAGATATGAAAGCTATTATATTAGGAGGGATATTGAAAATAATCAATATGTCACTACTTCATATATTTAAGTGCAATGTATTATATTTATATCATACTGATTTAGCTATAGAATTCCTAAAATACTGTTGACTTCAAATTTCAGTTGTATTAATCATCTTTATAAAATAATACCACTAGGTTTCAATTAGTACAACTCCTCTGAAGTGATCATAGTATTTAAATTTGCACTGCATATATCCACTGGGCTGGAACCACTTTCCAGATGTTATATAATTATAACTTCAAAGAATATAAACTTTAATGTATGCAACCTCTTCCAGGGCTTCATTATTTATATTAATTGGGACTTGGCCTTATTTGCTCTATTTTATAGAGTAAAGGTAAGTACATGTCCTAGAAGGCTATGATAGCATGAAGTGAACTCTGGCATATGCTTCCAACCTCAACAGAGCTTCAAGCAAGGATCAAAGATAGCCTCCGGACCTTTTAGCCATAAAACAATTTTCCTTGCTGTGGAATGTCACAGCACTAGAAAAGACTGGTCACTTGTTAAGGCCACATCAACTCATGTAACAGTTGGGCGATATAAACAGAATTTACATCTGGGGAAGAAGTACCCACACTAATGAAAGAAAAGACCTCAGGAGTTGTAATATAGTCAGAAAACAGGATGAAAAAAAGCACCAAGTCTTGAAATCAAATCTGCAGAGGGAGAAAGTTTAAATCTGAACTTGACCAATTTACTCCCTGAGTGACTTGAGAGGAATCACAGTATTTCTTTGGACCTCAGGTTAGACAGTGGAGCTGGAGTAAGGAAGACTCATTTTCCAATTTCAAATTGGACCTCAAACACTTACTAGCTGTGCAACCCTATGCAAGTCACTTAACCCATATTTGCCTCAGTTTCCTCATCTGCATAATGATCTGGACGACAAAATGGTTTTGCCATTCCAATATTTCTGCAAAGAAATCCCTAAAATGGAGTCACAAAGAGTTGGACATGACTGAAATGACCAAACAACAACAAATAAATAAACATACAAATAAAAGAAAGATTCAATGAGATATGAATGAAGTCTCTCCCAGCTCTAGATAATAGCCTGATACCTAATGTTTAATAAACACTTGTTAATTGCTTGATCTTATAATTAAGTTACAGAAAAATACATATTTTATTAGTTAAGCTTCATACAAACCAAGAAGCAAATCTGAGTCTTTCCCTATGTATTTCTACTCAAGGTAGTAAAAATGGGCTTGCATGTTATTGTTCTTAAACAAGTTGATCTAACAAGAGGTCATCATACTTAAAAGAGTTAGCCTACTATAATTATCTTAAGCTTTGGATTTTCTGAAACTTCTTTTGAAGCACTGCATGAGGAAGAGAATTGAATAGAGGTCCATGTGTGTCTCCTGGTAACTAGATAGCTAAGAAACTATCCAATTAATTTAGCTGAAATGATTTGAAAATTAAGATATATCAAATAAGTATTTATTTGACTTAGAAATGTATTGTATCAAAAGTAAATCCTATTTTAATAGTACTGGATAGGTTCCATGTCTCTCAGCACCTATTCAGAAAATTCCAATGACCCTCCTATCATCTCTAGGATCAACTATAGAATCCTCTATTTTCAGAGCCCTTCATAGATCTGTCCTCCCCAACATTTCCTGTGTTTTTATACCCTAATTCTCTTCTGCCCTTCTGTAACCTTCTTACAATGACTTCTTGCTATTGCTTACACAAATCTCCCGTTCTCAACTTTCTATTTTCACTGATCATCCCCCATTCTTGGAATTTTCACCTTCTGGTTTCCCTGATTTCCTTCTAATCTCTGCTAAAATCCTACTTTCTTCAAGAAGTTTTTCTTAATCCACTTTAATTCTGGTGTCTTTTTGATTATTTCTATTTTTTTTCTCTGTAAGTAGCTTGTTTGTGTAGAATTATTTACATGCTGTCTCTTCTGTTAATCTGTGAGCTCCAAAAGTTCAAGGATTGTTTTGTCTTTCTTTGTTTCACCATTGCTTAGTACAGGAACTTAGCATACATAGTAGGTGGCTAATTAATTAACTATTGTTAATGAATGTTTATTGTGTGAGCTTCTTCTCCTCTTCTTTTTTAATTCAATTCTCACTTCTAGGATTCCCTCAAAGAGGAGAGAAGCAGTTACATATTCTTCTCTGCAAATGGACTACTACCTCTAATATATATTCTAAAAACATGTTTTCCTTCCTAAATATGATCTTTTTATCTAAGAAATATTGAACTCTGGAGAAAAAATGACCCAGAAATCACTTACTCTAACCCTTTCATTTTATAAATAAGGGACTTTGTTAGAAGTGAGAATTAGTTTGCATTCCATGAGTAGATATAAGGTTTAGACTATGTGAATGAGAAATATAAATGTTGTGGTAAATTATAAGGATAGGGTAAACTGATTATATATATAATCCCTTTACAAGTCTTTATATGCTTATATGTCCTTGTATTTCTCAAGAAAGAAATGTTAATATGTGAAAAAAATATGTTGAATGCCAAGAGAAAATTGATTTTGACTTGTGTGTATGCAAAATTATCCACCAAATACCCAATCACCATAAAAGTGATGAAGAAACTAACACATTGGAAATAGTTTTTCCGTGACATCATTAGTGAAATCCAACTGCTCTTGCAATGTATCAATCCAAAAGGAAAAAGACAAAGCTAAATATTAGAGACAATCAATAAATATCTATTAATTCATTAATGAATGTTTTTAATCATACAATTAAGAGTGATTTTCTTAATTTTCTTATGAATGTAGATGAAATAATTCTGCCAAAAACAAATTTTCAGTAAATGTCTCTGATTTCTTAAACATATACAGAACTGCTTCAAATTTATAAAATATGTCATTCTTCAACTGATAAATTGTCAGAGGACATGAACAGGCTGCCTTCATATGAAGAAATCAAAGTTCTTTGTAGTCATATAAAATGCTTTAAATCACTACTGATTAGATAAATACAAATTAAAACAACTCTGAGGTATCATCTCATACCTATTGACTAATACGACAGAAAAGGAAAATGATAAATGTTGGACAAGTTATGGAAAAATTGGCTCACTGATGTACTGTTGATATAGTTGTGAATTGATCCAGCTATTCTAAAAAGATCCAATCATTTGCAATTACATCCAAAGAGCAATCAAACTGTACATGCCCTTTAATTCAGCAGTACCACTATTAGGATTGCATCTTAAAGAGATTTAAAAAAAAAAAAAAAAAAAAGGAAAATGACCTATATGCATAAAATTATCTAAATCAATTCTTCTGTGTTGACAAAGAATTGGAATTTGAAAGGTTGGGAATTGATGAACAAATATAAAATATAAATGTATTCATATGTGTATATTTATGGATGCATGTACGAATTGTATATGTATGTAATGGGATACTATTTTGCTATAAGAAATGATCACTAGGATTTCAGAAAGCTCTGGATTGTTTGTGTGAACTGATGCAAAGTGAAGTGATCAAAATCAAGAGAACATCATACACAGTAACATCAATATCGTACAATGATCAACTGTGAATGACTTAACTGTTCTTAACAATAAAGTGATCCAAGACAATTTCAAAGGCCTCATGATGAAAAATGCTATTTACATCTGGAGAAAGAAATATTGGTGTTTGAATACAGATCAGAACATTCTATTTTCACTTTTGTATGTGTATATATGTGAGTATGTATGTATGTGTGTGTTTACATTTTCTTTTGATCTATTTCTTCTTTCACAACATGAAATATAGAAATATGGTTCATATGACTTGTATTAAATTGTCAATTAAGGAGAAAGGATGAAAGAGAGGGACAGAGAATATTTGAAACAAATTTTAAAATAACAACAAACTTTAAAATTTGTTTTTATATGTAATTGGAAAAAATACTAAAAAATTTTGCCAATTATGAAAACAAGGATTGTTATGTATATAGCCTTATTTTTCCTGATTAAAGATACACTAACCACCTTTCACCATCATCATGACATTGTTGAAAAGACATTTTTTGACAATCATTTAATATCTGGAAGGAGGTAAACATTAAGAATAGAAAGTTGAGATAAAGTTACTGAAAATTCAAAAACTGGCATTAGTTGAAAGATTTCAATTTAAATAATAAATCTTACAGCTTTTTTAACTAACTCAAAAATAAGATTTTCTACATGTGTTTCAACTTAATCTCCCTCTAGATTTTTTTTTTTATGTAAGATTTTAGGACACTTTGCTATGTAGGTTAAAGGACCATTAAAATTTACAATATAACTAGAACATTAATATAGATGAGTGTTCATGGCATATCTGTTTATTACCATAATGTTGGAAAATAGAAAGGAACTTTCAATTTTGACATCCACAGCCATTGTCATTGCTATTTTGCTGGAGAAGCTGAATGAATGGAACTTCTAGCATTCCTTGAATTATTAGCTCAAAAAAATGAAAATGATTTCATCTGGAAATTGTCTGCCTATCTAATAGTTCTGTTACAAAATTGCTATCTTGACTTAATTTTTTTTTTAATTTTGTACAAAGCATCTAGAAATCTGGCCTCTGCTATGTGTGTAATGAAACAGAACTGGATATGGCAAAAAATTCCCTTAAGTCTGATTTGCTTTAGCCCCCTTACATACTCCCAACCCCCCACTCTTCTTCAAGAGGAGACACTGAAGGAGAAACTCATTAGAGATGACGTTAATTCCCTCAATTTTTTTCTTGAATTATTAATCTTATTTTTACAACATTGTCACTTACCAAAAAGCATTCCTACTTCCAAGCCTTGAAACAAATGCAATAACAATTTAATCATCTGATAGTATATGTAACATTCCACATGTGTAGTTATCATCTCTACTGAAAAGTAAAAAGAGCAGCAGCCGCTTCAGCAACAACAACAACAACATTGTAAACTCTACTGGAGTGTGCCATGGAAGTGGAACTCTGCAACTAAGATTTCCTTAGCTGCTTTTCCTCTGAATTTTTAACATTATTTTCTCTTACAGGAAATAATGTATAGAAGTAGATACAAGGAACCGGGGGATACATGTGTATAAACTGACGAAGAATGAAATAGAACTATAAACACATTGACCTCAGGGACTTTTAAAGGCATCACACCAATAAAATATTGATACTCCTTTCAACTTTGCCAAACCATCCATTCACATCTGATGTGACACCCATGACTTGTCTGTCCTATTTGGAAGTCTTCCCCCTTCCTTCCTTCCCAATTCAATGCTTGGTGGACAGTCACTGAGAAACTTTATGGGTCCCAGATTCTTACCAGATTGTACCCAAATAAAGCATATTAATGTGCCAAGGAAAGGGTAAACTAATGGGAGCTTGGGACCCATGGAGTAAAGGAGTAAGATATTAAAGAGTAGGGAAAAAGTATTGGAAAAAATGCTGCTATGGCTTCCAATAAATGTATAAGACAGTACTGATATAGAAAGAAGGCTGTATTTTTGTTAGAGTCTCAGGGATAATTACTTTAGCATTGCTTTGGCAGGGAGACATTCACTCCTGTGATTAAGGTTGTATCGGGTTATTTTCCCCCCCTACTGCCAGAAATGTAATGATAACAGTGTGTGGGAGATGGGGGAAGAAACACAAGAGGGGTGGATAATTTGGAGTTTAACCAAGATCCCAAACTGAAAGAAAAACTTTTTCTTCTTGCACTAGTTAAAACATAAATGGCTGGTATCATTTTTCTCTGCCAGTCTTTTCAAGGAATGGGGGCAGCTTGGGAAAAGATACGCGTCCAAAAAAAAAGAAAAAAAAAAAAAGCTATTTGTTTTTTGTTTGATAACATTGCCCTCTAGTGGTTATTTGAACTACTAGGTTTCTATGGTGTGATCTGCTGAGTTATCTATCTATCCTCTATTGGATGGTCATCATAACACCATTTTCCTGGGCTTGGTGTATATAAGGATGACAGCAGAAAACATTGTCTCTTTTGCATCGAGAAACATGACAATCACAAACAGAGGAAGCAGAAGAAATACTATTAAAATGTCCTAAAGTACACCTTCCAATCATTAGGCCAAGCCATAGGCTTTAGGAAAAAGCAGGATAGCCTACCCTTCAGGTTGACTTGTGGCAATCAGTCAAAGCAAGATGACCTTAGAAATCACAGACCGTTTAAAGGGACTGAATCACAAGAGAGGGAGGGTCCTACAAGCAACTGTAATATGCTTAAAATGGGATGGGTGACATAAGTTGCTCTTACCATTTTTAAAGTTGAGCAACTATATAAATACATTTTCCAGGACAGAAAAAAAAATAGAGGATTATTGATTAATATGGCTTGGACAAATGGGAGATAATAAGAATACTTTTAAATTCTCATTATGATATTGCTAGTTAATATAGAAGAAAAGAAATTATGTTTCTTAATTTGTTTCCTAATCTGAAAAATGAGTCCTTTGTGCTCCAAATATGTATAAGAGATGTGAAACCTGATAAGAGATGTGAAAATAAATAATCAACTCTGAATCGATTAGATTGTTTTTAGGTAATTATAGCATTTCAAGAGATCCAGAATGGGAATCTTCATATGGAACTAGCTAGATGACCTTAGGAAAATCTGTTTTTCTATACCACCTCAGTTTATTTATATATAAATGAAGGGTATTAGATTATAAGTAAATTCTCTTCCATTTATAAAAATCTATGGAATCTTCTGATTTTAAAATAATATTAAAAAGATTTAATGTAAAAGGTTCATTGTATTTAATTATTAAAGCATATTTTCTTATCTATGTAGAGTATGCTTGTTGCTAATGTGGAAACATAGACAGCTTCACTGGAAGGTGAATGGGAAGTTAAGTATAGCCTGAAGAAAGAAATGAGAGAAGGAATGGACATACTACCTTTCTAAGAACATGTTATTAATTGTAGAAGTACAACTTGGAACAAAGGCTACCTGACTTCATGATTTTCCCCCTTAAAAAAGATATTTTCTTCCCTGTAAGAAAAAAGAATGTCCACTTATTGAGAATAAAACTGGAAGTACCACGTTCCCTTTCTCTTTCTTTGTCTCTGTCTGTCTCTGTCTCTGTCTCTGTCTCTTTCTCTCTGTCTCTGTCTCTTCTCCTCCCCTCCCCCCCCCCCCCCGCCCCTGCAAATGACACCAAGAAAATTATAAATTTTCCATTGAAGCAGCTAGTTGGCACAGTGGATAAAGTGCTGGACCTGACATCAGGAAGATCCAAATTCAAAATTGGTCTCAGATACTTTCTATGTGAAACTGGGCCAGTCATTTAACTTCTGTCTGCCTTAGAGTTCTTATCTCTAAAATGAGAGTATTAATCACACCTTCCTTCTAGGGTTGTTGTGAACATAAAATGAGATAATATTTGAAAAGCATTTTGCAAGTCTTCAAGGATAGAAATGCTAATTATCATTATTCAATAACTATTACACAAATAGAGATGCTACAAGATCATTACTAACTTTAAGAAAAAAGTGACTCATGGAAATGAAGTGACTCATCAGTTCTATTTCTATTATTGAGAAATACCTGATATTTTCTAAAAATCAACAAAAAGTTATATGTGAAAGAAAGTTTTGTAGGACAGAAAAAAATCACCTACCACCAATCCTGAAATCAAGAGCACCTGAATTCAAATTAGGCCTATCATACTTACTAGCATAGCCCTGAAAAAGTCACTTAACTCCAATTCCCTTCACAAAGAAAGAAAATATTCAAAAGCAGCTTGTTTCTTGGTTATTCTTTTCTTTATTGACACTTCAAACTCCTAAATAAATCTTATTCCCAATATCATGGGTTTTGGCCTACTCTGAGGAGATCAGTATGCAAAACATTCAGACTTTTAAAATTCAGGAAATGACAAATATAGATCACCAGGCTTGTAGTTTAGAGGACCTGAGCTCAAATCTGACCTCGGACACTTAAAAACTGTGTAACCCTGAGGAAATAATTATAAAGAAAGCCGATCACCGCAAAATTGATGCTTTTGAATAGTTGTGCTGTAGAGTCCCTGACAGCAAGAAGCAATATTTTAAGCTATTCACCCAAAGGTCAAATACTAAAGCTAAAGCTTAAATACTTTGACCACAAAATGAGAAGATGGGACTCATTGGAAAAGATTCTGATGTTGGAAAAAAATAAAGACAAAAGAAAAGAAATAGTGGCACAGTGGAAAGAACACTGGACTTAGAAAAATCATCTTCATGACTTCAAATCAGGCTTCAGTAACTTACTTGGATGTATGAGCCTGGGCAAATCACTTATTTTTTTTTGCCTCAATTCCTCATCTCTAAAATAAGCTGGAGAAGGAAATGTCAAACCATTCCCAAATGAGGTCATGAAAAAGCAGAATGAACAATATTCATTTAGATAGATAAATGTCATGGACACAGTGAATGTGAACTTGGAAAGATTTTGAGAAATAAAGGAGGAGATAAAGGCCTGGGATGCTATGGTCCTTGGGATTAGGTAGAGTGAGACATGAGTGAACAACTGAACATCAACAATAATAGCAAGTCTTTCCTGACCCTTTATAACTCTATCATTGGATTATACTAAATATTTATATTATTTTCATTTTATTTGTATAGCATATAATAAATATATATTTATTGTGTATTATTTATATTATTGAATTATTGGGCATAAGCTTCTTGAGGCAAAATAGCATGTTTTTTACAAATATATATAAATATGTCTGTATGTATATCTTTATGCACACATATATAGATATACATATATAGTGTGCTTAAAACACCACAAGTGTTCTTAGTCTTACTGTCTCATTATACAAATGAGGATACTGAGGTACAGAGAGCATAAGTGGTTTGCTTACTTAAGATCACAGTCAGGATTCAGAACAATGTCTTTGATCTGATTCTAAAAACAGTAATTCTTCCATTATATTAGGTTGTAGAGTGGATAGAATGCTAGGCCTAGAATCAGGACGATTTCTCTTCTTGACTTCAAATCCAACCTCAGAAGGCAACTTAATAGTACACTGAATAGAGCACTAGCCCTGGAATCAGGAGGACCTGAGTTCAAATCCACCCAGAGATGTTTAACACTTACTAGCTGTGTGATTCTGTGCAAGTCACTTCACCCCAACTGCCTTACCAAAAAAAAAAAAAAAAAAAAAAAAAAAAAAAAAAAAAAAAAAAAAAAAAGAAAGAAAGAAAATCTAGCCTCTAAAACTTACTATTTATGTGAACTTGAAAAATTCACTTAATACTGTTTACCTCAGTTTCTTTACCTATAAAATAATTTGGAGAATTAGAAAACCAATCCATTAACTATGCCAAGAAATCCTCAAAAGAGGCCATGAAAAGTCAGACAGCTAAAAAAATTATTAAACAACATTGACTTCTCTTTAATTATGTAGAATTACCAATAAAGAAAAGTTCTATAAATTCTCACTAACTACACCATTTTAAATGGCCACAATGTTGGATCATAACGAGAGTAAAAAAAGGCATATTATTATTATTATTATTATAGGCAAGAAATTGAACTTAATGATGCCTTAGATTGGAAGGGCCATTGTAGTTGGCTATGGGAAAATTAATCATGGTGCACTTTCTCCCCCTAGTGGCATCATTGAATATTAAGGTTTCAGAGACTGAATCATCAACGTCCTAATTAGACATAAAAGTGTATTACAATGTCTCAAAAGAATTCCAGGTAGAGAATTCAGAGTATTCAGAGTAATACCATGTTCTATTGTGGAAAAGATTATTCAAGAGTGGATTTAAAGGATTTTCACACAATACATTCATTCCTAGAACTGTATCATTCTGATTCTTTGGGAGTGGGAATTATATCCAATACAAGTAAACTGATTTTTCCCTAATCTGTAAAGTTGTCTCATTCCTGTTCCCCCAGAAGAGATAATATATGTGAGAACATTTTTAAAACTACATAGAATTATAAAATAATAGTTGAGATCATAATCATAATTGTCATTGAGGTATAGTAGAAAGAGTGATTGATTTGGAAGTTTGGAACTTGGACTAAAGTTTCTTGCTGTGCTAATTACTATCTGTGACCACAAGAAAGTCATTTAATCTTCCTCATTTAGATGGTAAGTGAGACATCATAGATGCCCTCTATATTCCTTTCCACGTCAATTATGAAATGATTATTGAGAGCTTTGGAAGCTGCTGAATGCTAAACAAAGGTAACAGTGTTGTTTTTCTTCTTAGCAATAGTGAACAATCAAAATAGGTTAATAGTCTATTGCAGAAATTTTTATACTATTGTGGAATCGTGGAAGATTGGGTTAAGGCTAAGGATACCTACAATGAAATCATGGCTCTGATCATTACTGGCTGTATGACCATGGGTTAATCACTTGTTCTCTTAATCTCAGTTTCTTTATCCATAAAATAGAATTCACAATGTTTGTATTGACTAAATTTTAAGCACTTTGTAAATATGAAAATCCTAGAAAAAGAGTTGTTATGATTAAAATACAACTGATGGACAGAACAAAAGATGGACAAAGCTCTCAAACAATTGCATTATTTTAAATACATGCACAACATTGGATTAATGTAAGGTGCTAGTCAGATCACTTGATATCCTGAAAGATTACTAAAAGTGGGAAGTGAATAAGCATTCTTATAATGTCCACCATATGTCAGGTTTTGTAAAAATAATATTTTATACTATACTCACAACTATCCTATGAAGCAGATATTCTTATTATTTTTATTTTATAGTTAAGAAAACTGAGTCAAAGCTTAAGTGATATGGCCAAGGTCATACAATTAGCTACTGCTCTGAAGCTGGATTTGAATTTAGGTCTCCTTGACTCCAGATCCAAAAATATACCACTTGGCCCAAAACAAATAAAACAAGGAAAAAATTTAAAGCAAAATATTACAGAAAAGTAAAAAGTAGAGAAGAGGAAAACTATCCCCATCCTTCCCACACACCTATTGTTTGACTTTCTGAAACACAAAAACAAAACAAAAATAAATGGCTCACATTGTTTACTAGAAGAAGAAAAAATAAGAAAGAAGACTGTTTCTATGAGCCAAAATTAGTCCCTCAAATGCCTTGGATCATAGTTTCTATCTACTTCCTTTGGAATTTGGATTGGATGATGGTTAAGATTCCTTCTGGGTCTAATATTCTATGAAAATAAATAATTGGTGTCTTCCTTATACTCTTGGGAAGAACAAGGCAACACAGCTGGACATAAAACATTTTGAGTTTAACAGGGATCAAAGACTTAGACTGAAGAAATGAAGGTCCTGAGGTGAAATTTTTATTTGGATGACACAATGTCTGTGCTTAAAGAGTTAGAAATTATAGGCAAGGAAATTGTAGGCATTTCTCGGGAGAGTTACTTCACTCAACAGACATTTCATTCAACAACCATTAATAAAGTACCTACTATATGCAAGGCTAGGCACACAATAATATGTATTACAAAAGCCCTGCTCTCAAGGAACTAATAATCAAGCTAATAAGGAAGAAAGCTGTATACACAAATAATGATGGCATGAGGGAAATAGCCTAAGTGCAAATGAGACATCCAAGCTCATGAAATGTGCCTAACTTAAAGAGAAATATGTATTATGCTTAAAAGGTTTCAGTATTGCTACTTTTTTAAAAGCCTGCAAGATAATTATAAGAAATCACAACAATTAGTGCACAAAACCTCCTTTCCCAGTGTGCTTTATAAGACTCATAAGGCTTTTCAATAATCCCCTTGATATACTGGAGGTGATAAGTGTCCTATCTGTTGCGGGAGTGAAGAACTGAATTTAAACATAATGAGTAATACCTGCCCCTCAGCAAATGGGGAATTTTCAACTCAGGTCTGGAACAATGGTCAGCCAACAATAGAATCTTGAAAGTAATTATCTGGTGAAGTAATTCCAATGAGAATCCTAGAAAGACCAAAACAAAAAACAGAAGATAAATAATCAGAAGTAGAAACAAATAGTGAAGGAATATAAGAAGAAAAAGGGAATAAGGAAAAAGAAAATGAGATAGACACAGAGACAGAGACAGAAAGAGCAGAGAGATAAAGAGACAAAGAGACAAAGAGATGGGGGATAGGGAGGAAAAGTAATGTCTTGCATATGTGGAGTTTATTAATTTCAAAAAGAAAACTTCATATCTATTATCAATTGTCCTATTATCTTCTTTAAGGAGCACCTTAAAGTGTGAAACCCAGAAACCCTGTAAAGGGTAAGTGGACAGTACTATTAAGGGACAGGTCAGTTCTCTGAAAGCCCCCACAGTTGTGAATCATAACACACTTGAAAGAATTGCAAATTAGCCTTTACTGACCCAGATGTTGTGAATTGGGAATGAAATAAATGGGAAGCAAGAGGGAAAAGGAGAGAAATCAAGAGAATGCAGCTGCCTCTTAGTCTCCTTGTATCATTATCGTTATCATCCTTTCACATGAAGGGATCTATTCTGTTGGTCAGAATTAGATCCCTAGCAGCCACTAGCAGGTTGCTCCTGTAGTCCTGGATCTGGAGGTAAATGGCATGAATTTGAATATTGTTTCTCTATTTATCACTTCTCTTAGCAACAGTTTCCTCATCTATAAAAAAGGGGGGATTGAATTGTGTACATGATAACTAACATCCCTTTCCTTCTTTAAGATAATGATCAAAATATGGATAAAGCAGGTGTTATCATTTCTGTTTCATAAGTGCTGAAAGTGACATAAAGGGAGCATCTTCAAAGAGAAAGGAAACTACACTTATGAATCTTAGAGATTTGGATAGTAATTTTAATTCTATCATTTATTTGTGATTATTGTAGTTGTTGTTTGACCTTCATTCTTGAAGAGGACCATGACTGACTTTGGAATGAAGAAACTCTGGCAAGGAGGTAGATGACAAGCTTTATTAAGTGCTTGTTGACGTGGCTTGTGTAGATACCAGATGATGGTAAGTACCATAAGTTGGGGTTTGGACATGTGAAGAATTCACAGTGGCCATTCTCTTTGGCAAAAGGTAGGTTTATTTAGGGAAGAAGTTCCAGGCAAAATGAAGGGATACAATAGACACCGGGGATGGCAAATATGGCATGGAGTATAAGAGCATCATGAAAGACAAGTTCCTTTTTGGAACTTGCAATTGCCCAGCATCAAGGAAACATCCCATGAGGTTAGTGCATGTCCTTAGCTGGCAGACTAAATCCTGAAAGAGACTTAGCATTCTAAAAGAGTTAGTTAGCTATAAGGAGAAGTGGGTTTGAGAAGCATAGTGGAGTTAGGAGAAATACCACAAGGGTAAGGAGAAAGACACCATGAGACACTGTGCTGTGGAGTGACCCAAAAGAAGTCAGTGGCCATTAAATAAATTTAGAGGGGAAATTTAACCTGAGGGACATGACTGAAATTTACAACAGAAAATAGCAAAGTGAAGTTGCCCAAGATCCCTAGAGATGGTAGGTCTCAGGGTTTGACATAACTTGGATTTCTGATTGGATGAACTCTAGAGTGTGGTACCACAAAACTAAACTGATCTCTATTAATACTTTCTCCCTGCATGCCTCAAGGATCAATTCTTCAGTTTCTCTATGTCCAACAAACTATTCAGAATTTCATCACAACACATGACTATCTTAAAAAATGGGATTATACAAAATTGTATGAATAAAAATTCAAGCATAAAGAAAATCAATCTTTTCCCCTAAGATGCTTACATTCTAATGGGGGAAAACAACACATAAAAAAGACCTGAAAAGTATCTACCTGGGTGAAGGAGTGAAAATGCCCACAGAAAGGGTAGGTGGCAATGTCTAGAGGAGTGAAGAGGAGAATGATATGGCTGTTATGCTGGATGGATGGTCTAGGATGAAAGACCCCCAGATGCTGAGCAAAGTTCCAAGTGTAGACTAGCTCACGATGGCAAAATCAGAAGCAGAGCCTTTTAAGTAGAATGGAAACCTAAAGACTTCCATTGAAAGATTGTTTATTGTTAAAGTTTTATATCCTCTAAATTTGTTACCCCAAGTCCCAATTCTTCCCATATCACTGTAGTTTCATCTTGGCTCTAAAAATTTAAATTTAAATTCAATTTTACTTCTTAGCTCCCTTAGACAAAATCAAAAAAAGCTACTAAGTTTAGCTTTTGTTCTCAGCAATTCTTTGCATCTCTATTATGTCTCTTACCTTTAAACTTGAAAAATAATCTCATATAATTATACTTTAAAGTATTAATAGCTCAAAATATTCCTTATTCAAGACTTTTGGTCATTTCCTTGCCATGCTACCGAAACTCCAGTCATCAGTCTTATCTTTTTCCAATACCTAAACTTTAAATTCCACACTTAGATCCCTCAATTCTGATAATTAAACTTTTACCCACAACTAGGACTTCATGATGCTCTTAAGATATCTCTATATTATGCTGCTACTTGCTTTTCTCCCCACACTCCCACACCCTCATTCCACCTTCTCTTTTTGTACTGCTTTCCCTCATTAGTAGGTTAGACCCATGATCTTGTTTACTTGCATTTACATCCTCAGAGTTTAGCACAGTCTGGCACCTAATAAATACTCAAGGAAGTTTATCCATCTATCAATTTATTTGTCATCTATTATCTATGAACTGTTCATCTATAGATAGATTGATCCAATCTGTCTAAGCATTCCTCTGAATATTTCAGTTTTAACTGTTGTTTCTTGACCTATGTACTAGTTCTGCAGAAGACAAATAAGATTATCTGGTACTCCCATCTCTTTAAGAAGCTTGCCACATTTTGTTTTGATTCACACAGTCCAAAGCCTTAATGTACTCAATGGAGCAGAAGTAGAGGCTTTTCTGGAACTCTCTTGCTTTCCATAATATAATAAATGCTGGCAATTTGGTCTCTAGTTTCTCTGCCTCTTTGAAAATCAACTTCTATTTATAAGTTCTAGCTTCACATATTACTGAAGTCTAGCTTGCAGAATCTTAAATATATTCTTGCTAGCAAGAAATGGGCAAAATTGGTGAGCATTTTAAAGGTCACTCTTTTGTATTTGCCTTTATTTTGTTGTTGTTGAGGACATTGAGGTTAAGTGACTTGCCTAGGGTCACACAGCCAGGAAGTGTTAAGTGTCTGAAGCTAGATTTGAACTCTGGTCCTCCTGACTTCAGGGCCAATACTCTATCCACTGCACCATTTAGCTACCCCACCATATTCCTTCTTTAAAAAGTGGCTATAAACTGATCATTTCTAATCCAGCAGCCACTGTTGACTTTTCCAAATTTGCTATAGAGTACAGGCCTTTAAAAGCATCCGTTTTAGGATTTTAGTTAGAATTTCATGACCTACTATTGTCTCTATTGGCAGAAATACTTCTTAAGGCTCACTTCACTTCAATCTCCTGGACATCTGGCTCTAGATCTGTAACCACACTATCATGGTTATCAGTGATATTAAGATCTTTCTTCTGTATATTCTTGCCACCTATTTTTAATCTCTTTTGCTTCTGTTAAGTCCCAGCCTTGTAGTTTTTTTTTTATAATCATGTCCATTTTTTTGTATGAAACATTCCCCGATATCTCTAATTTTCTTAAAGATACCTTGTCTTTCTCATTCTTTTTTGTTTTGTTGTTGTTGTTGCTAATTCTTTGCTTTGCTCATTCAAGCAAACCTTTTTAAATCTCTTCTGCATTCCTATAGAATGAATTCTGCATTCAGTTGGGAACACCTTTCACTTTCTCCTTTGCCTTTCATTTTCCTTCTTTCCTCAGCTATTTGTAAAAACTCATCAGACATCTATTAGGCCTTTTTTGCTTTTTTTTCTTTCTAGTTTTTGTTATTATTGTTGCTGCCTTTTGTACTATATTGCAAAGCTTTATCAATAGTTCTTCAGGAACTCTATTAGATCTAATCTCTCAAATGTATCCATTGCTTCCATTTCATAATCATAAGAGATTTTATTTAGGTCATGCTTAAACAATCTGATCATTTTCCCTATTTTCTTTAATTTAAGTCTGGATTATGAATTAACTCACGATCTGAGCCACAGTTAGCTCCTGGTTTTGTTTTAACTGACTGGATAAAGGGTTTTGGTTTTTTTTTGTCCCATTTTTCTTCCCCCATGCAAAGTATATAACCATTCTGGTGATGTCCATGTGTAGAGTCAACTTTTGGCATTATTGAAAAAGTGTTTGCTATCATCAAAGTTATCTTAACAAAACTCTTATTATTCTTTGCCTCACTTCCTTTTGCACTCCATATTCAAACTTGCCTGTTATTCTATTTATATTTTGATTTCCTACTTTAGCATTCCAATTCCTCCGTAATAAATGTGGCATTTTGGGAGTAGTTACTTCTAAAAGATGTTGTAGATCTTCATAGAACTAACTTCAGCATCAGTAGCATCAGCAATCAGCAATTACTACTTGGATTACTGTGATGTTGAATGGTTTGTCTTGAAAGCAATAACTCATTCTATCATTTTGGAGATTATACCCCAGTACACTTTTCTCACTCTTTCATTAAATATGAGGCTATAAGGGCTATTTTATTTCTTCCAAGGGATTCTTACTCACAATAGTGTATGTAGTGATCATTTGAATTAAATTAACCCATTCCCCTCTATTTAAGTTTACTGACATCCAAGATGTTGATGTTAAATCTTTCAATCTCTTGTTTGATCATATCCAGCTTTCCTTGGTTCATAAATATTACATTCCAGCTTCCAATACAATATTGACCATTATAATATCAGACTTTTGTTTTGTCACCAGTTACATCCGCAGCTAAGTTTTTCAGCTTTGGTCCAGCTGCTTCTTTCTTTCTGGCACTACTTGTAGTTGTCCTCCAACTCTTCCCCAGTAGCATATTAAATACCTTTCAACCTGAGGGGCTCATCTTATAGTGCTGTATGTTTTATCATTTTAAAACTATCCATGGGACTTTCTTGGCAAAGATTTTGGAGACATTTTCCATTTCCTTCTCCAGTAAATCACCTTTTATCAGAACTCTGTATTAAGATCTGGTGGTCTCGGATAATTCTGCATGACATAGCTCATAGGCAGTGATCCAGGAGGTAACCCTGTGAGGTAGGTACTATTATTATTTACTTTTTTAGAAATGAGGAATTTGAGCAGAGTTAATTGATTTGCCCAGTGTCACACAGCTAGAAAGGACCTGAAGGCAGTTTTGAACTCAGATCCTCTTGACTTCTTGATCTGCACCACAATGTTTTTTTCAGTACAGAATAGCAAATGCCAGAATATCTCAAAATAAAAATGAGACTAATTCTAGAGAATGGAATAAAGATGCTTATCTAAATTTGTTCAGAATTCTGTCCACTGTATTGCCTTCTTCTAAGGAAGTGAATATCAGTGAAGGAAATCTGAGTTAATATTGTACTTTTGATACCCTCTTGCATATAAGAAACAATGGGGAAAAAAAGGAGATGAGGGAGAATTTAAAGTGTATAATTAGCACAAAGTATATTGTTATTATGATGAGGGGGAGATCTTTGTTTACATACTAAATTAATGGTTGAGACATGAAATCTCCAGCTTATAGCTTCATCTGGTAACAATTTTTTATAATTGTTCCAATAATATGAAAAGATCACAATTATTCCATATTTGATGGCGTCACAGTGTCATGTACTATCTCATGAGTAAAACTGGAGAGTTTTTTACTTCCTTTGAATCTATAGTCACCATGAGAAAACAGTTATGGAAAAGTTTTGGGGTTTTTTTTTAAGTAGTATGGAACTACAGTAGTATAAAATATCTTAAGAACTGCATTGAAAAATTATAGTATTCAAGACATATGAAGGAATTGCTAAGATCTCTTATGAATGCTCCAAAACGAACAAGGATTTCCTCGTCAATATAAAAGACTATTGCTATATGAAAATATGCTGTGCTCCTAGCTCACATATGAAATGCATCATAAAGATTTTAAGTGAGATTAACAAATGCCAGAATGTTTCAAAATAAAGATAGAAGATTAATTCTAAAGTCTGAAATAGAAATAGCTGTCCAAGAATTTCAATTTGGATAAGTAACAACAGATATATTTGTGTATGGTGGACTAAAGATAATTGGAACACCCAACAGTATAGTCAGGCAGTAAAAATCCATCAACATTTTTTAAAAATGTATTTCTATGTTTTAAAATTGAGGAAAGGGGCATAGTCATTAGGAAATAAGCTAATACTATATATATTGTCATTTTCTTCATAATTCTTCCTTTACTTCCTTAAATACAGTGCTCTCCTGATATTATTATATGATACTACATCATGCAATTCTACTTTGAGGCAGTTAGCTGCTAGACCTGGAATCGGGAAAACAAGTACAAATCCAACATCAGGCAGTTCTCAACTGAATGTCACTGGATAAGTCACCTAACTTTAATCTGCCCCAGTTTCTTCATAAGGATAAAAACAGCAACTATTTCCTAGAGTTCATTTGGGTCTCAAATAAGGCAATATTTGCAGAGTTCTTTGGAAACCTTAAAGTACTATATCATCACTAACTATTAATATTAGTCATTTACATAGCACCTTGGAGTTTGATTTAAAAAATATATGACATTAAGCAGAAATAAATGATGTAGATGAGAAATTTAGATGCTGGGAAAATCTCTGTGACTGAAATACAAATGAAATAAGAATAAGAAGAGCAATATATTTAAATGAAGAGAATGCCTAAAGGGATAACTAAGTGTCACAATGGATATAGTTGTGGTCTGGAGTCAGGAAGACCTATTTGAGTTCAAAGTTGGCTTCAAAGGAGCAGCTAGATGACATAATGGAGAGAGTAGTAGCCCTGAAGTCAGGAGGACTTGAGTTCAAATGTGGCTTCAGACACTTGACACTGCCTAGCTGTGTGACTCTGGGCAAGTCACTTAACCTCAACCTCAACAACAAAGAAAGAAGAACTGGGTTCAAATTTGGCCTTAAACAATTACTAGTTGTGTTATCTTAAAAAAGTTATTTAACATACCTGCCTCAGTTTCATTATAAAATGGGTATAATAAAAGCATCTACCTTTCATTGTTCTTGTGACCATCAAAAGAGTTATCTGTAAAGTGGTTAACATAGGACCTAGCACTGTATGGTGCTATATAAGTTTTAGCTAGTGATAATATTAGTAGTAGAATAGTACTAGATATAATAATAGTAGCAGAGGAGTCATGTAGTAGTAGTAGTAATAGTAGGGATATGGGACTGCAAGGGTAGATTACTACTTTTGCCACACCCAAAATGAAGATGCTAAGAGCCTGAATGAAGCCTCTCTGAAGAGTTCTTTCATTCTATCAAATACAGTGTACTTTTCAAAACAAAACAAATATATAAGAACTTGGAGTGCATTGCAGATGTTCACACATAGCCATTGCTATAAACTGTATTTTACATGGAAGGAAGGAAATAAATATTGATTAAATGTCTGTCTATGTGCCTGGCATGTAGCTAAGTGTGTTATGGATATTATATTATTTATTCTTCATAACAACTCTGGTAGACAAGTGCTATTACTATCCCCATTTTATAGGTGAATAAATAAAGGTTAGTGGAGTTTAAGTGACTTGTTTAGTGTCAGACAGCTACTTAATGTCTAAGGTCAAGTTTGAACTCAGATCTCTTCAATATCCAGCCCAGCATCCTATTTCCTGTACTACCTAATTGCCTCTATATTATGGTCTTTGCAATAATATCTCATTTTATTTCTGACTACCATCTCCCTCAGTCTGTCCTCCTTTTTTCAGCTTCACCCCACCTTTCACTTTCTATTTCTACTCTCCCTTCTAACAGCCTCCCCCTTTGCTTTCCCCTTTGCCTTCCTACTTCCTTATAAAGAGAGACAAATTCTATACCAAATTAAATATGCATGTTGTTCCCTCTTTGAGCTAAATCCAATGAGATAATAATAATTCTTTTCTCTTCTTTCCCTCAACTGTAACAGGTATTTTGAACCTCTTTATGAGACATAATTTACCCCATTTTATTTCCCCTTTTCCTCTTCTCTCAGTCCAATATCTTTTCCACTCCTGATTTCTTTTTGAAATCACATTAAAGTTAACATACTTATACTCTAAGTATACCTCTTCTGACTGTCCTGACAAAAATATAGCTATCAAAAGTATATAGGGATGTAAACATTTTAAACTTTAAAAACAGTTTCTCCAGCTTCTGGGATAAGAACTCACTATTTCACAAAAATTACTCGGGAAATTGGAAAATAATATATCAGAAACTTGGTATGAAGTTCTCACACACCATACCAAAATAAGGTCAAAATGTGTATCTGATTTGGGCATAAAAGGAGGATACCATAAGCAAATTGGGACAGCAAGGAATAATTTACCTATCAGATCTTTGGAAAAGGGAAGAATTTGTGACCAAAAAGAACAAGAGAACATTATGAAAGGCAAAATAGACAACTTTGATTATATCAAATTAAAAAAAAATGTTTGCACAAACAAAACCAACAGAAACAAGATTTAAATGGAAGTAGAATCTGAGGAGGAAAAGTTACAGCCAGTGTTTCTGATAAAGGTAGTCTTATTTCTAAAATATATAAAGAACTATGTCAAATTTATAAGAATTCAACTCATTCCCCAATTGATAAATGGTCAAAGGATATAAACAAACAATTTTCAGATGATCAACTTATATCCATCTATAGTCATATAAAAAAATTCTCTAAATCACAATTGATTAGAGAAATGCATATTAAAAAAAAAAAAAACCTGAGATACCACCTAACAACTCTCAGACTGGCTAAGATGACAGGAAAAGATAAAGATAAACATTGGCAGAATGTGGAAAAACTGGGACATTAATGCAGTGTTGATAGAGTGGTGAAATGATCTAATCCGTCCAGAGGGCAATTTGGAATTATGCCCAAAGGGCTATAAAATTGTGCATATCCTTTGACCCAGCAGGGCCATTACTGGGTTTGTCTCCCAAGGAAATCATAAAAAAGAGAAAAAGATCCATATGTAGCAATTCTTGTTGTGGTGGCAAAGAATTGGAAAATGAGTAGATGCCCATCAATTGGGGAATGGTTGATTTAGAAGTCCATTCAAAGGCTTGATATTGCATTGATTCTGAGGGAAGTTGGAAAGGCTTTCCCACTGTGCTAGGTAGGCCTAGCCAAGCAAGTCCTGCCTATTGTATGAGATTCAGGGGCTCACAACTTGTCTTCTTGAGTTGAGTTGGAGATATCACATTGGTATGCTGATCTACTGGTGTTCTGAACCAGAATAGAGTAGCTAACACTAACAGAAGAGCCTCCTACTAGATTCACTACTCCAGGATTCCCTGCACAAGGCCTCCCTGGGCCCGGCCTTTCCATGTTCCATTTGCTCTGGGCCATGTTACCACCTGCCCAATGAGACAGAGCTTTCCTGATGATTTTCCAACCTATCTTAAACTAGAAAATTATTATACTCCAAATGTCTGAAATATCACTCCAAAATTCATTCGGAGGTTTGATATAGCATTGATTCTGAGGGAAGCTGGAGAGAGCTCAGGCAATGTCTTCTCTCTGCCATTTTGACTTCCAACTCATTTTCCTAAATGTAAGCATATTCCTCCCATGATTATAGAATTATACTATATAGTCTATCATTATGCTTACTTGAACATATGGAAAATGGCCAATTAAACATAAATAAATAATAAAATTTTAATGATTAAAAAAAAAAAAAAAATCACAGTACAATGACAGTCCAAGAAAAGTAGTAGACTTTTATAACTCAATCAATCCAATTTTACTTTATTTATCACCAGCATGAAAGAGATTTTGGAAATTAATTGTTGAAGACAAAAAGAAGGTACAGAGAAATGTGACATGAATGTTTTGTATTGCTTAATCCCCTGAAAACTATCTTAGGGAAGATCCCATAACTCTCAAAATCTTTGTCAGTTGTTAGAGGGCAGAATTAGGGAAACAAAGTTAGAGAAGGGAAAGACAGCACTTTGTTCTGATAATCTTGTTGAGGACACCAGCTTCCCTTCTGTTCTGAGACTTTGAAGCCCACTTAAGCAGTAAGTTGTTGTTCAGTTATATGGAACTCTTTGTGAGCTCCTGGGTCATAGTATGTACCTGGATGTTCTGTTCTCCATTGTATCTGGAAGTCTGTTTGAGTGTTTTGTTTCTTATATCCTTGATACTGTATATCCTTCTTATACTATGGTATCCCCTTTTCATTTTACTTTCAATCTTTTCCAACATCAGGGTGTTTTCCGATGAGTCTCATCTCCTCATGTGACCAAATCATTTAGGCTTCAGCTTCAGTATTTCATTTTCCAATGAATAGCTTAGACATTTAGATAGCCCCAAATTCTGGGTCAGAGTTTCTACACTGGCTTTCGCATTGCAGAGGTGAATGTTTGCCAAGAGGAAAACAGGAAACCTAAGTAAAATCTCTGTGAGGCAGAGTAAAGTATTCTGAGCAATCTTATTCCACACAGCCATCTTTGAGCCTGGAATTGAAAGGGATCATAGAGACCATCTAATCCAACAACTATGTTTTAAAGATGAGTAAATCCTATACACTCTGGAAGAGGTAAATGGTTCACCCAATCAGACAGGTAGTAGGTGATGAAGGCAAGACTTAAACCCCTCCATGTCTTTCCACTACACTATCCTGTTATATAAAAAGAAAAAGGGAGGAGAAATTCTTAAAATTGTATTTTATTTTATTTTACTCTGAAATTAAACACAAAAGAAAATGGATGTTTATATTATATAATAAAATGGAAAAAGATTGCACCTAAAAGTGTGAACTTCTATTGTAGTTCTTTATTTTTTTGATCTTAAGATTCCATTCTTAAAAATTTTTGAGAATCTCAAAGGGCTTTTGTTTATGTAGGTTATGTCTTCTGAAATTTATCATTTTAGAAATTAAAACATCATAGTATTATTATGAAAATTGTAAACCTCTAGGCATCCCTTTCTGAGAACTGTTTTAGTGGATTAACCACTCTGATGCTATCCTAAGATGAAGATTTATGGAAATGATTATTCACAGGGTTATATTAACTCTGAAATTTAACATTAAACAATGTAGGGAAGATTATGATGATGGATTTTAGTAAGAAAATGACTTTATATCTGAGTTTTCTTATGAAGCACTTATGAAGAATTTTCATGTTAAAAAAATGGTAAAATAATCGTGCCAGAAACAAAATAGTCTCTTCTTATAAGAGGAGCAGACTTTAATCTGAGGGAAATAAGAAATAAAAGATTAAAAAGAGTAACAGATAAAAAAGACAAAATGGTACAAGTTTGAAACTTAAAGAAAGCCATAGATACATGGTCAAATAATGTGAACAGTTTGCAAAAGAATAATTTCAAACAACAATATGAAAAAAAAGGTTCTTCAAATCACCAATCAGAAGAAAAAATAAATTTAAAGAAGTCTGAGATTTAATTTCACAATCAGCAAAATGGGCAACATGACAAAAGGGAAAAAGGCAAGGTTAGAGATGCTATGGAAAGACAGGTATTCCAACAACATTAAGTTATAGATTTTTACAACCATTTTAAAAAGTGATATGATCTTACATGAACTGATGCTAAGTGAAATGAGCAGAACCAGGAGATCATTATACACTTCAACAACAATACTATATGAGGATAAATTCTGATGGAAGTGGCTATCTTCGGCAATGAGAAGATTCAATTCAGTTCCAATTGATCAAGGATGACCAGAAGCACACTACATCCAGAGAAAGAACACTGAGAAATGAATGTGGACTGCTTGCATTTTTGTTTTTCTTCCCAGGTTATTTTTACCTTTCTGAATCCGATTTTTCTTGTGTAACAAGAGAACTGTACAAATATGTACATATATATTGTATTTAAGATATATTTTAACATGTTTAACATGTATGGGACTACCTATCATCTAGGGGAGAGGGTAGAGGTAAGGAAGGGAAAAGTTAGAACAGAAGTGATTGCAAGGGACAATGTTGAAATATTACTCATGCATATGCTCTGTCAATAAAAAGTTATAATAATAAAAAAGTGATATGATCTAAATTTTTCACACTGTGACTTAGAATTACCACTACTTACATAAAGACTTTTGTGAATTAGTGTAAAGGTAATTAAATTTAGAAAACAAAAGTCAAAATAATAATTTAAATGAAAAGAGCACTTAGAGTAAACCAAATGCTATATAATTATAATGACCAATTTTGACCTCAATGAAAAAATGAAGGGATGTTCCCCTCTCTAAGATGTGCTGTGATTTTGCTTAATTGTTAATTCTGTTAACTGGAAAGACTGACTGGGGTTTAGGGGATAGGAGGGAAATTATCTAGAAATAATTTCATATAAAACCAAAAGGAGCAATTAATTTTATTATTGTTAAAGCCATACATATTTCTTTCAGATTTAAGATTAAGAGAGGAAGAAAATGTTATAGAATTTGAATCCACGTTTCCTGATTCCAGGTCCAACACTCTGTCCATTGAGCCACTTAGCTGCCCTCCAATTTTGAACATAGTTTCTTTCACATAGTGCATCCTACTTTCAGAGCACTCAGTTGTTACGAAGTTTTCCCTTAAGTTAAGCTGAAATCTGTCTTTGCATAATTGCTACCCATTGCTCCCAGTTTGTTCCACCAGAACCAAGAAAAAACATGGTACATACTTTATGTTATTTGGAGACTACTTTCAATCTAATTAAAGGGCCAGAGGGCTAGACTGCTAATCAGTTATGGTAATAAGGGGATAAAGGAAGACATTCCCCTTATCCTTAGGTTCTGGAAGAAGTCATTGATGTAGTTACATGAAGTACTTGTCTGACATTAGTTTCTGGAAACTCTGCTGTTGTTCAGTCATTTTTTAGTCATAATAAATTCTTCATGATCCCATTTGGGATTTTCTTGGAAGAGCTATTAGAGTAGTTTGCTGTATCTTTCTCCAGATCATTTCACAGATGAGGAAACTGAGGCAAGCAGGGTTAAGTGATTTGCCCAGAGTAATCCAGCTAGTAAGTGCCTGAGGCCATATTTGGACTCAGGAAGATGAGTCTTCTTGATTTAAGGCTTGGTAGTCTATCCACTGAGCTATCTAGCTGCTTGATTGCAGGAATTGATCATCCTTAAGGAATTAAATAGATTCCTCCATTCTTCCATGCTATTTTGTATTGCCTAATCTGGTGATGTCCTTCCTAAAATGTGATATACCAAAGTATTAACATTATTACAGGCTGGTATAACTAAGAACACAGAAGTGTTATCATTTCCTTTGTCCTGGATATTGCTTTGATTAATGAACTTTAACATCATTAGGTTTCTCCCCCTAGCCATGTTATACTAGCTATATTAGCATTATGCTAATATCAATTCCAGGCTCAGACTGAAGGTTAATTAAGAAGGAGTCTCTAAATAGATCATGTTAGTATCCAACCATAGTATCATAGGACCAATATTAAACAAGTGACTTGAGATATGCTAAACTATTATATTTTTCATCCATTCTTGAACCTCCCTTTTCTCCACTGTCAGATTCCCCAGGTAACATTTCTTTAAAAATGCTACACAGAAAGTTCAACGTTTTATAGAATGTGTATGTTATAGAATATTATTGTTCCATAAGAAACGATCAGCAGAATTATTTCAGAAGAGGCCTGGGGAGACTTATGTGAACTGACACTAAATGAAGTGAATGGAACCAAGAGAACATTGTATACAGTAGCAACAAAATTATGTGATGATCAACTCTGATGAACATGGCTCTTTTCAACAATGACGTGATTCAGGCCAATTCCAAAGGCTTTATGATGAAAAGAACCATCTGCATTCAGAGAGAGGACTCTGAGGACTGAATGCAGATCACAACATAGCACTCGCACCTTTTTTGTTGTTGTTTGCTTGATATTTTTTCTTCCTCAATTTTTTTTTCCTTTTTGACCTGATTTTTCTTGTGCTCTATAATAAATGTGAAAATTTGTATAGAAGAATTGCACATATTTAACATATATTTGATTGCTTACTGTCTAGGGGTGGGGGTGAAGGGAAGAATGGGAGAAAAACTTGGAACACAGGGTTTTGCAAGGTTGAATGTTAAACTATCTTTGTGTGTATTTTGAAAACTAAAAGCTATTATTAAAAATAAAAATAAAATAAAAAGAATGTTCAACTTTTAAATCTTAGAAATTATTGCAGAGCAAAAGAAGGGAAGAGGTTGGGAGTAGGGATGACATGGAAAAAAATCTGTAACTTTCTCTCACCATAGATACTGTTAGGCAATTGGCTGGCACAACTAGGTAAGAATTAACTGCTGCTCTCCAGGTTTAATTGTTTATCATGGTATAGGCATATTAGGTACTGGGGATTCAAAGACAAAATTGAAAAGGCTCCTCTTCTCAAAGAGCTCACATTCAATTTATACCTCACACACATACTACCTCAATGAATATGAACAAATCATTAAACCTTGCAAAATCTAGTTCTCTTCTTTTTTTAAAGCTTTACTTTCAGTAAAGTTGAAAGTATTAATAATACTTTAACACCCGTGGAAATAATTATGTATTTAGAATCAGAGGGACTGGGGCCTTAATCACAACTTTACCACTTACTACCTACAAATAGAGACAGGTATCTAACATGGACATTTCCTGAAATGGGAGGATTGACCTATTGAAGTCTAAGCTCTCAAGTTTTGATTCTATGACAATATCATGAGGAGAAACTGTTTTGTAAACTTTGCATACAGGTAGATAACAGATGTAAGTTGTTTTCATAATATTAGTACTTTTTTTTTTTTTTTTGGCTGTGCAGTGCCAAAAATGCTATAAGTTCTGAGACAAAGTCTTTTCAACATAAGACAAGTACTCAAATATTCAGCATGGTGTGACAGGAAAACAGGCCTGGAGAAAATGAGGTCAGAATAAAAATTAAGAGTATAGAAAGTTAAGTTCTGGGCCCCAGGTGGATCTTACTGAAACACAAAGGCTTGCTAGGCTTTTGACTATAACATTACCACAGAAGGAATCCTAATTTCCCAAAAGAAAATCCAAAGATACTAAGTAGCCCAAAAAGTAACAGTGGGTGATAAAGGACACCCAGATTATCATAGTTTAAAGAGATCATTGCATGCCATTAGCTGAATCCAGAATCCACTGTGTTCTGAGTCATTGGTTCATGAGTACAGATTGTCCATGAGACCAGATGTTGTCACTGGGGCATTTCCCAGTGAGTTTAGCATTAGGACCATTGGGAAAGAAAAGAGAACACTCCAGACCATGTTATGCTCCTGGGTCAAATGATGGGAATTCAGTGTATTTGTGAGAATATCAAAATGGACAAGAGTTTATAAGAAATCCAATTAAAGTAGCTCAGTAGGGAACTTTACAAAGTTCAAGGGTAGGAAGAACAAATGCATACTTATCAATCCAAACAGACTGGAGAGTTTGAAACTAGATGAGGAGCAAAGAAATCAGCATTTTCATTCTATTATGGAGGAACTGTGGTTTAACCCATGGGAAACAGGACAAAAAGATTTCATTCTAAGGTTTGCTACTCCAGTTGTATTTCTTACATTGCCTTATAAGTAATAAATCCATTCTTTCCTTTGTATTTTTCACTATGGACACAAAAACACATAGGACTTGTGAGTCACTTGAAGTGTTTAGGTAAAGTACCTAAGGCATACATGCATTTCTGGATTTTCCAAGATCTTATGAGTAAAGAAAAACAACACTGGGTTGTGGTTTTCTCTGGTTTAGAGGCAACATAATGTGGAAAAACTATCAAGCTTGTGTTCTTGTCCCATTTCTGCAAATGACTTTGAATAAATCTGTTTTACTCACTAAACCTCAGTTTCTTCAACTGTAAAGTGAGATTATACAAAGTAATACCAGAGAGCTTTGTCCAGTTCTTAATAGCAATAATAATAAAAATGCTTGTACTTCTCAAATTTAACATTTTATTGGTTATTGGTTACTTTGGCTGCATATGTTTTGAATAGCTACACAGGAAAGAGGCAAATTTAGCCATATTTTAGAACATGTTAAAAAAAAAAAAATCCCCCAGAAATCATGTTTGGCAAAAATCAAAGCAAACTGGCAAGCATTCTCTCCTTGTTTTGAAAACCCAGGTGTACAGTATTTCAAGGAAAATTTAATCCACATGGTTCTGATTCATAGATACTTAGATCATTAAAAAAAAAAAAAAAAAGTTACTTAAGAAAAAGCTATTTGATACCTAGAAAAACTGTTAAGTCTGACACATAAAATACATTAGGTTTAATTTGCTTTCTTAGAATTGGTACATTCTATTTTGCCAATAGATATTAAATATGAACTCTGATTGTTCTTAAATTCGGAGAAATATATTCTCCCAAGACAACACAGAATCTTCTGGGGCTGTTTCAGCTTTTAGAGAGTAAACTAATATTTCATCTGTCATTTCTTTAAAAATACAAGATTTTTTTCCTTCATCTTCTGGGTTTTGGGGACAAAATTATCTATAACAGAATAAGAATTGGTTACTGTCCTGAAATGTAGCCATGCCTGTGACTAAGAGGTGGGGAGGTCCACTCAAGATACCTACTCACTATTGTGCCATTTGACACCATTTGATAGGTTTTTGCTACTTCTATTTCCTATTGCTTTCAAGCGTTAGCTGCTGCCTAGTTAATCCATTCAGCCATGATGGCAATACCATGTACCTTTTTAAAAAAGCACACCAAGTTCCCTTCTAGCTAGAAATACATTTTTTAAATTTCTATTTAAAACTTGTGCTTAAGAAAAATCTGATTTAATTATAGACATAAGGAAGTCAGTGATAACTTATAGAGAATGGGACCGCGGGCCAGATGCGGCAGCTGAGGACGATTAATCCCCTCACCCAGGACTATGAAGTTTCTTTATTTAAAGGCCCACAAAACAAAGTTTTTGTTTTTAACTATAGTCCGGCCCTCCAACAGTCTGAGGGACAATGAACTGGCCCCCTATGTAAAAAGTTTGAGGACCCCTAGGTTTGAAGAAGTATAAAGGTTAGAATAATAAATGGCTTTTTCTAAAAAAAAAAGCAGAGTTAGAGGTGATACACATCATATATGTAATCGCATATATGTATGTATATATGTATGTATGTATATGTTATTATCACCTGCATTTTAGATTGATAATAATAATTATTATATTTCTATGGCCATTACTTCTCTGTAAGGAGGTAAATAGTATGCTTCATTATTAGTCCTCTAGAATAATGATGCTGCGACATTGCACTGATTAGACTTCTTAAATCTTTCAAAGTTATTTTTATTTAAATGTTATTATAAAAATTGACTTGTTTCTGCTTACTTCGATCTGCATCAGCTCATACAAGTAAAAATTTTCCATATTGTATATTAAGATATGTTATTATGAAAATAGTTTCAACCTCTCAGACCCCTGGAAATGTTCTTAGGGATTCCCAAGGACCACTAAACCACATTATAAGGCCCGCTGACCTAAAAAAGCACCCCCTTTAATTCCTCCTCTGGGATAGAGAGCTGTTTGTAATTTGTGTGTGGATGTGGATGTTTATATATATGTGTATGTAGGCATATATATTTTTATGCAAATGACAGGGATTTGTAATATCAGAATTGCACTCCCCCACATCCCTCCAATCTAGTTTTAAGTGGAACACTCTTTTTAGTCATCTTGAATCTTTATCTTGTACTCAGTCCTTTGCATGATGGCTTTATGAAGAAAAGGAAGGGAATTAGTATTTATATACCAACTACTGTGTAAAGATACTTTTTTCAAATTCCTCATTTGATCCTCACAACTTTTCAAGGTAGATGGTGTTATTGTTTCAATTTTATTGCTGAGAGAACTGAGCTTGTCCAGGATCACACAGTTAGCAAGAAGATGAAACTACATTTGAACTCAGATTGTCCTGATGCCAGACCCAGGATACTATCACAAGTGCCACCAACTTTATGACTTTAAGCCAGATTGGCATCACAAGTCTTTCTAGTATCTGGTCATCAGCTTTGTGGCTACTCTTATTTCCCCTACCTCAATCATTAACGGATTATCTTGGCCTATAAAATCAGGATTCTGGGAAGATGGTGATCAAGGTAAGTAAAATTCAAGTTCTCCAGATTTCTCCCCAAAATGGAACTAATTGTGCTTCAGAGTGAACATAGACTGGTTAAAAAACAAAGACTTGGGGCAGAACAAGGATCCTTCCGTAGAAGATCAAAGAAAGACCTCATGCTGGGGATTAACCAGTGTAAAGGGCAAACACCTCCAAGTTAGCTCCACAGAAAGACCCAGAGGAAGCCTAGGGGCTAGCTGGATTCAGAAAGAGCCTTAATCCCAACCACTGGAACTCCTGGACAGCCTGGGGAGTTGGGGGCTGAGTCCAGACAGACTGAAAGAACCTCAATTGATTAGGAACTCCAGGCTCAACTGTGCTGCACAGACTCAGTCCTGTGCAAGAAAGAATCAGCACCCAATGAGTGCAGAGGCAAGGGGACAGGGACACTGCTGGCTGCGGGCACTTGCAGGAGTGTGGAGCTTTTGGTTTGGGGTTCCAAGTAAGAGGGGAGAGCTGAGGTGAAGACCAGGCACTGTCCTCCCCAACCCAGGATTAGAGTTGTTTACAGTTATATTTCTCACTTAAAAATAAATAAATAAAGTAATGAACAGACATGGGAATAGAGAAGACAGAAGTTCATCTTCAGAAAAGGATGATGAAGTAAAAGAAAAAAGCCTTTTCTATTCAAAAGAGTAACATTAAATGGTTACCTATTCAGAGAGAATTCATAGAAGAACTCAAAAAAACCCACAAATAACAAAAAACAAAAACAAAAACAAAAAAAATTAAAAACCAAATGAAAGAGATTGAGGAAAAACTTTAAAAAATAAATTTTAAAAAGCCATCAAAAAAAAAAAAAAAAAAAAAACAAGGCTATGGGGGGAAAATGATAACCAACTAGAAAAGGCGATGCAGAATCATAAAGAAGAAAATAATTTCTTGAAAACTAGAATTGGGCAAGGGGAAGCCAAGTAACAAAATAACAAAATGTAAAGAATGAACAAATAAAATAGAATGTGAAACATGAGAAAAACAATGGATCTGAGGAACCCATTAAGAAAAGAAAAACATAAGAATAATTAGACTACTCAAAAATTGTGACCAAAAAAAGAACCTTGACATAATAATACAAGAAATAATCCAAGAAAAATATCCTGAAATGATAGAACAGAAAGGGGAAGTAGAAATAGAAAAAAATTCACCAATCACACCTCAATGACATCCTTTGTGGAAAACTCATAGGAATATCATTGCCAAATTTTGGGGAAAAAAACAAATGAAAGAGAAAAAGAAAAAAGAAAAACAGGAAAAGAAACAATTCAAATATGCTGGAACGACAATTAGAATTGTATAGGATTTATCAGTAGCCATAATAAAAAAAAAATCACATGTTCTGGAATTATATATCCCTGCAATCAAAAAAAAACTAGGCCTGTGGCCAAAAAATATCATATTCAGCAAAATTATCCAAAATATTGAATTAAATAAAAATATCCATTCAATAAACTTACAGATTTTCAGGGCTTTTCTCAAACACAAACTTAAGAAAAAATTAACATAAAAATCAATATCAAAGATTAATTTCAAGGAACTTAACATGGATAAACTACTTATGTTTTTTGAATGTGATCTGACACTACAAAGCAAAACCGTCTAGGAAAAGGTAAAAGTAGTAAGTATGTTATAGAGGAAAAATAGACATGGAGACAGTAAAGAGGAAAGGAGGACTTTTGTTCTGAAAACCTACTCATATCAGAAGTAGGTTAAATAGGTAATACCACATAGATACTATGAAGAGTATAGCACCCTTCAAAATTTATAAAGAAATAAAGGTGGGGGAATGGGGAGAAGAATAGGATAAAATGGGGTATAGAAGAGTGTGTAGTTCTGGCAGTGGGACAAGGTGTGAAGATGGGCAAGGAATAAAGAATAAGGTGGGTTATAGAAGGTTGTATAAAATAATGGTAGTGGTTTAGGTATATAGATTAATGGGGAAGGGATAAATGAGGAAAAAGGATGGCATAAAATAAAGTAGTGTATAGAAGGGTGTTTAGATTAACAAAAGGGTGAGATAAGATGTAGATTAATTGGAATGGAATGAAGGGAGAAGTAAAGGGTGGGGGAAGAAGTTAAGGGAGGGATGTATGGGTGGGGGGAGGTTAAGTAATAGCAAGACCAATTAGGAGCAGAATTACTGTAAAAGTTATCTGGGATAGGAGATAAGAGACTAACATATAAACTCTACAAGGATCAGGAGTAGAATTTATTAGGAAAAAAAGTAGGACTAATAATCATTGGTGTTAGATAAAGATTAAGTCAAGAGAGAAATCTACCTGATGTCAGCCATATTAATATTGTGGGGTTATTTTTGTTTTGTTTTTGTTTGTTTTGCTGAGGTAATTGGGGTTAAGTGACTTGTCCAGGGTCACACAGATAGGAAGTATTAAGTGTCTGAGGCTGGATTTGAACTCAGGTCTTCCTAACTTCAAGGCTGGTGCTCTATACTGTGCCATCTAGCTCCCCATTAATATTATTTTAAATGCATGTTTACATGTGAGTAAAAATATGTATGAGTGTATGTGGCTATGCATATATATAACTTTGCATGTATATATGTAGATATGTGTTTATGTGCTGATGCATGAATATGTATAAATGTGTGTGTGTCTTTAATTATGTATAAATATATTTGTGCTTAATTGTATCCTGTAAACAGATTGGGGGAAATGAAAGGGGATGAAAGGGGCATAAAAGAATAAAATGAAAAGTGTGCAACAGAGAACAAAAGAACAACCTTAAAGAAGCAAAGAAAAACACTAATGAATATAATTTATTATTATATATGCTTTCTTGAAAAAAGAAATTTATTGTTATATATTTTGAGTTCTCCCTGATATTCTGCTGGGCACATGACAATGTTTTGCTTTATTTTGTCTTCCTTTTTGTTCTTTTTTATTCTGTTTTTTCTTATTTTATATTCAATTCAATAAAAAATAAATTAATTTAAATTAAAACAGAATTAGGGGATATATGACAAAATAAACAAAAAATTCAAGATAAAAAAATAAAATTAATAGATCTTAATTCTAAGGCTAGAAAGGATCTCAGAGATAGTATAATGAAACTGCAGCCTAGAGAACACTTGTCTAAGACTCTATAGTTACTAAGTGGAAGGACAAGGAGCTTTGACTCCAATTCCAGCTCCCTTTCCACTGTGTCATATTGCCTTTACAATTTTCTGGTTATTCTGTCCTTAATATGTTTTTGTACCTTGAGGGGGAACAAAAATAACAATGTTATAGCTAAGATTCCACATCATTTTGTTGACATCAAGAATTCATAAGCATTCTTTTCATCTAATTCTCTCACTTCTCTCCAAATCTCTTTTATTCACTTTCACTTCTATTATTTCATTTTAATTCCTATTAGGTATAATTCAAATATTTCTTTTGCAGATGTATATTTGCTCTGTCAATTTACTCTCTGATGGGCTCATTTACCATTCCTGTAACTTTAGGGCACAAATTGCTTTTACCTGGCAATTACTCCCCTGTGTTTTTAGTTTTCTCCAATTAAAATGCAAACTTCTTCCTATCAAAGATTGTCTTAATTTGTGAATTTGTATCCTTGGGACTTAACACATTTTTTGGTACATTAATCACAATAAATATTTTCTTATTCATCAATGCAATCAATCATTCTATCAATCTACTTTAAGTCATCCTTTTGATTTGGATAAAAAATATTGCATTCAGATTTTAAAAGGTCCATTTCCACAAAATAATACTATATTGAATTTGTTGAAATGTAAAACATTTTTTGCTTGATATTTTAATCTGGATATCCTAAAAATGACACAAAATATTGGTTTTACACGTATACCCTGTGTATTCTGGAAGGAAACAGATATTGGAAGACATGTTTCTTTTCCAATTGTAAAAATGCACTGAATCATTGGACAAAGAACCAGGCTATCCATAAACTATTATGGGTCAATTGACAACTATTTCCATTGCTCAGGAATCTTAAGAAAGGGTTTTCCATAGCTCTTGATAAAAATACTTTTTATTAGTCTATACAATGAAACAAATGCTAAGAATCTATTGTTTTGAAACAAATTCACTGTGATTTTATTAGATTTTTTTGCAAAGACGATATTGATCTTGAAGATATTCTTAAGTTATTGTTGCAAATGTCTTGGTCATGAAAACTGGCTCATCTCAGTGTTCCTCAAGCCTGAGTAATATACAAAATGAATTTTTCATCTGTGCTGCCACTGAAGTATACGTCTAGTAAGAGAACCTAATGCTCTTCTACCTTCCATCAGCTGTCATTCCCCTTCCCATATATACATTTACACACCTGAATGGGAACATCAACTTATTATATAAAGAACACTAAATTGAGAGAACCTAGAATCCTGATCCTGTGATTTAATACTTGTATAAGTGCAGGCAAGACATTCTCTGTTCCTAAATTTCCCTTTCTGAAGAATATTTGAATTGAACTTGGTAATTATTTACACCCTTTCTATCTCTATATCACATAGTTCCTAAGCCATACATTCATAGTATATGCCAGCTCTTCTGGCAAATATGTCAATACCAATGGGGGCTCAGTATCTTACTTTCCTCATATCCTTCTCTTCCGTCTCTTAGGATGTAGAAATTGGATTATTTTAAATTCTTCAAGGTTTCTTCAAGGAAAGGAAATATGGGACAAAATCCCAGGGCCGGTTTTTTTTTTTTGTTTGTTTGTTTGTTGTTGTTGTTGTTGTTGGTTTGTTTTGTTTTGTTTTTTTAAGCACTGAGCCAAAGACAGAAAACTGAAAAGGACCGAGAGAAAAAGAGATATGGTGGGATCAATCTGCTTCCACTGTGGTGAGATGGCATTAAGGAGGGTGGGGGGTGGGGTGGGGAGGGGAGTTGTATGATAAAAGCAAGGCAGCAAAGCAGGAAGCAAGGATGGAAGGAAAGGTGGAAGGATGAAAGGAAGCATGGAAAAAAGGAAGGAAGAGAAGATCTTACTTTTAATTCTACCTGTTAATATTTAATTATGTGACTTTCTTGCTCTGTTTTCATATCTGTAAAATGAGAATGTGAGATACTCATAAAGAAAAGAGAGTTTCATCTCTTTGAGGGCAAAGTCTCATTGATTCTGTCTTTTTATCCCTAGAGTTTAATAAATATTTGGTAAATTCCATTTTTAAATCTTCAGGAAATTCTTTGTTAATGGGATCATTTGCTTCTCCCACAGAAAAACTGGACATTTAAAAAAAGTTTATGCTCAGCTGACTAAAAATCAAATAGAAAACTGAGCCAAAGACTTTAGATTTGGGGGGCTGGGGGTAGATTTGGATGGAATTTCCCAAAGTAACTATTTGTAGAACCAATCCTAAAGCTGCTTTTTTCCTAGGTTGGCCTGGAGTCCATCTCTCCTGATAAGTTTTGCCCAAAGAGGACTTTTGCTGTGGCTTCTGACCTGATCTCACTCTGATCTGCTTAGTGAACTGTGCCTTCTTGGCTGGAAGTCAAAGGACTGAACCGGCTGTGGATTTTGTATCAGCTGGAGACAGGAAAAATTGAAAAGAGGCCAGGTGTGGGAAATTTTCCAGTTCTTTGGAGATCATAAAAGGTCACAAATGATGCCTGAAATCCAGAAAACTCATGCTTAATTTCGGTTGTCTATTCCACAGAATAAGATAACAGAGGTATTGCGATCCATCACACTCCTCCACCCACACTTTCCTGCTCCACAAGTTAGGGAACAGACTGAAAAGGAGAAGGCATATTGGTAGATGGTATCATAGCTACAAAAGGGAAGGCTAAGGTCAGAGGTGTTAGAGAAAAAAGGGGAGAATTCTGTGAGAGGAGAGTAATTTTGCCTTGGGGAATGAGGGGAGGACTCTTGAGAATTTCACTTAAACTTGCTATTTTTGGAAGGGAAAAGAAACTCGGACTCAGTAAAGATTGCCAAAGTTTAACTGATCAATCAATTAAACAATATTTACTAGGTTTCTAATAAGTAACAATCAGTCATTCAATGAATATATATTAGCCTATATTCCAGGAACTATGCTAAATACTAGGGACATAGAAAGAGTAAAATGATTATGTTTTTACAATGAGCCTATTTTCTACTGGAAAGAACAAGTACATGTAAGAGTAAAGATAGAGACAAAAGAAATCTGGTCCCTCAGTGGTACTAAATAATGTCAGTTGGTGACAGAATAGAAATAATCAATTAGACTTGTCTGTTATGCTGCCCACAATGACTGCCCTGTAACAGAGTGGTAGGTGTAAGACTGCTCCAAGATTTCAATGGAGGCAAAAGATTCATAAACCTCAGGCCCTAAAAGGCCAGTTACAGAGGGAATTCCAGGAGGCTCTTAACAATGTGCAGGTGCTCATCCAGGCTTGGCCAGAAACTGGAAAGAGAAGCCAAAGAGCTGGAAGCTTGCATGTGCATTCCCTTGGAAAGACTCCAGTAAACTTGGGGCTTCCCCAGAGTTTCTCATATCAAAATACAGTTATTTGGAGAAGTCAGCCTTTTTTTTCCAACAAAGAATTTAGAAAAAGCCCATCAAATATCCCAGTCTGTTTTTTTTTTCTTTTAGGTTTTAAAGGAGGGAGAGTGGTTAAGTAGACTATTAAATACTTTATTTGTAATGCAAATGAAGCATACTCATGTTGTTAGAATTATCTTGGTTTAAGAAAGAATTGTCTTTTCTCAGCATCCAGGAGGGCATAGAAACATCAATGACTTTGATCAAATTTTGTGAATGCAGAATGTTTAGAACTCTTAATTAAGAATTAAGAATAGGCTTTCCTGAGGAAGACATAGGTCAAGAAATAGATAAATAAATAAATGTCAATGAGTTGCTATCAATTCACTCATCTATTTATTTATTTATTTATTTGTTTGTTTGTTTGTTTGTTTAGCTGTCTATCTGTAGGGCCGGGAGGAAAGAAGGGACAGAGAAGAGTCTTCATGAACTTTGGACTGATCTCTATGAATCGCATTTGATTTTAGAGATGATGAATGAGAATAGCTCTAATTTTCTTTTTTGAAAATTCTGATTTCATGGTTGTAATCTGGAAAGAGAATACACATCCTCATAATAGAGTTATATTAAATTATCCTACAAATATTTCCCTCTGCCCTTTTTATGGAAGGTTGTTGTTGTTTGTCTTTTGCTCTCAAAGAGGAACAAGGCATCAGGGATATGATACCATGGCATGCAAGTAAATTGGATTTAATTGAAGGAGAGCTGGGCAAGGTCACCTGGCTCATTTTCCCCTCCAGACCCATCTAGGACAGTGACCAGATATAGATCAGGACACTGGAAATAGCCCAGGATGCAGAGGGAGGCTTTGGGCTTTTTAAACTAAGGTCTTCAATAGGTCTCAGTTTGACTGAAATCACACTTATTTTGTGATTAAGGGTAGGTAGCAATTGAGGCCCAGAATCTCCTGTTTCAGCCAGTCCAAAGAACATAAATAAATGAATGAATGAATGTGGGAAGGTGGAAAGGGTTTCTGACTTAAGTAGGAATGACTGATATTTACATTCAATCTAAGTCAATCAGGATCTTAACAATAACTAAATAGGCTTACTCTAAGATTTATTGGTGCTCAATGAGAATCGGATTGGTTTGGGTTTGAGAGAGAGTTCTTAAAAAAAATAATAAATCTAGACCGTAAACCCCAAGATATTTTGGGAGTTTTCAGAGGTGCAAGAGAGAGAAAACATAAATCTGCCAAACTACCTGCTTGCAACCAAGATAGAGTAGCCTAAGAAACTCACAGAAGATTCCCAGGTGAGTGGAAGCAGCAACACTCTGATTCACAGCCCCAACTTTTTGCCCCAGTCTCCTTGTGCTGCAGTCTGGGCTCAACAGACTGTCCCCCTGCCCCTTTGAAACAGACCTTTTCTGAAGTTCTTCCAAGATATCTTCTTCTAGGAATGTGTTGTACTCCAAATATTTTTGGGTATTTTAACTCCAAAACAGTTTAGAATCTTAATCTGCTGTTGGTTTGAGAGAAGATCAGAGGAGGTCAGAGAAAGTCATGTTTGTTCTCTGCCATGTTGGCTCCACCAATCCCTCCTAAAATCAGAGACTTTCTAAGTAAAAAGCAAAGAGGATATATGATAGTCTCGTGAGAAAGGGCAATTTCCAACAATCAAGGTGTCATTAGAAAAGGAGTGCAAAGTGCAAACTGTATAGACCATAACATGGAAGCCCTCCCACCCCAATCCCTTCCTGGACCTTCTTCCTATTGGCTGGGATCCTGGATTTACATTCTAATCTACCCAGAAACAAAGAATACTAGCCAATATCAAACTCTTTACCATATTAGGAACTTAATGCTAATGAAAAGGTGAGTATGGGAGGGAATAGGAAGGAAATGTATGTTTAAATAGGTACATTTAGAATATTCAATTAGATAAGATATTAAGTAACCATAGGGGTGGAGTGCTATAATCTGGTCATAATATCAGAGTAATTTTGAATAAACCCAGAATTAGAAGACTAGAACAATTAAGTTGGCACATAATGATCTGCTGAGCAAAACTTAAATATAATTTATCTCTGTCCTGGGGAAATCAATAATTTTCATCTGTCACCATGATGGAAGAGTGAAACCAGTATCAGTCAAATGGAAGGGAAATCAGCAAGAATAGGACAATTTTAAAAGAACTTTAGATTCAAAACATCTGAATGGTGAAATTTTTAAAAAATCTATCTAACACTTAGCTTTCTTAGAATTTTTAATTATCTTACTTGGTTGTTTTATTTCTGAATTTGGGTATTCTATTTTCTTTTGTAATTAAACTGTACTTTTTACAGTATGAAGTGTGTGGAGAAAAATAATCAATAATTTCATCAGTGAAAATGACAATAATGAAACAATATACCAAAACTTTTGGAATAGAGCCAAAGCAGTTCTTATAGAAAATAGAGAAATTTTTATATCACTAAATATGTATATTAATAAAATAGAGAAAGAGGAGATTAGTGAATGTGAATGAACAGCAACAAACTCTAAAAAGAACAAATTACAAACCCCAATTAAATACCAAGTTAGAAATTCTGAAAATCAAAAAAGAGATTAATAAAATTGAAAGTAAAAAAATTATTAAACACATTAATAAATTAAGAGTTGGTTTTATGAAAAAACCACAAAATAGATAAATATTTGGTCTATTTGATTAGAAATAGAAAAGGAAAAAAAAATTACCAGCATCAAAAATGAAAGGGTGAATTTACCACCAAAAAAGAAGAAATCAAAACAATAATTAAAAGCTATTTTGCCCAACTGTATCCCAACAAAACTGACAATCTAATTGAAATGGATGAATATTTACAAAAATATTAATTGCCCAGATTAATAGCAGAGGAAATAAATTTCTTTAATATTCCTATTTTTAGGGGGAAAAAATCAACAAGCCGTCTATGAACTCCCTATGAAAAAACCTCCAGGTCAGATGGATTTACAAGTGAATTTAGCCAAACCCTTAAAGAACAATTAATTCCAATGCTAGATAAACTATTTGGAAAAATAAGCAAAGAAGGTGTCCTGCCAAATATCTTCTATGACATAAATGTGGTGCTGATACATAAACCAGGAAAAGCCAAAACAGAGAAAGAAAATTACTCTCCCTAATGAATTCCCAATTTCCCTAATATTGATGCAAAAATTTTAAATGAAACATTAGCAAAAAGATTACAACAATTTATCAGCAAGATAATGCACTATGAAGAGGTGAGATTTACACCAGGAATGCAGGGCTGGCTTAATATATTAAAAAAAGGAAACTATTGGCAAAATTGCCCATATTAATAATGAAACTAACAGAAATAACATGATAATCTCAATAGGTGCAGAAAAAGTTTTTGATAAAATGCAGCAACCATTCCTATTAAAAACAAACAAACAAACAAACAAACTGTAGAGAACATAGGAATAAATGGAGTTTTCCTTAAAATGATAAGTCACATCTATCTAAAACCACCACCAAGCATTATTTGTAATGGGCAGAACTAGATACATTCCCGATCAGATCAGGAGTGAAACCAGGAAGCCCATTATCACCGTTCTTATTTAATCTAGAAATGTTGGCTTTATCAATAAGAAAAGAAAAATAAAGGAATTAAGAGTAAGCAATGAGAAAATAAAACTGTCTTTCATTGCAGATGATATGATGGTAAATTTAGAGAATCAACCAAAAAATTACTTGAAATGATTAACAACTAGCAGGATACAAAAAAAACTCCTACACAAATCATCAGCATTTCTATGTTACTAACATCATCTACATCCAGTGAACTATAGAGATTGAATGTAAATCAACATATAATGTTCACCTATTTTTTTCCTGCTTTGTTGTTGTTGTTGTTACTTTTTTGTTTTTTAAACTCTTCTACCTAGAAGACTAGACTACCTAGCAAACTTAAGTTACTGATTTCAAAGATCTTGTTGTTTGTCCTCATTCTGGAAGGAGATCGATGCTATGTCTTCCAAATGAATTGGATTTAAGTGAAGGAGGACTATGCAAAAGGCAATGATCCTCTTCAAGAACAAAGGATAAATGACAATAACATGTGTAGCTAACCTATTCCGCTCATCTAGCACTCTATTTCTTAGCCAATACCAGGTGGTTTTGATGACTACTGCTTTATAATAGACTTCTAGACCTGGTACTATAAGGTCATTTTTTTCCCCCTTAATTCCCATAATATTCTTGATCTTTTTTTTCCTCCTGATGTTATTATTTTATCCAGTTGTTATTATTTTATCTAGATCCATAAAATAATTTTTGGGCACTTTTATTGGTATGGCACTGAACAAGTAGACTAATTTAAGTGGAATTAACATTTTGACCTGATGATTTTTTTCAAATATAAAATCTCCTGTTTGGCTTAACCTGACCCTCTCCAATCTTTTTTTCTTCTTGTGTCTTATTGTTTTTTACTCTATAATTCAGTGATGCCCAACTTCTTTTAACAAAATATTCCATCTCTACTTCATTTTTATGTCTTATAGCCTTCTCTTCTCATCACTATCTCCTGCTTTCCCTAGTTCTACAAATCTCAGTTAAAATCTTACCTTCTATATAAGAAGCTTTTGCTTATGTTTTCTTAATCTAGTGCTTTCCTTTGAGATTTTCACTACATTGTCAAGTGTGTGTGGGTATGTAAAGAGTGATGCAGAGAGATAGATATAGATACAATTATACATAGAGATATGTCTATCAATATATCATTTTTGCATAGTCTTTTGTATATAGAACCACTCATTAGAATTCACTTGACAGAATTTTCAATGCTTAGCACAGTGTCTGATGTATAGTGATTGCTTAAAGTATATATATATATGTGCATATATATATATTATATATGTATATATATAATATATATATATATATATGTATGTATTATATAAATGTAATCTGCTAAATGGCATAGTGGATAAAGCACTAGGCTTGAAGTCAGAAAGACCTGAGTTCAAATCCAACCTCAGAAACTTCCTAGTTATGTGGCACTGGAGAATTAATTTAACTTCTTTTTGCCAGTGGAGAAGGAAATGACAAGCCCTCTTATAGCATTGTCAAAAAACCATTAAGAGTCATAAATGACCAAAAATAAATACAATTTATAATGGTATATAGATACCATTAAGGTATCTGTCTCATCCTATCCCTTCATGGTTTTGATTTCTTCTTCTAGGTCTTTATATTATGAAAGAATTTCATTCCATATAGATTAGAGATGATGAATATTTGTGATGATGATAATGATGATGATGATGTTTTCTCTCCTCATGACAATCATTCATCTTACATTGAAATTTTTGGTGAGTTTCCTTGAAGAAAGACTATTTTCATGTTAAAATAAAATATCACTTTTTATTGTAAATTTTTTATAAAAAGAAAAAAAATCTTCTTTGAACATGAAGTCCTGCAAAGCACAATTAAGAAAAGAAGCCAACAATAACAACAATGAAATAATGTTCATAATACCAGGCTATTTAAGATCCATTGAAAATTTTGGTACATTTTTTTCCATCTGATGGTATATTAGTCATCAGAAGCAATTTAATCCATGTTTAAAAAAATAGAAGCAATATTTCTGAGGCATCCAACTTAAAGAATTATAAGCCATGAAATTTTTTTATATACCTTCAAATGTTTTTGATGTTCTTTGTATCCTTTATCCAATTTCCTGTTCAACATCTACTGTTCTTCATCTGTTATGATGGATGATGAAATCCTTTCCATTCAGCCTGGCAAGTCTTTTCCAGACCTAAATCTACATTTCAAGGAAAACTTCTTTTAGAGACTAATGAATTATTTCAACTGAACTCTAAATACTGTTATTTTTGGACAAGTTCTTTGATGACTAGGAAGTTTGATGAAGGTTTTTCTTTGAACCTTTAAATGACTCAACTTTTTCCCCCCCGAAATCAAATGACATTTAATGGCTTAAATTTCATTCCAAACTGAGAATGCATCAAGGTCCAGTGGGATCCATACTTGGCAAAGTTCACTCTCCTTTCCCAAAATTAAGCTACTGTTCTAAACATCTGTTCTGAGACACTGGTACTATTGAAAGGGCATCTTCATAACACAAAGTGGAGACTTCCTGTAGTGCATTGAATTGAAGAAGGACAGAAATGGGAAGGCAAACATTTCAATTTCTCATCTTCTTGTTCCTTTGTAGAATTCTGGCACTTTTTCCTAATGGTACAAAAGCATCATGATGGCCTCAGGGCTGGTTCATGAACACATTTTAAATACACAACAAACTTCAGTATATTTTGCCAATTACCTAGCATAGTGCTATGCATATAGCAGACATTTTCCAAGATGATTATTGGATTTTCTAAACAATGAAATTAGATTTTGAATGAATAACACTTCCCTGTATTATATTTATACCTCTGTAAATTATCACAGACTGCATCTCTTTAGACCCCAAATTAATCCTTTTAAATTAATTGGGAAACAAGGTTGCCACATCTAGTGTCTGAATTCTATACCAGATACTTATTAGGAGGCAAGTCATTTCAGTTTGTTAATCCTCAATTTCTTCACTTGTAAGATAGGACTGATGATGCCAGTGGAGCCTAAATTAAAAAATTTTTGTCTGGCTCAAATCAAATAATGTTAATAAAAACTGATTTGCAAATCATGAAGCACGATATATTGTTAAATACTGTTATTTATCGTTTTTGTTGTTATTTTTGTGTAAATCTAAATGCTTTGAATAAAAAACATATTGTTTTTTCCCCTAAAATTAACCAATGCACTACTTTATAGCAAAGCATGAAAAGCTGCATTGTATAGTGGCATTTGAAAAACAAATTTGGAAACCTTAAGCTTCTGTTCATGATATGTGAGAGTTCAGACAAGTGTATTGAGAATGAATTACATGGAATCATTATACCTACTTTATTATTAACCAATCACTAAATAGATATCTATTAAGCACTACTATATGGTGCTCTATTCACTATATTGGGTCCTGGGGATATAAGGATGAAGCAGTCTCCATTTCCAAAGTTAATACCATCATATTGATTTCAATTGATCATTAGTTAAGATCCAAGGAATATATTCAAAAATACTTGTGCCGTGAATTATTCAATTTAGGTTCTAGACAGCATATTCATTCATTGTTTCAAATACAAGATAAGCATTTATTGATCATCTACAGAATGCAGAAATCTGCAAAATGATAATTGGAGTAGCAAAGAAATTTGTGCTTTCCAGTTAACTAATTTCTAAGAAAAACAGGTCATTCCTAGTGAATTTGAAATCTTGGCTCCATTGTTGCCCATATTTCTTGATACCATCTATGAAATGTGCTTGATTGATGCTTTTTAATTAATTTCAGCAAGGGATTATTAAGCATGATTATGTGTCCAGCTGGTGATGCAGAGAAAAAAATGAAGCAATATTTGCCCTCAAGCAGCTTACCCTGCTGCAATTAAATTACACAACTGATGGTCACTGAGTTGGGGCAAACACTTAACAGGTACAGACATGAAGTCCTGCTACAACTGGACTTTTTGACACTAGGTAACATTGCCTCATTATTGCTATTGTGCCTCACTACTGTTGCTACACATATTGTTTGATTCTTTGTCTAGCCATGACTATCTATATATTTCTCAATTATTTATTTCTCTCTGTCTCTGCCTCTCTCTGGTGTCTGTGTCTCTCTGTCTTTGTCTGTCTGTCTGTCTCTAGCTCCCTCCTTTCCTTCTTTTCTCCCTCCTTCTTTCTCTTTCTCTCTCTCTCTATGTTTAGTCTATTAGTTACACTGTCTGGAATTTTCTCCTAGAATTCCTGTTTGATGATGAAACAATTGATGAATTGATGATGGATTAGAGAATAGGGAGAGAATCAGGTCCTCATAGAAAGAGAAGCATGGAAGTCTGGAGTTTACTTTAAAGAAATTAGTCTTCCACCTAGCCTATTCTCCCAAAACCAGCCCCTGATAATTCAAATTAGTCAACAGCAATGAGTCATTAAGTTCCTGCTCTTCTATATATATGTATATATATGTATATATGTGTATATATAAATATGTGTGTGTGTGTGTATATATATATATATATATATATATATATATATATATATAGGCAGGATTCACTGGAAAATGATAAAACTGACTTTATCCCAAGCATTGCTTAGATACAGGAACAAAGTCTATAGCCTAAACTACTATCCTTCCCCAATGCTGGAATGACATGAAGGCATCTCCGTGGAGGTTGTGGATTACACAGTTGACAGGAACAGTACACAATACTCATAACAAGACATTGTTTGATTAAAGAGATTTGGCAGGATTTGGGAACAGGTTGGGAAAGAGTCTTTCATCCTGGAATAGGTTCGACAGTCTCAATACTAAGGAAGCCAGTTAAGCGGCTTCCTTGGTGTGATCATGGAGGTCTCTGCTCTGTAGGCTATGGTAACTGCAGAGGCAGCTGCAGTTTTCAATTCTGTTATTGTTCCCTCTCTGGTTTACAGCTGCGTTATTTGATCTAGTAAGGGTGTGGAAAGCAAGGAAAGATTCTGTCAGAAAGAATTTGGCAACAACCATAAAATAAGAGTTATTTCAAGCCATTCTTTTTCTTTTTTAAAAAAATAATTTTATTGATATATTTTAAAAATAAATGCCACTGACAATTTTAAACATCTTCCTCCCTATATGGATTATACTCTGGTACCAAAGTGAAATAGGTAAGAAAACTTGGCTAAATTATGGTCATGAATGACAGAGAATGCAATACCCCATACCTGACCCCTTTTCACCAAGAAGAGGGAGGTGGTTCATCATTTGTCCTCGAGGACTTAGATTGATCATTACATTAAATTGGATATCAAGTTGTGTCATTTTCTTTTTTAAATGAAGGGGAAAAAAACAGTGTGTTTGTGTGTATGTGTGTATGTGAAGTTCACCCACATGAAGAATGTACATTTCAACCACAGACCTAAAAAAGTTAGAAATATTTTTTTCTTTTTACTTTCTATTCCCAGAATTCTCTTAATTTTTCCCCCTTTTTTCTATAGTGTTATTTGTGTAGTCCTATATCACTTAAATTTTTATTTATATGTGAATATTAAAGCATATTTTATTTATACATTAACACTTTGTTAGATTTTTAATATTATTTTTCAGTACTGTGTATACATGAGATTTCTGGAATTGCCTCCAATATTCAGTTAATTTGGAGAGCCTTAACATGTAATGTTCCTTTCCATACTGACAGTGTATCACTTAAAATATTTTCCCTTTTCTTTAATTTTAAATATTCTGCCTTTCATAAGCATGCTACTATTATTGAGTCTTAGAAAATCCTCCCTCCCCCAAAAAAAGTCTTTCTGTGTGATTATTGATGTCTATTATATTAATTGATCTGAAAAGTATCTCATCGTTTAATCACTGTTTTTTTAAAAAAGGAATATAGAAATATCTGGGAATAATATAGATATTGAAGATGAACACTTGCTGCTTAATTTTGGGGATGTTATTCATTAAGTTCCTACAATGTGCATCTGATACAATTAAGCAGAAGTGTGCGCGCGCGCACGCGCGTGTGTGTGTGTGTGTGTGTGTGTGTGTGTGTGTGTGTGTGTATGTGTGTAGGGAGAGAATTGGGTCCTCATAGGAAGCAAAGAATGGAAGTCTGGGGTTTACTTTAAAGAAATTAGTCTTCAACCTATCCCATCTTCCCAAAACCAGCCCCTGATATTTCAAATTGGTCAACATCAATGAGTCACTAAGTTCCTACCCTTCTATATATATGGAAAGTGAAAAGTCCATGATTATACTATAGCTATGAACCTAGGAAACTAGATGGTAGTGTCTTGGACAGAAATGGGGAAGTATACACGAAGGCAGAGTTTAGAAGCAACAATGAGTTCATTTTTAGACATGTTTAATTTAATACATCTCTGATACATCAGCATGAAATGTCTAACAGGCAATTGAATAGCAGTTTGCAACATTGTACAGAAGCCAGCAACAAAATCATTACAAAGAAAAAGAAGAACAAGAAAACAAAATGGTTGTCTAATGAGGTTTTACAATAGCTGAGGAAAGAAGGAAAGGGAAAAGAAAAGGAGAAAGAAAAGGATATAGCCAACTGAATGCAGATTAGAAAAAGATTTATGTCTCAATCCTAAAGAGAGGCAGTTACAAGAAAGCTTAAATTAACAAAGAATTATGCTCATTGCACACACCAGCAAGGTTATACCTAAGATTCTGCAAGCTAGGCTTCAGTAATATGTGAACTGAGAATTACCAGAACAGGCTAGTTTTTAAAGAGACAGAAGAACTTAGAGACCACATTTCCAGTATTCACTATATTATGGGGAAAATAAGAGAGTTCCAGAAAAAAAAAATCTGCTTCTGTTTCATTGAGTACTATTGACTATAAAGATCACAACAAAATGTGGCAAGTAGTATAACAAGGCTGTATATTGTCACCTTATTTATTTAACTTATATACAGAATACATCAGGAAAAATGTTAGGCTAGATGAATCAAAAAGCCAGAATTAAAGTTGTCTGGAGGAATATCAACAATCTCAGCTATGTAGATAATAACATTCTGATAGCACAAAATAAAAAAAGAATTAAGAAGTCTCTTCATGAAAATGAAAGAGGAGAGCATAAAATGTGTCACAAAGTTTAACATAAAAGTTAATCATAAAGTTTAACATAAAAAACCCTTAGAGCTTGGCAACAAATATATCACTTCCTGACAAATATTAGGAGAAGAAAGGGAAGCAGTATCAGATTTTTTAAATTTTAGGACTTAGAGATCACTGCAGACAATAAGTGTAACCATGAAATTAAAATTTTCTTGGGAAGAAAGTTATGATAAATCTGGAAAGCATACTACAAAGTGGAGAGATCATCTTGCCAACAAATATCCATGTAGTCAATGCAAAGATTTGTCCAATAGCAAGGTATAAACTACAAGGAAAGCCTAACTTGTAGAATCAATGCTTTCAAATTGTGGTGTTGGAGAAGACTTTTGAGAGTCCCTTTACTTAAAATAGTTCAGACTGTTCACTGGAAGATCAAATGGGAAACTGAAGGTTAATATTTTGGCTACATAATTAGAAAAGGCTCATTGAAAAAGATACTGATGTTGGGAAGGATTAAAGGCAAAAGAAAAAGAGGAAAGCAGACAATGAAATGAACAGATAGTGTCACAGCAGCAATGGATATGAGTTTGGATAAACTTTGGGAGATGTGGAGGTTAGAAACATGCTAATGTCCATGGGGACATGAAGACGAACATGACTGAACAACAACAAAAGGGTACAGAAAAAGATAATGAGCCAAGTATTGAACATTGAGCAAAGAAAGAGATTGACCAGGTTGTGAACATATGATACCTACCATAATTTGGATGGAATGGAAAACTGTGATTGCATATACTTCAAAGGAAGAAAAAAAGGTTCTAGTGTGAGGAAGGCAAAAAGAGAATCTGAACGTGTCAGTGGAAATCAAGGAGAATTCTGACTAATGGGATGAGAAAGTATAGTCAGTGTTTGAGAAGAAAACTAGGGATGTTCTATTGACAAAGAAGATTTCAATGACAGTTCTTTAAAGGAGTTTGAGAGAAAAGGTTTCTTGACTTCATGGGCCTCGGTTTTTTCTTCTGTAAAATAACGGGAAAGAATTATATGGTCAATACTATAATTCCATCATGGGATCTTTTAGTAGCTTTCAGAACCATCTAGATTACATTAAGAGAGGAAGATACCTATTTTTATTCGCTTTATTATTTTTTCAGTTAACAAAAATCTAGTTCCCTCCCCCTCACATCTATACTTTTTTTTTTCAGGAATATATGTTTAAAAAGGTTACAAGTGGTCTCTTTAGCAAGGTAATACTAGGGATATTTAGGAAGGCTGCTTTGAATTAGACAATTGGATAATTGTCAGTGTGATGCACAGACCTTTGCTATTAAGGGCTCCCAGAGAGCCTTAAGACATAATCCTTGTAGTTTGTTTGTTTGTTTGTTTGTTTTTAATAGCTTTTTATTTATAAGATATATGCATGGGTAATTTTTCAGCATTGACAATTACAAAACTTTTTGTTCCAACTTTTCCTCTCCTTCCCCCTACTCTTTCCCCAAGATGGCAGGTTGACCAATACATGTTAAATATGTTGAAGTATAAGTTAAATACAATATATGTATACATATCCAAACAGTTATTTTGTTGTACAAAAAGAATGTGACTTTGAAACAGTGTACAATTAGCTTGTGAAGGAAATAAAAAATGCAGGTAAACAAAAATAGAGTGATTAGAAATTCTATGTAGTATTTCATAGTCATCTCCCAGAGTTCTTTCGCTGGGTGTAGTTGGTTCAGTTCATTACTGCTCTATTGGAATTGATTTGGTTCATCTCATTGTTGAAGAGGGCCATGTCCATCAGAATTGATCATCATATAGTATTGTTGTTGAAGTATGTAATGATCTCCTGGTCCTGCTCATTTCACTCAACATCAGTTCATGTAAGTCTCTCCAGACCTTTCTGAAATCATCATGCTAGTCATTTTTTACCAAACAATAATATTCCATAATATTCATATATCATATATCACAATTTATTCAGCCATTTTCCAATTGATGGGCATTCACTCAATTTCCAGTTTCTGACCATTACAAAGAGGGCTGCCACAAGATTTTTGCATATACAGGTTCCTTTTCCTTCTTTAAAATCTCTTTGGGATATAAGCCTAGTAGTAACATTGCTGGATCAAAGGGTATGCACAGTTTGATAACTTTTTGAGCATAGTTCCAAATTGCTCTCCAGAATGATCCTTGTAGTTTTAATCTCTATAATATAATGAAGTCTATATCTTTTTTTTATAAAGACATAATTAATTTAATACAATGAATTTAAAATAGCCCTTCTATACATCTCAGAAATATGATATCATTTCCTCTCTATTCTTCTTGGTAGAAGAAAATAAAGATTAGGGGAAGGAGGACTGGTTAGATGAAACCTAGACCTTTCTCTTTAATTAATTCCATAAATATTTATTGAACAATAACTGAATGCATGATAAATTGATAAATCACATGAAGAGATATAGAATTTGAATAGGGGATTGTCCTCATTTAATAGAGCCTAGATTTTGGAGATGGGGAACTGATATAAATATTTATAAATAAAATACACAATAGTACATAGTGAGTGTATTTTGAAATAACAAACAAAATACCAGATACATTTTGGGATAAAAACTATTATTGATAGTTCATATCTGAGTTTATCTTTAATAGATGGTTAGGAATTAAGCCAATAAAAAGAAAAAGATGGGACATTTCATGCATAGGGAAATAGTATAAACAAACAAACAAAAAACAAAGATAGTATATTAGGGTAACAGATCTGATTTGATTGGGATATAAAATACAGGGAGAATGACAGTGCAATGAAAAGTTAGAATGTTATCAGATTGTTTAGGGCTTTGAAAGCAAGGCAAAGTAGTGTAATTTGCATCATAATCAATAGGTAAGTACTCAAGATTTGTAAGTGAATAAATAACATTTACACCTGTGTGATCTGATGTAAGTCACTTAATTTATTTAAGCAAGAACATGATTTGTAACTGAGGGATCTGACCCCTTCCAGCTCTAAAATTTATGAAATTATAGAATTCTTTTGAAAATCTTTGGCCATGTCTCCATTTATTCTCCAACTGATCATGACTGAAAAATTATTGTATATGAAATACTGATTTGTCCAGAAAGTATAGGGATCAGTAGACTGGTATTTTTGGATGTCTATCATATACATAAAGAATCTTGTAGATAAGCTGTACTTAATTAAAGTTTAGTTCCTCAGCCAAATCCCATCTGCTATTATTATATGATGTCACATAATGAAATAATGATCGTTAAGTAAATGGACAATCATTCATGCTTCTGGATTTTAATTTTATCTGGCCCATATTAAAATAATTTCATTCTAGTATGGCAAATGTTCAGATTTCTACCTTATTTGGAGAACAATTGTAATAAAAGTTCTTTATAATTTGATATTGAATACTATATATGTTCTACATATTTTTGGATTTTAAAATTTTCAAAGAAAATTTATTTTTGTTTTCCATTCATTTCACTTGTGTCTGACTCTTCATGACCCCATTTGGGGTTTTCTTGACAAAGGAAATGGAGTGTTTTGTCATTTCCTCCTTCAACTAGTTTCACTGATAAGGAAACTGAGACAAATAGGGTTAAATGACTTGTCTAGGATCACCTGGCAAGTAAGTGTGGGAGGCTGGAATTGAATTCAGGTCTTCCTAACTCCAGGCCCAACACTCTAGAATTATGCATTATATCTGTATCTGTTATTCTATCTTTTTTACCTATGTATCTACCTACCTGATGAATAAGTTGAGGTAACAGGGGCAATTGCCTCCATTTTGTAGTAGTCTTTCAGGAGCCTTAGATAAAATATGGGCAATTGTTATCTAGTAACAGGGCAAAAATGACATTTGTAAAAAAAAAATAATAATAATAACAAATTAAAAAAAGGTGGCAGGGGGCGCGGGGTGGGGGAGGGGGGGTAAAGGGGTAAGGGAAGAAAAAAGAATTAGAAATTATTTCTCCTTAAATAGAATGCCAGTAGATGTCTACAATCCTATTCTCCTTTATCATTTTAAAGATACACACTTTTTCTGATCCTGGGAAATTTCTTGCCCCAGTAGGAAATGTCATAAAGTCCATCTTAGTTAAAACATAATAGAATTCAAGGATATTGCTTAGTTCATATTACTTAGTTGCTATATTTCATCTCTATTTTTTTCATATGCCTTTGCCTTATGACTTTTGATGAACCCCTTGACCCAATATGCCTGATTATTGATTTTTATTCTAGAAACAATATGGTTTCTTGGTTTCTGATCCACAGTTTTCTTCAATCTTTTTATCTCTTTCCCTTTCTGATTTCTGACATTGCTTCAACTAGACTTCTGTTTAGTGCCCTTTTAGACTTCTAACCACTTACCTTGTTGCATACTCACTAGCCAAACTGATTTTAAAATTGATATCTTTTTAATTCCTGATTAAAATACCATGTTTCTTGGTTCTCTGAATTTTCTCTGTCCTCTGTACCTGAAATTATCTCTTTTTTCACTTCTACCTCCCAACTTCTCTGACTTCCTCTAAGTCCCAGCTAAAATTTTATCTTTACAGGAAGTCTTTCTCATTCCCACTTACTTTTTATATCTTCCATCTTTTGATTATTTATATTTTATTCTGTATGTAGCTTGTTTATGTATACTTGTTCACATTATGAGGGAAGAGATGCTATGTAAAATAACATTGTGCTCCTTTTTTAAAACTCTTGCTCTAACTAGAGACTTCTACTGCATGTAGAAGTCAAAGCAATTACTGAATTAAAAAAAAAAATCTAAAGTTCACAAATGAGTGGACTGTGTGTTGTGTAATGATTCAGTCATATATGTTTACAGTAATGCAAGTGCTTTCCCATGCACCACCGCAGTTGGTTTTTAGCAAAGAAAACCTCCAAGATATAGGTAGGGCAGGTATTATGCATATTCTAAAAATGAGGAAATTTAAACATAGGAAGGCTTAGATGACATATCTAGAATTATACAGCTGACACAGAGTCAATATCATTCATTCACTGTGACTTGGAAAAAGCTAAAGAAATGTATATTTGCCCTAAAACTCTAAACTTTATAAAACATCACAATAATTTAATTTAATAAACATTATTAATTGCTTTTTTGTAAAAAACAGTTAGGTGGTGTCTTGGATACACTTGGAGAATGGAATATTTTAGTTTGAATCCTGCCTCATGAACTTATTAGTTTTGTGATCTTAGGCAAGTCACTTAACCATAGTGCCTCAGTTTTCCCACCCATAATATCTTTTTTCCTATAGTTGTCCTAAAGATCAAATGAAATAATTTGTGAAATTCTTTATTGTATTTTTTAAGTGCAACATGGATAGACTAAAAGAAAGTAACTGTCATTGACCAATGGCCACCAATGTTGACTGCTTCCTGAGGGTCACATTACTTCCTGTAACTTCCTGTCACTGCCTTAGGGTCTAACCTTTAGAGAGCTCTAGGCCTTGAGATCATGTGACTTCCTACAACCTTGGCCCAAGACCTAATCCTCTGGCTTTGAAGATTATGTGATTTAGGCTTGGTCTCATAGACTTTTTGAGAAAGCTTCACCTATCTATCTCATTCATTGTTAAGTAATACATGATGTAGAAATTGTTGCTAGGTCTTAGGGAAGATGATGTTTAGATGGAGGCAAGCAGTTCTTACCTGTAGTTTTCACAGGAACATAGGATACAAACCAAAATCATCACAAATAAAAATACCTGAAGGCATTAAAAGAAACATCCTTCTGGGGGAGGCAGGGCAGCTCCTGGAATTCCAGCCTTTAGAGAGCTTTTTAACTAAATATAAATTTCATGGCTCTGGAATAGAAATGACAGGAGAAGCAAGGAATTGAACTAATGTAATACAGAGGAGCACAGACCTGCAATCTGCTTTCTGTGAAATATTCAAATGTTAAAGATGGGATGACAAAGGAGACTGCCTCCTGAGCAGTAGAAACTTGTTTAATTCAAGGGGGTGTCGAAACTTTTAGTGTGATAAATTAATGCTAAAAGCTTGTATAGGAATCTGGATTCAGAGCAGGGCTCGTTGGAATATCAAGATTTGGGGTTTTTTGTTTTCCTTCCAAGGGAAATATGTATCACAAGGGTAGGGGTATAAGAGTTTTGAGAACTATATAGGCCCCTAGAGAGAAAAATGAAACATATTGTAAGGGTGGGAGAATTGTGGCTATAGGTGGTTTTTTTTTTTCCCCCCTGAGGCAATTGGGGTCAAGTGACTTACCTAGGGTAACATAGCCAGGAAGTGTTAAATGAGACCAGATTTGAACTCAGGTCCTCCTGATTTTAGGGCTAGTGCTCTATCTACTGTAACATCTAGCTGCCCCTGTAGCTGTTGTTAATGGGCTACTGTGAATTCTTTGTGTTATCTGAATTCATGATATTAAGACTTTCCAAAATATTATATGCACTGTTATTAGCCTTAGGTCACAGACCTAAAAAACAGTATAACCTGGAACTGAGTCCAAGTATGATGGCTTTAAACTTAAAACAAATGATTGGAGGCCCCTTTGGCTGCTATCTATAGAGACAGAGACAGAGATATGCAGATGAAAGAGAGAAAAGATCATTATTGACTATGGAAGAGATTATAGAAAGCTTCATACAGGAGACCTCATTTGAACTGGACTTTAAAGGACAGGGAATATTTCAATAGGGTAGGAAAAAAATCAAGATAAAAATTATTCTTATTCTTATTCTATAAGCATTTCACATTTATTTGGATTTTAATCATTTTCAATAAATGTCCCAGATTGCTCATTTTTGAAGTAGAGTCACAATTAGATAATATATTTTATTCAAATAACCCAGGAAGTCAAAAGAAAACACAAGATAAAATAAAGAATACGATGATCCAAAGATTTTGAGTCACACTCAGAAGCACTTTTCTAAGAAGTGAAGCAAAGCCTTGTGGATAAATGTAATCAGGATGTTCTCATAACAGAAAAGAGGAAACACAGCCATAGACTCAAGTCTTGGTTTAATTGCAACATGACTTTTTCTGACTGCATTCAGCCTTCAGATGTGCTTTTCTGTGGTCGATGTTTGTCATATTTCTCTGCTCTGTCAACATGGAAAATGCTATTTTGGCTATTTCTACCATATGAAATAATAGCCTGGTGGTGATCTGTCTCAGGAACTGTCAGAGACAAGACACACCACTCAAAGCATGAAATGATATAAAATCTTAAAGGGCACACTCCAAAATAAGAGAATTTTACAGAGAAAAAAAAATCCACTCTTCCCTAACTGTCTGGTTCAGATTTTTGGCTCCTCTTAAAATAGAACAATAAATGTGCAGGTCTAGACAGAGCAGTAATTTTGGTTTCAGAGAAAGTTGATACAAATGCAGAATGAGGATAATGTTGAGAATGTTTGTTTTCAGCAATTCAGCCTCAATTAGCTTGGGGAAAGTGCCTTCTAAGGAACAAAGACAGGACTGAGAACAAGAATGTGCCTTGTGGGCATTTGGCTGGGATATTGCAAGATACTTTAGACATGCCATAAACACTTGCAATATGGCCTCTATATTTGGAGAAATGAAGTGTCAGCCTTTAACACCTCATTTTTTTTTTTTGGTATATCATCTGTGTACCATTCATCTTTCCATGGCCCTTGCCCTAGTGAAAATGCATCCCAACTATTTATATAGCCCCTCATTGACGTCTTCACTGTGGTTATTTTGTGCAGATTATTTTAATGAAAAATAATGGAAAACAGGAGAAAGCAATGTTGTTCCCAACTGGGTTATCATTTATCCCTGTGATTTAGACTAAATCTGCTCCAGGATTAAGTACACCTCACCAAAGAACTGTGGATCCATTGTTCCTAATAATTTAGCCCTAGAAATTAACATTTTTTTCCAAAGGGTATCAAATAGGTTCACATTTTGTATCCAGAACAGAAGTTTGAACCATTGATCTTTCTGAATTTAATGGGAATATTTACATCTGAACATCACTTTGCCAGAGATTCCTTTACCCATACCCAAATGAATGAAAATAATCAATTTTTTAAAATTAATATTTAAAAAGTTCCAGCTTTTACATGAAAATTGAGACTGGGATTTCAGGATAAAAATCCCGGATATAGAAGTCAAGATCCCTATTCAGCTCTAGGTTATCTCTTTTTGTATCCCCAGCACTTAGCATAGTGACTGGCATACAGTAGGCACTTGACAAATGTTTATTAAATTGAACTGGGTTATTGTTATAAAAGCAAGAGCTAGAAAATAAATAAACCAACAAATTAAGTAGTTATTATCTTCACAGATTTATTGAAGTGTAGATCATTGTCTATTCAAATCAATTCATTTATAACAACAAGTCATTCTGTATAATTAGTGTAACAGCTCATAGAATGCCAATGACATGGGAGGTTCCCAGTAGGTACTTGTTGAAATGATTCAGAATCATTACCTTTTTAAAATTTTATTATTCTATGATTTAATAAAGCAGGTCATAAGATCATAGATTTAGAGCCGAATCCAGTGTAATAGTCTCATTTTATATCTGAGCAAATGGAAATCCATGGAGGTTAAATTCCTGGCTAATGTTAAATAATCAATGAGGAACAGAGGCAGGATTTTTATACAGGTCCTTTCTTTTCTACTCAGTCATGCTGAGGCTCATTCACCAATGCCATAAGGCATTCATGTTCCAGTATTTGTTCACCACCTTCTATGACTAAAGTTCCTTTTAGTGCCTTCCAGTGTTGAGAAAGCAGTATGAGTTAGTGGAAAGAATTAGGATACTGGAATTGAAATCCTGATTCTAATATTAGTTGGTTGACATGAGAAAGTTACTTTAGTACTCAGAACCTCTCTGTAAAATAGGAATAGTAAAATAGTTTCTTTCTCACAAGAGTGTGAGACTTTATGTTATGCTACAGATGGAAGATACTAGTTAAAGATATTAAAGATAAGATTTTAAATAGTAGGAAAAAAGCAGGGTATGCTTGTGATGATCTGCAAAACCTATGGACAAAATTATTCTTATCCTCATCACCTAAGATCCTTTAATTATTTGTAATTAGACTTGAGTAGGTTACTTAACATTATGAAAGGTTCAAAAGACCTTTTTTTCCAGAAGTGATGGAAAAATAATTTATCTAACAAGTTCTAATTTAAACTCATTGATGGCCAATTGTTTTAATGATAGAAAGTCTTCCAAGCTAAGTAGTCATGAAAAAAACTCAATTGCTAAGAAGCCTAGAAGTAGAATATATTCCACTTCTCATAAGCGAGGAGAAACCTTGAGTTCCTGATTTTTTCTTTTCTAGAGGAAGCAAAGCAGAAAATGAGTAGGATGACAGAGACTTCCTTAGTACTGATCACACATGTTCTGTGTCTCTTGCACTTAAACCTGAAAGGACTGCTTTATATAAGAGCAGTTTTCTGATAGTGCTGATAAATTCTGATAATGATAATAAAATTATATTTTAATGTCTAAAATCTAATCTGTCTAGACATAAAAAAACAATAACAAGTACACAAAAAAACAAACAAACATGCCTCCTTTTCTCCATTGCCTTAAAAAGAAAAAAAAAAAAAAAAAAAGAAAATCTCAGTTTAATTGGGAATGATTCAGAAAGCCTGATGCTTCTTTGCTGGAAGTTCAAAATACTGACAGTCAAAGACAAGAGAATATTTCCCAGACACATAGTAATTATATCTTGTAGTCATCTTATCCATCTTCTGAAAGGACTCAACACTATTTTGCACATTAATCTCATTAGTTGTCATAAGAATGCTGAAGTATTCTGGTATTTTTTCTTTTCTTAGTTATATTAATTAGTATCATTCCAAAACAAATAAAAAAAGTTTTATGTCTTTATATATATTTTAATATATTCATGAATGCAACACACATGTACAGGCTGATATAGCAGATAGTTACAGTTCAGGATTAAACTTGGTTTATTTATCTGCATGAACAGACAGATCCCCAAATCTAAAGATGAATTGTATATAATGCCCCAAGAGCTAAATTAATACAGAAAGTGAATTTCAGAGCCATGGACCAAGTATAAAGAAAAAATACTCTAGGAAGCTAGAAATAGAAATCTAAATCATCAAAGTCATCACACAAACAATACATACCCATTATCCAACTTCTATTTCATTCTGCCACCTGGATCTTTTTCCTACCCTCCTGAAAATGAATAATTTAAGAGAGAAAACTACCAAGCCCAGATGTTAACATTGCAAAGTGGATTCATAAGAAATATTTGAATCCTTCCCATGACATGAGTTGCCATTTTGTTATTAGTCAAGCAAGACCTATTTGATTTTGACTAAGTATAAAATGAGCATTGTGTCCTATAGTGACTCTCAAAGTGTGCTCTGCAGATAACCTTATACAATTCTGAGAACCTTTCAAGTGTTCTATTAATTTCACAATAGGGAAAGAACATTTTAATAGCCAAATAATATATTAGTATGTGCATATATATATACATATATAAAATCTGTGAGGCTAGTTTTTTTTCCATGTCAGACAAAACACTTTGCAACATATTGAATGCAGAAACAGATATGAATATCCAGCTGCCTTTTATTAATTAAGACATTAAAGAGATTTGAAAAAACATGCAAAAAAGGTCATACTTCTCACTTTTTGTTTTGAAAAACAGACATTTTTAATAAAATATTTTATGTTAACATGTAATCGGTTTATTATTCTTTTAAGTGAATTAATAAATATTTTTAAATGCTATTTTAATATCTAAAATGGTAACTATAGATAGATATGGGCCTGATAACCAAAAGCTCTCTCTGAGTCTTCAATAATTTTCAAATTTGAAAATAATTTTTAAATTTAAGATGCTAAGACTAAAAAGGTTGGAAAGTACTCATTTAATATTAGGGCCATCATAAAATGACATGCTTTGCCACTTTGGGGATAATTTCCCTCCCTCAACTTCCATTTGAGAAGTTGCATATAAGGAAAACTTATAAAAGGAGCTTTGAAGCCTTTAAGAACAAATTCAGCTATACACATTTAAGTGGCTTTTTGGTTCCCAGGCAAATCATTTCAGGCTAAATATATAAGTGGTATATATAGCATATAGGAATAGTGGATAGAATCTAACTGAATAACAATGACATATATTTGTTAATTAAACTAATAAAATAATAGAATGGTTGGAAGGTGCTACAGATATAGATTGTTGCATGCATTTTTAGATGAAGTCACAAAACGGTTAGTTTTGCTTAATTGTTTATTTTATTATAAGAGAGCTCTCACAGAATAGGAAAATTGGTAAATATAATATTAAAACAAACCACATTAATAAAACTTTTTTAAAGGAAGATCAATTTGATGGTTGAGTAGAGGAGGGTTTGGTTTGTTCAGATACGAGGACATTTGACAAGTAGCCAAACGACTACTATAATAATCCATGTGTGAGTTGATAAAGGTCTGCACTAGGATGATGGCAGTGTCAGGAGAAGAGAATAACTAAGATATATATTGAGAAAATAGAATTAACAGATTTTGGGGAAAGATAAAATATGAAGTGTGAGAGGTAATGAATAGTTATGGATGATGGTCATTAGCTCTGGTGACCTGGAGCCAAGAACACCTTTGTTAAAAGTCAACTTGCAATATTTAAGGTAACTTTCAAAAAGCATTTTAATCTTTCTTAGCACCAATGTCCTAATATGTCAAGAAAGAGGTGGTTTTAGATGTAAGCTGGGTTCCCTGTCAACTATGTGATTCTTTAATAAGACTGGAAAATGCCTTGTATAGTATTGGTCCTCACTCCCAGTCTCATTCTCCACCTCCCACTTAAACAACAATGATGAATGAGTGTTCTTGCTTTTGTGTTTTGTCTAATGTTCTCAATTTTTGTTGTTGTTGTTGTTTGTTTATTTATTTATTCAGTTCAAGGTTTTCTTTGGCTAAATGGAATAGTACCCATGCCTATTTGCTGTAATGGGAGAATCAATACACTAAAAATGAATGACAAAAATTATGATGCTTTTGAAAAGATTCCAAATACAATGATACATGTCTCTATGGAGTTTCATGAGTAAATTATGCATTCATGCCAGAAGGAAATATATAGTTCTGGCCATGATAAACATGGATACTATAAGATCTATATCCCAAGGATTTGTATTTGGACCAGTTTGTTTGAACATTTTTATCAAGAACTTGGATAAAGGTCTAAATGACATGCTTTATCAAGTTTGAGATGACAAAAAGGTGGGAGGAATACTTAAAATACTAGAGGCTAGGACTGGGATGGAAAAGAACATGACAAGCTAGAATGATGGGCAGTTTTAATTAGTATAACACAGATAAATGAAGAGTACTACAATTCATGTGCAAAGATGAAATTCATCTGCAAAAATATAGAATGGGGAAGGCATAGCCTAACAGCAGTTCATTTGACAAATGTTTGAGAGCTTTAGAAGTTTGCAAGTTTGGTATGACCAAGCTGCTAACAATAATAATTGATTGCATTAATAAAGTTAAATTATAATTATTATTTAATTATTAAATATGTATTAAATAATACATTAAAATAAACATTATAATTAAATAATTAATAGAGTTAGCTATAACAAAGAAGTAGATTATTCCATTGAACTTTGCTATGACCAGAACAGAAAACAGTCAATGACCCCGGAGTCAGACAGATCCTTAGGTCCAGATTCTATCTCTATCATTTACTACTTTTGTGACCTGAGTTAAATCACCTTATCTTCTTAAGGTTCAGTTTTTCATTTCTAAAATGAGAGAGCTGAGCTGGTAGCCAAAAAAGTGCCAGCCTAGTTGGGAGCTCAAAATCAGTAGAATATAATCTCCTTGAAAGACCAGACTGGTTTTGGTTCTTTTTTTTTTTTTTTTTTAAATCCTTGCCAGTGCTTGGCACAGTGCAACACACATAGTAGATGATTTCATGCCATACAATGATCAGTTGAAAGACTTACAAAGGTTAGTCTGAAAAAGAGAAGATTAATAAGTAATTTAATTCTTCTCTTCAAATATTCAAAAAGCTATGTTATGGAAAACAGGGTTGAACTTGTTTTTGTTGGCCCTGGAGGGGAAAATTAAAAACAAGGGATAGAAATTCTAAAGAAATAGATTTCAGCTCAATGTAAGAAGAAACACCTTACAAATTGTTATTGTTGTTCAGTTGTGTCCAACTGTTTGTGACACTCCACATGATTTTCTTGGCAGGGATACTGGAGTGATTTACCATTTTCTTTGATAGTGGATTAAGCAAACAGATTAAATGACTTTCCTAGGGTCACACAGTTTGTGGGGCTAAGTTTGAATTCAGGTCTTCCTGACTCCAGGCTCAGCATGCTATTCACTGAGCTTCCTAGCCCTACATATATTCCTATCTAAAAATGCATTGAACTCCTTTAGGAGGTACTGAGTCAGTGGAATTGCCTCCCATGCTGAAATGTTCTCCCTTTTCCCTGACTACTAATCTCCTGTGCTGTGACAACTAAAATCCCACCTTCTACAGGAAGCCTTCCCTAACCCCTCTTAATTCCAGTGCTTTCGATCTTTTAATTAGTTCTTATTTATCCAGTATATAGGTTGCTTTTTTTCTTTTTAGTTTGTTTGCAAGTTATCTGCCCTATTAGATTATAAAATCCTTGAAATCAGGGATTATCATTTTTCTTTTTGCATTCCCAGCATTTAGCACAGTACTTAGCAAATAATTGATTTCTTAATAAATATTTATTGGATATATATATTGGATATGTACATATCCAATAAATAATAAATATTTAAATGAAGGCTGGATAACCATTTATCCTAACTATTGTAGAATGGATTCTTGTTAAGATATACATTAAACTAGATGTCTGCTAAGATTCTTTACAACTGAGAAGATAGGCAGACCAAGCTTGAGAGTCTATAATACTATGAGTGACTACATAGTAAGCATTCCAAGGGTATTTCATAGAGACAAATGATTCATATTCAATTCAGCAAGTATTTCTTGATTATTTTCTCTTTCCCTAGTATTGTACTATATCATGTTTATTTTATTTATTTATTCATTTATTTTTTGCTGAGGCAGTTGGGGTTAAGTGACTTGCCCAGGGTCACAAAGCTGGGAAATGTTAAGTATCTGAAGTCGGATTTGAACTCAGATCCTCCTGACTTCAGGACTGGTGCTCTATCCATTGCACCACCTAGCTGCCCCTAATTAAATATATCTTAAGATAAAAAGGATCTCTTACCTCTTTTCAAAATTACAATATGCTTATCTTTCTATTTTAAAGGAGATTAATTTTGTTATCTTAATTAAGAACTTAATCCTTTACTACAGGTGACAGTACTAGGTACTATCAACTGAATAGAATATTTGAAAATATTTTCCTTTATTTAGTAAGAATTTTCTCTCAGTTCTTAATAGTTAGGGAAAACAGTAAATGTTTATTGATTGACTGACATATGGGGAGTTTCATAAAAAAATGAAAGCAATTGGGATAGCATTCACTGTTAAGCCTTTAAAGATGCATTTTAATCAATCAATTAATTAAAAAGCACTTATTAAGTGTTTACTACATGCCAGGCACAGCACTAATACCAGTTATACACAGAAAAGCCAAAAATGAGCCTTTGCCTATGAGTGCTTGCCCATTTGCAGGATGGTGTTTGGAAGTGCTCCAAGGGAGTTTAGGGAATGATTGTCAAAGTGACAAGGGAGCTCCAAAACTCTTTTCTCTTTCTCTCTGACTTTGGGAATGGGCCATGAGGTCAAGCACTTGAAGCTCTTTGAAGGAGAAAATCTCCTTGAACCCTGCCACTGAAAAGACCACACTGAGGACAAGCAGCTTCATTCTGTTGTCTGGGTGGGGCTGGTTGAGTTTGGAGCTGGAGATATCAATTCTATTGAATTGGAGAAATACCCTATTCAATTGAAGATTTTCTATTTAATTCCAATTTCACCCACCAGCCTCATTGGGAGGGGGAGCAGGCCTTGGCTTGTAGCCAAAGATTTCCTCATAAAAACAGCAATTTTAAACTCATTTATCTGCAGAGGTCCTAACATGCCATGCTGTGCTATGCTATGCTATGACATGCTATACCAAGGAAACCTCTGCCCACTAGAATAATATTCTCTTTCAGTGCTGCCCTCTCTTTATCTCCCTCACTTATTTCCCTAACAAGATTTTAAGCCTCTCTATCAGGATTTTTCTAAACTTTACTTCTCTGCCAGAACTACTCCACGAAGGAATTCGGCTTTTCTATTCTTGCATAGCAAAGGCTGACTGCCCAATGCCAATAATAAACCTTTTTTTTTTTATCAATCTAGGTTTTTGGGTTCATAAATTCCTTTACAAAGAATCTCTGCGCTGCTAGAAAGGGGTTCCCTAAAATTCCCTACCCATGTGCCAAATCCCAAGGGGGTGCAGAGGAGTCTAACCTCTTCATTAAGTTCCCTGAACCCCAAACTTGCCACTAGACCGTATCATTTAACTCCCTGACTACCAGGAACTCTCTCATCATTTGGTTTCCTGACAACCCTAAATCTAAACCTCATCATATTTTGGTTCCCTGACCAAAGGGAACGCCAAAACCTAAATCGCATCAAAAGTTCAGAATTTGATGCATAATGTATTGTCAGTGAAGTGAGAGATGTTGGAAGGATTGTCTGTGAGGGCAGTGCCAGGTAAGCAATGTCTGGTAGTGGGGAAGGAGTAGTGCCCGGCAGGGTACCCAAGGTGCTATCTCCTGGTATACTCTTGCCTCTGAGGAGGGCAGTGACTGTGGAAATGCTGCTGGCAACTCGAAGGGATTATCTTCTGGATTCTTTTTAGGGGTTACTGCCTTTCTACATGGGATGGGAGGAGGGCAGTACCTGCAGCATTTGGTGGAAGGGGAGCTGGAACTGGTACCTGGGGCAACCATTAATATTTTTTGAGTGTATTAATCATTTTGAGGGGAGGAGTGTACTTCACCATCCTAAGATACATATTCATATATACACACTTATACACATACCTCTTGACTTTGGGGGGTTTTCTCCAGAAGGAAATGAAGGAACCAACAGGGGTGAGGTGGGGTCAAGAATGTGAAAATCAGGTATTTTAAACCCCATTAATAAACTCTGCAAAAAAACATCTTTGACCACTAAAGACCATCATCCAAGAATCAGGGTCAATCAATTTAACCTGGGGATATCCATTTTTCAGGAGTTCACAGGAGATTGTTCACACACTCCATAAGGAAGAAATGATGGAAAATCCTAAACAAACACTTATTCCTTGTAAATTAATTAATGGATCAGGGAATTCCCTTATTCAACTTCTTCTATATAAAGGAAGAAACAGACACAAAAAGTGGTTAGGTAATATATCTATAGTAACTTTCAAAGTGTTATGCCACAGTTCTCTTTAACTGTCCTGACTCAGTTTCCCTGTACAAGTTTCCCTTGTCCAGTTTCCTTAACTGTTCTGTCTCTGACCCAATAAAACTAAAGATTATTCGCTCTCGGGTTATAAATTAGCAAGATAAAAGAGTAGATTCCTGACTGTTTTGTATCCTCAAGGATTTACAATATCCCTTTAAATATTCCAAGATAACCCAGGATATCTTTACTTCTTTGTATTCAAACATCCTGTCTCAGGATTTTTTAGGGTTTTATGGCTTCCCCTCCCTGATAAAAACTTTCCCTCCCTTTCTCTTCTTTGTCTCCAAAAAGGTATTTAAGAAGTTGGGGTTCCTCCATTCATTGCTGGAATATGGCAGCTGGCAGTTGTATGCTGGTCTCCTCCAGCCCTGGGACCAACATGAATTCCTTGGTCCCAGTATACTTATCTTTGTCTGACTGGATAATCTGAGACCATTAATAAAAATATTAAAACTCTCTAATCTCTCTCCTGCCTCAGTTTCTCCAGCATTGCAAAAGTTGAGTTATGAACCATTCTTTCCCAGGTTCTTTTCTGGATCTTTTTCTGATTGATGGTGTTACTAGAAAGTGAGATCCATGGAAGTGGGCTTTATTTTCTTTCTTCTCCACCTTACTTCTGGGTTATGCATACAATAGGTACTCCGTATATGTCTGTTGAAAGTCTCCACTTTCTATAATGGGTCTGTAAATAGTAATTTTCACCTATTTTTCTTATAATAGATTTACACTGTTCTACACTTAAGAAAATATAACAATTTCCTTCCCCCCTCCCCTATCCCAGGACAGGACAGAAAGAAACTTCAAAACATTCAATGAATCTATGTCCTAGACGTACCTGACTATAATATTTTGTCTGATTAATAGTAATATTAGCATTAACTGGATTTTAGGAGCATTCCGAAAAATCCCTTTGTGTCCTGATTTTACTGTGAAAATCTTGTAAACAACCTGCATCTGCTTCCTTGATACACTTCCAAAAAAACTAAATTTAAAAGTGTGGTTTACACTTCCTGTGGAAAACAGCTAGGGAATGATTTGTAAATCACTCCAGGTTGGCCAGATCCCTCTGAAACCTTCCTAGGGATCAAAGCAAAGTATTGGTTTAAAAAAATACAGGAAATTGTTCCATTCTGCTCCCTTTGATTCTTAAATCTCTTTATGAAAGGTTTTATTGTATCATGTATATCAATGGCTACAGCAACATTTAAAGGAGAACAGAGAAGTAATTCATAGATGGTCTCTAAGCTTATGACAGAGTTGTTTGCACTATAAGTTTTCAAATGTTTCAGAGAATTAAACAAGCAACAAGTTTCTATTTCTATAGGACATTGCTGCAGGAGGGACTGGGTCATTTTAGAATTGGAAAAGACCTTGCTTGTTTGGGATAAATTCAGGTGTAACTTACTTTACATAATAAGTATTTCCTTGGATTCCTATGTAAAATTTTAATTTTTGATTATTGAATCTTTTTTTGTAAATGAACAAGATTTGCCCAAAATGCTAAGCAATGTAATGATAAAGCTGTAATGTAAATGCAAGACTAAGAAAATAAGTGACAAGTACAAAGCCTAGGTTGAATCTTTGGTGGTCCTTTAAATCAAACTCCTCAAAACTCAGTGGACTCTGAGGAGATAATATGTGTAAAGAAATTTTAAATTTTAATGCTTTTTATGAAAATCAGCTTTTCTCCTACTTTTCTTTCTTCTCTTCATTATTTTCTTTCTCCTCATTCTTTTCCAGTTCCTTTTCTTCTCCCTCTTCTTCTCCTTCTTACCTTCTCATTACTCTTCTTTCTATTTCTTTTCATCTGGTACTTAATAGCATTCAGATAGAAAATGTCTTGAATCAGCTCATTATTTTACTCTTTTACTCTTCTGAACTTAATGTTCAGCAAACTATTGTGTAGATGGATTAGATGAATGCTTTTTATAAATGAAATAAAAGTAATGTGATATAAATTCATCTTCTATAGATGCACTGAAAACTTCCATGGAATAATTCTAAGGAAGAAGGGAGGGAGGAAGGAAAAGAAGAAGGGAGGAAAGGAGAGAGGGAGGGAGAGAGGGAGGAAGAAAGGAAGAAAGGCAGGCTGAAGTGAAGTCCCACGATGCAGTAAAAGCATCAAGTAAGTAGAAACTCCTCACATTCATTGTACACTTGATTTCGAATTAATTTTTGGTCATTGCATAGTCAGGAAATTTTTACTGTTGCCAAATTTTTCATGACCCCCACATACAATTACATGATCCAGTATGAGTTGGGACCCACAATTTAAGAACCTTTAGACTAGAGCACTGAGGAATTAAATGATTTGCCTAAGATTTTAGCTAGTAAGTGTCCAAGTCAGAACTTGAACTCAAGTCTTTCTTTCTTAGAAGGCAGGTTTCAATTCATTATACCACAATGACTCTCTTACTACCAATAATAACTAACATTTATCTAATATACCAAGCTATGTAATGTAATATATATGCTAGTTCATTAAATTTCACCATAGAAATTAGCTGTATACCTTAGGCAAATTTCTTAACCTCTCTCTCTCAATTGGTTTCTTCATATTTGTAAAATAAGAGTTGATCTTGAGCATTACATTCCCCAATTACTTTACATTTCAAAATCTGTGATTCTTCCAAGACTGAGTTAAGTGCTATTATTATGATCTTCATCTTATTGATGAAAAAACTGAGAGTGAGAAAGGATATTTTATTTGACCAGGGTCACATGGCTAGTAAATAAGGCATCTTTTGAACTTCAGTTTTCCTGACTCCAAATCTCACATTTTATCCACTCTTAGGTAACTGCCTCACTATTCTAAGCAATTATTAAGTCATTATAAATACAATATCACTCTTCATTCTTTACTCTTAGCATACTCTGTCCAAACATCTAGAGACCAGCCTTAATATGTTCATGTTCTTTGTCCTAATATATACTGACAGATCACTTACAGGGAATTGGAAATAACAACTATGAATGGTCCATGAGTCCTCATTATTCAGTTACTACTTTCTCATATTTTCTGAACCTTCTCCACAGCTCTCCAGACTCTCTTTCCTTGTTGTACTAGCAATAATTGTTTTTATTTGCTTCAATTTTTCTCTATTTTGACACTGCATATTCCACTACATGCCATGAAACTGTATAAAGACATCAAGAAATCTTCAATTTTTGAAGAATTGCACTGAGAAGTCATTGACTATGAATTTCCTTCTGATCGTTCACATCTTTGACCCTATGCTCCCTCAGACATTGTTGGGTAAGGAGACACAATATGGGAACATACAGTGAATACAACATCCTTCAAACCTGTTGCAACTTATAAAGGAATTTTCTCTGTGAACATGTACAAAGCTAAACTTAAATATAGGGACCAGAAATTGGTTTTTCTTTTTGTTTCTTTTTGTCATTGTTATTGTTTGTTTGTTTTTCCTTAAAACTTGAGCAAACATGAGTGTTTGTTGTTGTTAAAGCTGTTATGTCTTCTAAAGCAGCAGGGTCTTGAAATAGCTAGATGGTGCAATGTATAGAACACCAGCCTTGAAGTTAGGAGGACCTGAGTTCAAATCCCACTTTGAAAACAGCACTTATTAGTTATGTGACCCTAGGCAAGTCATTTAACCCCAACTGTCTTACCAAAAAAAAAAAAAAAAAAAAAAAAAAAAAGTATGGCCTTCAGATATTCCAAACGTATAGTATTGCTACAATGTTTGAATGAATGAGGTATATAACTAAGGCAGTCTATGAACAATGAAATATTGGGCCATAAATTGGAAAAAAAAAAAAAAGCAATGAAATTTTGTAGTGACAGATCAAACAGAGCCAACTCCTCCCAGAACTTACTATATTTTACCTTGTATTCCAGTGCTCACCTCCCAAACTGATTCTTACTTCCTATTACCTTTTCGATAATAAATCTTAAAGAAAGCCTGATACTCATCTATTCTGGGCTTACATTCTTATTTGTACATATTATAGCTTTTTTTTTTCTCTCCAAAGCACTGTCTTTCTACAAACCCTTCCATAATTCTAATCACAAATTACTGATATTGCTTCTGGAAAAAAAAAAAAAAAAAAGATTCATTTCAAATCCATTCTATTAAGTCCAATTTAACAAGTATTTATTTTATAATATATTTAAGTTGCTATGTTAGACAGTTTAGATACAAAGGTGAACTTCTAAAATTGATCTGCTTTCAAGGAAATTACATTCCACACTCATAACCATATGATTCTGAGAAAATCACTTGACATTTGTTTGCCTCAGTTTCCTAAACTGTAAAATGGGAATAATAAAAAAACCTACATGCTAAAGTTGTTGTGAAGATCAAATGAGATAATATTTGTAAATGTCTTAGAATAATGCCTGGTACATAGTAAGCACTACATAAATACTGGCTATTAATAATATTAAATCTTAATGTAGTAGAAAAAGCGTTAGAATACTAATCCAATCTAGTCTTTGCTATGTCTCTTACTTGTGAGCTTAGGAAAATCATTTTCCTTAGCAGTAACATTGCTTTTTCCTCTGTAAAATGAGACTTTTGGAGCAGATGAACTTTAAGTTCTCTTCTATCTCTAAAGATCAGCAATTCAATGTACCTTGTTTAAACAAACAAAAAAGACAGCTTCATTGTATAGAGTGGGTGGACTAGAGTCTTTCTGACTTGAATTCAAATTCAGTTTCAGATACGCACTTCATGTGTGATCCTTAGCAAGTCTGTTGGTCTCTGTTTGCCTTAATGTACTGAACAAGGAAATGGCAAAGCCTTCTAGTTCTTTGCTAAGAAAATTCCAAAAGGCGTCACAAAAAGTTGGACATTACTCAATAATAACAAAAACCTAAATCCTTAAAATCACCCCAAATTGGTTAAGACTATCAGAAAGAAAACTCCATGATATATTCTACGTTTGCTTGGAACTAATCTCAAGCACTTCCTTGTGAATGAAGAGGAGAGGAATTCCATTACTGCTCAAATTATGTCAGCATTGGATTCAAAACCAGTCTAAAGTAGTCCTTAGGGCATCTCTTTTTTAACCAACAATATGTTAGGAGTTCCTTTGTGGACTGACTCTTAACTGGAAATTAAATGAAAGTCTGGATTCTCTTCTCCATTTTCCAACTCCCACACTCACCCTGACATAATACCATATTATGAAAAGAAGAGAAGAATCTATTTGGCAGGACTAGCTGGCTTCATCTCCAAGCTTTTCCACAGAATCTGTGTCTGATCTCAGGCCATCTCTTTCTGATCTCAGTCTCTTAAGGGTATGGGACTGATGCATGTCATTAATTATAGACAATTAACAGGCATTAAGGGAAAGAATACTTTTGGAGAAAGAAAGTTTGGTTTGTCTTGAGCTAAGAGAGTAGACAGAGTACCTTTACAAATTAAGTCAAAGTTCAAAGGGTAACCAAATCCAAGAGTTAGGCAGGATTTGGAAGAAGTTTGTAGCAATGGTCCAAAGTCAAAAAAGTCAATAGTATATCAGGAAAATATGATACAAAAGTGACAATAGGCATTGACAAAATGAAATTTTCCTTTTATGAAGCTTTTCTGCCAAATAAAATATTATTTTATTCTAATGGCACTATTGGTGATTATTTAGATCTTGAAAAAACTGACTACTTGAAAAAAAAATCTCTCACAGTCCTTACCATGGGCCTCTGCATACTGTTTGCAGTTACTCAATAAATATTTGTTAATTTATTTTTATTAAAAATGAACATAATTTTGTTGTTTTACGCATATCATTCTATGTTCAAATATTTATGACTCACCATTTCCAGATTTTGATGCTTAACATTGATGTTAGCAATGAATGTAGGGTAGTGGGCAGAATGTTGGATTTGCAGTCTGAGATCATGGGATTGAATCCAAGCTGTGTCAATGGCTACTGGTATGACTTTGAGTGAGTCACAGTCTCTCTAGGCCTCATTGTCAGAAGTGAAAAATTAAACTGTCAGATTTGCTTATCTTTAAGGTCTGTTCCAGCTCTAAATCTATGATCCTATGAGCTTTTTTTGAGGGCAAGGGACAATTTCTACTCTCTCTGCTCACAGATTCTTTCCCTAAAGTCCATGGAATACAGAATTACTTTTAAAAGGCAAGATAAGAAAAGTCAGAGTGGGAGATGATCACAGCTACAATTTTTGTTTTAAAAATTAAAATATTTTAATTTATTGTCCTTTTAAGCTATTTAAGGGAAGAATTGTTAGTTATTCAACATTCCATCGATTATTGACTCATTTAAATTATTTTTAGATTTCAAAGCCTTCAAAAAGTAATTATGGCATAGGAAAGTTATCTGTTGATTTTTGATATCATATTGCAAAATGATTTAATGAGATATCAGATAAGTGCCTTCTTTTTGTGTCAGATTTGAAGGAGGATATCACTTCAGGTCCTAAGTGGCCATTCAGGTATGGTGTAGGAATTCGGATAAGCATAATAGCACTGAATAATAGGAGAGCAGGAAAGATCTATTTTCCACCACATTTTCCTATCTTAACCTCCTCACTCCCACACTGCCTCTACTATACATTATTTTGGTATTGGAAAAGCCTTCAGTGCTCACTTCTAAGCAAGAATTCCTTCCTATACCATGTCTGATAAGTGATTATCTAGTCTATTCTTGAAGACCCAGTACCACTGGGGATGTCCACTTATACTTTCCAAAAGCTCTAATTATTTGAATTTGGTTTTACTTTACATTAAGACCAAATTGATTTTTGTAACTTACTGTCATTATTTCTAGTTCTGTTTTTTGGTGCTTAGTTGAATATATGTGACTTTTTAAAAAAAAATCAAGGTAGTTCTTCCAATCTTTGAAGATAGAGATAATTACCATGTAGATACAAGTGTCTCCTGCCCCTACCATAGTCTTTTTCAGGTTGTATTTTTCTAGATACTCATATGTCATAAACTAAAGCCTCTTCACAATGCTTGATGCCTTCCTGTGATATTATAGTTTATATGTACCAAACCTAATATGTGACTCCTTAAACTGAATACATATGTCCTTAGACATAATACATCTCTTAATGTAACCTAATAGAGCATTCTTTTTTTGGCTTTTTTTGGCTTTTTTAACAGACATATATTTGGCAAAAATGTTTGCTATAGTCTTGAGGCTAGGTATCAAAATGAGCCTTACCAAGGAAAGGTTACCTATACATCAGGAGTTTGTAGCCTGAAATCCATGAATTCAAATATATATATATCATATCAATAGAATTATTTTCTTTTATGATCCTATGTATATTTATGCATAAAACCAAGATTCTGAGAAAGAAGTAATAACTTTTACCAGACTTGCTAAGGGGCTCATGATAGCCACAAAAAGGCTAAGAATCTTTACAAAAATGATCCAACACTTAGTATAGTGGCTGGCAAAGAGTCAAATTTTAATAACTACTTGTTATTGTTATTTTCGATGATAAATTTGTGGTGGTGGGAATTTGATGATAATGATAGTAATGACAGTAATGGTGAAGTCATTCAATTAACAAACTCATTATTTTTAACTTTTACAAGTAAATTTTTTTTTTTAAATGAAATATAGATACAAAGTCTCTTTCCTATACCCAGTACAATTGAGAAAAAACAAAACAGAAACAAAAAAATGTACCCATTATCCTGAGAGTGTTTAAGAATGAAACTGTAAGGAAGTCAGAAAACAGAAGGTCAAAAAAAACCTACAAATATTTTTTTTTTTTAAATAACAATTTCATTTGACCACCAAGGAACATGAACCACCATGATTGAATTATAATAACAGTACCCAAGATATGCTTATTGAAGAAGTAGAAATATCACTAAAGAGAACATAGTGATAGAACAAGTATTTGGATTTGATTAAGTATGCACAGAAAATATAATTAGGATAACATTGAGAGATCAATTCATGGAGTATGAAGGAAGGAAAAATGTTAATAGTATGGGAGAAATGTAAGACTTATTACTAAAACAATAATGGCAAAGACAACTATTGACCTATTGGCAAGTACTGATCTATGTTAACATCCCAATGTAGATACAATAATTATTGTAATATATGTATATATGGAATAGATATTATTAATGGATCATAAATTGCATATAGAATTAACAGGAAGAGAGTGAGCTGGATTATCTACGGAAAAATTTCAAAGCTAGCTTATAATCCAAAATTTATTTTGAAACAAAAAAACACATTTTTAATATCAATATACAACATACATTATTGGTGGCTAATAACTCAAACCAGGTATCAATTAAAATGTAATAGACAGGTTAAAGCTAAGTATGACCTGACCACCATCCTAAAACAAATAAGGAATTATGAAATAAGTTTTAAGTTTAAAATTTTATTAAAGAAAATTTAATTAAAAATACATGTACTTTTCATGAAATAAGAATGAAGTATAAATAATAAATATCTTAAATTAGCCACTGTTGTCCTCATGATGTCAAAAGCAATTCAAGAAGGCTCTCAGTATATTGGATGGAACCGTCTGTCATTAATTAATAGAAAGACATAGTCAAGAGTTTCTCATTCTGAGCAGGCTTAACTGGGTGACATTTGCATTATTGGAGGAAATGTTTAAATCGATGATATTATGGATCCATTTGAATGTAAGGCAAAACCTTTTAACATTGAGAGTCCTCAGAAAATTTGGAATACAAACTGAATATCCATCAACTGATGAATGGCTTAGCGATTTGTGGTATGTGTATTAAAACAGACTATTAATGTATTATGAGAATTGCACATGAAGAATTCATAGAAACATGGAAATACTTATGTGACAATGCAGAATGAGATGCATTCTACCAGAATGTCAACAGATATAGAGCTCAAAAAAACTGCCAAACCCAGATTACTGAAGTCACCAATATTGGCAACTGAGAAGATATGATGAAATCCATTTCCCTTCTCTTAGATTGTTTGGGAACTGAATGTGAAATTTTGCATATAGAGTCAGGAATGCATCCAGTGGATCAGGGTTGGAAATGGTATATCAAAAAATGAATTCAGTGGAAAGAATGAAAGGGATCAATAACACTTAAAAAATAAAGCTATCCAAAAGCAGAGTGGGGTCCTTTCCAGAAAGTGAGTTGCCTATTACTGGAATGTCTTTCATTAGAGACTGAGTGAACTTTTAAATGTCAGAAATGTTTATAGGATATTCCTGTTCAGTTGTGTCTTAAACCAGATCATGCCTCTCTTAAATCTGAGTATCTGTCATTTTTTTCTTCAGTATGTTATGATGTCTGTACTCTCTCCATCACTGGATGGTCGATCAAGTCCATGTAGCCAACAGAGTATAATAATCAGGCAGACCTGTTGCTAGCTGTCTGGATGATGAATGACAGCTTCATAATATTAGTGGGAAGAAGAAAAGTGAATCCTTGCTTTCACTCTACAGTTTAATGTGCTCCAGAACTATTTGTTTGGGCTCTACTGGTACAAAATTCCTGAATACCGCCCCACTCTATAGTCTCCTAAGCAGTTTTCAGTTTCACTGCTATGTGACACTCCTAATCTCTGCCCACCTTTTGTTATAACTTCAGCAACACTGGAAAGATAAACATGAAGTCATCCCCAGCAAACACACTTATTATCCTCTCCTCTATTGTGTATTAGCATGAAACATTCACAGAAAACAAAACATGTGGTCTGTTTGTGAGGGCCTCAAACTCTACTTCTTCCTCTTTGGTAGGAGATTATTGCACTTTGTGGCATTAACTATCTCACCTTAGGTGAGGGTTTTTTGTTTTTATTGCTATAAACCTGTTTCCTTGGATACAAATTGAAAATAATATTTATATAATTGATCTAATAGTGCTGTTGTAAGGGTCCCAGGAGAAGATATATGTGAAGTGTTTTGAAAACCTTAAAGTACTATATGAATGGCATCATCATCATCACTGCCTCCTCCTCCTCTTCCACTTCCTCTTCCTCCTCTTTTTCCTCTTTCTCTTTTTTTCTCCTCCTCCTCCTCTGTTTTTCTTCTTCTTTTCCTCCTTTCTTCCTCCTCCTCCTCTTCCTTCTCCTTTTTCTCCTCCTTTCTTCTTCTTTTCCTCCTCCTTAGCAGGAAAAACTGTCATAATATTTGCTTAATAAATGCTTTAAAAATTCAAATAAATTAAGCTATTCATAGATCAAGATATTTTCAAAGGCTTTAGTCTTAAAACCTTCTTAACATGATGGGAACTACTGAATGAGAGTTGTTTTCTGCTAGCACAATTTTTAAAAATCCAAAGTTATCTCCAAGCTATGTTGAGGCATAAGAGAAATACTCTAATGTGGGTGTTCATAAACTTATGGGATTATAGATTTACATCAAGAAGGAACCTTAAAATTCATTTAATCTAATTACTTCACTGTATAGATGAGGAAATTGGGATCCAGAAGGGCTTCTAACTTGCCAAATATAGCATAATAATATTCTGTTATATCTACATACTGCAATTTAACTGTTCCCCAATCAACTGGTATCTACTTTGTTCTCAATTAGTTTAATGTGCATTAAAAGAATTAGAAAATGCTGCTGTAATTATTTTGTTGTTTTTGACCTTCTTGGGAATGGACATATGTTTAATGGAAGGCTCTCTGGATCTCAAGATTATAAGTTCTAAGTTCTGTTCATCATGATTCAGAATGGTCTTAATTTAAAACATGTGGAACAAACCAAAAAAATGAAATAGAATCAACTTTGTCATTTAAGGGGTAGAATGAAGACTGATGAGAAGAGGATGGAGATAATAGCAGAGTTCTTATCATGAGGGGAAAAAAAAGATTCATGGATGTCTGGGTGATGTCATGAAATATGTACTTGTGACAACAATGGTAAATCACCATGAATAAGAAGATAACAAAACTCTTACATTAATTATACTTAATAACAATATGAAGTAAGAATTAAGTGTCCCATTTCCCAAAGAAGAGAGCTAAGCAAAGAGGATACAAGCAATTCCCCCTCCCCCCAAGATTCTGTAGCATATGAATTACAGGTCTGGGGTTGGTCATGTTTTTATGGCTTAAAGAGCTTTCTTCTTGCTTTTGTTACTTACTACTTACTGGTGTGACCCTGGATAAACTACTTCCTCCTTCTGTGCCTCAATTTCTACATTTGTAAAATTAGGAGATTGGATTAGATCATTGTTAAGAGCTCTTCCAGTTATAAATCTAAAGACTCCACGATTTTCTTTCGATTGTCCTGACTTCTAAGACTATTTTTCATATTCTCAAAAGAAACAAAAACATGGAGAGAGAAAAAAGCTCACTGTGTGCAGTCACAATTGTTAATACAATCATTTGCACTTTCAACTGCCAGACAATTTGCAGAAAATACACACTTTGCAAAGGAACATTGATTTTCTGTCCACTGCAGTTAAATGATTTTTGGCAAACTGGGAATTCACTTATGTCATTAATATTATTTTTAAAGCAATATCAATCACGTCAATTTAAAAAGCTGGAGCTCTTTCTGTACTCTATGGGTTAAGCGTGCCAAGTAATGCAGAGTGGGAGCGCTTAGAACAAGACCTTTATATTCTGTTTTTATTTGTTTGGCAACAAGCCCAAAGATTTCATTTCCTTGATTTATAAGGCGAACTTGGCCAGAAAAGGCATTAATGTTCTCCAGGGGATGGGAGGATAATAGGATAAGGCAAGATTACTGCGCACGTAGCTAGTATCCCTTTCTCTTTGTTCCCTATGAAAATCATATGCATGTTTTCATATGAAAAATGTATGGGAGTTCACTCAAAATCACAGAAATACCAACTAGCTCCTGTCACTCATAGAATAGATTTGGAATTTAGAAATATAATCCTGTATCTTCCACAGTATTGAATATGCCATTCTGGAAATTCTTTGCTTGAAATAGTAAGTGGAGTGATCTGGAAATCATGAGACAACTTAAAGCATGCAAACCAAAGGGGATACTGTGGTGACAAAGGGGGATGCAATACTAGCATTGTCTAAATTCTGCCTTTCATAGCTCATCAAACAAAACAGAATGCTTCAATTGGCATCAATTGGCAATTTTCATACCAGAGCTATTACAGAATTACCATTCAGAGAAGGATGGTTGCAAGTCAAAAATCATATTTGAACATTCTACTTCAATTTCGTATATTTATCTAGGTCAAATAAAATGAAAGTATAAAAGACATTCTTCAGTTTGAATCATAAGGTAAGAATTCGATGGGAGACTCTTTACATTATTCAGAAAGGCAGACCAGTTGATCTGAAGGAAGCAGCTATTGCTAATGGTATAAATGAGATCACCAGTCTCAGTCTCATTCTATGGTGGCCTATAGGCAACAGAGAAAAGTGAGGAGATCATGGGTTGTTGTTAGAATGACCCATTATACTGGGATGGTCTTTTAAGAATAAGCAGAACCATTGATTCATTTGTTCTTTTTTCATACCTTAATTCAATGTACATAATGATACAGCTATTTTGTAAATGATAGAAAGGACAAAGATTTTTAAAAAAGGACATTGCTTTTGCTCCTAAGGGCTAGGCTACTTACTATTCCACTGTGGGTTTTTTGACAGGAATAAAAATAAGCATAATGCAAGGCAGAGTGTGATGGAAACAAAAGATGGATTCAGAAAAAATATAAAAATTTAGGTAAGGTGACAACATTTTAGTTTAGAGATAAGGGATAAGAGTGTGTGTGTGTATGTGTGAGTGTGTGTGTGTGTGTGTGTGTGTGTAGAGCTCCTTTATCTTATCTGGGTCATTTTTCCAGAGTGTTTGTGATTTTGTGCAAGGTTGTCTGTCTTCTTGGGGTAACTCTGCTTTAGTGGATTGTACCACAAGTGGCTTCAGTTCTTACAATTGGAACATTCCAAAGGGCTAGTCAGTTAGTTCTCTGAGTCTCAAAATCAGTTAACATCTATATCCTTAACTTCTTAGCCTGTATCTGATATAGATATTCCCAAAGGGATAAAGATAGGGTCCTGATACTCATGAGTCAGAAAGATTAACATATTATAAAAACTACTCCTCTTCCATTTGAGTTAAAGATCCAGTCTGAGTAAATAGCTAAACGAATTGCAGGGTATGTGGTGCAGCAAGAATGACCCATAGAGGTAACAGTTGCAAATCTCATAGATTTCTGTCCCAAGGCAAAGTATTGCCCATTTTGCTATTGTTTCCTAATCAATATTACTGGGACAAAGGGAAAAATCACTGGTGTTTCTAAAGTAGTGTAAGATGGTCATAGACAGAGACCCTTTTTAACAGAACATCCTGGTCATTGGAGCATTTTTCATGGGAAGTTTTAGGAGCTGTATCCCTAATTCCTCCCATGGATGATGTTGGCAGAAAGGGTTAATTGTAGAGAATAATTTAAAGATTAATGTGAAGCTCTTGACCATTTGAGGGCATTCTCTATGACACAGAGTTATCTCCACACTTTTACATATTCCTAACTATTCAATATTTCAGACTGTGTACTCTTGGATAGTCTATATAAATGAAAACTTTCTTTCGCTCTGCCTATCTGTCCATCTTTCTCTTTCTCTCTTTGGTCTGTATTCTAAACTGAAGTTGCTTATAGGTAACAAAAATAAAATAAGCATCAATTAGTGTTTGACTGGCCCATAATGCTGTGGTATTTGAGTTGTGTATTTTAGAAGAATTAGAGAGCTAGGTAAAATCTCTATATTTGTTAGTGTAGGTTTTGCTAACTTGGTAAGCATCCCTAATGTATTTTGGTGTTTTTTGCTTGTTTTTTTTTTTTTTTTTTTGGTTTTGTTTTGTTTTGTTTTATGGAAGGGCATGTGCATTTGGCTGTGCTACATTCTTCTTAAGATCTTAGACAGAGGATGCAGCCAAATATTGGACAATAATGATTATACCCACAAGGTTAGATCCCAGTATACCGTAAGACCATAGGATTTTGAATGAGATAAGGTTTTCTCATTTTTCTGGATGAGGAAATTAAAGTTCAAAATGTCATTGATAATTTTGAGTACTTATTTCTTTCTGATGTCTTATTCTGTATAGTACTTATTCATGATAAGGACTAGGGAAAGATAGAACCCAGAAAAATATGAGGAAATAAGCTCTGAACCTCTCTACAGAGTTAACTGAACCAAGTAAGACTTTACAAGACCTTGGGAAGTGACAATAAAACATGGTGGTAGAGCCTTTTAAACATCCTCTTATTGTAGAGTGGAAAAGTCCTAAGAGTTTAATTTTTGCTATTTGAGGAAGTCTTTTGGAGAGAATGGACAATGTCAAGTTCTTAAAAAGGAAGTATATCAAGCACATGGTTCAAAGATCAGAAGAATAAAAGAGAGAGGCAAAAATCAGCACCTTATTTGTTACCAATCTGAGTTTTTTGAACAGTGAAACTCCAATAGGTAAGGAGTTTCCTTTTTTGCAACCTTGTTTACTTTCCTTTTAGGAGAAGTCTAAACCTTTAGGACAGTATCATATAGCTGGAACCCTGTCTTAATATCTTGATTGTAGTGGAACTCATTAAGATATGAGAAGGCTCCTTTTTAGAAAATGTCAATCTGTTTTAAGGGAAGTTTAAACAATAGGATAGCACTATGATGAGGAGCAAGGGTTGGGAGTAGGGAGGGAAAGAAGGAAGAAAGAGAGAGAGCAGAGAGACACAGACAGATAGACAAAAAGAAAATTGTCTTTTCTGCCGTGTAAGATTGCTTTATGAATTTCAAATGAGAGATTTTTAAATAAAAACATGGAACTTCAACAATATCCTCTCCCACAATCATTCTGGCATTTCATTCTTTCTTACTCAGCCATGTTTATCCCTACTATTTCCATAGATTTAAGTCAAGATAAATTTGTATTCTCTGTGAGTTCCTTGGATAAGACAAACCTCCCTGTATCAGCTCCACTTCTCTGTGACTCTCTATGGGTAGAGATAGAACCAGTAACTAGGAGAGCTGATAAGATGATGAAGGGATGTGGAATCAATAGGAGGTCTTTGAAGAATCTGTTGATTGACTTACTGATCTCCTATTTGAAAATGTACATATAATGCTCACATGGTTATATTCTTAAAAATGATCACCAAAGAAATAATGTTCTTATAGAACAATTCCAATATCCTTGATCAATTCAATGCAAAATAATATAATGGAGAAAGTGATGGAGTTGTAATGATGACCTATTATCAAATCAATTCTGATGCTTAGCAGCTATGTGCTTATGAGCAAGTTATTTAATTCTCCAGACTTCAATTTTTTCACTTATAAAATGGGGACAATAATATTTAGCTTAGTCAACTGTCTGGGTTATTGTGTGGAAAATATAAAAAGTATATTTGCCATACAATTATGAGTTCTTATTAATGTTTATTATATGATCTTTCTAGGAACAGATATGAGCCCCACCTTTTCCATCTGGAGAACTGAGATAGTAGGAAATAAAGGACATAATTTAAATGTCTCCCACACAAGACCAGCGAATAAAGAATTTCAGTCTCAATTGTTGTAGGAGGAAGTGCAGTTTATAAGACAGCAAAATTTAAAAAAATTCAAGGAAAAATGAAAAGATATAGAGTGATTCCTTCATCATACTAAATATTACTGATTCAGGAGTGCCAAATCTCCCAGCTGTGAAAAAAATTGTGAATAAGATGAAATATGTAATTTTTTTTTTTTTTTTTTTTTGGTTTTCAGGGCCATGCCTGAGTGAAGGGGCAGGTCAATTGTCTGAAAGTCTCCACAGCTGTGAATCATAACACTTGATAAAGTTACAAAGCAGCCTTCACAGATGTTCCTTGTGGATTGGGAATGAAATAAATTGGAGGCAAGAGGGAAGAGGAGAGAGGCCAGACAACGCAACTGCCTCTCAGTTTCCTTGTATCAACATCATCCTCTTACATGAAGAGATCCATTCTATAGATCTGAGTTAGACCTCCAGCAGCCACTGGCAGGTGGTGCCCATTGTACAACACAACAATTTGGTTTCACCCATTACTTAATACTAGCCCTTAACCTATCCTCTAAACACAAAAGCCTAAGCAACAAAACAAAAATAAAATCCAACCATTTGTTATTTTGTATTTGTTAAGAATGGGGGTTGGAACTGTCTCTTTGTAGGCATTAATGAATTCAGTGAAGAGTGAAAAGTAGTGCTTTTTGAATTTGGGGATGCTGAAGTTACAATCTGAATTAGTAGTGACAGTATTGCTAGAGTCTCTTGATATCCTGAACTTTGCTGGGTATATTCTTTGATTTCCTAATGCTATTAACTGTTCATATGCAAGAATGGATGCAATTAACTAAGGAGATATAGCATGAGCCTAGTAAATCTGAATTTAATAAACACTTATTACTTGTGTAATTCTATCATGCTATTCAACCTCTCTTGTCTTTACTTCTCTCCTCCATAAAATGGAGACATAATACCTATCCATATTACGATGAGCATGAAATGAGATTCTATATGAGAAGCACTTTGCAAATCTTATGGTGGTATGTAAAATGACTGCTACAGCTATTATTTTTCATGGTGCCAGCTAAAAAATAACAACAACAACAAAAATAAAACAAACAAAAACAACCATCACCAAAAAAGAAATTTTAACACAAAACAAAAAATAAAGGAACAAAGCAAAAAACAAAAAATAGCCTTATTTTTCCTTGATGTATTTTTTTCCCCAGTCTCTGTTAAGTGACCTATTAATGTTTTGGAATATAATAGTATTCAGGATTAGTTGACAGGAAAATGTGGTTCCTTTGCTTACTCTTTCATAGATTTAAGACCTATACCCCACATTTAAGGTAAATTATGTAGAAAAAGAGAGTATTTGCACTCATTCCAGATTATTCTGGAGCTAAAGGAAAAACTCTTTAGTGGAACATAACAAAAAAGTCTATGATTATATTTTGGTTATATATGGGCAGTATTTTAAACATATTTGCATATTTCTCATATTGTAAAAGAAAAATCAGACAAAAAAGGAAAAGATCATGAGAAAAAAAGAAAACAAAAAAAAGTCAAAATACTATTCTTTGAAATACATAGTTTTCTCTCTCTAGATGCAGATGGTGTTTTCCATCCTGAGTCTATTGAAATTGCCTTAAATCACCACATTGGTGATAAGACCCACATCCATCACATTCCATAATCTTCTTGTTACTATATATAATGTTCTCATGGTTCTGCTCACATTGCTAAGTATTCTTGTATGACTTTCCAAACTTTTTTGAAATCAGCCTGTTAATCATTTTTTATTCATTCATTTATTTAATTGCACATTCCTTTATGAATGACATTGGGAGAGAAAAATCAAAGCAAAAGGGAAAAATTAGAAAGAGATAAAAAACAGAAGTGAACAAATTATGTCTTGATTTACATTCAGCCTATTCATTTCTTTTTCTGAATGCCAGTGGCATTTTCTCTCCAAAGTCTATGGGGATTGTTTTGAATCACTGGAGCACTGAGAAGATCGAGTTTTTTCATAGTTGGATCATCACATATTCTTGCTTGTGTACAATATATTTCTGGTTCTGCTTGTTTCACTCAACATCAGTTCATGTAAACCTTTCCGGGCCTTTCTAAAATCAGCTTGCTCATTATTTTTATAGAACAATAATATTGCATTACCTTCATACACCACAACTTGTTCAGGCATTCCCCAATTGATGTGCATTTACTTATTTTCCAATTATTTGCTAGCACTGAAAACACAGCTACAAAATTTTTGCATATGTTGGTTGTTTTCCCTCCTTTATGATTTCCTTGAGATACAAACCCAGTAAAGGCACTGCTGGGTCAAAGAGTATGAACAGTTTTATAGATTGTTGGGCATAGTTCCATATTGCTCTCCAGAACAGTTAGATCAGTTCACAATTCCACCAATAATCCATTAGTCTGAGTTTTTCCACATCTCCTCCAAAATTTATCATTTTCTTTTTCTGTCATCTTCGCCAATCTGAGAGGTATGAGGTGTTATTTTGGAGTTGTTTTAATTTGCATTTCTCTAATCAATAGTGATTTAGAACATTTTTTCAAATGATCATAGATGGCTGTAATTTGATCATCTGAAAATTGTTTATCCATATCCTTTAACCATTTATCAATGAGGGAATAATTTGTATGCTTATAAATTTGACACAGTTCTTAATATTTTTTGAAATAAGACTTTTATCTGAAATATTGACTGTATAAAGATTTTTCCCCAGCTTTGTACTTCCCTTTTTATCTTGTTTCTATTGGTTTTATTTGTGCAAAACCTTTTTAATTTAATGTAATCAAAATTGTCCATTTTCCCTTTCATAATTTTCTAGCTCTTCTTTGGTCATAAATTACTCCCTTCTCTAATAATCTGATAAGTAAATTATCCTTTGTTCTTCTAATTTGTTTATGGTATCATCCTTTAAACCCAAATCATATATCCATTTTGACCTTATTTTGATATGGTGTGTGAGAAGTAGATCCATATCAAGTTTCTGACATTATTTTCCACTGTCCCCAGCAATTTTTAGCAAATAGTGAGTTCTTATTCCAGAAATTGGAGTTTGTGGGTTTATCAAATACTAATTATATCATGTGTATAATCTATTACACTGATCCATCAATCTATTTCGTAGCTAGTACCAAATGATTTTGATGATTGCTACTTTATAATATAGTTTTAGGTTTGGTACTGTTGAGCCACCATCCTTTGTAATTTTTTTTTCATTAATGCCCTTGATATTCTTGACTTTTTGTTGTTCCAGATGAATTTTGCTATTATTTTTTCTGGTTCTATAAAATAATGTTTTGGCATTGTGATTGGTATGATATTGAACAAGTAAATCAATTTAGGCAGAATTATCATTTTTATTATATTAACTCAGCCTAGCCATGAACAATTGATATTTTTCCAGTTGTTTAGATCTGACTTGATTTGTGTGAAAAGTGTTTTGTAATCATATTCATATAATTCTTGGGTTTGTCGTGGCATGGAGACTCCCAAGTGTTTTATTTTGCTACTGTAAATTTAAGTGGAATTTCTCTATCTCTTGCTGATGGCCTTTGTCAGTAATATATAGAAATGCTGATGATTTATGTGAGTTTATTTTATAGCCTTTAATTTTACTAAAGCTGTGAATTGTTTCCAGTAGCTTTTTGAATGATTTTTTAGGATTTCCTAAACATATCATCATACAATCTGCAAAAAGTGATCCTTTTATTTCCTCATTGCCAACTCTAATTCCTTTAATTTCTTTTTCTTTTCTTATTGCTAAAGCCAACATTTTTAGTACAATGGTAAATAACAATGATGACAACAGGCATCCTTGTTTCACCCTTTATCTTCTTGGGAATACATCCAGCTTCTATTCATCACAAATAATGCTTGCTGCAGATTTCATTTATTTATTTATTTATTAAATAACTTTTTATTGTCAGAACCCATGCCTGGGTAATTTTTTAGAACATTACCCCTTGCACTCACTTCTGTTCCGACTTTTCTCTTCCCTCCCTTCACCCTCTTCCCCAGATACATGTTAAATATGTCACAGTATATCCTAGATAGAATATATGTGTGCAGAACTGAACAGTTCCCTTTTTGCACAGGAAAAATTGGATTCAGAAGGTAAAAATATGGGGGGGAAACAAAAATGCAAGCAGTTTACATTCATTTCCCAGTGTTCTTTCTTTGGGTGAAGCTGCTTCTGTCCATCCTTGATCAATTGAAACTGAGTTAGGTCTCTTTGTCAAAGAAATCCACTTCCATCAGAATACATCCTCATACAGTGTCATTGTTGAGGTATATAATGATCTCCTGGTTCTGCTCATTTCACTTAGCATCAGTTCATGTAAGTCTTGCCAAGCCTCTCTGTATTCATCCTGCTGGTCATTTTTTACAGAAAAAAAATATTCCATAACAGTCATATGCCACAATTTACCCAACCATTCTCCAATTGAAGGGCATCCATTCATTTTCCAGTTTCTAGCCACTACAAACAGGGCTGCCACAAACATTTTGGCACATACAGGTCCCTTTCCCTTCTTTAGTATCTCTTTGGGGTATAAGCCCAGTAGAAACACTGCTGGATCAAAGGGTATGCACAGTTTGATAACTTTTTGAGTATAGTTCCAAATTGCTCTCCAGAATGGCTGGATGTGTTCACAATTCCACCTACAATGTGTCAGTGTCCCTGTTTTCCCAATCCCCTCCAACATTCTGCATTATCTTTCCCTGTCATTCTAGCCAATCTGACAGGTGTATAGCAGTATTTCAGAGTTGTCTTAATTTGCATTTCTCGGATTAATAATGACTTGGAGCATCTTTTAATATGGTTGGAAATAGTTTCAATTTCTTCATCTGAGAATTGTCTGTTCATATCCTTTGACCATTTATCAATTGGAGAATGGCTTGATTCCTTATAAATTAGAGTCAATTCTCTATATATTTTGGAAATGAGGCCTTTATCAGAACCTTTGACTGTAAAAACGTTTTCCCAGTTTATTGTTTCCCTTCTAATCTTGTCTGCATTACTTTTGTTTGTACAAAAACTTTTCAATTTGATATAATCAGAATTTTCTATTTTGTAATTAATAATGATCTCTAATTCTTCTTGGGTCATAAATTCCTGCCTCTTCCATTGGTCTGAGAGGTAAACTATCCTATGCTCTTCCAATTTGTTTATAATCTCATTTTTTATGCCTAGGTCATGAACCCATTTTGACCTTATCTTGGTGTACGGTGTTAAGTGTGGGTCAATGCCTAGTTTCTGCCATACTAATTTCCAATTTTCCCAGCAATTTTTGTCAAATAATGAGTTCTTATCCCCAAAATTGAGGTCTTTGGGTTTGTCAAACACTAGATTATTAAAGTTACTGGCTGTTTTGTTCTTTGAACCTAACCTATTCCATTGATCAACTAGTCTATTTCTTAGCCAATACCAGATGGTTTTGGTAACCGCTTTATAATATAATTTTAGATCTGGTACAGCTAGGGCCTCTTCATTTGATTTTTTTTTTTCATTAATTCCCTTGAAATTCTTGACCTTTTGTTTTTCCATAAGAACTTTGTTGTTATTTTTTCTAGGTCATTAAAATAGTTTTTTGGCAGTCTGATTGGTATGGTGCTAAATAAATAGATTAGTTTAGGGAGTATTGTCATCTTTATTATATTTGCTTGCCCAATCCAAGAACATTTAATATTTTTCTAGTTGGTTAGATCAGACTTAATTTGTGTGGAAAGTGTTTTGTAGTCTTACTCATAAAGTTTCTGATTTTCCCTTGGCAGAAAGATTCCTAAGTATTTTATGCAATCAGTAGTTACTTTAAATGGAATTTCTCTTTGTAACTCTAACTGTTGGGTTTTGTTAGTGATATATAAGAATGCTGATGACTTATGTGGGTTTATTTTGTATCCTGCCACTTTGCTAAAGGTGTGGATTGTTTCTAATAACTTTTTAGTAGAATCTCTGGGATTCTCTAATATACCATCATATCATCAGCAAAGAGTGATAATTCCTCATTACCTATTCTAATTCCTTTAATCTCGTTCTTGCTGTAGATTTTAGATAGATACTGCTCATTATTTTAAGAAAATCTCCCTTTATCCCTATGTTCTCTAGTGTTTTTAATAGGAATGGGTACTGTATTTTGTCAAAAGCTTTTTTTGAATTTACTGAGATTATCATATAATTTTTGTTGGTTTTGTTATCGAAAAGATTGCTTACGGTAATAATTTTCCAGATATTGAACCAGCCTTGCTTTGCCGGTATAAATCTCACTTAATCATAGTGTATTATTCTTCTGATAAGTTGCTTTAATCTCTTTGGTAATATTTTATTTAAAAATTTTGTATCACTATTCATTAAGGAGATTGGTCTGTAATTTTATTTCCTTATTTTGATCCTTCCTGATTTAGGTATCAGTGCCATATTTGTGTCATAAAAGGAATTTGATAGTATTCTTTGTTTATTTACTTTTCCAAATAGTTTGCATAGTATTGGAATTAATTGTTCTTTAAATGTTTGTAGAAGTCACTTATGAATCCATCTGGTTCTGGAGATTTTTTTCTTAGGAAGTTTATTAATGAATTGTTTATTTTTTTTTAAATGGGACAATTTAAGTAATTTATTTCCTCTTTTATTAACTTGGGCAATTTATATTTTTGTAAATATTCACCCATTCATTAAATGCTGCCATAAAGTTGTGCACAATAGCTTCTGATTATTGCATTAAATTCTTTTTTATTGGTGGTAAGTTTCATTTTTGATGCTGGTGATTTGGTTTTTTTTTCCCTTTTCTTTTTTCCTGATCAAATTAACCAAAGTTTTATCTATTTTATTAGTTTTTTTTTTCAAAAAAACAACTCTATTTTATTAATTAGTTCAATAGTTTTCTTAGTTTCTATTTTATTACTCTCTCCTTTGAGTTTCAAAATTTCTATTTTGGGATTTAATTGGGGGTTTTTAATTTGTTCTGTATCTACCTTTTTTAGTTGCATGCCTAATTCTTTGATATCCTCTTTCTCTATTTTATTAATGTATCTTAGAGATTTAAAATTTCCCCTAAGAACTGCTTTGGCTGCAGTACATAGGTTTTATAATATGTTGTCTCATTATTGTTATTTTCTTGGATGAAATTATAGATTGCCTCTGTTATTTGTTGTCTTATCCACTCATTCTTTAGAATTAGATTATTTAATTTCCAATTGGTTTTTAATCTGTCTTTCCCTGGCCCTTTACTGAATATAATTTTTATTGCATTGCTGTCTGAAAAGGAAACATTTGCTATTTCTGTCTTTGTGCATTTGATTGTGAGGCTTTTGTGTCCTATACATGGTCAATGTTTGTGTAGATGGCATATACAGCCATAAAAAGATATATTCCTTTCTGTCCCATTCAATTTTCTCTACAGATCTATCATATCTAGGTTTTCTAGAATTCTCTTTACCTCCCTATTTTCTTTCTTGTTTATTTTGTGACTAGATTTGTCTGATTCTGATAGGGGAAGGTTGAGGTCCCCCACTAGAATAGTTTTGCTGTCTATTTTTTCCTATAACTGACTTAAAATCTTCTCTAGGAATTTGCCTGCTCTACCACTTGGTACATACACATTTAGTACTGTTACTACTTCATTATTAATGTACCCTTTGTCAAGATGTACTTTCCCTCCTTATCTCTTTTAATAAGATCTACTTTTACTTTTGCTTTAACTGACAGAATTGCTACTTCTGCTTTTATTTTTCCTTCAGCTGAAGCATAATAAATTCTGTTTCAGTCTTTTATCTTTACACATATGTGTCTCTTTGTGTCAAATGAGTTTATAAACATATTTTAGGATTCTGTTTTTAATCTACTCTGCAATTTCCTTCTGTTTTATGGGAGAATTCATCACATTCACATAACAGTTATGATTACCAGCTCTGTATTTCCCTCTATCCTATTTTCTCCCCTTTATATACTTTAGTTCTCTTTTTTTACCCTGTCCTTAGTCATTTTTAACCACCCCACCCTATCTTCTATTCCTTCCTCCCTTATTTTACCTTTTCCCCCTATTTTTTTTGCCTTCCATTTTATCCTGAACCTCCCTTTTCTTTTCCTCTTTCTCCTCCTACTTCTTTATAGGGTTAGATAAATTTCTATACCCAACTTAATGATGAAATTAATCCCCTTAAAGCCAATACTGATGAGAACAAGATTCAGACAATGCTCATCCTCCTCCATTCTTTCCCTGGATTGTAATAGGTTTTTGTGCCCTCTCCATGTGATCTCATTATGCCTCCTCTTTCCTCTTTTTCCAGCACAGACCTTTTCCCATTTCTTAATGTATTTTTCTTTGATGTCATCATATCACAGTCCATTCATAACCATACCCTCAGATTATGTGATGCACTCCTCTGTCTGCCCCAATAATAGATTCAGTTCTCAAGAGTTATGTTGTTTTCCCAACTGGGGATGTAAACAGTTTGACCTTTAACTATATATTTTCCCCTGTTTAATTATCTATGCTTCTCTTGACTCCTGTATTTGTAGATTAAATTTTCTGTTTAGTTTGGATTTTTTCAATAGAAATGATTGGAAATCTCTTACTTCATTGAAGACCCATATCCTCTCCTGAAAGATGATGCTGAATCTTGTTGGGTAGTTACAAAGAAACATTGTTGCAAAACTCCAATTCAAAGGAATTAGTGAAAAAAAAAAATCAAATGAAGGTGGCCTAGCTGTACCTGATCTAAAATTATATTATAAAGCAGCAGTCACCAAAACCATTTGGTATTGGCTAAGAAATAGATTAGTTGATCAGTGGAAAAGGTTAGGTTCACAAGACAGAATAGTCAACTATAGAAATCTAGTGTTTGACAAACCCAAAGATCCTAACTTTTGGGACAAGAATTCATTATTTGATAAAAACTGCTGGGATAACTGGAAATTAGTATGGCAGAAATTAGGCATGGACCCACACTTAACACCATATACCAACATAAAATCAAAATGGGTCCGTGATCTAGGCATAAAGAACGAGATTATAAATAAATTAGAGGAACATAGGATAGTTTATTTCTCAGACTTGTGGAGGAGAAAGGAAATTTGTGACCAAAGATGAACTAGAGACCATTACTGATCACAAAATAATTTAAAGATTTTATTTCTTTATCCACTCTGTCTTTAACTGAGTGGGATGACTTCTCCAGACTCTTTTGCCAAGCCTCCCTCTCCTTTTCCCATTTTTCTTCTAGCTCTCTTGTGAGAGCCTTTTTAATTTCTTCTATGAGGTTCATCTGTGCTGAGGAACAGATGATCTCCTCCTTTGGGGATTCACCTGGAGACAATCTGTTTTTAGTCTCCTCAGGATTTAGAGTCTGCTCTCTATCTGTATAGAAACTGTCAAGGGCTAAAGTCCTCTTCAGTTTTTTGCTCATTTTGTCAAAGAATGGAAGACAAACTAGCAAAGAAAAAAAAGAAAAAAAACCCCTAAATGGAGTCTGCTTTTTTGGGGGGAGGGGCTAGGTGGTGTTACCGAGCTTCCTCTACAGACTGCGGGGGCAGCAGTGAGGCACTAGCCAGACTGTGCTGCGCCTGTGCTCTGAGACTACAAGAGCGTACCACCCCCTCTCCTATCTGCTCCTGTGCTTTCACTGCCACTGCCCTCAGCCTGCGCCCGATCTAAAACCATCCCCATCCTCGAGCAAAAACAGACCTTTCTTGGCGAGTTTCAAGGATGCCTTCTCTTGGTGACTATTTGTGGTTTTTTTTTTTTTTTCAGTCAAGCATTAATTCAGAGGCTTGTAATGCTGTGTGCCTCCTCTCTGCCATCTTGGCCGGAAGTCCTCAAGACTAATTCTTATCACTATTGGAAGTTTCTTCTGTGAATATTCTGTCCTTGTCCGAGTTTGTGTTTTGTTCTGCCTTGTCACCATAGTCGGTCTCTATGATCATGGTTCTTTTCTGTTTCTTGCTCATTTTCTTTCCTTTTCTTTTGATATTTCCTCCTTTTTTTTTTTTTTTTTTTACTTTTACGGTTGATTTCTGCTTCTGAGTAAAGAGGATGCTATATATGCTAAATAATTTTTAAATTTTTAAATTTAAATAAATTTTAAAATAAAAAATAAAATTTTAAATTATATTTCACATTTCCTTCTACTTTTTCATTCTTTTTAGTTTGTTTGACTGATCCTTACTGTTTCTTAATGTTATTAACTGCCACTTGCTTTGTTCTGGTTTCTAATTTGTGATTTTCCTTAGTTACCTTTTGTATCTCTTTTTCCATTTGGTTTATTCTACTGTTTAAGGAGTGCTTTCCTTCAGACATTTTTTTCCCTTCCCTTTCCAAATTGTTGATGCTCTCATTTATTCCTCTCATTTCTTTTCCCATTTTTTCTTCTACCACTTTTATTTGCCATTTAAAGTCTTTTATAAGCTCTTCTAAGAAACCTCTTTGGGCTCAAGACTAATACTTATCACTCTTGGAAGTTTCTTCTGTGAATATTCTGTCCTTGTCTGAGTTTGTGTTTTGTTCTGCCTTGTCACCAGTTGGTCTCTATGATCATGGTTCTTTTCTGTTTCTTGCTCATTTTCTTTCCTTTTGTTTCCTCCTTTTTTTTTTTTTTTTACTTTTATGATTGATTTCTGCTCCTGGGTAAAGAGGATGCTATCTCAAGCTTCCAGTACAGCTCTGAGCCTTGTTTTTGAGCCCCCTTTTATTTGTAGGGGGCTCTTTGCCTGCTCTTTTCAGGAAATAGCCTGGTTTCCCAGAATTTGCCTTCTGAGAAGGGTCTGGTAGCTGCCTCTCCTCCTGTGCTCTTCTCCTGAGCCAAGACTGAGGGTCTTAGTTGATGATGTGCTGTGATTAAAACCTTCTCACTGGCTTTCCTAGAGTCTATCTGAGCAGGGCTGAACATCCTTTTCACCCCAGTGACACTGACTTTTCTTGAAATTTTTTTAGTCTCTTCTGACCTGGAGAGTGGTTTCATTCTGTCAAACTGTTGATAGTCTTGGTTTCATGTGATTTTCGAGAGACACTGAAAGAGTTCAAGCATTTTCCTGATTTTACACTGACATCTTGGCTCCACCCTATGAACTCTATCATATTTTCATTGTTATGGGCAATGCTTTCTTGATTTTGTTCACTTTATTTAGCATCAATTCATGTAAACCATATAAGTCTTTTCAGGCTTTTTTGAAGTCTGCTTATCATTTCCTATAGAACATTAATATTCCATTACCTTCATATACCAAAACTAATTCAGCCATGGGCTGAATCATGGGCATCCACCCCGGTTGCCAGTTTTTTGCCACAACAAAAAAGGAATGCTACAAACACTTTTGCACATTTGAGTCCTCTTCTGTTGGAATCCTTACAAACTGCTAACTAATTAGAGTTGATCTAATCTTACAAGAAGATTTTGGCCAGAACCTGAAACAAGGTACTAAGTAGAACTAATTAGTACAATGCTTGTGTTTACACCTTTGTGTTCACACCTCCCTTAAAGCTCTTTGGGCCAGAGAGCACTATGGGAGAAAACCCATAATCCCATTCTCTCAGAAGATTCACATATAAGGCCAAAGAAGAAAGGAAAAATGTATCAGAATTTCAACACCACATTTTTCCTGTAATTCAACAGTTTAATTCTTCAGGTCAAGAAAGTAGAAGATACTCATCTTTTGATATAGAAATCCTCAAAGACTTGAAAAAAGCTTGCACTCTTTATGGGGCTACATCAGCTTATGTTAAGATGCTATTACAAAATTTGTCTTTTGAAATCTTGACCCCTAATGACTGGAAATCTATAGCAAGAATATGCCTAGAACCTGGACAGAACTACTTGTGGCTTTCTGAATATAGTGAGCTCTGTAGAATACAAGCCCAACAAAATAGTCAAAGTGGAGTTCATACTGCAATCACCTGTGACCTACTAACAGGTGTAGGTCCTTATGCAGATGTCGCAGCACAAATTAGTTATTCTGTAGCAGCATATCAGCAAATTGCTGATAATGCTATCAAAGTGTGGGCTTCTCTTCACAATAAAGACGACAAGGGGGGGGGCCTTCACAAAAATAATACAAGGGCCAAATGAACCCTTTGCTGACTTTGTGGGACGCTTGCAGACAGCTATCACAAGAACAAATGGAGAAAATGCAATAACAGACATTTTGATAAGGCAACTTGCTAAGGAAAATGCTAATGAGGTTTGCAGAAGAATTATACTAGGACTGCACAAGGATGCTCCTTTAGAGGAGCTCATAAGACACTGTGCCACAGTGGGCACAGGTGCCTTTTATAGCCAGGCTATGATGCAGACTTCCCAAAATCCAAACATGAGAAGACAGAGTCCCTCCTGGCAAGGGACTTCCAGAGAGACTCGTAGATGCTTTCAGTGTGAAAAAGTAGGACATCTGAAAGCTCAATGTTGGTATAGAGATAGAATGGGAAAACAAGGTGGGAGAACAAGACCCCAAACCCCATGTCCAAAATGCAACAGAGGCTTCCATTGGGCCTCAGAATGTAGACAGATTCAGGGAAACGGGATGAGGGGCCCAAGGCAAAAAACACTTGATGCATGATGGCAGCCAATGGTGCACCCAGAGAGTGCCTAGAAGTCCAGTACCCAGACATGACCAATCAGCCAGAAAGCCATATGATGGGAGAAGGGGATTACACAGTCAACCAGCCAGGAAGCAACCTGATGGCAGAAGGGAATTACAATTGGGGAGAATAGAGCTGTATGCAGCTGGGACAACTGAGATACCCTCTGGAGAGGTGAAATCTGTTCCTCTCCAGCCTATGGATCCCCTACCTCCAGGCACAGTAGGCTTGACCATTTCACCTCCTTTTTGTATGTACAAAACAGTGTCCATCCACACAATGATGTGGGAAACTGGGGAATGTGTAGATAATATCCCAGTCACTAATACAGGTAGACAATGTGTGACTTATCACCCAGGAGATGTAGTAGCATCAGGTTTACTCATACAGAATCCTAATAAGCAGCCTGGTGATAGTCACCCAGGTTTTGAATGCAGACCACAAAATCCAGGAATATACTGGACAGCAGCTGTATATGCTCACTATCTATATAAATGGCCTACCATTGGAAGGATTGGTAGACACAGGTGCAGATCATACAGTCATTAGAGGTGCCAATTGGCCCAGTCACTGGCCAAAGATTAAAGCAGACACCTATATGTCTGGAGTAGGAGGATCAATAGCAACTGAAGTTAGTGTTGCCCCTATGAGATGGACTTTTGAAGGCAAAACAGGAGTTTTTACTCCTTTTATAGTTGAAAAACTCCCCATCAATCTGTGGGGAAGAGACGTTTTATAACAATTGGGGTTAAAAATGAGTACTTCGGTTTTTTAAGCAGGGCTGCTGTTGAAGGCCTGCCAATACTTTCACCTGTTCCTATCCAATGGAAAACTGATACACTGGTGTGGATAGAACAGTGGCCCTTAAGTAGCGATAAAATTCAGGCCTTATTAGATATAGTACAGGAGCAGCTTGAACAAGGGCATTTACAACCTTCTTTAAGTCCTTGGAATTCCCCAGTGTTTGTTGTAAAAAAGAAATCGGGAAAATGGAGGATGCTCACTGATTTAAGAAAAGTGAATGAACAGATGGAAACTATGGGAACTCTTCAGCCTGGACTTCCATCTCCTACTCAATTGCCTAGAGAGTGGCCTCTTTGGGTCATCGATATTAAGGATTGTTTCTATTCTATCCCTCTGGATAAGGAGGATATCAAAAGATTTGCCTTTTCAGTGCCCAGCGTTAACTTAGCTGAGCCTTATAAAAGATATGAATGGACAGTTTTGCCACAGGGAATGAAGAACAGCCCCACTATGTGTCAAATGTATGTTGCTGCTACTCTTGCTCCAATAAGAAAAGCATTTCCAAAAGTTATGCTATTACATTATATGGATGATATATTGGGATGTGCACCTGAGGAACAAATGCTAGAAGCATGTCTACAAAAAAACCATAGAAACACTAAGATACTACAAACTTCATATCGCTACAGAAAAAATTCAAAGGCATGCTCCTTTTCAATATTTAGGATATGAAATATATCCTAAGGCACTTACACTACAAAAACTGTCTTTAAGAACAGAGAGGTTGAACATCTTAAATGATTTCCAAAAATTAATAGGGGATATCCAATGGATGCATCCAGTATTAGGTTTAACTACCAATCAATTGCAACCCCTATATGACATTTTAAGGGGAGACACTGCTTTAAATTCACCACGCCAGCTTACAAAAGAAACTCAAGAGGCTTTGAGAGAAGTTGAACTGGCTTTATCCAATGTAGTTGAAAGAGTAACTCAAAAACCCTTGGAAATATCAGTTTTTGCTACGAAAGAAGTACCCACAGCAGTCCTTCATCAAGGAGACAGTGTGATAGAGTGGGTGAACCTCCCAGCACAACCAGAACAAAGCCTTACACTTACCCAGTGCTTGTGGCTAGAATTCTATTAAAGGCCATTAAGCGAGCAGTACAATTATCTGGGACAAGACCTGACACGATATACACCTTTTATACAAATGCACAAATTACTGTATGCTGTGAAACCATCCCAGAGTGGCAAATTTTATTGGCCATGGCTCCAAATTTTGCACATGGATCTCCACTAAAGATAACCAGACTACTGCATAATTGGCAATGGATTTTTGAGACGGTTTCTAAGGTTCCTCTTGAAGGACCAACTGTTTTTACAGACGCAGCCAAACAAAATATTTGTGCTGTATACTCTCATGATTTAACCGTAAAAAGAGTAGTCAGAACTCCTTTTCAGTCCACTCAGCAGAATGAATTATATGCGATCATGCTAGCTCTCACTTATTACCCAGGCGACATAAATATAATATCTGATTCAGCCTATTCAGTAGGTATGGTACAAAGAATTGCCACAGCCCAAATAAAATTTGCAGCTTCTAATATATATCAGCTCTTTAAGGAACTTCAAGAGCAAGTGAGAAAGCATCCAGGAAAGATTTATATCCGGCATGTCCACTCACATAGTGGACTTCCAGTCCTATTTTTGATGGAAATTCAAAGGCAGATAGCCTTTTAACTATGTTGGCCAGTACACCTTTATTTCAGGAGGCCCAGGAATCCCATTCTAAATACCATCAGGCTGCTCGAGCTTTGCGCTTACAATTTGGTTTTACAAAAGAAGAAGCTAGGAGCATAGTAAAAAACTGTACAGCTTGCCTTCCCTTCCACGCTCCTACACTGCCTCCAGGGAAGAACCCTCGTGGTTTGAGACCCAATGAAATCTGGCAAATGGATGTGACCCATTATAAATCTTTTGGTCGTCTGTCTTTTATCCATGTTGTGGTAGACACCTTTTCAGGATTCACTTTTGCCATACCAGCAGCAAAAGAGACAGCCCGAGTGGTCACTGAATTCCTCATTCAAGCATTCGCAATTATGGGTGTGCCACAAGAAATAAAAACAGATAATGGACCGGTATATACCTCCAAACAATTTGCACACTTTTGTGCACAGTATAAGATTTTACACACTACTGGCATACCCTTTAATCCTCAAGGTCAAGCAATAGTAGAAAGAAGAAACAGGGACATTAAGACACTCCTCCAAAAACAAAAGAAAGGGGGAGCCACGGGTAACCTTAGAGAACTTCTAAATTTAGTTCTCTATACCATTAATTTTTTAATCTTTGATAAAGATGCACTGGCTCCAGCAGACAGGTTTTATAACCCACCAGAAGAGCAGTGTCCAGTTCGAGCAGCTCCACTATCTTTAGATAATTGCCAGGTGATGTGGAGAGACCCAGAAAGTGGTGAATGGAAGGGACCAGATAGGCTAACTGCTTGGGGGAGAGTATTTGCTTGCATCTCTACATGTGGAGAAGGAATCAGATGGGTGCCTACGAGCCGCATTCGCCTTGTCCATCGCAGAGAGATAGAGCAGACCCTTGAAACAAAGGAGAAGACCCAAGAAATATCGGGTGGTTCTGTTGCTGATTGTACTCACCATTGAAAGAGCATAGCTGACAAGGAGACTGTTAAAAAGACTTTTAAAATCTTCAGGAATCATTGGATTTCCTAACACAAGATGAAATTGTTTTAGTTCTTGAAAAACCAGCGAGAATCATTGGATTCCTTAAGATGAAAAATTGTTGATGAGACTTTTGCAGTACTTCAGGGCTTACAGGAACTATTGGATTCCTGGCACATGAACTAATGGACAATGGATTCCTTATGGACTATTTCTAGTACTTATGGACATGTGTAAAATTTTCAGGTTGATTCATGTTGTTACATTACTACTAGCCTGTGTTATATTGCTATGTGCTTATGTAAATTATGTATAATGCCTCCCATATTGATGGATTTATGTATACCATGTATATCTGTTATAAAGTTCTGGCCCATATTGATGGATTTATGTGTACCCCTTCAGAAACCCACTAATCTGATTAGATTTCCTATTTCCTTTGGTGTTTTCATCTAACAAAAGAAAGGGGGAGATGTTGGAATCCTTACAAACTGCTAACTAATTAGAGTTGATCTAATCCTACAAGAAGATTTTGGCCAGAACCTGAAACAAGGTACTAAGTAGAACTAATTAGTACAATGCTTGTGTTTACACCTTTGTGTTCACACCTCCCTTAAAGCTCTTTGGGCCAGAGAGCACTATGGGAGAAAACCCATAATCCCATTCTCTCAGAAGATTCACATATAAGGCCAATGAGGAGAGAGAGCTATTCCAGAATACATTTTCCATTTGGCTGGCTGGTCGCAGAGGAGAGTTCAGCTGGACTGGAGAGGAGCGACTCTGGTGCAGACAGAGAGCACTTTGACAGATTTCAGTGGAATTACGCCAGAAGCCCTCTCTCCAAGGCAAGGCAGAATATATTCCACTTGGCTGGCTGGTGGCAGACGAAGAGTTTTCAGAAGATAAAGCTACGAGTTTAGAGTTCAGTGGACAACCAGATTCATCTTCATCTCACACCACTGTAGTTGGTGGCTTGGCTCCTGCACTTCCCCCACTGAGACCAAGCTGGTCTGAAAGACTCACCAGAAAGCTAGCCAAGCCCCAAGTGAAGGAGACAAGAGATTCATTCCATCTCTGTGCTGGTTGGAGGCTAAAGGACAAAACCCTTGGATTTGGAGACATTCGGAGGGCTCTAAGCTAAACCGGCTGTGTATTGAGAAAAACAAGAACTCCAACATTTGAACTCCCAACACTCTTCCCTTTTTATGATCTCATTGGGATACAAACCCAGTAGAGACATTACTAGTTCAAAGGGTACTCATAGTTTAATAGCCCTTTGGACGTAATTTCAAATTGCTCTCCAGAATTCTTAGATCAATTCACAATTCCATCAAAAATACATTACTGTCCTCATTTTCCCATGTTCCCTTCAATGTTTATTATTATTTTTCCTGCCATTTTAGCTAACCTGAGAGTTATGTAGTAATACTTCAGAGTTGTCTTAATTTGCATTTCTCTAATCAACAGTGATTTAGAGCATTTTTTCATATGACCAGAAGGGGCTTTAATTTCTTCATCAGAAAATTATCTGTTCATATTCTTTAACCATTAGTGATTTGGCTAATGGCTAATAAGAATATATTCTTATAAATTTGAGTCAATCCTCTATATATTTAGAAATGTTTCCCTCTAATATTGGCTGCATTGATTTTGCTATTACAAAAAGTTTAATGCAATCAAAATGATCAATTTTGTATTTCATAATGTTTTCTACTTCTTCTCTGGCCATTCATTTCTCCCTTCTCCACAGATCTAAGAGATGAACTATCTTTTGGCCTTCTAATTTGCTGATAGTATTACCCTTTATGTCAAAATTATGAAAACATTTTAACCTTATCTTGGTATAAGGTGTTAGGTGTTGGTTAATGCTTAGTTTCTGCCATACTCTTTTCTGGTTTTCCCAGTAATTTTTGTCAAATACTGAGTTATTGTCCCAGAAGCTGGAGTATTTAAGTTTATCAAACCCAGATTACTATAATCATTGACTATTGTGTTTTGTGAACCTAACCTATTTCATTGATCCTTTACTCTATTTCTTAGCAAGTACCAGATTATTTGAGGACTGCCACTCCAGTTTTAGGCACAATAATGCTAGGCCACCTTCCTTTGCATCTTTTTTCATTAATTCCCTTGAGCCTTTTGTTCTGTCAGATGAAATTTTTTGGCTCTTTAATTGGCATAGCACTGAATAAGTAAATCAATTTAGATAGAAATATCACTTATTTTATTAGCTTGATTTACTCATGAGTACTTTTTATTCTTCCAATTGTTTTTTTCTTTGATGATTCCTTGAAATATATTTTCCAGCTTCTTTTTTTCATCATGGATTTCAGGTAATCCAATAATTGTTATATTGTCTCTCCTGGATCTACTTTCCAAGTCAATTGTTTTTTCATTGAGGTATTTTACATTTTTCTGTTTTTTTTTTGTTTTTTTTTTTTTTAGGGGGGGGGATTTTGTTTGATTTTTGATGTCTCATTGAGTCATTCACTTCCATTTGTCCAATTCTAATATTTAGTGAATTGTTTTATTAAGTTAGGTTTTTTTTTTTTTTACTTCCTTTTTATTTTATCAACTGGACTTTTGAAAGAAATACTTTGTTCAGTGAGTTTCTCTTTGCATTTCACCAATTCTATTTTTCAAGGAGTTGTTTTCCTTTTCCATTTCACCAAATTTATTTTTAAAAGTTTTTTCTTTAGTACATTTTCCCACTTCTCCAAATTTTATTGTTTAAAGAATTGTTTTCTTCAGTCAATTTCTGTGCTTCTTTTTCCAAGCTATTGATCTTTCCCAAAAACTTTCATAATTTTCCTACATAGCTCTCATTTCTTTCCCCTATTTTTCTTCTAGTTCTCTTTTAAGATCTTTTTGAACTCTTCCAAAAGAGCCTTTTGAGCTGGAAACCAATTTATATCCCCCTTTGAGGTTTCATCTGAAGGCATTTTGCCTTTATTGTCGTCTTCTGTGTATATGTTCTGATCTTTCCTGTCTTCATAATAGTTTTCTGCAGTCAAAGGTCTTTTTGCTTTTTTGCTCCTTTTAAAAAGTTGAGCTCTGCTCCTAAGATACTTGCAGGGGCCAGGGATCTCTCACTGACTGAGCTGGGACTGGCAGTACTTCAAGCTTTCTTACTGGGCTGGTTGGGTCTGATTAAGTTCTACCTATTATTCTGGGGTTCACTGGTTCACAATTTGGCTCCTGTAATTGTATTGGACATCTCACAGCTAGTCTGCTAATACACTAGCCTACTAAACCAAGAAACAATAGCCAACATTGTTGGTTTTTGGCTTACAGCCTCCTGCTAGATTCTCCATATTAGTCATAAGTATTAAGGCTCTCTGTACTGCCCCAAAAGACAGATATTTCCTGAAGTTTTTCCAAAATATCTTAAACTGGAAAATTACACTCCAAATATGTTTTTGGTCCTGTTACTCTAAAATCCATTTAAAGGCTTGATCTAATACTGATTCTGAGGGAAGATGGGGAAGCTTAGGTTATGTCTTATCTACTCTGCCATCTTGACTCTGCCCAATTTTTAATTTTTTTACAAGTAAAAAAAATTGCAATTAACAAAGAACAATAACAATAAAATACTAAACATACACAAATATATACATCTGTATAGATATGTAAATACATATACAATATATCAACAAAGAACAAAAACCGTAAAATACATTATGTACATATATGTGTGTATATGAATATATGTATAAATGTATGAGTTTTTACAAGTTGTACTCCAGAATTCTCTTATTTGCCCCAGAAATTTCATCTTGCTAATTTCAAACACACTGAAATGGCCTCTAATCTATAGATGGCCAATGCCTAACAAAACAGACTAGAGACAGGAAGAGTCAGGAATCAAGAGGATTTAGACCTTTGGGGCCCTGTCCCTAATTGGCTTATGTGAGGTAGTGTAGAGTGATCTTCATACTTATATCAATGATTTGGAGTGAGCTTGTAGCCCTGATGGCAAAAGGTCACAGCAATAGAATAAAAAGGAAAGGGAAAGGGGAGGGAAATGGAAGCAATCAATTATTCCACATTCCCAAGCTCTGAGTAATTAATGAGGGAACAAATATGGGAGTCTGGCCTGGTGAGATATGTCAGACTGATTGAGTAGTGGCTGGTAAAGTGCTTTAGTGATCTTAGCATGAGAGAAAATTTCACTGTGTAATAGGGAAAGTCTTGAACTGGGAATCAGTAGATATGTGTTCATATCTATATAGTAAGCTAGATATGGTGCTCTGTTCAATTTTTTAATGTGTTAGATTATGGAATCAGACTAGATCATCTTTTAAATTCCTTCCACCTATGGCTTTTTGTGGTTCAGTGCCTGCCTGATCATCTTAAAAGATAACAATGTAAAAAATTGTGTAATTAAATTAACCCAATGTAGTTAGGCTTATCCTTTCATGATGGAGTTCATTGGGTAGACCTGGACCTTCTGACTCATGGAACTGTTTTGTCCATAGCTGACAATCTACTATGATCTAAGTCAGCTCTACTCCTTGAGGAGACATAGGTGATGGACATCAATATAGGTCATCACATTCAAACCTGATAATTAAGTATGGTGTGTTTGGATTCAGTTCACTCTCCTCTCTTCCTCATCTAAGACACTCACTAACTAATCTAACTCATATATCAAGTGCTCAGCTATTTTCTCAGGGCAGTCACCAGTTTGCCCATCTGAGAGAGTTTCTGGAAGGTCAGAATGAGAAAATGTGGGAAATTCCTGGAAATCAGACATATCAGGCTAGCTCAGCTTAGGTCACATAGCAAATTGTTGGGATCAAACCCTAGCATCTCCCAAGGCCTCTGTTCTAACCACCAGAGAAGAATGTGTGTGTCTCCTTTAATTCTAGTTAAGCTCTGCTTAATTACTGACTTTGCTGTTCCTGGTCTTTGTTCAGTGGTTTGTCAAGTATGTCACAATTTTGATGATTTAAGGGTTGAGATTCAGTCTATTTTGGTTGTTCAATATCCTCACTAACCCAGAATTTTGCTTTTCTTCAAGAAAATGAAATATCAAAGACTTTAAAGCTTGGTAGACTGTAATTTTTCCCTAGTCTTTCCTGTTACAGTAACAATATACTTTTGCACATTGGTCATTTAGTGTCATTTGTAAACCTCTACTGTGACTAGAAATAGAAGGCTTATTCCTTTCATGTGTCTAGTATTTTATCTCTGAAAGATTCAGTTTTGTGTCTACTGTTCCAGGAAGATTGGATTTCTCTAAAATCTATGAATAACCAAGAATCAACAATGTAACCATGTTTTGTTGTGGCTCAGCAGGGAGATAAGGAAGAACATTCAGCCTAAGGCAACATAGCAGGTCAGGGGTTGCAGAAGTAGGGAACCATGGTTATAGGATTCTAAAATGATTTTTTGTGTTCAGGATATAAAGAGGAGAAAAAATCTGACATTAGCATAACTGTTTATTATCAGTTATGCTAATGTCAGATTCCATAGGCTATCCCAATGAAATTCCTAGCTACCACTGCCACCTGAGGGTTTCCATGTCCAGCAATCTCTGAACATCAACATTATAGACTATTATAGATGGCTACTTTCTGCCATCAAAGAGGAAAGAGAGGGAAAAAGGAAAATGAAAATTCCTTGGGACCTCTACATAGGAACTTTGTATTGAAAGGAGCTTCTCTCACATCCTGTGGAGCTCTCTTTTCTTTCTAGAAGACAAATTAAAGATAAATATGAATAATGGCAAAGTTTATGGCCTTTCCAAAGTCAGTTGAATTGCTTAGTCAATTTTGAGAAGTAAATAATTAATTTCCTAACACTCATTTAGTTAAAAAAAATTGTTAAATATACAATACTAAAGAAGAACATGATTTTCTTCAAAATACAATATAACATAGAATTTTAGAAGTTGAAGTAATCAAGAGTAGGCTGGTAATAGTTTTTTTTTTTTTTGGAAAACAAACATTTATTCAGATCAACTAAGGTACCACCTGTGTAGAGTACAAATTACAGCTGCATAGGCTGGTAATAGTTAAAAACTGTGTCATTGACACATGCTTGTAAGAAGTTTTTGGCATTTAGGATTTTAAGCCCAAAGAGATCTTATGGCTCACCTAATTCAACACCTTAAGGAAATGGGCTAAGGCAAATTCAGAGAATCTTTTTTTTTTTTTTTAAATATTAAAGCTTTTTATTTTCATAATATATGCACAGATAATTTTCAATATTCACCCTTTCAAAACCTTGTGTTCCAAATTTTATTTTCCCTCCCTTCTACAGCAAGTAATCCAATGTATGTTAAACATGTGCAATTCAGAAAATCTTTTTTGAAGTGTCTTTAAAGGCTACATAGTCCAATACATTTCTGAATAGAGAGAGAAAGAAATACAGACTAGATATTCTTCCATCCTTATAAGGAGCTTCCAAATAAGGAACCTTCCTCTACCAGAGTAGCTTGACTTGTTCTTTGCAATTTAGAATAGTAGATTAACTGCCTCCATCCCTGAGAAATTAAATGAGTTGTCATGGTTCACATAAGCCAATATGTTCTAGAAATAAAGTTAGAAGCCAAATCTTGTTATTTCAAGGCTAATTCTTATATCCTCTATCATGTCTTTTTTTTCTGAATAGAAACTCCTCTAAAATATTCTCCAAACATGAGTATCTCTCATTTACTTGAAACTATTCAGTATTGAGGAACAATTTAAGAGGTTTGTCAAGGTCATATGACTAACTCATAATAGTGTAAAGTTTCCTGGATCCTAATCTAATGTTTTTATTACTTGGTCACAGAAATCACAGTATCACATAATTTTAAATTTAGAAGGCATATCAGTGACCATCTCATCTAACCCATTCCCCCAAAGATCATATCTTCATTAAAACATATATAACAAGTTTATTCAGCTTTTGCTTGAAAATCTTCAATGAGAAGGAAACCTCTTTCATATGAGCAAGCCCATTCCATATATGGAGATCTTTAATTACTTGAAAGATTTTCCCATCATTAATTTTCACTGTTTGCATTTGCCATTCACTGCTTCCAGTTCTGGGCTCTAATTCCAACAAGAACAAACAGAATCCATCTTTCTCATGACGGTCTTTCATTCTTAAAGACAATTTTCATGCCCTTATCCTCTCTGTGCCTCCCACCCTGGTCTACTTCAGGCTAATTATCTCAGTTTTTTCAACGAAAGTGATTCAGTAAGTAGAATGTTGAACCTGGAGGCAGGAACAGCTAAGTTCAAGCCAGATCTCAAATACTCATCAGCTGTGTGACCTCTTCCTGTCCTAGTTTAACATAAAATAGAGATAATAATAGGCTCTACCAACCAGTATTGTGAGGATCACATGTGGCAATATTTGTAAAGGGTATTGTAAAATTAAAGCCTTCTATAAATGCTAGCTATACATACACATATATACATATGTATATGTGTGTGTGTGTGTGTGTGTGTATATATATATGTATGTATATATATATATATATATATATATATATATATAAATTAATTAATCCTCATATAGCACAAATGAAAGGATTTTCACCATCTTGGCTGCCTACTTCTGGATATTCTTTAGTTTATCAGTGTCCAGAATTCCTATACTGTAATAACAAGAACTAAACACAGTGTTATGTATTTGATCTGATCTTAGAAGAATAGAGTGGGGATATCACTTCTTTACTCTCTGAAGCAATGTCAATGCAGCAGGAACTTGCATTACCTTTTTTTTTTTTTTTTTGATTGCCATAGCACACTGCTAATGTAGTGAATATGCAGTTCCTTAGAACTCCAAGTTCTTTTTCAGAAAAAAAAAATGTCTAACCATGCCTTCCTCAAAACTTTTTATGTGTCTTTCATTTTCTCCTTGCTTTTTTGTCTTCTACTTTGTAATCTTACCTCTTCTGTTCTGAATGAAGGATAGATGTTTGTTCTTTTTTTATTGTTTTTACTTTACCCTGTAACATATAAAACATTTTTGTTATGCACATACAGTCATTATTAACATATTTCCATAGATTTCATGCTGGGAGAAAAATTCAGAACAAGAGAAAAACCATGAGAAAAAAAAAGATGAAAACAGTAAATATTGATCTACATTAAGACTCCATAGTTTTTACTCTGGATATAGATGGTGTTTCCATCCAACTTTATTGGAATTGCCTTTCATTTGGGGTTTTGGTTTTTTTTTTTTTTGGTATTTTATCAAAATGCTTTATATTCTTGTATTTTTTATTACAGCTTTTTTTTTTATTTTCAAAACACATGCACAATTATCAACATTCATCCCTGCAAAACCTTGTGTTCCAATTTTTTTCTTCTTTCCTCCCACCCCTTTCCCTAAAAAGCAAGTAATCTATGCTAATATGTACAATTTTTCTATACATATTTCCACAATTATCATGCTGTACAAGAAAAGTCAGATCAAAAAGGAAAAAAAAAAGAGAAAGAAAACAAAGTGCAAGCAACAACAAAAAGAATGAAAATACTATGTTGTGATCCACACTCTCCCATAGTCTTCTGTCTGTGTGTACATGGCTCCTCTCTTCATTACAAGTCCATTGCAACTGACCTGAGTCACCTCATTGTTGCAAAGAGTCATGTCCATCAGAATTAAGCATCATATAATCTTGCTATTGTTGTACACAATGATCTCCTGGTTCTGTTCACTTCACTTAGTATCTGGATATTTGTTCTTAATGCAAATGGTAGTCTATATTGAGAGACACAAGAATATTTGACTGACTTGACACTTCCGTTGAATATATGTGCCACCCATTTAAAAGAATCATGAATCCAGATCAGCAGGATGATTTCAGAGAGGCCTGGAGAGACTTACATGAACTGATACTAAGTGAAGTGAACAGAACCAGGAGATCATTGTGTACAACAATAGCAGGATTATATGATGCTTAATTCTGATGGACATGACTCTTTGCAACAATGAGGTGACTCAGGTCAGTTGCAATGGACTTGTAATGAAGAGATTTTTATTCACAGTCATTTGATTTTCTTTCTTTTTTTTTTTTTTTTAGGCTGAGCATATTCTTCAGTAACACACATGTATAAAAAAGGAAACAAACAAAATTGAATTATTTTGACTTCAGTGTCTCAATAATTGATTTAAAATATGCCAAACTTGCTAGATAAGTACAAAGTCTGTAGCTAAGCCCAAAGAGCAAGGAGGATATGCTAATTCCCTCTACCTCTCTAGGGTCTGAATGAAGTATAAGGTTCCAACCAGTTAATGTTGGGAAAACCTGACTACTTATTATTGAGGGGGTGACTAGACTTCCTTTTCTTATACTATATCTTGTTAAACCTCTATTTTCTTAATGAGGGGCATATCTTGGGTAGTGGTTCATGTCTAGGGTCTCCTCAAAGTAGGAGAGTAAAAATGAATTCAGTATGTACTATGAATTAGGTAAGACAGCCATTTATGTCCTACATGCAAAAGAAATGATAAGGGTGACAAAAGACTCATGGTACAGATTGGTAAGACAAATCATCAGTAATTTTTATCTCATAATTACTGTTGTACTCTACTAGGAAGATAATTCACATTTATCAGAGTATTAAGCTTTTTGTAAGACTCCCAAATAGAATTGTATTCACCTTCTATCCAGTGTTTATATAACTTTCCCTCATTTTCCTGCTAGTTAACTCTAACCAACAGCTCAAATGATCATCACCAAACTCGGCGACATTTATCTAGAAAATAATACTCAGTTATTTATTTGTTAAAGGAAAGATCAATTACAAAAGACATCCAGGGGCCTAGTCAAAAGTATACTTATTTGAATTTTCTCACCCTAGCTAAATGGCATCTATGATGGGGGAAAAAAAGCACCATTTGTTACCCCACTTTCTCATAGGAATTCTTAGGGTTACTTGATGCCATATGGATGGTGTAAAAGAGAGAGTCAGAATTTTAATCTTTTTTTTCACTGATGCAATAACACTTTCTGCCCTCTTCTTGGTTCATGTTATCAGAAGGATGATAGAGATTCAAGTCACCAATCAGGAGTAGGCACATCATCCCAAAGCCCTTCAATATAAATGACTGTGTTAGTCAGACCCAAAATGATCAACTTTGCACACATTGTTGAATCATTTCAATCATGTCTGCCTCTTTGTGGCCCCATTTAGGGATGTCTTGACAGAGATATTGCAGTGGTTGGCCATTTCCTTCTCCAGCTCATTTTATAGATGAATAATTAAAGCAAAGAGGGTTAAGTGATTTGTCCAGGGTCACGCAGTTAGTAAGTGTCAAGGACTGGGTTTGAACTCATCAGGATAAAGTTTTCTGATTCCAAGCCCAGTGTTTTATCCATTTCAACACTTAACTGACATAACTTGAATATTAATTTACCTGAATTAGGGGTTATTACCCTTTTCATCTCATTTAACAAAACTTAATGAGTCCTATCATCTTGTATTAAATTCAGTTAAATGTTATGTGGGACACAAATAAAGACTGATTTAGAATTTCATAGATCATAAACTTTCAAGTAAGAACTGTCAATTCAGTTAAACATTTAATGCTTAGTTACATGAAAAAGTACTCAAGGAGTAGGAAATAAAAGTATACACTGATACCAAATTTTTATTATTAAAATTCTCATGCCTGGTGTTACGTCTGTAAAGTAAAACAGAAAAACCCAAGTTTTTGAGGAGGGAAAAATGATGAAACATTTCTTTGTCTAATTCTTTCGGAAAAATATTTATTTATATATCACTACTATAAAAACAGATAAAAAGAATCTTCTTTCAGTATTTAAAGGAAGCCTGTCATAGAAGAAGGGGAATAGTGGCTTAGCAATTCCAAATCTAAAACTATATTATAAAGCAGCAGTTATCAAAACGGACTTGGTATTAACTAAGAAATAGAGTGGTGGATCTGTGGAATAGATTAGATACACATGACACAATAACCAAGGCCTATAGCAATCTATTATTCAATAAATCCCCAAACTCCAGCTTTTGGAATAAGAACTCCATATCTGACAAAAATTGCTGGGAAAACTGGAAAATAATATGTCAGAAACTCAGAATAGATCTACATCTCACACCTGATATCAAAACAAGATCAAAATAAATTCATGATTTGGGCAGAAAGGGTGATAGTATAAACAAATTAGGAGAACAATGGATAATTTACCTATTAAATCTTTGGAGAAGGGAGGAATTTGTGACCAAAGAAGAATTAGAGAATATTATGAGACATAAAATGGACAACTTTGATTACATTAAATTAAAAAGTTTTTGCACAAAATTAACAGAAAAAAAGATTAAAAGGGAAGTACAAAACTGGGGAAATATTTGCAACCAGTATTTCTGATAAAGATCTCTTTTCTAAAATATATAAAGAACTGTGTCAAATTTATAAGAATATAAGTCATTCCCCAATTGACAAATGATCAAAGGATATGAACAATTTTCAGATGACAAAATTAAAGCCATCTATAGTTATATGAAGAAATGTTCTAAATCACTATTGATTAGAGAAATGCAAATTAAAACAACTCTGAAATACCACCTCTCAGATTGGCCAAGATGACAGGAAAAAATTATGACAAATGTTGGAGAGGATGTGAGAAAACTGGGAAAAATAATGCATTGTTGGTGGAGTTGTGAACTGATCCAGCTGTTCTGGAGAGCAATCTACTAGGAAGTAGAAGGCTATAAAACTGTGTATACTCTTTGACCCAGCAGTGCCATTACTGGGTCTGAATCCCAAATAAATCATAAAGGAGGAGAAAAGACCCATATATGCAAACATGTTTCTGGCAGCTCTTTTTGTGGTAGCAAACAATTAGAAAATGAGTAGATGCCCACCAATTGGGGAATCGCTGAACAAGTATATGAAGGTAATGGAATATTATTGTTCTATAAAAATGATGAACAAACTGATTATAGAAAGGTCTGGTAAGATATACATGAACTGATATTGAGTGAAACAAACAGAACCAGGAATACATTGTACACAATAATATCAAGAATGTGTAATGATCAACTACAAAAGACTTGGTTCTTCTTAGTGGTGAAGTGATTCAAAGCAATCAAAATATACTTTGGAGAGAAAACTCCATCTGCATCCAGAAAAATAACAAAAGAGACTGAATGTAATTCAACATTTGCTATGTTTACTTCTTTTTTTTTTTTTTTTTAACTCTCTCTTTTTTAAAATCTCTCCCGTGGTTTTCCCCTTTTTGTCCTGATTTTTCCTCTCCCAACATGATTCATAAAGCATTGTGGGTTAAAAATAAACTTTAAAAAATGAAAAAAAAAAGGAGAATTAAAAAACCCTTAAGTATATGCCTTAGTTTATCAGACAAATATTTATTCAGTACCTATTGCAAGGCCCTGTGGCACTCTGTGGGATATTGTTATTCATCTTTCCTTTCTAAAGGAACTAATAGTATCATGATATTATGGGTGATGTCTTGACTTGTACATTAATTGTATTTAAGTGAGAAAGAGATGCACAAAGTTGTCGACCTCAATCCCTCTTCCAGAATCATCAAAGTGAAGACAACTGTCAATGCTTTGGGATGCAGTGGATGATTTTGGCATTTTTAATGTTTGACCAAGCTCTAAGAACTCCAACTCATGGTTCAGTCACCTTCATGACCATTATTCTCATTTGCCAATTCCACCAGGGGAAGTTTTTACATACTTGGGATTGATATACCCTTAAGTCATCAATGGGTTTTTGTCTTGTTGTCTATCTTCAACTTGGTTTAGGCCATCTTCTGAGACACATTAATTGGAATGCAGTTTCTTTTTCATGCTATTGATTCTTGGAACCATAAGAGAGAGTTGGGGGACAATATCAAAGGTGGATGAACAATCTTACAAAGGATTCAGAAAGCTCTCACACTAGAAGTAGTAATCTTCTCTAAACAGTAGTAGAACAAGGCACAGTACCTGACTTCAAGGAACCTATGATCTAATTAAAACAGGGAGAATATGTACTTAACTGAATTATTGATTATTAATTTAATCACCTCATTTAACAAAAATCTAAGTAAATTTGGCTCATCATTATTAAGTTGTACCATGCATTGTGTGGAATAAAGACAAGGACTGCACCTGAATTTACACTGAAATAAAGAGCTCCTCAGGTGAGAAAAGCCATTCTGCCAGTTCAATCCAGCATTTTCCCTATGATTTATAGTCTCAGTTGCTTGGAACTTTGGGAAAGTAAACGAATTGCCCAAAGTCACACAGACAGCATTTGTTTGTTTGTTTCGATGGTTACTTCAATATATTAGTTTTCCAAATGCATGTAAAATTGTTTTCAATATATATTTCTGTAAGATTTTGTGTTCCCAAATTTTTCTCCCTATCTTACTTCCCCCTTTCCCAAGACTACAAACAAAAATGTTAAACACGTATAGTCCTTCTAAACATATTTCCATATTTGTTGTTTTGTATAGAAAAAAATCAGACCAAAAGGGAAGAAATAATACAAGAAAAAGCAATCAAGCAAAGAAACAAAAAGATGAAAATACTATATATTCATTCTCCATTCTTCTCTCTCTAAATGTAAATGGTATTTTTCTTCCCAAATCTATTGGAGTTGTCCTGGATCACCACATTGTTGAGAAAAGCCATTTTAAAAAATATGGGTATAAATGTCTTTAATTTCTTCATCTGAAATTTATCTGTTCATATGTTTTGAACATTTATCAATTGAGGAATTGTTTGTATTCTTACAAATTTGATTCAGTTACCTATATCTTTTAAAAATGAAGCTTGTATCAGAAACATTGGCTGTAAAAATTATTGCCCAATTTTCTGCTTCCCTTCTAATTTTGACACAGCCAATATTTATGAGGCAAAATTTGAACCTGGGTTTTATTGTTGGATCCAATTCATTGTCATTTTACTTTTCAAATAATCCCAAACATGCAATTTACATTGGGGGGGGGGAGGAGTTAGGGATGGAGATAGCCTCAAATAGACATGCACATTAAAAAAGAAAAAAAAAACCCAAGATGCATAGTTGACTATGAAACCGTTATTCATGTTTAGTTATTTCAATTGTGTCCATTCTTTACAATGCTATTTTTGGATTTTCTTGGGAAAGATATTGGAGTGGTTTGTCATTTCCTTCTCTAATTCCTTTCACAAACATGTAAGAAATTGAAGGGAAAAGGGTTAAATCATTTGCCCAGGGTCACACAGCTACTAAGTATTTGAAGCCATATTTGAACTCAGAGCTTCTTGACTTCAGACCCAATACACTATCTATTTTACCACCTAGCTGGTCTAGTATGTGAAAATGAGACACAAAGAAAGGAGGATAAGAGCTTGAATTCAATAAATAAATGGTTTACTCCTAGTGACGATTCGTTTGTTTATGTAGCCCTTGCAATTTATTTGATCCTTTTCCACTAAATTCCCTCCTCTGCTTTCTGATCCAGAGTTGCCTTCAAAACAGAGTTCAGGTGAAACTTCTTCAGTTGATAGAATTCCCTCTTCCTTTTAAAATTATTTTGAACTATTCTACTGACCTCATATTTATGTGTCTGGATAGTCTTCCTCCCAAACACATACCTCGCCATGAACACAAGAATATAAGCGAAGATAAGCTTCCTGGTAATGGAAGTTGTTCCAGTATTTTCCTTCAAACATCAAGTAGAGTACATTTCATGCAGTATGTGGCTAACAAAATTTTGTTGACTTGAGTAGAAAAGAATTCCCTAGATCTATTGGTCTCCCCCATCTGTTTTGTACATTTTAAAAGACTTTAATGTTTCTTCTTATTTTTAATACCAGTCATTTCTTAATATAACTGTGCCCCCACTGAACTATCCTTATAACAAAGTAAAAAAAAAATTGAGCTAAATCTACTTACAAAATAACTGAATCATTCTGTACCTAAAGCACTTTAATACATATTTATCTATTGCAGTATCTTTCTTTTTGGTGTTTTTGCTTCAAGCTACTTCCCACTCCAAACTAATCTCTGAAAAGCTCTTGAACTGATCTTCAGATTTGACTGTGTCACACCCCTTTTCCCATTTAATAAACTTAAGGGGCTCCCTATTACCTTCCAAGGAAGGTAATAATTTATGATGATAAATAAAATCCTATATTTGGCTTTCAAAGTCATTCCTCCAGTCCTTAGGCTTTATTCCCCTTCATGTACTCTATGATTTAAGGACACTTACATGTTTGCTGGTCCTTGAAAAAAACTTGAACAAGACTCATCTCTGGACTCTCTGTGTTTTCATTGGCTGTCCTCCATGTCTAGAATATTTATTTTGTTCATCCCGGTCTCCTGGGTCCTTCACTTTCTTCAGATCCCAGCTAAAATCCTGTCTTCTGCAGAAAGTATTTCTCAATGTCCAAATGCTAATGAATTACCTTTGTTGCTCATTTTCAAGTTATCCCTCACATAACTTGTTTTCCCACAGTTATTTACATATTGTCTCCCTCATCAGAATGTGAATTTTTCGAGAGAAGGACCTTCCCCCCTCCCACTTTTCTATGTTTATGTTGCAATTAACAGAGTGCCTTCACTTAGTAGATACTTTTTTTTTTTTTTTATAAAGTAGATACTTTATAAACTTACTACTGATTGTTTTCTGGAATCAAGATTAATTATTTTTATCACATGTCTTTTCAATAATTTTGCATCTAGTTAAGGAAGGGTGTGAGGAATAAGTGATCAGAAACTTAGGGAGATTTTTAAAATGACTTTTACAAGGGTTGAAGGAATGTAATTTCAACTTGAAAATTGCCTGAGGTTAGACAGCAATATAAATAGACATTTACATATTATAAATGTAGATGAAACACTTATGACCTTTTAATTATTGGGTAAACCTGGATTGAGCCCTCAAGAAACCCTAAGTAGATATCACTCTTCATTGAAATAAATCCTAGATTTCAGCAAAGGTGATATATAAAAAGAACTGAGCCTTAGCTGAAAATATTTGGCTTAGCTACTAAGGAAAAGGCAGACTATAAATATATAAGCTATGAAAAGGGCTCAAAGTATATCATTAGTCTTTTTTACTGGACCCATAAACAATCTGGCTGTCCCACCAGCATTGCCTCCTTCAGAGATGAAAGAAATAGCATCATGACCAGTTTTATTTTATTTTTTTAATTCTTTTTATATAATCACTAAAACTGCTGGAGAGAAGTTTTTTTTAATGGATGCTGTCTCTTAAAATAATATTGGGAGAGGAGAGGACACATTTGTCACCAATGGCATAATCTCTATGAAGCATCATTTTCATGGATGGTTTGCTGTCCTTGTCTCCATCAGCCCTGCTCAAGGATGTTATCACTTGCTTCCTGACTAATGCAGTTTTCTCTTTCTAATTCCTTTTTTGACAGTTCTTTTGATTTTGTTGTTCTGTGACCAACTGCAACCTCCCCAAACAAAACAAAACAAAAATAACAATAACGAAACCTAACAGGCCAAAGAAAATATTAAAGATGCAATTGAAGACCTAGAGGAGACTATGATGTGATGGGGGAAGTGAAGGTCAGATGAAAGACAACCTTGAGCAACACAAAGGTATCTCATGATTTTCAATAACTCTGTTGGTGTGGAATTGGACTCATTATATGTATTTCAAAGACATCATTTTCATTTCTTCTTTTTGAACTGTGATCTTTGTTTTTTTTTTTTTTTTTATGTTTTCCTAAGTTGGTTTATGGAAGAGCCTGATAAGATGTCATTTTTGGCTAATTCAATGTTCTACATAACTTGTCCTTCCAGCAATGTTTTAGAAAACTAGCAAAAATTTTAGTGACTAAAATTCTTGATAGTTTGAAGTGGTTATAATAGCTTAATTTTGTGCAACATAGGCATTCTTCAATTCTCTGCTTTAGATGGATAACTCCAGAACTTTGTCTTGCATTTAAGAGGTTATTTATAAGTATTGCTTGTTTTCCTTCTACATTTAAAGTCAAAACCAAATTTCTTTTGTTTCCACTCTATTTGTTTTGATGCCGATTGGAACTGAGTTTACACTGAAAAGGATTTCTTATACCCTATAATTTAGAATGTTTAGCTTTCTTTTTTTTGACATCTCTTTTGATGCTGTTGAAGGAAGAGGTGGGCAGAAATCTGGAGAAAAGGGGAAAAGATGTAAAATAGAGGACAAGTTTCAAAATAGAATGTAAATTTGTGGGATTTTTTTCCTCCTTATGACTTGCTACTATTGAACTACTAATTCCTGTGTTCTTCACTTCTTCATCTTCCTAATGAAGTTTGCTTTGCATTTCTTACTTGAATCATCTAAAATCCTATAAATTAACAAGTGTAGAATGTCCTTTCACCAATACAAATTTCATTTCCTTTATGCTTAAGCAAATAATCATGAATTTTGATCCTCCAAGTTCAGTACATGACTATCCATCTAACAATGAGCCTCCACATTTATCTATAATGGTCTTCAGATGATAGACATATTCTGACTTTTTCATTCCTAAACTGAAAGCCATTTTATCTCATTAAAACCTGCCTGAACTTATCCTCTAAAGGAAGATATTGCATAAATCTATGAAAATATTTCATTTTTTCTCACCATGAGAGTAATTCTCTTCTTACTATTGGACTCATATTTATTTTCTCATATCTCTTTGTAAGCGATCTAAGGGAAGTTTGCCCTTTGGAATCAGAAAAGAAAATATAAATGATTTTTAAAAAACATTACAGAGATTCTCTACAAAGATGAAAACAAGTCTCATCCTAATGTTAAGAAATTATTTTTTAGTTAAAAATTTGTTTTTCCTACACTATTGTACTAACTTAATGCTGACTTTATGATACAAGGATCTCTTGATCTTCATTACTGTCATTCTTCTTCACTTTATTCATGAGAAGAGATTTTATCTCTGCCTGAATGACTGACTGGCAGAAATATTTAGATCTACCAAATGAAACTAGATAAGAGGTGTAGGGCCCAAGGGTCTCTCAGAGGGGACATTTCTTTTAGTTGCAAGGTTTTAAGGCTATGAAACTCATTCTTCATCCAAGACTTTCAGAAAGAGACATCAATTTTATAGTCAGAAAAAGACAGTTTTTATTTGTATTGAAATTTACCACTATGTTCTGGGAAAAAATGGAAACCTTTCTTAGGAAATGCCAATATTATTCACACCCATTAGAAAGTTGAGGATATACCAAAGTAAATTTGAGTTTGGGATAAGCAAAAATGATACACTGAAAAAATATATATGTATATACATATAGATATGTATAGATACACAGACATATATATGCATATATATACACATACATACACACATATATACACATATGTATCTATATATTTATATAATATGTTATAAATTTGTTATATATTTGCACATTACATTATATATATAATGTATAAAAGTAAAAAGGTATTTTATTCAAGTGTTAAGATTTCAGGGGCAAGAATTTCCTTAAAAAATTATTAAAAATTATATTCTGCAGTTTATTAAAAGAATTGTTTTTGTTATTTATGAAAATGATTGTTTTCATTTTAAGTAGTACAATGTTTATATGGAACTTTTGGGGAAAGACTATTTTTTAAAAATCCTGTTCACAATTCTAGTAGATAAGCAAGGCCTCAATGAAGAGAAGGATTAGAAGAAATGTAAGAATATAGTAGAGATAAATTAGTCCCAGATTTTGGAAGACTTGAACACTTACCTAACCAGTTTATTTGATGCAATGGACAATAGGAAGTACTGGCAGGTTTTGAGCATCAGAGTGATATGATCAGATGATCAGAATTATGCATTAGGATGATTTCAGTGATTTCATATACATGTACATAGTGTACAAGCTATATTGAGGTTTCTGGGTAATTTGGTGGATCAGAGCAACAGGAAGACCTGAGTTCAAATCCAGCCTTAGATATTTACTAGCTGTACAACCCTGGGCAAATCACTTAACTCCATTTGTCTTCATCTGTAAAATGAGCTGGAGAAAGGAATGGCAAACCATTCTAGTATCTGCCCAGAAACTCCCTGCCCCTCATTAAAGGCATCCTGAAGAGTCAGACATGTTTGAAATGACTAGTTAGTGAAGTGAACTTAATACTGGTATAATACTAATTCTAATGTCTCATAAACTTTGTATTTTGAAACTTCAGGGCAATATTATCCACTTGATGTATTCTAATATCTTTCATTTCCTTCATTCCTTTTTTTTTTAAATCAGTTTGTGACCAAGGAGATGATGAAAGAAGAGAAGGCCATCTTTTTATCTCCTCTACCATGCTTTTTCCCCTTTTAAATGAAGAGAGATTGAAATGCTGAGACAGAAAGAGGTAAGTAAACAAGACTATGAGTAGAATTTTCCAATGTGTAAAATAAGGGTATTTGTGCAAGGAGCCCTAAAGACACATTTGCAAATGGGAGACTTTAAGTGATACTTCTCCCATCCCTCACCTAACTCAGAGGCAGACTGAAACTAGCCTATTAGCCAAAGCTCTTTGCACTACATTACAATGATTTAAAAACAATCTGTTATTAATGAATGCTATCAAATGTAAATACGATCTCAGAGAAAACAATCACTTCAGCATGATTTCACAATGAAGTTTTTTCATAGTGTATTCTGTAAATTACCAGACAAATGCTTTTTTCAATCTGTTGGGCCCTGACTACTAATAGACATCAGATATATGCAAATAAGGTGAAAATATGCTTTTCCCACAAAGATAAAATGTCATTAAAAGGGAAAAAAATTGAGCAGTGGCTTAAGAAAGCTAATTTAGCTATTTTTTAAATGGGTAAAAAAAAAAAAAAAAAAAAAGGGCAGAAGTAAAGATGGAAAGGAGCAACACACACCCAAGACAAACCTGCAAAAAACAACCAATATGGAGCCGTCTTTAACAAACCTCTCAGCGTCCGGTTTCCCTCAAAAAACACGGAATGAACCTCCGAACAGAGTCTGATGGAATGAAGCGGCTCTGCAGCTCAAGACAGACTGAAAAACTTCGGGAAAGGTCAGTCTCACTGGGGTGAAAAGGGTGTTCAGCGCGGGGTCAGACAAAGTCGGTGAGAGGGTCTTAATCAGAGCAAATCAGCACTTGAGGCCCTCAGTCCTGGCTCAGCAGAGGAGCCCAGCAGGGGGCAGCATCCAGGCTCAGCTCAGAAGGCAAACTCCGGGAAACTAGGCTTTCCTGAGCGGAGCAGCCTCCCAACACAAGGTGGCGCTGTGCTCAAAGCCAAGGCCCAGAGCTTCACAGGAAGCTTGGGACAGCGCCTCCTATATCCCAGGAGCGGAGCTCGACCTTAAAAGTTTAAAAAAAAAAATTTTTTTTTCCCTGTTCGGAAATAAAATGAGCAATAAAAAGGCAGAAAGAAAGCTACTGTGGTCACAGGGCAGACCAAACACAAGCGCAGAGGAGGGCAGAATGGCCACAGAGGATGTCTCAAGCCCAAAAAAGACTTCTTGGAAATGCTCATAAAAAACTTTAAAAAGCAAAGAGAGGTGGAAGAAAAAATGAGAAAAGAAATGAGAGATACGCAAGGGAAAGTCGACATCTTGGAAAAGGAAGGAAAAAATTGCCAAAAAAACCTATTCCTTAAACATTAGAATAAACCAAATGGAAAAAGAGATGCAAAAGATAACTGAAGAATACCACAAATTAAAACTAGAACAGGGCAAATGAAAGCTAATGACTTTGTGAGACAGCAGGAATCAATCAAAAAGACTAAAAAAATGAAAACATGGAAGAAAATATGAAATACCTCATTGGAAAAGCGGCTGACCTGGAAAATAGATCCAGAAGAGACAATTTAAAAATTACTGGCCCACCTGAAGGCCATGACCAAAAAAGAGCCTGGATAACATTCTACAAGAGGTCATTAAGGAAAACGGCCCCGATATTCTAGAAAAGAGTGGGGAATGCTCGTTGAAAGAATCCCACAAAGAAAGCCCCAAGGAACACTATTGTGAAACTATAAAACTATAATCTCAAGGAAAAAATACTGCAAGCTGTCAGACAAAAACAATTCAAATATCAAGGAGCAATAGTCAGAATTACTCAGAATGTGACAGCTCCTACAATAAAGTATCAGAGGAACTGGAATACCATATTCTGGAAGGCAAAGGCTGTGGGGTTACAACAAAGAATTAACTACCCAGCAAGATTCAGCATCATCTTTAAGGGGAAGAGATGGAGCTTCAATGAAGTAAGAGATTTTCAGACATTTCTATTGAAAAAACAATATGAACCAAACGAAATAGAAAATTTAATCTACAAACAGAGGACTCAAGAGAACCATAGAAAGGTAAACAAGAGGAAAAAATATATTTAAAGGTTAAACTGTTTATATTTTAGATAAGAAAACAATATCTGTAACTCTTGAGAACTGTATCTGTCACTGATTAAAAATTCACTGAGGCAGACAGAAGGGGCATCACATGGACTGAGTTTGAATGGACATTGCTGTGATGACAACCAAAAAAAAGACACACACACAGAGCAATAGATAGCTTGGAAAGGAAGGAAGGAAATTGGCTGAAGAAAACAATTCCTTAAAAACAGTATTGGCCAACTGTGGGGCAAGAGGGAAGAGGGGAATCCACTGAAGAAAATGATTCCTTTTAAAAGTAGAATTGGTCAAATGGAAAAGAAGGTTCAAAAACTAATTTTAAAAAAATGATTTCTTAAAAATTAGAATCAAACAAGAGGAAGTTAGTGACTCTATGAGACATCAAGAATTAGTCAAACTAAATCAAAAGAATGAAAAAAAATGTAAAATACCTCATTAGAAAAACAATTGACCTGGGAAATAGAAACAAAAGAGAAAATTAAAGAATTATTGGAATGCCTGAATGTTATCATCACTATCATCCATAATATCATTATCATCATCAAACACCTGGACAAAAATTTTAAGGAAATTATTAAGGAAAACTATTATAATATCCAAGAACCATAGGATAAAATAGTGATTAAAAAAATCCATTGATCACCTCCTGAAAGAGATTCCAAACAAAACAAAAACTACAAAGGATATTGTAAGTAAATTCCAGAACTTTCAGACCAAAGAGAAAATACCATAAGCAGCCAGAAGTTTTCTTTCAAATATTGAGGAACCATAGTCAGGATTGCACAGCTTAGCAGCTTCTACATGAAAGGATTGTAGAATTTGTAGAATGCCATTCTAGATGGCAAAGGAGCTTGAATTATGGTCAAGAATCAGCTACACAACAAAACTGAGCAAAATATTTCAGGTGAAAAAGTGAGTATTTGAAGAAATGGGGCACTGTCACACTTTCCTAACAAAAAGGCCAAAACTGAACAGAAAAGTTGATCTTAAAATACAAGCTTCAAGAAAAGAATAAAAGGTAAATGGGGAATGGAAAAAACAAAGAAAACAACTGTTTGATTTGGTTTGGTTAAACTGTTTACATTCCTACATGGAAAGATGATATTTGTAGCTTTTAAGAACTATCTCTCTTTTAGAATAGTTAGAAGAGTATATTTAGACAGAGGATGTAAGTATAATTTGACTTTGATGTGATGAGTTTAAGAATGAATTAATTAAGGGGTGTGATGACCGTGTATTTAAAATCAGCCGGAGTCAGGAATTCAGGTTAAGGGAAAAATCTTCAATCTTTATTCTCAGTAGAGGTGAAGAAGGATTGTGATAGCAATATGGGCAGTGAAGAAGGATTGCAATAGCAATATGGGCAAGAAGGATTGTGATAGCAGTATGGGCAGCTGCAAGAGGAAGCCAGTTAGCAGAGGGGGATCTGAGGTCAAGGGCGGTCACGATAGCAATGCGAGCAGCTGTGACAAGATGCCAGCCAGCAGTCTCTCCTTCTGCTTTCCTTTCCACTTCCTTGCCTCCACCCACCAAAATCGTCATTTCCTATACAACACATCAGGACTTGCACAAAGAGTGGGAGGGGGCCATTCTTTCTCCAAGCATATATATTAATAGAGTATGGTCCAATTACTATTTAGCCTCATGTGCTTGGGACCTCAGTGCATCTACTCAAGCCTCAGCCTATTACAAAGGGGTATAACCAAAGGATTACCTTGGGAAAAGAAAAAAGGGGGAGACAAGATGGGGTAAATTATATCTGATGAAGTGACCTGAGAGAACTATTACAGTAGAATAAATAAAGGTGAGCATTATTTGAAACTTACCCTCATCTGATTTGATTCAAAGAGAGATTAATATCCATGCTCAGTTGGGTAAAGAAATATCTTATTCTATGAGGAGTAAGAGGGGAAAAGGAAAAGAAAGAGGGAATGATAGAAGGAAAACAGTATTAAGAGAGGCAATGTTCAAAAGTAAAAACAGAAAAATAGGGACAAAGAGAAGATTGTGTGTGTGTGTGTGTGTGTGTGTGTGTGTGTGAGAGAGAGAGAGAGAGAGAGAGAGAGAGAGAGAGAGAGAGAGAGAGAGAGAGAAACAAAGGGAGAGAGAGAAAGGGAGAGAGAAGTATAAATGGAATGGGGAATGGAATGAAAGGAAATACAGTTAGAAATTATTGCTGTGAATTCTAAATGGAATAAACTACCCCATCCAAAAGAACCCAACAGAATCTACAATATGTTGTTTACAAGAAACATATTGAAGCAGACACATACAGATTTTAAAAAATCAATGGCTTGAAAAATAAATTTTAATTTAAATAAAATTATTTCATTAAAACTTATCGATATAGGTTTATTTAAAATGCTATTGTTGAAATATATCATTCTAGAATAAAAATTAAGGCTTCTAATTATGTATTTATATTGCTTATGACCATTATCTTTGAATCACTGTAACTCACTGCCTCATATTCATTCTATTACCAAGTTGTGCCAATTACATCTCTTTTATCATTTTTTCAAAACTGTTCCTTTTTATTTCCAGTTCTACTACCCTAGTTCAAATATCATTAACACAGAATTTTAAATGGTCTTCTTTAAAGCCTCTCACTCCCTAGTTCCCTAATATTTCTTCTCTCCTATTCTTCTTTTAAAAGACTATAAATATAATCAGATTTTTAAAGATATGTTTACTGATGTTTTTTATTGTTATATAATACTTATTTCCCTCCACTATCACTAGATTGAACTGCCACTGGTGTCATAGAATTAAAAAACAAACAGAAACAAAACAATAACAATAAGAGAAAAACATCTTATCCATCCAAAGATTTTATGAATAGTCTGGCAATGTATAAAATGATTTGTCCTAATAATATTCTGTCTCTCTGTGAGGGAAGAAGTATGGTTTATTATCCCTTTATTGAAAGGGTTTTTGGTTCCTCCACTCAAATTAAAACATTATTTTGGTGACTTCCCTTCACATACTTTATATTACTTAAATGATTTTTCCCTGGTTATATCTTTCATATTTCTTCAAAGATTTTCATTTATGTTATTCTAGTCATTTTTATCTTATTCTCCTAGTTTAATTTATTTTTGTCCTGTATATTAGTTTATCCAAATTGCCCTTCATTTCTCCAAATTTCTCATATACTCCATTTTTTTAATATAATATTCGATTCCATTCATATGCCATGGTTCAGAAGGCCACCAATCAATGAATAGTTACTTTAATTCCAATTATTTTCTGCCACAAGCGTGTAGCTATAAAAAGTTTGATAAATAGTGAATCTTAGTTTCTCTCTTTAATTGCATTGGACTTTACATATGCTTAGCAATAAAATTGCTGGTGAAAGGATATAAATCATTTCTTCTTTTTTTCTTTCATTAGTCCACACTGAAATCCAGAATGGCTTGGACCATTTGATAGTTTCACTAAAATATGCATCAATGTTCCTATCTTCCCACTACTCTCCAACATTGACCACTTCCATCTTTTATCAGTTTATGAATTTTACAGTATTTTCTTATTATGAAATTGAGAGCTACTTTCAGGTATGTAACTGCAAGAATTATAACTCTTATCATAAATGTTTTAAAATGACAATTGAATGCAGACTGTACCAAGGAAATAGAACTTTCAAAAATATTCAAGAATGTAATATTTTTCTGCCTGGGATTTGTGCACAGAGACATGTACTTCAGTCTTGAAATAAAGCAAAAAAAGGAAGGAAGGAAAGAACAAAGGAAGGAAGGAAGGAAGGGGAAAAACCTCTGTAAAAGAGTTTAACATTTAAGTTACAAAGATATATGATAATAATTTTATCAAAATATTTGAATGTATCTTATCTTCACTGCTTTATCTGAAATGAAAGCATCAGGTGAATTTGTGGAAGTATTGGAAGCATCCATTTCCCATAAAATTTTAGATATTTATGTTATTAGATATATAATATAGGCAAGGACATTGGAGTATTTATGACAATGCTGTGTCATCTGTCTCAACATTATAATTTGGGACATTTCTTAATTATATGATGTCTTGAATGAAGAATTTACAGGAAGTATTTGGTGTTGCTTATTAAACATGAATTAATTTTGACTGAATGAATTAAATTTGACATCAACAGTGATCCCAAATCAGAACTTAGTAAGATTGCATCATTCAGTGTCACAAAAATTAAAGAAGTTTCTCTTTTACATGCTGCCCGTAAAACACAGGCAGAAAACCTTTGCTATAAAGGAGAACAGAACAAAAATAAAAACGCAAACACCATGATATGTTTAGATAAATTCAAAACATCTCAATTTGGGGGATGGAGGATTACATTGATGTTTTATTTGTTGTTTCTAGCATGTAAAATGTAGCTTCTGTAAAAAAAAAAAAAAAAAAAGCTTAGTCTAAGCAAATGAGCTTTTCAAAATCCATTACCATGATCCGTGACTATCTTCAGGTATGTGAAGAAAAAAATAATGTGAGAAGACCCTTAGCATAACTCTCTTAGAATAATTCTCATTTGTATTTAATGTATCCAAATAGAACAGATCGCTTCATACCTAGTCCAAAATAAAAACAGAAACTTTTAGTTTCCCAGAAAACTAGAGTTCTATAATATTTTGTTTTTGTAACTAAGAAATGACTCAGGATTTTTGCAGATTTAGCTATGAAGTATAGTACCAAATGAATTCCATCAAACTGGAGAGGCTTCTAGTATGATTTTAGTGGTAAATCCTATTTTTATCAAAGACTATATAAACCAAAACAGAAGACAATATATGCACGCATGTAAATAAATATATCTACACATGCTATATGTGTAGATGTATATATGTATGTTTGTGTATTTGTATACATGTGTATACATGCATGTACATATATGTATATACATATGTGTGTAATCTTTTTTAGGAATCAACTCATAAAATCTATCTATTTACTAAATTCTATAAGGGTCAGGATCTAAATAATGGAAAAATTATTCATATAAATAAAATTATAAGAATTTTAAAATATTTTGTCACATAATAGCTGACCATTGGTTGGCCATATCATCACCTGATGAACTGAATGAAATAAAGGCTTCCTCTAATAGCAAACGTCATCAAAAGTGTGATTTCTGAAATGTCAGACTAGCACAATATGATAAAGAAAAGAATAGTATTGGTACCTCTAGCTGGTTCATTACTTCATGATATATAAGCTCAAATTCTTAGTCACTGAAACACAAGTTGTTTATTACCCAAGGTAAAAGTCAATAGCCAGAATGATACTATATATGTATATTGACAATGGAGTGATTGTTATTATTATAAGAATCAGGAAATCCCACAATTGAACTTCTATAATAGTCATTTCAACTAATTACTGGTCTCTTGTAGAATTTTTTTCAAGTATATGCCAATGCCCTTAATTATGTGGTCATATATTCAGTGCTTGAGTATTTGGCTCAATGCACATAGCTACATACATGTCCACCAGGCTACAAATACCATGTGAAATGCTGATACCAAGAAATAATGTTACTATAGATTCTAACTTTTGTTTTATTCCCTCTATTAGAAATTTTATATATGAAATGATAATCTGATTCCTTTCATCATGTTGACCCAATTGGATCCTTCCCAACTAGTAGCAATTCTCTGCATTTTTCTATCTTTCTCCAAGAACTTTCTTATCCTACAAGATCACTTCAGCCTTGGTTCTTATACCACATCAGTATCTCCTTCCCCTTGCATCCTACTCTCCCACTGATTGAAGGATGGAAAGTAGAAATCTCCTTCCAGAACAGCTATTTAATGTGAATGCCTAAGCTTGTCATCTCTTCATTTCTTACTAAATTGTACTCCTCTGAATTTCTGTACTGGATATGCTTTCCTTTTTAACTTTATTTTGCATATTGTTTTCCCTCCACTGGATTGGAGGCAGACTATTTTTTGTCTTTTTTTTCATTTTTGTATCCAGTTCTTATCATAATTCCTGAAGCATGTTATTGTAAATATTTATTGCCTGACTGAGATATCAGTTTTCCAGTATCAAGAGAAGAAGAGTTGTATGTGAATGAGTGAATGAGAATTCAAAGTTATTTATAAGTCATCAATGTAAGCTATTTAACAATTAAAATCCCTTCTAATGAAATTGTATTGTTATTCCAGAAGGTTGAATGTTTGCTTTATATCTGGGATCTATTTGTGTGAAGACTTTAGGTAACAGCCAAACATCACCAAAAGTTTTAGCCTTCCTTGAGTAAACATGGAGAGTTTAGAGATGATATGCCCTATTATCTGCTCTTTGATGTGACAATGAAGTGTGGAAAAATGGTTTCAGGCCCAATTTCCCTCCATCCTAATTTCTTCTGTTTATCTACCCCCTCCTCTCTTCATACTTAATATCATTAACATAGAACTTTAAATAGCCTTCTTGCAAATCTCTGACTTCCATCTGTAAAATAGACAATAATGCTTTCATTATTTATCAATCAATATCAATAAGTCAACCAATTAATCAATAATCAAGTGCAAAGTATTGTGATGTGCTAGACACTGTGTTAGGCCCTGTAAATATAGAAAGAAATGAAAAAAGACCCTTCCCTCAAAATGTCTAAATTATAAATTGTATAATAAGTACACATAAAAATAGCAGTTGAGTAGAATTACAATGCATAGAGTGCCAGAACTGGAGTGAGGAAGACTCATCTCTCTGAATTCAAATCTGGCTTCAGACATTTAGTATATATGACTCTGGGCTAATCAATTCCATTTGCCTTAGTTTCTTCATCTACAAAATGAGCTAAAGAAACAAATAATCTCTCCAGTATCCTTTGCCAAGAAAGCCCCAAAATGGAGTCACAAAGAGTTAAACTTGATTGAAATGACTAAATAACAGCAAAGTACATAGAAATATTATATGTACAAAATAATATGATATAATTTACAGTAGAGGCATTAGAAGTATTCTCATAGAATATATTATCTGAACTTTGAAATATTATCCTCCTTATGGAACAGAGCGCCATAAATCACAGGCTCATAATAGTATAAACAATGGTAAGGCCATTTCTTTAATTAAAATGAATCCCAAAGTATGTAAGAGAAAGGGTAGTAGAAAGCAAAACTCCTTAAACTATGAGTAATGATGCCAAAAGGGGCCTTATAATAGAATGTGAGGGTCAGGAGATTATGATTTATTATCATCAAATATTTGATTTATATACCTATTTTATATATTTATCAGGTGTCATATAAAAATTTCTCTGGAAAAAATGATTGCAATTGGAAAAATGTTAAGAGCACAGGTCTAGAGGAGAGAGAGCCATCCTTTTATTCAGGAACACCTTGTTTGTAGACCTATCTCTGATACAATCAAATGAACACAGACAAATTGCATAACATTTTAGTGCCCAGAAAACCATTTAAGACTAAAATTTTCTGACCAGCTATCTATTGGCATCAATAGAAGGAGTTTCCATGTCAAGAATTCCCTATATCAATGGAATCACAGGTCTGGATCACCTCTCCCCAAAGTCCAAAATTTGTATATAATCTTATATAAATTGATTTAAATCTAAACAACAACACACTATACTTATTGTATACTTCATATATTTTTTCAGTAATATGAACGTAATACAAATTTCTAATACATAAAGTGTTAGATTTATTTTATTCCAACCAAACAATAAAAAGATATAAGCCTATACCATTGATTTCTCTGACCATTGAGAAACTTTTTATTGATTATCATTTTGTATTTCTCTAATTTGACCTCACCCCTCTGGTTATTCTGCAGACATAGTGACTGATACTATAAATGGTAGCATCTATACCTTCCAATACAAGATGAGAACAAAAATTGAGCGATTTGGATCATTCTCATTATTCATTATTCATTCTCATAATGATATTTTACATCTGTGTAGCATTTAAATTTTTTAAAAGTTCTTTAATAAACACTATCTCTCATCATCCTTTCAAAAATTATTTAAAATAGACAGCATATAGTAGTGGCATCTGGGTGGTGCGGTCAATAGAGTGAGGCTCCTGGAATTGGGAAAATTCATCTTCTTGAGTTCAAATCTGATCTCAGAAACTTATTAGCTGTGTGACAAGTCATTTGAGCATATTGCATCAGTTTCCTAATTTGTAAAATGAGTTGGAAAAAGAAATGACACTTGAAAGTCAATTTTAGGTGGAGTATTTAAAGCCTACACTTCAGTTTTACTTAGACATCCAAATACTAGCACAAAGTAGTGGTATATCCTAAATATAATTATTAATTTCTTGGTAGAAAAGCCACATGACATTAGATGCACTTGAGCTAATTATTGTCAACTTTTATTTGTTTCTATTTCCACTGTATTGGAAATTATATAAGTATATTCAGAAACTACAACAATGCTGGTAACTAAGAAGTAGCAGTGAAACACCAACTAAATGCTCAAATTAGTATTATATCTTCTCCATAAACTTCCACAGCTATTTTCTAATTTCATAAAAACAATTTGTTACTCTTTAAACGTGAAGATGTAATCTGATTCTCCCTATTCAGTTCTGCAGGGCATGGAACAGAGAAGGATATAACCTATTCTCAGAGGAATCATATGGTTAGCTGGAAGAATGAGTATTCTTTCACTAATGTAATTTCTTAAATATATCTCAAAATGAGTTTTATATAGTACAATGTAATTTAGGAGGCCAGAAAAACTATTTTACCCCCAGCAATGTGTTGAAGTAAGATTACTTTGAGTGAGGAAAAGGGAAAACAGAAAATGGGGCTTCTGTCTGCAGGTATGCTAGAATACCAAAAGTAAATGTGCCTAAAATACTATTTTATAGAGGATTCAAGATAAATGTTCACATTGAGGTTTAAAGAATCAATAAAAAGTCAATCTCAAGGAATCTCTGAAGAATTCTGTAATTAATTGTGAGACATGGGAGACATTGGCACAGGAATGTCCAGGATTGTGTGCACACATCAGAGAAGGTACCATATGCTATGTGCAAAGTAGAATTTCAATAACTCAAAAGAAACATAAGATGCACAAATTTAGAGGCTTCTCCCACCCCACCTGTTATGGACTATTTTTGCCCAATCTGTAGTATGGTCTTTCAAGCTAATATTGTCTGATCAACCACAGTTAGATAAGCTGTACCTTGACTCCCACATAGTGATGTTATTTTGGAACTCTTTAAGACAAAGGACAGCAACCAACCAGCTAATCAATCTACTCCATCTCAGGACTTAAAAAGTTGTAAAGAAAACAAGATGCTCTTTCTAAAAAGAGATAACAGATGCAGGATGAATAAGCAATATTATATCAAGACCAAAAAAGCTAATTATGTTATATTTTAGAAAAAGGCATCAACAACTGGAGGATCTAGTTAAATGCAACCAAGATTATTAAATATCTTGGGTTTATATTATAGGGAGAATGGTTGAAGAAATTTATCTGATTAGCCTAGAAAAGGAAAGACAGGGCAAATTATGAAGGCAGTATTCAGTTATTCCCATGAGGAGTTACTTTCATGAGGAATTTGGCTTATTTTTCTTGGCTACAGAGATCAGAATAAGGAACAATGGGTGGACATCCTCTAAGGCCATTTCTAGTTTTAGATCTCTGATTCTAATTAAGAAAAAAAAAAAAAAAGAAAGAAAGAAAACGAGCTCAATATACTAAAAATCTTTTTTCAGTAATTAGTTTAAAAGTAAAATACACTGCATGAACTCATAAAGAGTGTCCACTCAGTTGAGGTTATTGAGTAGATGCTGATAAATAAAAGGTCTATTTTAGAAACGAATTGGACTAGGACGTTCTCAAAGTGTCTTCCACAGGGATTCTCTAATTATGACATGTAGTTTTTAGTCCTTCTGAATCATTTTTATTTTTATAATATCCTTTCTAGCATCTATCATCTAAAATTGTGGAGAATTGGAGTATTGGAGTATTGATCTGAATAGGGAAGAATACAGTGAATCAAGCATCTCTCTAGTTCTGGGTACAGTGTTTCTCTTAATGTAACCAAAGACCATACTAATTTTTTTTTTCACTGCTATGGCCTCCCATTAAAAATTTAGTACATTTATCCTTTGGACTGCTTGGATTAACTAATTTTAAGAAATAACAAGCCATGTCTATAAGGAACTAAAACTTTCATCATTGAATGGAAACCAGGAGTTGTACTCTTTCCAACTTATATTGTTGCAGTGATATTTTTAAACCTTTCACACTTTACATTTATCCTTAATATCTTTAATTTTATTAAATTAGTTTCAAAATTCTAGCCTAATAAGATGGTTTTCAGATCTTGATTCTATTATTCATATAAATTATCTATCCTATCTTTGTATCGTTTGCAAATTTGAATTTCATCACAGATAATATCTCATGCAAGTCATTGATTAAAATGCTAAATAGCACTTGCCTAGGTACCTTTTTACAAGTTGGTATCAAATTATTAATGATTATTTCTTGGAGCTGTCCATTCAACCAATTCCGAATTTAACAAGCTGTGCAATGTCGAGCCCAGATCTTTCTTCATTATCCAAAGGGATACAAAGATGATGTTCTCAAAATATTTTGCCAAAATCTACTAAAATTAATCTCTTCTTGATGAAGTTAGTGAAACATTCTATCATCACTGCTTTCTTTTCTACAGGTTGTATCCCTATGTATAACTTTTCTCCTAATAATTTTTAATATTACTTCCCTATTGAGTGTGATAGATTTCTATATCCAAATGTTTGTGTATCTATATGTATGTGTGTATATGTATATTTGTATGTATATATATATGTGTGTGTATGTGTGTGTACATTTGTATATGTTTATGGATATGGGTGTGTGTATGTGTGTATGTGTGTGTGTGTGTGTGTGTGTGTGTGTGTGTGTGTGTGTATTCCTTCCTCTTTGAATTAATTTATAAGAGAGTGAAGTTCAAGTGTTGCCCATTCCCTGATTTCTTCATCCACTATAAAGATACTTCTTTGCAGGCCTCTTTTTTTTAAAATAAATTTCCCTTTTAAGTTTATTTTTTATGCTTCTCATGTATTAGGTTTAAATGTCAAATTTTCTATTTAGCTTTGGTATTTTCATTAAGTATCCAAAAAAATGGGACTACCAGCTAAGGTGGCAGAGAGGGGCCACACATCTATCTAACCTCCTTCTTGCTCTCAGAATACTTTATTTCATGACAAGGCCTCAGAATTAGGGCTTGACTGAAAAAAACCCACAAATAATTACCAACAGAAGATAAGGTCTGTTTTTCCTCGTGGGTGGAGATGGTTAGATTGGGCACACACTGAAGGCAGGCAGTGAGAACACAGCAGGCAGTTCACACTGAGCAGACCTGAGCGGGGTGGGGTGTGATCTCAGCCATTTCTGTGGGGAGAACTTTACCATGATGTGTCTACTTTGCCCTGACAGCAAGCCAGTAGATCAGCACAGAAGCTATAAACACAGAAGGTAGAGAATATAACCCCAAAAAACTAGAGTTTCTCAGGAGCTGGCCACACCACACAGATCAGCATGCTCTCGGAGTCTCAGAGTGCAGAAGCAGCTCAGCCATTGCTGTTCTGCTAGTAACTCACTGCTGCCCCCTGCGGTCTGTAAAGGAAGCTTGGTAATACCATCCAGCCCACCCCCTACCCCGCAAAAAAAAGCAGGCTGTGTTTTTTTTTTGTTGTTGTTGTTGTTGTTTGTTTTCTTTGACTCTTCTTTGACAAAATAAGCAAAACATTAAAGTGCACTCTAACAATAGAGAGCTTCTATACGGATAGAGAGTAGACTTTATACACTGAGGAGCCTAAAAGAAGACTGTCTCCAGATGAATCCCCAAAGGGGGACATGATCTGGTCTTCAATACACAAGACTCTCAGAGAAGAGATTAAAAAAGCTCTCACAAGAGAGCTAGAAGAAAAATGAGCAAAAGAAAGGGAAGCTTGGCAAGAGTGTCTGAATAAGTCATCCCACTCATTTAAAGATAGTATGAATAAAGACATCAAATCCTTGCAAAACAAAATTGGTGAATTGGAAAAGGTAAACAATTACAAGGAAAACAAAATTAGTGAATTGGAAAAAGTAAATACCTCTCTAAAAAATAAAATTAGTGAAATAGAAAAAAAATTCTTCAAAACAACTCACTTAAAAACTCAATTGGACAATTAGAAAAAGAAATAACAAAGTGAGTCAAGAAAATAATTAATTAAAAATCAGAGTTGAACAAATGGAATTGAATGACTTGAGGATACACCAAGAATCTGTCAAGAAAACCAAAAAAAAAAAAATGAAACAATGGAAAAAAAAAGTCAAATACCTTCTTGGGAAAACAATAGACCTGGAAAATAGATCTAGGAGAGACAGTCTGAGAATTATTGGACTCCCTGAAAAAAAATATGATGAAAAAAAGAGCCTGCACAGTATTTTCCAAAAATTATCAAAGAGAACTGCCCAGATGTTATAGAAACAGAGGGTAAAATAGACACTGAAAGAATTCATTTCTTACCTACTAAAAGGGACCCTAAAATAAAAACTCCAAGAAATATTGTGGTTAAATTCCAGAACTATCAGACCAAGGAAAAAATACTACAAGCTGCTAGAAAAAAACAATTCAAATATAGAGGAGCCAAAATAAGGATTACTCAGGATCTAGCAGCGTCCATATTAAAATATTAAAGGGCCTGGAACTGATATTCCAAATGACTAAGGAACTTGGTATTCAGCCAAGAATAATTTACCCAGCCAAAATGAGCATTTTTTTTCCAGGGAAGAAGATGGACATTTAATGAAATAGGTGAATTTCTTCTATTTCTGATGAAAAAAATGGAACAAAACAAAAAGTTTGATCTCCAAATATAGGACTCAAGAGAAACATAAAAAGGCAAAAAGAAATTTTGGGAACTATATTTCTGTTATAAAGATACATAAAGAATATGTATAATTTGTTCTAGAAACTAGAGGTAGAAAGGAAATTGTACCAGAAAAAGGGTAAAGTGGAGGTACTACATGTCACAAAGAGGCAAAGGAAACTTATTATATCTGAGAGAAAGAAGGGAGGGGATGAACATAATATGTATCTTACTCTCATCAGAATTGGCTTAAAGAAAAATATTAGACATATTCGATTTATGGAGAAACTTCTCCCATCTCATTGAAAAGTGGGAGAGAAAAAGTAAAAAGGAAAGGAGTAAGCTAAATAGAAGGGAATACAACAATTGTGAGGAAAAGGGGTAGGAAAGGGGGAGGAATGATAGGGGGAGGGATACTAAAAAGGGAGGGCTGTGAGAAGCAAGTGATGCTCACAAGTTTAATACTGGGGAGGGAGGTAAGGTGGAAGGAAAGGAGAAAAGCATAATCAGGGGGTTTACAAGATGGCAAGTAATACAGAATTAGTAATTTAAACCATAAATGTGAATGGGATAAACTCCCCCATAAAGAGGAAGTGGATAGCAGATTGGATTAAAAGCCAGAATCCTACAATATGTTGTTTACAGGAAACAGACTTGAAGCAGGGTGATACATACAGAGTAAAGGTAAAAAGCTGGAGCAGTATCTACGATGCTTCAGGTGAAGTCAAAAAAGTAGGGATAGCCATCCTGATCTCAAATCAAGCAAAAGCAAAAACTGATCTAATTAAAAGAGTTAAGGAAGGGCACTATATCTTGCTAAAGGGTAGCATAGATAATGAAGCAATATCAATATTGAACATATATGCACCAAGTGGTGTAGCATCTAAATTCTTAAAAGAGAAATTAAGAGAGCTGCAAGAAGAAATAGACAGCAAAACTATAATAGTGGGAGATTTCAAACTTGCACTCTCAAAATTAGATAAATCAAACCACAAAATAAATAAGAAAGGATGTAAATAGAATACTAGAAAAGTTAGGTATAATAGATCTTTGGAGAAAAACTCAATGGAGACAGAAAGGAATACACTTTCTTCTCAGCAGTTCATGGGACCTATATAAAAATTGACCATATATTAGGACATAAAAACCTCAAATTCAAATACACAAAGGCAGAAATAGTAAATGTATCCTTTTCAGATCACAATGCAATGAAAATTACATTCAATAAAAGGCCAGGGGAAAATAGACCAAAAAATAATTGGAAACTAAATAATCTCATACTAAAGAATGATTGGGTGAAATAGCAAAACAGGAACAGAAATTAATAACTTCATCCAAGAAAATGACAATAATGAGACATCATACCAAAATGTGTGGGATGCAGCCAAAGTGGTAATAAGGGGATATTTTATATCTCTAGAGTCCTACTTGCATAAAACAGAGAAAGAGAAGGTAATGAATTGGGCTTGCAACTAAAAATGCTAGAAAATGAACAAATTAAAAATTGCCAGTCAAACACTAAACTTGAAATTCTAAAAATAAAAGGAGAGATTAATAAAATTGAAAGTAAAAAAACAAAACAAAACAAAACTACTGAATCAATTAATAAAACTAAGAGTTGGTTTACCCTTAGTAAATCTGATTAAAAAAAAAGGAAAGAGGAAAATCAAATTATTAGTGTTAAAAATGAAAAGGGAGAACTCACCACTAATGAAGAGGAAATTAGAGCAATAATTAAGAGTTACTTTGCACAAATTTATGCCAATAAATTTGATAAATGAAATGAAATGGAAGAATACCTTCAAAAATACAGCTTGCAGAGATTAACAGAGGAAGAAGTAATTGGTTAAACAGTCCCATCTTAGAAAAAGAAATAGAACAAGCTATTAATCAACTCCTTAAGAAAAAATCTCCAGGACTGGGTGGATTTACATGTGAATTCTACCAAACATTTAAAGAACAATTAACTCCAACGCTATATAAAGTATTTGAAAATATAGGGATTGAAGGAGTCCTACCAAATTCCTTTTATGACACAGACATGGCACTGATACCTAAACCAGGTAGTTTGAAAACAGAGAAAGAAAATTATAGCCCAATCTCCCTAATGAATATTAATGTTAAAATCTTAAATAAAATATTAGCAAAAAGATTATAGAAAATCAGCCCCAGGATAATACACTATAACCAAGTAGGATTTATACCAGGAATGCAGGTTCAATAATAAGAAAACTATTCATATAATTGACTATATCAATAACCAAATTAACAAAAAACATATGATCATCTCAATAGATGCAGAAAAAGCATTTGATAAAATCCAACATCCATTCATAATAAAAACACTTGAGAGTATAGGAATAAATGGACTTTTCCTTAAAATAGTCATGAGCATCTATTTAAAACAATAAGCATCATATATAACGGTGATAAACTGAAACCATTCCAAGTAAGAGCAGGAGTGAAACAAGGTTGCCCACTATCACCAGTATTATTCAATATGGTATTAGAAACATTAGCTTTGGCAATAAGACTTGAGAAAGAAATTAAAGGAAATAGAGTAGGTAATGAGGAAACCAAATTATCACTCTTTGCAGATGATATGATGATATACTTAGAGAATCCAGAGATTCTACTAAAAAGCTATTATAAATAATCCACAACTTTAGCAAAGTTGCAGGATACAAAATAAATGCACATAAATCATCAGAACTTTTATACATCACTAACAAAATCCAACAGCAAGAGATACAAAGAGAAATTTCATTCAAAAAAATTGTTGATAGCATAAAATATTTGGGAATCTAAATGCCAAAGGAAAGTCAGGAATTATATGAGCAAAATTACAAAACACTTTCCACACAAATAAAGTCAGATTTAAATAATTGGAAAAATATTAAGTGCTCTTAGATAGGTTGAGTGAATATAATAAAAATGACAGTACTACCTAGATGAATCTATTTATTTAATACTGTACCAATCAGACTCTCAAGAAACTGTTTTAATGACCTAGAAAAAATAACAACAAAATTCATATGGAGAAACAAAAGGTCAAAATTTTCAAGGGAACTAATTTAAAAAAAAAATCAAATGAAGGTGGCCTAGCTGTACCTGATCTAAAATTATATTATAAAGCAGTGGTCACCAAAACCATTTGGTATTGGCTAAGAAATAGACTAGTTGGTCAGTGAAATAGGTTAGGTTCACAAGACAAAATAGTCAACTATAGCAATCTAGTGTTTGACAAACCCAAAAATCCCAACTTTTGGAATAAGAATTCACTATTTAACACAAACTGCAGGGAAAACTGGAAATTAGTATGGCAGAAATTAGGCATGGACCCACACTTAACATTGTACATGAAGATAAGATTAAAATGGATCCATGATTTAGGCATAAAGAATGAGATTATAAATAAATTAGAAGAACATAGGATAGTTTACTACTCAGACTTGTGGAGGAGGAAGGAATTTGTGACCAAAGAAGAACCAGAGATCATTACTGATCACAAAATAGAAAATTTTGATTATATCAAATTAAAAAGCCTTCATACAAGCAAAACTAATGCAAACAAGATTAGAAGGGAAGCAATAAATTGGGAAAACATTTTTACAGTCAAAGGTTCTTAGAAAGGCTTCATTTCCAAAATATATAGAGAATTGACTCTAATTTATAAGAAATCAAGCCATTCTCCAATTGATAAATGGTCAAAGGATATGAACAGACAATTTTCAGATGATGAAATTAAAACTATTTTCACTCATATGAAAGGTGTTCCAAATCACTATTGATCAGAGAAATGCAAATTAAGAAACTCTGAGATACCATTACACACCTGTCAGATTGGCTAAGATGACAGGAAAAAATAATGATGAATGTTGGAGGGGATGTGGGAAAATTGGGACACTGATGCATTATTGGTGGATTTGTCAACAAATCCAACCATTTTGGAGCGCAATTTGGAATTATGCCCCAAAAGTTAACAACTGTGCATACTCTTTGATCCAGCAGTGTTACTACTGGGTTTATGTCCCAAAAAGATACTAAAGAAGGGAAAGGAACCTATATGTGCCAAAATGTTTGTGGCAGCCCTGCTTGTAGTGGCTAGAAACTGGAAAATGAATGGATGCCCATCAATTGGAGAATGGTTGGATATATGAATGTTATGGAATATTATTGTTCTGTAAGAAATGACCAGCAGGATGAATACAGAGAGGCTTGGAAAGACTTACACGAACTAATGCTGAGTAAAATGAGCAGAACCAGGAGATCATTATACACCTCAACAACAATATTGTATGAGGATGTATTCTGATGGAAGTGGATATCTTTGACAAAGAGAAGATCTAATTCAGTTCCAATTGATCAATGATGGACAGATTCAGCTATACCCAGACAAGGAACACTGGGAAATGAATGTGGACTACTCAATTTTTGTTTTTCTTCACAGGTTATTTTTACCTTCTGGATCCAATTCTTCTTGTGCAATAAGAGAACTGTACAGTTCTGCACATATATATTGTATCTATGATATACTATAACATATTTAACATGTATAAGACTGCTTGCCATCTAGGGGAGGGGATAGAGGGAAGGAAGGGAAAAGTCAGAACAGAAGTGAGTGCAAGGGATAATGTAAAAAATTATCCATGCATATGTACTGTAATGGGCTGAGGCTTGAGTTGATGCACTGAAGTCCCAAGCACGTGAAGCTAAATAGTAATTGGACCATACTCTATTAATATATATGCTTGGAGAAAGAATGGCCCCCTCCCACTCTTTGTGCAAGTCCTGATGTGTTGTATAGGAAATGATGATTTTGGTGGGTGGAGGCAGGACAGTGGAAAGGGAAGCGGAAAGAGAGACTGCTGGCTAATTTCTTGACACAGCTGCTCTCATTGCTATTGCAACCCCCTTTCACCTCTGATCCCCCCTTCACCTGCAATCCCCCTTCACATCTGCTAGCTGGCTTCCTGTCGCAGCTGCCCATATTGCTATCGCAATCCCCCTTCACCTCAAAAAGAATAGATTGACGATTTTTCCCATAACCTGAATTCCTGACTCCGGCTGATTTTAAATACATGGTCATCACAATGTACTGTCAATAAAAAGTTATAATTAAAAAAAAAGAATCCCCAAAAATATTCTCATTAAATATCCATTCCCCCTCAAAGGATTGTACTCTTGTTTTCCTTACTTTGGAATGCTATATTCTATGCCTCTACTTTTTCCAATGGCAGTGAAAACTGCCATTTATTTTCCTAACTGTGGCTTCATGGTATTCAAATGGCTTCATTTTGGCTACTTACAATATTGTTTCTTTGACATAAGAGTTTTAGGATTTAGCTATAATATTCATGGGAATTTTCATTTTGCAATTTCTTTCAGGAGATGATTGGTGAATTCTTTCAACTTTTATTTTACCCTCTGAATCTAAGATCTTGAGCTACTTTTTATATAATTCCTTGAAATATGATGTCTAGTTATTTTCTATTGTTATTTTTGATCATGGCTTTCAGGTTGTCTGATTCTTTTAAAATTCTCCTCAATATATTTTCCAGGTATGCAGTTTTTTTTATATTTCATATTTTCTGTGATTTTTCCCCATTCTTTTGACTTTGTTTTATTGTTTCTTGAGTCTCATATAGTCATAAGATTCTTCTTGCCTAATTCTATTTTTAAGGAATTCCTTTCTTTAGTGATATTTTCTTTTTCATAATTTATTTTTAACATACATTGTTTTATGAATTACACTGGGAGAGAAAAATCAGAGTAAATGGGAAAAGCCATGAGAGATTACAAAAAAAAAAAAAAAAAACAGAAAAAAGAGTGGACATAACATGTGTTGATTTACATTTAATCTCCTTAGTTCTTTCTCTGCTCACAGATGGCATTTTCTGTCCAAAAGTCTATTGGGGATTTCTGTCCGTAGTCTATTGGAATTCCTTTGGATCACTGAACTACTGAGAAAAACCAAGTCTTTCATAGTTGACTATTGCAATTCTTCTTATTATTTTCTACAAAGTATTTCTAGTTCTGCTTGTTTCATTTAGCATCAGTTTATGTAACCTTAATTTTTTCAGGCCTTTCTATGGTCAGCTTGTTCATTTTTTTTTCCCTTGAGGCAATGAGGGTCACAGAGTGTCTGAAACCAGATTTGAACTCAGGTCCTCCTGACTTCAGGGCTGGTGCTCTATCCACTGTGCCATCTAGATGCTCCTTGTTCATCATTTTTTATAGTACAATAATATTCCATTACCTTCATATACCACAATTTGTTCAGCCATTCCCCAATTTATTGGCATTCGTTCCTTTTCCAATTCTTTGCTATCACAAAAAAAGCTGCTATGAACAGTTTTGCACATGTGGGACCTTTTGGGTCCTTTTTCCTCCTTTATGATTTCCTTAGGATATAAATGCAGTAATGTCATTGATGGGTCAAAAGGTATGTATAATTTTATAGCCTTTTGGACATAGTTCCAGATTGCTCTCCAGAATGGTTGGATCATTTCACAACTTCACCAACAATGCATTAGTGTCTGAGTTTTCCCACATCCCCACCAACATTTATCATTATCCTTTCCTGTCATCTTAGCCAATCTGAGAAGTATGAAGTGGTACCCTAGAGTTGTTTTACTTTGCAGTTCTCTAATCAATAGTGATTTAGAATTTTTTTAATGTAATTATAAATGGCTTTAATTTCATCATCTGAAAATTGCCTGTTCATATTCTTTGACCATTTATCAATTGGGAAATGATGTGTATTATTATAAATTTGGTGCAGTTCTTTATATATTTTATAAATGGGTTCCTAATAAGAAATACTGTCTGAGAAGATTCTTTTCAGCTTTGTGCTTCCCTTTTGATCTTGTTTCCATTGGTTTTGTTTGTGCAAAAAATTTTTAATTTAATGTAATTGAAGTTGTCCATTTTACCTTTCATAATGTTCTCTAGTCCTTTATGATTTTTAGTTCCCTTTTCCACTTGGCCAAGTATGGTTTTTAAGGTATTTCAATGTGCCTCTCTTAACATTGGACAATTCTGTTTTTTTAAGGTTTTTCTTTAGTATGTTCTTGTGCCTCTTTTACAAAGTTGTTGACTGTCTTTTCATAGTCTTTTTTGTACCACTCATTTCTTTTTTGAATTTTTTTCTTTACCACATTTTATCTTATTTTTTATTTTTCTAGGGATTCTTGTAAGTTTTATGTTCATTTATCATTTTTGAGGCTTTGATTGTAGTTGATTTTCACTGTTGTCTTTTTTTGAGTTTGTATCTTAATCTTCCTAATATCCTGGTACTTTTTGTTGTCAGTTTTTTAGGGCGACAGTTGTTGATTGCTATTTTTCCAAGTTATTGACTTTAATCTTTATATAAAAGTTGGGATCTGCTTACTTGAAATTTGGCAGTCATTGTCTCAAGCCTGGCTTTTTTTTAGTACCCAGAGTTAGTTCTGGTTGTAAGTGTTTAAAGCTGTATGATCTTGGGAAATATGTGCTAGTCTCTGGTTCTAGTTCTTACCTAGGAAGGATCCCACCTCCCATGGAGGTACAAGTACTAGTTCTCTTCTTGACCCTAGAACTATGACCAGAGTCCTTTTTATGGTGGGTGAAAGACTAAATGAATAAAGAAATAAAAGTCTCAACTTCCAAGTATTTTGATTTATTAAGTATTGCATGCCAATTGCCAATAATTTGGGATCAGTCACCTTCCTAATCCTGGTGCCTACCTGGTGCTTTGTAATTACTTTCTGCACACCTTACCTTCTGTGCTGAAAGCTGCTGCTTCTGTTAACAGTCACCTCCAAAACCCACTGTTAGTGGGCTGGTTCACATCTCAATATCACAGATCTCTCTTAAAGACCTCCTAAGTTGCCTTTGGCTGGGGAAAAAAAAAGTCTCACTCCAAAATTTTGTTGGCTATGATGCTAACAAATAACAAATTATTTAAAGTTGTTTGGAAGGGAATGTGAGGAAAGTTCAGCTGGGTTATTTAGTACCTTTTATCCTCCACCTCTCTACCATATTTTTCTTAAATAAAACATTTCATGTGCATATATTTATGTCAGAGAAAAAAGGAAAGAGACAGACATTTGTGTAGATAGAGACATGAAGGTGGAGATACAAGTGCGAACATAATTTTTCAAATATCCATTGTATCATTGAAATGGAGGATTATGGTTTATTTCTCAATGACTTTGTTTTGAAAATGTAAGTCATTTTATATACTTAATGTAGCAGCATAATTTAAATAGCAATATAAATAACTGCTCTCAGATTTATAGTATGTAGTTGTTAAAAAATGCAATCTGTGACTATCTCAGAATTTTGGGAAAGTATGTACATTAAAATTATATAGGGTTGGATGGAATCACAGATCTTTAATTCATTATTCTACCAGATAAATGACATGTAAGAGTACTAATTATACTTTATAGGAAAATCTGAGTAAATTATCCAATTAATCTAATAATTATAATGATATTTAAATCTAGATCATGCTAGCTATGAATGGCAAATACATTTCAAGTGTATCATGGTATCATGTCCAAAAAGTTCACATATAAAGATTCATGGTGCTGTGAGAAGTATGAAATTTCTGAGTCTTGAATATGAGATTCTCACCATGGTCCTGACGAGATGTTTCTGGACTGAACTAAAACTCTTCCTTTGAGGGTGCTTCTCATAATGTTGCCTTCATAGGGCCTTTGATGATGAAACTTTGTCTTTTTGCTACACCCTAGAATGATGACAGTCACAATTCCCTATCCTTTTATTAATCCCATGTCTCCAAGTCAATTGGAATATTTATGTATATAACAAGACAGACATATGGCAGTAATACAAATACCAATTCTAAGTACTTATTAATAAAAATTTTAGTATTGTATGGCTTGCAAAAATCTTTACATAATCTTGGTGAGGTGCCATGGTTGTTATCTACATTTTACAGAGTAGAAAACTAACGTTTAAGGAAGCTAAAGGACATTCTCATAGCCACATAGCTAATAAACATAAAAATCAGGACTTGAAGCCAGGTTTCTTGGATCCCAGGTCCAACACTTTTTGGTAACACCATCTATTTTACTGCCTTATGCACTTAACCAGTGCCTAATACCTAGTAACTGCTATGTTCCCAATAACTGTAGAACAGTCCTGTATATCAGTACCAGATTAGAAATCTGATGGCTTAAGTCCTTGATTTATCCACTATGAAGTGTTATAGGAAATAGCACTGTAGTTCAGAATCAATTTGTTTTCCTCTTCCTGCATTTTGCTGATCAGAAAAATGACTTCCCTTGGCTTTCTCTCTTGTAGAAATGCTTTTACATCATTGGACAAATTTCAAAATTCTTTTTAATCTTTACTCATTGAATCCAACTCTCATTTTGAGGAGCTGACATGAAAATTATTAGTTTCACTGCATGAGTTACTTGTGAACAGGTACATTTTTTTTTCAAACTAAGTTTTTTTCAGAACTAAGTGGAATGTGAAGCTGGCAGAGCTGGGAAGAGGGAGGCCAGACATGGGGATGTATATATTATCTCTGGGTTGCAGCAGTTCTCCTAGTCTGAAGCTGGTGAGCTCCACCTAGAGGCCATAGATTAATGTTAGCTATTGTCAGTGAAAGGCAGATTTAATTCAGTGAAAATAGAGAAGCTATTCCTGAGGTGACTAGAAAAGCCTTCAAATCAGCAAATCTTGTAGACAAGCCCAGAAGCAAACAAATTTATGCTTCTGGGGGGGTGTCATGAGAGCCTTCTTCCATGTTTGTTTGCTTGTTCTGAATAGATATTTTGATAGCTTTTAGAGCTGGAAGAGTTCCTACCACACAAGAATTAAGGGGTTTCTTATCAACTCTGCTTTTTAAAAAGAGTACAGAAAATTTCTTTCTAATTCAGTAATTAAGCTTTGGGGAATCTACAAAAGAAAAAAAATAAAAATAAAGGAAATACAAAGTGACAAAAGTTGACATTTAATTTTTTTTTTCCTTCTCTTGTATGTTTGCTGAATTATTTCATTTAAAAATTGCAGTAATTGTTTAACTTTTCTACTGAATTAGTAAATTAAGGAAAAATAACCAATATTTAATAATTCAAAGTAGTATGAAGGGGCACTAAGTTGTAAAAATGTGTCAATTGTAAATTAATTAAAATGCATTTTTGATATTTGAGCTATATCCTCTGCTAACCAGAATTGTGTTATCATATAGAAATGAACAGTTTAGTAGAAATTAAGTTTAAAGTAACACCTTACACTACATACAACAATAAGTTCAAATAATATATAGGTAGCCTGAAAAAGAAAGGGGTGTGTGTGTGTGTATATATATATATATATGTATATATATATATATATACACACATAAACACACACATACATACACACATATATGTTGTATATATGTATGTGTGGCTATAAATGTATATATGTATTTAATAGAAGAGAACCAGGTCTTTTATCTTCCCTTTTTAACTAAACACATGACAAAAATATCATACATGATAATGCAATTACTATCCCAGTCTTCATTGTCTAAGAGTCAGATATATTACATTTCATGCCTCTCCCAGAGTTCTCTGGGACCCTTGAGGATTGGAGAGATGTTCTCAACTCTCCCTTGGCTCAAGACTTCACTGACTGTTCCTTCAATTTTAGGGGTCCCAAAAATCCCCAATTGAGCAGATTTGTTCTCCTAAGTTTGGGGACCATGATCTTTGTAGTTTATATATTAGAACTAACTGATCCTGCTATATGTGTGGGAAAAATGGGAAATAGCAGGGCACAATGCTTGATAGGTCCGAATCTTCTTTTGGATGAAAAATAAATTCCATGTTTTCCTTTCTTGAGCACATCAATTTTTATTTTTGTCTTACGAGTTTTACTTATTTATTTTTATAATTGTCATAATGAAAGGAGTTGGGAGAAAATAGAGATGTTGCAAAATATAGTCTAATGATGGAAAATCATTAAAATAGGAGGGCTTTGTATCTATAAATATTACCAGAATGTTTTAGTGTATTATAGTCAATTACTATATAGGCAATTATTCTTGATTCTACAGCTATTGTCTTGAGTTATGTTCCAGTAACTTCAGGTTTAGTTTCAAAGTAATTTTACATTGCCTTTAAAACCAATGTTCTGTTTTTTTTTTTTTTTTTACTCCCATTAACCTAAGTTTATTCATCCACTATTCCAAAGGGATAAACTGAAAGCATCTTATCAATTTCATTTTAATCCCAGCCAGTCATTATCTTAAGTCTCTTTTTATACCTTCTCTTCTCCTAGTTGGAGAAACATACTTTTGTTTTATTTTACAACTATAATATTGTTAAAATTGATTTTTAACTTTTAAGTATCAATTCATATTCTCTAACTTTCTCTTGATTTTTCCAGTTACACTTTTTTCCTTCTTATATTCCTTCAATCACTGTTGTCCCACTTTCTTCTCACTGTTTCTCAGTGCTTTATTTTTTATTCAAACAACAATCATACTCTTCCACTCCACATTCATATCATTGCTGTCCTAGCTACAGAACACATAAATACACACACACACACACACACACACACACACACACACACACACACACACACTTTCATTACTTTCTTTACTGTTGGATTTTCTTCAGTCTGGTAAGTTGGAATATTGAATATCCTACTCTCTGAGTCTTTGTAAAAATGATTCTAATTCTTCTCTTTATCTGAACTTTCCTCCTCTCTCTTCCTCCCCCTAGTTTTTTTTTTTTAATCTTATCTCTTATCCTATTCTCTTTCTTTTCCTGCCTTGTTCTTGATTTTCCTTTTTCTAGGCCTCTTTTCCTTCTTTCTCCTTTCTCTCCGCCAATCCTTCTTATTCTTGTATCATTTGGAGGGGTTCTTATGACCAATCTTTTTCACTTCAGAAGTTATTGTTGTGCCCTCCTCTATACTTTAATTCCTCTTTTCTTTCAAAGGATGAGGGAGAGTTAAGCTAAACAAAAGGGACTTAGTTGCAGAAAAGAAAGCTCAGAGTGCATAAGGGCAATGCAAAGCATACATTCTGCTTAGTTTTTGTGATGTCAGTTTCCCTGCTGCAAACTTTTATCAGTTCTCAGTTTTATCTCTTGAGTCTGGTCCTGAAGAGACCTTACTAGAAATCATTTTCCTAGAAGCTTTTGCAATTGGGTCTTTAGTCTTCTCTAGTTTTTTTTTCTATTGATTTCTATTTTCTTTATTTCTTCTTGTGCTATACTAGTTTTTTTTTTTTTAATTTTTAAATCCATATTGCATTTCTGTTCTCCTTCCTCTACCTTCTTGTTTCCTCACTCCAAATTCCTCCACAGCCACCTTCTTTCATTTTTTAAAGCTTTGGATCTTATCTATTTTGTGAACCTTAAGTTATACTGATTATAGAATCCCCCTGGGAAATTGCATGTATATCCAAAAACTGAGTTCCTAAAAATTCAGTAACCATAAGGGATGCAGTCTCTCTAGTTAGATATATAAATGGTATCAAAAGAGCAGAGAGAGCAAAAATTATAGGAACACTTGCAACAAAAGTCTGAGTTGATATTCTGCCATTTTTAATTTATTAACTTTTTTTCTGTAATTGCATTTGGCCCCTTGATTTATTTTCTTTCAGTCATTTTTGCATTTTATGAATTTAGGTGCATTTTTGGTAGTATTTGAATGAATGAAAGTATTTATTAAATCTTCTTATGAACCCAGTGTTCTTATGAACACTAAGCTCTAGGGATATAAATAAAAGAGTGAGGAGTGTTAAATATTCTACCCACAACATTTTATGCTGCCACAGGATCCATTTCTATTTGAATTTGAAACCAATGGTAAAAAAATTTTTCTATCTTCAAAGATTTTACACTTTAATATAGGGAGAGAACACATATTGGAGAATTGTGGCCAAGGAGTAGTTATTTTAAAAGATTCAGGGTGAGTGGAACCGCAGAGGAGTAGATTGCCATACATTTTTCCTGGTGGTTTTAATTTGATTATCATTCAGGGACAGGAAGATGGGAGAAGGGAATTGCAAAAACATAATTGGGGAGTAAGGAGTAAAGCTGGGGTCTGCTTAAATTATTGGACCCAAAAAGGAACGGTCCTGTGGGAGTGGGAGGATAGTAAGATTTCTCTAACTGAAAGGAATCAGACCTCCAGAATGTGTTCTCCATTCCTGAAACAGCATCTCTGTTGAAAAGATAACTAGAAAGTAATGAGTATATCATTTGATGGGGATAGAGATACCCATAAGAAAGATCTCATTCTGCTACCTTCTAAGTCCTTTCTTCTTCAATTGCACATGTTTAATCTATATTCAATTGATTGCCATCTAAGAGAAGGGAATAGGAGAAAGAGAGAAAAATTTGGAGCACAAGGCTTTGCAAGCGTAAATGTTGTAAAACTATCTTTGAGTGTATTTTGAAAATAAAAAGCTATTCTTTAAAAAAAAAAAGAATAAAATTCTTATCTAAAATTTTTAAAAGGTTCTACCTTTCTAACAATTAGAGGGATATCAAAGTAATTTGGGCTTTCCCAGAATATAATAGCTTCCCTATCACTGGGAATTTTCAGATGGAACATGAGTAATCACTTTCTGAAATATTATAGAAGGGAATCATGTTTAGGTACAGTAACTCTATCTACATTTGAAATTTCCTCTTGCTCTGAGATGAAGGTTCTAGGGATCCTATAGGACCTTCTGTTTCCCTTGTCAAACCTTATTCCTTCCCCCAAATTCTCCTCAGATACTATTTTCAGGAAAAGTACAAGAAAATAATTTGGCAGTTAGATGATACGGTGGATAGAGTACCACCTCTGAATCAGGGTTACCTTAATTCTAATCCAGACTTAGAAACTTAACACTTCCTAGTTGTGTGATTCTGAGTAAGTCACTTAACTCCAATTGCTTCACCTATAAAAAAATTAGTTTCCTTCAGAAGCACCTGAAATGAAAATAAGCAATTGCCTTTTGGAAGAGTCCAATCTTACTTCTACTTTGAGGATTAAACAATATTGGCCATCAGATCAAATTGTTTCTCTTCTGGTAAAGTTTTGTATATAAAATGTTTTACTTTTTGGATCTTAAACAGATGTAGTTTGGGAATTGATAAGTCAACTGGACAAGCATCATGGTACTAGGAAATGTAGAAAATGGACCTCACATAATCTTAGTGTTCCTTTTTCTTACATAAACACATCTAATAAGATCTATTAAATCCAATCAGGTTGCAACATCGTCCCATATTTCTGGGAACCCTTAAGACTAAGGAGGCAGAAGTTATAACAGAATCACAGTTCCTGGTATTAAGAAATAAAACAAAATTATTTGTCTAGTCTATTGATGTATCATTGTATTATCTTTCTGGATATGACTTTTTCTCTCTCTTTCCAAATGCAAATTGTTTACTACATACTTTAAGAAGTCTTTCCCCATAAAACAGCAGTAGTGGGGAGAAGAGAGTGGGAAAATTCAGATAAAGAGAAGAATTAGAATCATTTTCACAAAGAATTATCAGATACTGTGACCCAGGCAAATCATTTAAATACTATTTGTCTCAATTTCCTTATTTATAAAATAGAGCTAATAATAACACCTCTCTTCCTGCATTGTGAGAATCAAATGATATAATATTTGTAAATTATACAAGGCATGATATATAGTAGGCATTAATTCATGTATTCTTCTTTCCTTCTTTTCTTCTTTCCTTTCCTTCTTCCTACCACAAATCTCCATGTCAAACTGATTTCTTCTTCAAATTTATAGAGTGATCTCATGGAAAACATTATCATTAAGCAATCAAGTGATAAGCACAGTAAGAGACAACTAATTACTGGATTTTGAGCTAGTCACTGGATGACACACACAGCACAAAAACACAATTACAAGGAGCTTACATTAAAGGGGGAGACAAGCACATGTATAAATATATATAGCATATATTATATATAAATGCAAATTTATATAAAATAGTTAAATACAATCTAGTTTGAGAAAAAGGAAACTTGAACTTTGGAGAGTTATTAGAAGATCAGTTTAGTTGAATTACAAAGCATGAGAAGGGAAATAATATCTAATAAGAATGGTGTGGTTGGTAAAAGGTTGTATAGAAATTTAAAATATATTTTATCCTTAAGCAATAGGGAGCTATTGAAGTTGATTGAGCCAAAGAGTCACAAGGTCAGATCTTTGGTAAAGAAAATTGCTTTTGCAGCAGTGTGTAGGATACATTATAGTAGTACAATATTTGACCCAAAGAGAACAATTGAAACCACTGTAATTATATAAGTGAGATAGAATGAGAGTATAAATTAAGGTTGTAACTGTGTAACTGGAGACAAAGTGTAAAATAAGAGATATAGGAGAAAGAAAAGCAAGATTTGGAAACTAGTTGGCTATGTGGAAGAAGGGGGAGAGAGATATCAGGAATTATGGTGAGTTATGAACCTAGGAAGGCAAAAGAATTGTGCTTACTATGACAGACATAGAGAAGTTTGGAAGAGGGATGATTTTGAGATGAAAGATAAAGAGTTCAAGTTTGAGGTATGTTGAGTTCGAATTATTTCTGGCATATCCATTTCATTATATCTGATAGTCAAAGTGAACTATGAGACTTAAGCTAAAAGAAGAGACTCTGGATGGATGTATACATCTGTGAGTCATTTATATAGGGAGAGTTCTGAAGAGTCTCTGTGTGGTTACATAGTTAAGGGATGTAGACCTGGGGGAAGGAACAAACAAACTAAAATAAAAAAAAAAACTAAATTGTAGATAAGGATGAAATTCAAAAAAATTAAGTTAAATTTAGCTTTAATGTGAAGGTGTGGGAAGAAGGGGAAAGGCTGTGTTCTTACCAAGTAGAACTATAATGGAATCCGTTAAAAAACAGTTGGTTCTTCTTCATTAAAGCCTTTCATTGGCTTAATTGAACCTGACTTATACAAAGAGTTCTTATTGAGGTCAAAATCAGAATATATGATCCCCAATATCTCTTACATCTCTGAGATTTGGTAATTTTCATATATCTCATGGAATATGAAAGATAGGAAGGATAGAATTGGAGTTAGATATTTAGGGTTGAACTGCCTTCTCTAATACTTTCTGTCCCTATGACCAAATGCAAGTCACTTAAGATCTCTTCAATAATTAAAATTTCTGTAACCATAAAAGTGGAAAATAATACTTTTATAATCTGCCAACAAAGTTGTTTTAAGGATAGTATTTTATAAATATTAAAGACCTTTTATCATCATCATCATCACCATCATCAATTTCCAGGAACATGGGGACAGCAACAAACAGAATACTAATGTGGGATAAGGAAGGAGCTGATAGAATGAAAAATAACCTAGTTTGTTTAGAATATATATTAATGACCTGCTGAACTATAAGGCCAATTCCCTAACTCCTAATAGCTGTCGAACCTGTTGTACCAGTAAATTTATCATTGTGTCTAGATTCCTGGATTCTTTCAGCTTTGCTCTAAGCATATCCACACCATAACTGTAGAATTTTACTCTAGTGAGAGAAGCATATAATGAAAAATATCAGAATGGAAACTATGTAGGAATCTTTAATTTGGAAATGATAATATTAGGCTACTAGGCTGCATAAATAGAATGCTGTTTTCAGAATTAGGAACACCTAAATTTGAATCTTCTTTTTATGTTTACTTGCTTTGTGGACCTAGACAATTCAGTTAACTTTTTTGCCTCAGTTTCCTCATTTGTAAAATGAAGATTTGAGGATTAAATGAGATAATATATGTAAAGTGCTTTGCAAATCTTAAAATTTATTCATTTTATGTGCTATTATCTATTTTAAATAGCTTGTATTGAACTACCAAAAAACACAGTTCTAGGACTATCAAGGCCACAGATATTCTGGAGTTAGCTCATGCTGACTTTTGAAATGTGATTGTTAAGTTTTCATTGTAAGCATCTACATGCTGGAAATCTGCAAGCCTTACAAATCTAAAGTTGATATATTGTTTTCTTGATTTTATTTAAAGAAGTGATGGGAAAATATGAATAATACAGATTAAAATTAAAAGTATATTCTGAGGTTTTTTGTTTTTTTGTTTTTTTTCCAGAAAGACATACTTATTAGAATATCCCTGGTGAGGGGAAATCTCTTTAGTTCAACAACACTCTATCTATCAATAATAATTCCAATATAATGAAAATACAATCCTTGACAACAATTCCAAACATGGAAATCACACAGTTATTTATATAAAGTGGATGCCAATGGCTTATTTCTCAGGCACAATAAGATATGTTTAAATTCAAAATGGGCTTCTTTTCAATTCCTAATAATTGCAAAAGAAGAGTAAGGAAAAGAAGAGGGAGAAAAACAAACAAAAAGTGATGGCAAAATCAGGTCTCTGCTACTTGACTCAGTTCTCATCAGAGCAGATCCAAGTCAACAAGTAAAGCTAAGAAAAAGTTCTAGAGTTCTTTTTCCTGGATAACCAGGAAGAGAGGAAAGAAAAATAGTGGAAGTGAATGAATATCTGTTCCCTTTGCTATCTATTTTCCAAAGAGGAGAAAAAGAGAAGGTTTCTTCTTTGTTCATAAGGGAAATGTAAGGAAGTGATAAACAAAAGGGTTTTTAATTAGCCTAAAAACAGTTTTACATATTGTTTAATTTGAACCTTAAAATAATTTTGTGAAGTATCTGATGGCATTATCTCCATTTTATAGGTGGAGAAACTGAGACTAAAAAGTTAAATAATTAGCTCAGGGTCACATAGCTGATTAATGTTTGAGGCAGTGTTTGAAGTAAGGTCTTCCTTGCTCTAACACTCTACTTCCAGTCATTGTATTATTTTTTCTCTTAATATTCATATTCATACAAATCTTTCCAATTTTTCTGAAGCTGTCATGTTTACAATTTCTTATTATCTTATAATATTCTATTTCATCAGTATATCATGAAGTATTTTTTCAGCTATTTCTAGTAGAGTTTCATTGCATCAATATTTCCATTTGTCCTTATGTATGATTATCCCTATCTATTTTCATCTGTGGTAATTTGCAATTACTGGGGCAATATTTCTCATATTCAGATCTATATATCTTTTTCTCTAAACTCTTCACTAGATCTCTGTTGCCTACTAAATAAAATACAAATTCTTTTGATATTCAAGGCCTTCAAAACTTATTGTTACCCTTCCTTTCCAATCTTGACTTAGATCAATTTCATCATCATACTCTGCACTTGAGACAAACTGTACAACTCTCCACCCACCACAACCACCTCCAATCCAAGGCCCAAAATATAGAGAACATTTCTAGGCTCAACATCTTTGCTCAAACTGTTATGCTTGCAATGCTTCCATTTTTCTTCACTTTTATCTCTTTTAAAACTTAATTTCCCTGTTTTTCCAAGAAGCTTGCCTTGATTTTCTCACTTATTAATATTTAACCTTTAAGGCTCAGATTATCCCTCCCTTTTCAAAGATTCATTAATTCATTTAAAATATACATGTGTATGTATGTCTATGTCTATGTATGTATTTATCTATACAAAAAAGAGAAAGAAAAAGTAAGAAAAAAGAATCTATTAAAACCAGCTTTACTTTTTTTAATCCTTGAGGATAGAGATCACATTTTATCCAATTTGTAGCTTTATCAGAATTATGTATATATTAAAGTCAATAAACATTTATTAAACCATTTATTGTGGTTCAGACACCATGCTAAGTACTACATATACTAAGAAAGGAGTAGGTGCTTAATATTGGTTGAAATGTTGTATTGTGTTGAATTATTTTATAAACACCATTACAAATTAGTAGAGGAAATAGAAACAGATTTTTTTTTATCCTTATTCCCTCTTCAGCACTCCAATTATGTTCTCCAGTTATAAATTCATTCCCAAATGAATCCTTCCCATTTCATAGCAAATCACTAATTCCAAGTTCCATCCAAAGCAAAAGAAAGAACCCGCCCCCAAATTTAATATTTAGCTTTGCTGTACTTTGGCAAGCCCTAGAACCAGGCCATTTCCCTTTTGGGGGCCTCAGTTCTCTTATCTGTAAAATGAGAGGCCAAGTTAAATGATCTCCTAGTTTCCTCGAACCTCTAATATTTTATGGTTTCTTGGAAAATCCACTTAATTTAGCTCTCTTTTTAAAAATCTATTAAAAGGGAAAGCAATCTTTTTCTGTTCCCTTCTGTCTAAAGTTGTAGTTAGGCCAATTAAAGACTTTTAGGATGATGATGAAGATGATGATGGTGACAACTCTAATACATGGAGCTCCCTTAAAGTTCAACAAACAATTTTCAAACAACCAGCCTAGAAAAAAAGAGACAATATTATCAATGTTATTACATAGAAAAAAATCTATAAAACACTTTGTATCTGATGAAGTGAAGTAGATAATTAGTTTGAAACAGTAGAAGTTGGGGTATTTTACATAGATCAATTGCTTTAATACTTTTATTTTAAAAAAATTCCATTTCTTCATAATGTGTGAGAAATAATATATATGTTTGTAAAAATAGAGATGCCTATATGTCTCTTAATATATGTCACTCTATATATTTGTATATGAATATATACATATATGTGAATACAAATTATACATATATTATATATATATGTGTGTATACATTCATATGTTTCTAGGCATAGACATGATTATGAGGAGCCAAAAAATCAGGTAGAAGAATAAAGTATCAGGAGTCTAGGACCCAGTTCAGTCTTCTTTCATTCACAGATGAAAGCCTCCCAACAAAGGGAAGAGGTCCAAAAATAATTTTCAGATTGAACAATATAAATCCGTTTTTTGCATTTTAGAGATGTTCTTGGAATACAGTTAGTGAAAAAGGACTCCTGCCAGGGAAGTCTGGCTATTGGCAGAACTAACTCCTTTGGGAACTTGTTTCTAGCAAACAACTTCTGATCTCCTTTTCACATGAAGGCAAGCTGCCCACAGCAAAGTCTTAGATTCTAGTTTCATAAAACCCCCATTTGGTGTGATTTCTTCATCCCTAGGGTCCTTTGCAATACTGGAGATTCCCAAGTTTCTGGTTAAAGTCATTTTTGTTTTGGTTATTCTTTTAAATGAAGGAAAGGGAGAGGATGCATTCGGGAAACAAGACTGACCCATAGCAAGAAATTAAAAGTGCTTAAAATCAGCAACTTGGAGTTCAGCATTTTTCCTTCATAGAAATTCAACCATGCTGTCTCTTTCTCTGAGGCTTCCCAGCCCTTGACTTCCTCTTTTTTCTTTCTCTTTCTTTCCCTCTCCTTTGTATGTGTCTGTTTGTATCTTTCAGTATCTCTCTGTCTTTGTTTCCCACTCTCTTCTTTCTCCCCCTTTTCTTTCTCAAGAATTTCTATTCTTCAGTAAATTGAAAAAAAATGAGTATATAAATATCTGTACATGTACATCTCAAAGGTGTGAATCCTATATCATGATACATCTGTGACTTCCCATTCCTTGAAATTACTGTCAGCATCCTGCTATAAATTCTCCAGGGAACAGCCACTTAAAGCAGTTGAGACATTCTTTGACTTCATCTAAGATATCATGAATTCTATTGCAACACTCATGCTGTGCAATTATCCTTTACAAATATTACATGGCCTGCCTCTTTCCTAAGATACTATTTGTTATATTCTATACTTTTCACCAATTAATGTCTTTTTCTGTGCAGAATCTCTAAACAACCTTCTATATATTTTATGATATTTTTATAATATTTCTCATATGTATATCCTCTTATAATATGCTGAGGTTCCTCTATGCTCCTTACTTTTTTGGATCACTTAAAATTTTTATTTTTTTCAATAATAAGATTCTATGTTCTTAGCCACATAGTATCACTAAAAAAAGATTTTTTAAAAAAGAAAAAAATTTGGTCTTTTCTCCTTCTCTTTTTCAACATGCAAAAAGATGAGGATAAAGATAGGATCTGTGTTAAAAGTAGGCAGAGAGAATCTTTACCTGAAAAGAGATCTCCTACTTGGTATTGGAAGTGAGCCTGGGTTTTTCTATATTTTAGCATTTCTAGTTGCTCGTTTAAGGATCTCCTTTTAATTTTCCTTATTCTTTTAACAAAATGTTTTCTGGGATATTGGGAAGTTAAAATTGGCATTTGGCAGCAGAAATCATTTAGTAATCATTGAAAGTACTTTGTAATTTCCTGTTATATAACTAGAGATCTCTCTATACTGTTCAGCTGCAATGCTTTCCTCAAATATATATATTAATGGACTAACTCACTGACCTTCTCATCTAATTATATGTCAAAATCTGGACAGGATTCAATCTTCATTTACAAGGTTTTTCTTGAGTTAGTTTCTATGTCATCTTCTCCTGAATGGCTCTGGATTCCAGTATTTCCTGACTCAATGTAGTCAGTATAAAATAATCTACAAATATAATGTCTAAGTATAAATGTCCATGATCATTGATGATGAAAGAAGATCACTCTCTTTCATTTGTTTGCCAAATGCCAATTTTAACTTCCCAATATCCCAGAAAACATTTTATTAAAAGAATAAGGAAAATTAAAAGGAGATCCTTAAACGAACAACTAGAAATGCTAAAATATAGAAAAACCCAGGCTCACTTCCAATACCAAATCTGTTTAATTTCACATCTTTTGTTTGTTGTTTTTCAGTTGGTAGATAAGCATGCACTTGGAATATTTTTCTTTTCCTTATACTGACATAATCTATTAAATGTCAATATATGCTGTGAGCTATAGCATGAAGTTTTATTGCATTTAGGTAAATGAAAGATAGTGTTTATGATGAGCAAATTGTGCAATCCTCAAGTCTTCAGTAGTAAGTGGCTGTTGCTCTTGCTGTTTCTGAATCTATTCCTCACAAGACTTCCTGCCATATTTGATAATCAGTGACTCCTCTGGCATTAAAGTCCACCCTGCTTATCCTCTTTCAGTACATGGATGATAAGATCTCAAAGTTTTCATAAATTTTTTCTTGAATCTCATCAGTTTGTTTTGGTGGAAGCATATAAAGTGATGTGGCATTTTCTTGCAAATGGCAGTTACATTGTCATTAGTCTATCATTCACCCCTATTGACAAGCACACCAACTTGTTGACTAGATTAGTTTCAATTGAAAACCCTATACCAACTTCATGATGCTCCCTTTCATTGTGGCCACTCCAGAAAAAAAAAAGTGCATCCAATCTTGACTTCAGGAAATTGATCTTTATTAGCCAACCTTATTTCATTCAGAGCTTCTATTTGGGTGTAATACTTGCTGAGTTCTCTCCACAAAAATTATTTGTCTTTAAAATCTACTATATTTCATATTGTCCATAAGCATAAACACATCCCAAGTATCAATAGTGAGTGGAATTATCTGTGCAAAAGTTTTTGTACATTTTTGGGTATGTCTTTCAACTAGCAGATAGGTCCCCCATATACCTTGGCAAGCCCCTCAGGGATGGATGAAGTAGACAACTTTTAGGGCACTTATTCTAGCTCCTTCCTTATGCTGGGAGGTGAACAGTGTGATCCTTCAAATAAGCAGACTAGACCCCTAAAGGCCTTCCAAATCCCACTACTGCTTCAGTTCAGTGAAAAAAATTATCTGTCATATGGGCTGTCTAGGTACAGATTTGTGACAACTGCTTCCAGTGCATCGATACCTGCTGCTTCATCACTTGCCAGTTGAACTAAGTACAAGTGGTGAAATGGGAGGGGTGATGTCTTTTGACCTGCATATGAATTGGATTTAAATGAAGCAGTGATGCACAAACTAGTTGGCCACATTCTCTGTTATAGAGTCATTGACATCCAGTGGCAAGACAAATGTCAAGATGACTGGTGATGGTTCAGGATACTGCATATGACTTTGGTGTTTTCAGTGTCTAATCATGCTCTAAAAGCTCCACAGAAACTGCTTCAGCCACTTTTATGGCCTTTGAAAACATTGTTTTCTTCCACTCATCCGACCAGAAAAAGGCTTCACATAATTGGAGTAGATACTGCCCTAATTTACTGAAACATTTGAGATCCCTTAGCTATTTTCAACCTGCTTTAGCTCTTCCACTGAAATGCTATACATGCTGTAGCTTCTTGGAGCCACAGGTGAGAATTAGATGGACACCAAATATAGAAAGCAGCATTGTAAAGAAACTCTCATACCAGAGGTACTAGTCTTTCCTAAATACTCTGCACTTCAACATTTTAAGTCCCAGCTCTGGGTTAAAATATTAGGTGTAGATTAATTGTATAATTCTTTGAAAATTCATTTTTCACCATTAAGGAAATGGAAGGGGGCCACGTAGAATTGAGGAGCAATTTTACATGTTTTTGTATTGTTGGGATTGTTGTGGTCAAAACATTATCTGTCTAATGCCTGACTTTAATAGGATTAACTTTTTCATACTTATCTAAGCTAGTCCTTGCATAGAAGACATGTTATTTCATCTAGACTATGCCCAAAACTTGTCTATTTTGAAAGACTCAGAGTTTTAATTCTGCTGGTATAGCCTTCAAAAACTTCATTCCACAATGGGATTTTATAATTAGACTTTTATATAATATATAATATACTACATTAAGTGTAGATGGCTGGGAATAAGAGAGAAAAGGGAAAAGTTAATGACATAAGATTATAATTGGAAGTCATCAAGTCATATTTACCATCAGATTACTGCTTTCTAATGCCTTGTATTTAACTAGTAAGGAAGAGATCAGAATCTGCTAAGTACATTAATGTTTTTTGCATATAAAACTGATGTGTTGAATCATATTTAATTGTTTCAAATTTTAAAACCTTTCTATGTAAAAGGCTCTATGTCAAGGATAGTTACCTCAGAGTTACAACAATTAATTACTATTCATATGTTTGGGGTATTTTACTGAGTCCAGTTCATCTCCAAGGATAGGATGAAATTATTCCTCAAAAATGTCATTTTAATGTAACTGAAAATATTGAGAACATTGAGACTGTATTCATTCACATAAATATATTGTTTTATTATTACAAAAATAGTCTTGCTAACTATATTATTAGAAACATAGAAGAAAATGTTGTTTGTATCTATAGTAGAGGGAAGGAGTAGATGATGATTGATGATGATGAAGATGATGGAATTGTAATGTTTTTTCTATGAAAACTATCTCTATCAATGTTAATCACCTATATATATTCTCTCTCTCTCTCTCTCTCTCTCTCTCTCTCTCTCTCTTTTTCTTTCTCTCTCTCTCTCTGTATACATATCTTAAAAACAAACAAGGGAAACAACTAATAGCCCTGTGTAAGCAAAATATAAGGAACATAAAGGGGAGAACTGTCAAATTAAGATTGGAAACTGTTCTCTAAAAGTCTTTACAAACAAACTAAAGAGGTTATATATCATTTTGATAAGACTAGTGTTAGAATTAGATGCACTAGAAAGAATATTGGATTTGAAATCAGAGGATCAGAATTTTAAGCCTATCTTAATTATTGTTTATCTCTGAACAAATCACTTAATATCCTTCTCTACCTTCATCCAGCCACAAGTTTGTTTATTTATACAAATAAAGGACTTGGTCTATACAGAGTTTAATGTTTTGGGTGAAATGTGATATTATGGAAAGGACACCAATTCTGAAGACAAGAACCTCTGAACTTTAATGTTAACATATCTACCTCATCTCAAAGTTAGCAGCACCATTTGGTGTTCTGCTTATCTTATGAAACCTGTCTAAGATTTATATATCATAAAACCTGAAAGCCCTGACAACAAAATTTGTATGAATTCCCCCAATTCAGCACATATTACCAGGATATGATTTTTGATTAATATGTGATACAATTTGTAAATCATTTCCCTTTTATGTTTGGGATAGCTTGCATGTGACTGCTAGGTTCTCCTTTGCAATCTTACTTCCTATTATTGCCACTTTATACTGGCTACTTATAAACTTATTACACTGACTAAAAGTGGAAGTGATTAGAGGGACCAGAACAAGATAAACTTTAACATCATTTTCTGTGTGTACATGTGTATAAATGTACATATATGTGTGTATATATATATAATTGACATATATATTATATAAATATATATGAACTGATATAACTGAGAGCAAGAGAATATTGTAACAGATGCCTGGCACAATGCCTGGCATATAATAAATAGGCTCTTAACAAATGCTTATTGATTTTAAAGTAATTACATTTAGAATGAAGTTTAAAATCAATTTCTGAGCAAGTTGGATTATATTTTAGGGGATCTAGCTGATATTTTTTTTCTAGAATCATGATGAGAATGATGATAGGAAGTCTCAGAATAAGCCTGTGATCCTATAGTTGCCATGTATTTGTGTTGTTTTTTACATTGGCAATAATGACAGCATTTGGCCTTGCTTCTTTGCCTTAACTCTTACTTACTTCATTTAACTAACATTTACTAATGTACTAGGCCCTGGGGGAGATTAAAAAATATATAATATATAGTTTCTTGGTACTGGGGAACATATAGTCTATAAAGTAGTAATTCTTATGATATATAATATTATACTATCAATACATTAGATATAATACATAGCACTATACAAAATCTAGAATTGGACTGAAGAGAAAAGTCATCCCAGATGGGTAGGATGTGATCAGATAAAGTTTAATGGAGAGAAATAAAATGTGACTGGAAAAGTAGGGGGATATTAGTTCATGGTAGATCTTGAAATCCATGACTTTGAAAACTTTTTGGGAGTCAATAGGGAGTTGCTGAAAATTTTTCTTTAGCAAAATGATAGCAACAGATTCATGAATAACAAGCTTATTTTGGCAGTGATAGAAAGGATGGAGTAGGGTAGCAGTACAGGTGAGAAGACATATTAGGAGGCAGTATCATAATAGGAAGTGATAATGAGAGCCTATATTAATGAACATGGAAATAGAGAAGCAAGGACAATAGAAAGAAATCTTTCAAGAGATAGAATCCAATTATACCTGATTTAAAACTGAAAGGAAACTTAGAGGACATCTATTCCAAAAGTATCATTTTTGTACATGAAGAAATTAAGGCCCAGGATAGTTAAGTATCCAAGGTCACATAGGTTAAATAGGCATCAAAGGCAGGGTGAATCTAAATTCATTGTTTGAGCAGACTATGAACCCTAACACGTTTATATATTAAAACAATCAGAAATTCTTATGGATTTAATGGAATCTTTATACAACTAAGGAATTGATGATAGATTTAAGTTAAAATATGAACACCATATTACTATGTTAAAAGAACTTAGAATTAATATCCAGAAAACCAAGAGTTGAATCTCATCTGCCACTTAAAATCTATATAACTTTAATCAAGTCACTTAATCTTATTAGGTCTCAGTTTCTATATTTATAAAATGATAGAGTTGAGTGAGATATTGTGTAAAGTGTCTTCCATCTCTAAAAAAGTTCTTTGTATTGCCAAATCTATATTATTCAGAGATTATGTAAACTTGCCTTAGTCCTATTGTCAATTTCATTTTATTATCCTTTACCTAATAATTCATCCTTCCCCTGCAGCTTTTCTGACTTTTAAAAAATTTTCAAACTATCCGTTTCTCTTTTATTCTCAGTGTCTATAAAATATTCTTTGCCTTTAGTGAGGCCAGAATCTTTTGCATCTTTGGATTATTTCATTCATTGCCTGCCTATATTTTTGTTCCCTCCCTCAGCTGTCATCTGCATAAATTATAAGATGTCTTGGGTAGAACTAGAAAAGCTATGACATACTTTATCATCAAAGGTTTTAAGATCTACTTGAAGGTAGACCTTGCTGTAGGGTAGTTTCAAAATGTATTTATAATTCCAAAAAGGGAAAATCAAAGCAAAAGGTAAGCTTGCAGAAAAAAATCATCTGGGAGCACTGCCTTCTTTGGAAAGGCATTTAAAATCAACCCAACAAAAATAAATTTAAAAAATTGAAATATACAGAATCAACTGTATGGGTTATGTAAACAAGATTCTGACTGGACATTATGAATTGATGCTATTATGTTTGTTGAGGCTGGTTTACTTTTTATGAAAACTTTAGAACTCTCAGTCCTCTCTTAAAGAGAATGACTAGTTACTGATGTTGCTTTATACAGGGAAGAGATTAGAATTCCTCTATGAAACCAGATATTTTTATGCCAGGTAAAGAGTTTCTTGGCCAATTTTATTTCCCTTTGAATGGCTTTTAAAGGATTAAAAATCATGAAATACTAAGCTATATTGAAACATATACTTAACTTGGTGCCAAGATGCACATAGCTGAGAGGAAAGTCTTCCAGGGTCACCTCTATGAGGGGAAATGCCTTGCAACTTGGGAGAGCTGTAGGAGGAAGAAGTGCTTTCTTTCCTCCAAACTCTCTCTTGTCATTACTAGACATAATACAAGTCAAATTACTGATAGTAATTGTGTCTTGAGTCTGCTTCCTGGAGTTAGGCCAGAAATTATCCTTTTGGAGTTCAAAACTGAACCAAGAACAGAGTTTCCATGACCTGTCACTTAAAAAAATGGTTACCTTCCTGAGCCTAGGATCCTTTTGGCTCAAGTACAAAGAAGTTATAGAGTCTTATTGTCTTATTTTTGTTTCATGTTTTTTTTTTTTTCATTTTTTTTTTTCTTCCCTTTAGTCAATGATCATTATGAACAATTCAACCATATACATAGAAAGGTTGCCTAGAAAATATTCCAGATGGCCAGAATGAGTCTGCCTGTGTGGTCCATTGTACCTAGAATGTATTGGAGGGATACATAAGGACATCTCAAATTACCTAAATTGAATAGGGGATTAATCTCATATTTTTATGTTTTAAATGCAACCACAGGTTGGGCCTTTCCAAACATCTGATTCCTAGTTGACATATAAAAATATGATGATAATCATTGATGGTTTGTGTTTGATATAAACTTTAAAGAAATATGGGAGAAGAAAAAAAATATGGTGCAGTGGCAAGATCAATGAATAAAGAGTCTGAAGATTTAACTATTAGTGCTATTTCTTCCAATCATTATCTATGTGACCTTGTTCAAGTAATGTGACATCCTTGCAGTTTACTTGTATGATTTGCAAATAAGGTTTTTGGACTTGAAGTGTAATAAATCAAATTTATAAGTTGTTATTATATGAAATTCCGGGGTAGCAATAGAAAAGTCAGGCAAGTCTTGCCCTCAACATTCTAAGCAGGGAGACAAAACATATAGGTAGGTGCAAGTATCCATGGAAGTATCCATTTCTGATGCTGAACTGTTTGACAGTGTCTATGACTTTCTTTTCTTTTATGTGGCACAGTTTTAGATCCTGTGGCAGGAGGCAGGAATTCCAATACTTGGGTAATACTTGCCAGGGTTAATTGGAATCAAGGGTAATGGAGTAGGGGCACTGCTATTGGTAAGGATTGAACAGAAGGCCCATGGTTTATTCATCTCTTTATCGAGATTTCTCTGCTAGAAACTCTCTCTCCCTCTCTGACAGGACTCCTTTTTAGAAACTTTACATCCCTCTGCTGGTTACCTTGTCACCAAGGAATTCAGTCTTTCTATTCATGCATAGCAAAGCCTGATTTCCCAATGCCAATAATAAACTTCTTTTTACCAGTCTAACTTTTTGGGTTCGTAAATTCCTTTAAGAAGGACTTCTGTGCCAACCAAAGGGGTTCCCACAACTCTCTGCCCTGACGGCAGTGTTTGAGTAGCTTGGCTTATGTTACTTCCTTTATCTCCCAAGAATGCTTTTGGACAGGTTTGACTCCTGATCTGGCAATTGTGATCTCTAAAGACCCTCTTACCTCTTTAATTCTCTGAAAGAAGATTACTTTCAATGCTTTTTGTCACTATAGAGATTACTAAAAGAATATCAAATTATTTTTCAACATGAATTTTAAGAGGTTTGGATTTCTGTCTCCAAATGATGAGGTTCAGCTCAGGGTCCCTTTGATTCCCCTAGGATTCAGTGCAGGGCAGAGAGTTGTGGGAACCCCTTTGGTTGGCACAGAAGTCCTTCTTAAAGGAATTTACGAACCCAAAAAGTTAGACTGGTAAAAAGAAGTTTATTATTGGCATTGGGAAATCAGGCTTTGCTATGCATGAATAGAAAGACTGAATTCCTTGGTGACAAGGTAACCAGCAGAGGGATGTAAAGTTTCTAAAAAGGAGTCCTGTCAGAGAGGGAGAGAGAGTTTCTAGCAGAGAAATCTCGATAAAGAGATGAATAAGATCTTGTTAGGGAAATAGAGAGATAAAGATAAAGAGGAAGTAACACTGAAAGAGAATATCATTTCAGCAGGCAGAGGATTGCACCTGAGCAAGCTACTTTAGGCCTTCTGCAAGGAGTGAACCTCAAGTTGCCTTTTTTGATAATTGAAACCATGGCTAGAAGCTGGGGGCAGCTCTTGGTGGCGCCTGGGAGCAGTTTGAGTTGGAATCAAAATAGAAAATGTTGGAATTGAATGAGTGTCCCTGGACTAATCTCCAACTCAATATTGTTGGAATCTCTAGCTCTGGCTAAGTAGGAGTGATCCTGTATCAACTCCTCCCACCTAGATAATAGATTACAACCACTTTATCTTGATTCCCTGGGACGGCTCTTTCACAGAGGCAGGGTTCAAGGAGAATCTCTCCTTCAAGGAGCTTCTCAAGTGCTTTACCTCATGGCTCACTCCCAAAGTCAAAGAGAGAGAAAGAGAAAGAGTAGAGCTCCCCTCATCAAATTTACAGAAAGCTTTACTGTCTTGATTGTTCATATTGAGAAAATATTGGAGAGAATACAATAAAAAATCCTGCTCTTTCAATTTATATGCATTCTGAATTTAGACTTGAACCCACATATTTCCTTGAGCTCCTAGGGCACGAGGAAGTTTAGTTTTGAGAGTAAAGTCCCTATAAGAAGGACCTGAGGGAGTTTTTACCCTTACCTCACACACTTTTCTCAGAAGAATAATCTGGTGAGTCAAACTGAGAATAAGTGAATCATTGCTCCATGGATTCAATTCACTTGGGAAAACATAATGAAAGATTAAAGAGAATGGAAAAAGTCCTGGGGGAAATGATGGAAGATAGGTTATACAAATTCTCAAATGCTTGAAAAATCATTTGAAACACATGGCCAGAATTCAAACACTTTGGGCTGTGTTTATCCTTCATTCTAAGCCTGTCTTGACAGATAGATGGCACTGAATAGGCTAGGGTTATGTCATTCAGAGAGACAATGTGGGGTGGTGGATAGAAATTTGCATAATGGATTTGGTCTTGGAATCAGAGACAAAAAAATGGAAAGTGCCTCTTTGAACATCTCCAGACATCTAACCTTATAGTGCTCAGACTGGAGGTGCCAAATGCAAGGTTCTTGGCCACAAGTGTCTGCAATTTTCCTCAGTGCACCAGATTAAAATGTAATTGAGACGTAGTTAACACAATAAATAAAAATACAGTGAACATAGATAATGCTGCATTTAAAAATTAAGTCAATAGATAGCCTGTAGGGATCCTATGGTTTTAGTTTGACACTACTGCTTTAGGCCATAGGCTCTAAGCCAACATTTAGACCATAAACTGCCAAGAAGGTGACAAATTACATTGGTAAAAGGAATTTCCTCACCTAGAACTTTCCTATAAAAAGGAAATCACAGGTACAATCCCTTTACCTATTCTTATGTTATTTTATTAATCAGAAGTGGAGAAATGAAGCAATTATCCTGTTATTCAAATGTATCGATGATCTCATCGCTTGCATTCCCTACAAAGATTCAGTTAGCAATCCATCTATGCTTGTACAGCTTGTTTGACACTTATCTGTGTCCTATAAATGCAGAATGTATGTAAAGTGTTCGAGATCTTTTTGGAATTCTTCGGACATTGCATGGATTTTCTCAATAATTTAAACTGAAAGTATATATTTATCAATTATATGGGTATTTGCAGTGTGCTACAAGAGGTGTTTGTGTATGTGGGGAGTATTTCTTATCTTGATTGAGTTTGTATATGGACAAAACTCATTAGAGTTTCCTCCCAAAGCAGTATGGTACAGTGGGAGTTAAAGGATCTGGGGCCTAATCCTGGCTTTGCTCCTTACCTCCATGTGACCTTGATGAATAATTTAAAATCTCTGGACCTCAATTTTTCATCTATAAAATAAAGGGCAGAAATTTTCTCCAGTTATTTTTAATATAGACCAAAACCATAGTAATAATAGAAAATCTGTCTGCTTTTGTAACATTGACCCACCATATAGTTTAAAAGCAGCATCTTTCTGGGTTTTACCTCCTCTCATGCACAGTTGCTATAGGGACAATGATTTAATAAGAAGAAACAAAGTCTTCAGTCCCTATTTTATTTCTATATAACAGGTTCTTGCAATCAGCTTCTCAGTGGGAAAAGATCATTTGATGGTTCCCTCTACTGTTTTTCATTACAAGAAGATCTAGGTTTCACAAAGTCAAGTAGTTTTTTTTTTTTTTTTCTTTGTGCCTAGCACAGCCTCCACCTGCAATAAGGCTAAGAATCAGATAATGGTAGGAAATGTCTGATATTCAGATATAGGATGTTAACTTTTGAGCAGAAGATAGTCTAATTGGCAAAAATCTCAGAGTTTGAAAATAAAAACAATCTTGACAGTAGCACTATGTTGAAATTATTATGTATATTATTTTTAATATTCAAAAATAAGTACTTGATTTTTATATATTTGCTTATTTTTATGAGGTTACTATTATTTTTTCTGCTCTTAAAAAAATGAGTAATAGAATCAAATAAGATGACTGCTTAGGTTTCTTTAAGTCCTAAATTTATGCTTCTAAGATCTATAAAGTAGAATCATATTTGACCTACCTATCTTACAGGCACCTTGAAACCAAATAAAATAATCACCACACATCAATAGACTCTACAAATTACAATGATCTATCCACATTTAAGGAATTTTTTTTATTAGTGTTGTTTGAAAAGCTCAGAAGTATGTACTAGTGGCTGTAAATCTAGTGATGGTAAAATTCTTTTCATTTGTATGGGCTTTCTAATCAGTTTTATTTCCCACTTTTTGTGTAAAAGATAGAGCAAGAGAAAAAAAAAAAAAGAAAATTATCATGAAGCCTAGAATTTCCTATCAGGAGTTCAAAGTTTGATATTTCAAGATATTTTATTACTTCTCTATCATGTTTGATTTCATACTGTTACCCAAAAAGAAAATACTCAAAAGCAGTATTTTTTCTCTGTTCCAGTGATATGGCATTTAAATTCTGAATCTGGGAAACTGGAGCCCATTTAATATAAGTAGAGAAAGGATAGAGCTATAGAGAGTGAGCAGAGAGAGTCCAGGCATCATGGAGACTCAGGTTCTAGTGATGTTCCAGCCACATTTTTTCTGTGTAACCTTGAATAAGACACTTCAACTTTCAATGTCCCAAAGCAAAAATCTGGTTCTCTGAATTTTAGAAGGGTTGCTGATCTCTGTATCAATGGGAGAAGTTTCCACATGGGATATTCTCAACAGTGATGAAATGTCAGGCACTGATACATAATGTTGACCCACTGAGCACCTCTCTACTCATTCCAACTCACATACTGGTATTTTTGTTTCCACAAATAGTTAATTCTTTGAATCCCACTTAAAAATCTTAGAAATCTGCATTGCAAAATTCTCAAGACTATGACTGTCTTCTTTCACCTACTTCATTGTCAGCTGTAGGGACAGCTATAAGATCATGCAAATGTATTGTGTTAGCAATGAAACAAGGAAGCAAAGATCAAGAAGTGACTCAGAGAGAAAAACCAAAGGTGTTAGAAAAAAAGGAAAAGAAAAAGCAAAGGTTTGGTTGAAACATGTAAAGGCTTGAGTCATTTATTTAAAACAGGTACAGAATTGCAGAATGTTAGAGCTGGAAAGTACAACTGTTTTCATATTTCAAATGAGAACATTGAGATTTAGAAAGGTGAAGTTAGTTCCCTTGATCCCACATTCAAGTTAGGTGAAACACAAGACATTTTTTTTTTTTTTTTTTTTTTTTACCATAACTATAGATACTCAAGGACAAGAAATGTGATTGAGGAGTTTTCAAATTCTTTGGATAATCACTATTAGCTCTAAATTCTCTCTCCCTCTATCTGTCTCTATTTCTGTCTATCCCTCTATCTCTCTGTTTCTCTTTCTGTCTCTCTCTCTCTCTCTTTTCTATCTTTCTTTCTCTTTCTTTCCCTGTGTCTGTCTCTGTCTTTGTCTCTCCTCTTTGTCTCTCTCCTCTTTATTTCTCTGTCTCTTTCTCCTCTTTGTCTCTCTGTCTGTGTCTCTCTTCTCTCTCTCTCTCTGTCTTTCTTTCTGTTTCTCTCTCTCCCCTTCTCTTTGTCTCTATCTCTTCTTCTCTTTGTCTCTTTGTCTTTCTCTCTCTCCCCCCTTCTCCTTGTCCTTCTCTGTCTCTTATTTTCTTTATTTGTCTCTTTCTCTATCTTTGTCTCTGCCTCTTTGTTTCTCTGTCTTTCTCTTTCTCTCTGTCTTTCTCTGTCTCCCTCTCTTCCCCCCCATGGTTTGCTCTTAGTTTTCAGAGGACAAATGACATCATGTAGTGATGTCTTGATTTGCATATGAATTGGATTTAAATGAGGTAGATTTGCACAGTCCTCAGCCTCACTTTCTCCCAGTGTCCTTGAGGTCCAATAACAAGACATAATTCAGGATGACTAGTGATTGCCTGGGATGCAGTGGATGACTGGAGTCTTTGACTTCTAAGCTCTAAGCTTGCCATAGAACATGCCATTGGAATACATTGTTCTGATTGTCCATTCTGCTATTTTATTTACATTTACGCCATTTACATGCTCACGGTAGATGTCCCCCTTCCTCACTAATGATTTGGAGCCTATTGATTATTTTTGATTTAATTTAGCTCATCAGCTAAGTTTTCTAGAATGTGCTACTGCACATGCCACAGTTTCTTGGAGCTTGTGAGAGTTGAGTGAACATGAACACTAAAGGCAATTAGGAGGGACAAACAAAATATATTTCTGAATCTTGTTTTTATCTTCTCAAGCTGGTTAGATTCCATTTATTTTCATAAAACCTGACCCTACATTTTGCTGAAAGCCAGATACCTCAGAGAGTGTAATGTAAAGGCTGACACAATGTCGGTTACATTAGTACTGGCAGCAGATTCTGAGCAGGGTCCATTGATATGGTCATCTTGAGGAAAGGAAGATTAAATGGCTTTTAAACTTATAACTGAACCAATGGAAAAACACAATTGATGTATTGTGAGGGGAAAATAAATAGCTGAATTAATACCACTCCCTTCTATAAGCTTTTTGAGAGCACTAAATTCAAAGAGGAAAAGAAAACATTCCCTATTTATTAAAATGTCATGAACATATTATTTAGCAAGTACTTAGCAAACAACCCTGAGAACATGTCTGTACAAACCCCCAGTTCTTTTGTTCTAAAGCTAAGGGGTCTCTCAGAGGTTGAACATCACTCATACAAACACAATGACTGATGATTTCTTTTGAAGCCCTCTTTTTGTATGTGTTATTGTTGTAAAGTCATTTTCCAATCATGCTTGATTCTCCATGACCCCATTAGGATTTTTTTTTGTCAGAGATAATGGAGCGCTTTGCAATTACTTTCTCCACTTCATTTCATATATGAGATAATGAGGCAAACAGTTAAAGGACTTGCCTAGGTTCACACAGCTAGTATCTGAGGTCAGATTTGTATTCATGAAATTGAGTTTTCCTGACTTCAAGCCTGGCATTCTATCCACTGTACCACCTTGTTGCCCTTCTTGTGGGCAGGGGCCATTGTTAAAAATAGATCAGTGTGCCCATAAATGTTTTGTTCTTTCCATAAGTTCAATTAAATTCACTAAGTATGAATTTTGTGTACACTGAAAAAGATAAAGGGTCTAGGAAAGTGGAAAGTTTATTGGAACTAGAGTTAGGAGAAATAAGTTGGAATCCTACTAGCGTTATTATTTACCAGTCTAGTGGCCAGTGACAAACCATCAAACTCTCTGTACCTCTCTATTTTAATGTGCAAAATGGGCTTAATGGTATTTTTATGATCTACTGAATAGGGTTGTTTGGAGGAAAGTGCTTCAAGAATGCAAGAAAGTAACTTCAAGAATCAAAAATATCTTATAGAAATGTGGGTTATTTCCTTTTGCCCACCACTGGGTTAGTGGCTGTGAGAAAGATAAAAGAAATAGACAATTTAGAAATATGAGCTTAGCACTTAAGAAGCTTTCAGTGTTTAAATAACTATACAATACAGCACATGATTAAGGGCCAAATAAGATTAATGTAGACTAAAGGTGATACTTTGAAATAGTTTGAAAAAATTCTTTGAAAAAGCATATTTCCTAGGATGTTTACAGTAAAGCTCTAATTCAATGAATAGGATTGGTAGGGTAAAAACTTCCAATTACTTATTCAAAAAGGACAATATAGCTTGTTAATCAAAGAATCATAGTGCTATCAGGTACTTGCTTATCTCTGTGCAATTAGTCTCTTGGTACTTTTATGTATTTTATGTACCCTATCCCCTCCTCAAGGAAGCTTTGTCTCATGACTATTATCAGTACTTCCCTTCCTTCCAAACTATTTCAATCTCCCTTTACTATGTATACACTTATCTATTTATACAATGTATAGACCCAGAAGAATTAAAGTGTCTTGAAAACCAGAGCTGTTTTTTGTTTGTTTCTGTTATTGTTATAGTTCCTTAAAGCTAGGAGTTACTTTAAAAACAAATGTTTAATTTGGGTTGTATTGGATCTTTGACACTTCCCTTTTCCTGCACTGCCATGTGTCATCAAGTACCAACTCTGTTTGAAGTTGCCTTCTCAATACCTGTTATATCAGTTCCCTTTGAGGAGGTTTATAATTCTCTAATGATCATGTCAGTTCCAAATTTCATTGTGTGTGTGTGTGTGTATGTGTGTGTGTGTGTGTGTGTGTGTGTGTGTGTGTATTATTGTAAATCATTTATTTTTATAAAGTCTCTTCTCACTCTTCATTTGTACTTATTTTATTTTCTTTTGATGTCCACATTTATCTTTCAAAGTTCCTTTTCAATTTTTTTCCCCTTAACTATCAGAAATATTTGAAAACGCTCTTTTTACACTGAAGATCATCTTTCCCCTTGTAGAATGAATGATACTCATTGTAATCAGAAAGTTATTATTGGTCATAGATCCTTGTCTTTTACCTATTAAAATATCTCATTTTATGTTCCTTCTTTACAGTGATAACTGATAAATTTTGTGTGATATTTATAAATCCTTGGTATATGAATTCTTTCTTTCTAGGAGCTTGTGATATTATTTCTTTTCTCTAGAAGGTGCAGATTTTGACAATGTTGTTCTTCTTCCATCTGAGAATACCTCCAATTTATATGTCTAAAGGGTGTCTACCTCATTACACTGGCTGCTTTTTGATAGCAGATTTTTTTTCTTTCTTTTTTTTTGTACCCCAAGTATTTAGCATAATACCTGGCATATTATAAATGTTTAATAACTCGAGTTGACTTACTATAAAATGGATATAATAATAATAGCACCTACCTCATAGGATTATTGTGGGGACATAATGAGTTAATATATGTAAAATTCTTTGCAAATCTTAAAGCGCAATAAAAATGTTAACTAATATTGTCATTACATTATGGAGCAATCTGTTTTGTAAGATGTCTAGACATTTTGATGAAACCTTCTAATAGCCTTCATATTCTCCCAGGGCAAAATACATTTCACCATAAACTCCAGATCGCCAAATGTAGATTGTACAAAATTAGTCAGGGTTTTTACTTCCTCTCACTGTTTGATCCTGAGATAATAATACTAGTATCAGAGTCATAACTAGACATAGCTATTCATTGGACAAATCAATTAAGGAGGCAATGATATTGACTCTGGAGAAGACCACCAGGGCAGTCCCTTTATAATAATTATATATGGGAGGAGCCCTGTCCTTCAGAGTATCTATGACATTTATTGGGCTTGGCGAGGAAATAATCCCAACAAGATAAATTTTTATTAAAGAGGTTCTGAGGATGACAAATTAAGGTGGCATATACTATATATTATTGATAGATCACTATGAAATTAGGAATGGAGGTAATCACTGATTCTATAGAAGGGAAGATGTATTTGTTCTCTACCTTGTCACCTTGGGACAAAACTGTTTTATATTAGTTACATCTCTGAGTAAAACTAAATCAGCAGGGAATCCGGATGAGCTAGGAAAGGAGAAGAATAGAAGAGGCAGCCTGGGGAATGAATCATTTAAAAATAGGTTTGTATGTACAAGAGATTTCTTTCCAAAATTAAATGTATGTTGATATGAATTATCCATTGTTGTATAAAATCCATTAGTAGAGGTAATTTCAAGTTGATTGTGCCTCTCATATAAAGTCATTATTTTCTGGTACTTCTTACTTATTTCACAAACCTATGTCAAATTAATTGCTGCTGAATGTTAGGAACTAAACACAGATTTCTCTAAACAAAGTAAAGTTTTACAAAATCCATTTTCAATTGATTTGCTTTCATGAAGTCTTTCTCTTTGCCCTCCTCTCCCCTACTAAAAACCATCATGAAGACAGAGCTCTTTTGTTGTCCTTAAAATCTTTTCCCTGTAGTTTTGCAAATCCAAATTCAAGAGCTTTGAGATAATCTAACTTGTGAGACAGAAGAGGAAAAAATGAAAAGAAATAGAGGCTGAATCCATGGGCAAACAGTCAAGTGAAGACTTGAGGGGATTAGATGGATAATTCAAGTACAAATTACCTAGTTTGGTTGTCCAGAGCAATTAAATGAACTAGATAGAAGCAAATTCACTAATTTGTGCCATGATGATAAGGACAAAGAAAATACCATTTTTCTTAAACAAAGAGGCACCATATCTAACTTATTTGGACAGTAAGGTCATAGTATTAAAAGATGGGAGTGATATTAGAGCCTGGCCCTCTTAATTAACAGATGAGGAAAAAGAGACCCAGAAATGCAAAATAATTCAGTTACTCGGGTAATAAATAACATTGGCAATTAGTGACTCAGTGGATAGAGCACCAGGCCTGGAGTCCTGAAGAACCAGTTCAAATGCAGACTTAGAAACTTACTAGCTGTGGGTTCCTAAGCAAGTTCCTTAATCTCATTTACCTCAGTTTTCTCATTTGAAAAATGTTGTGTAGAAGGAAATGCAAACTACTCCCGTATCTTTGCCAAGGAAACCTCAAATGAGGTTATAAAGAATGAGATATGGCTTAGAAAAACAAGACTGAACAACAACAATAAATAGTACAGGAAAATATGAATCTAGGTTTTCTTACATTGGGTCACAAGTACTCATTCCACTATATTACCTTGTCTCTCTACTAGAAAGTTAAGAAGTCTTCCCACAAAGCAATGATTGTGGGAGAAGGTCTGCTTCTATACAGGTGAGAGCTGAAAATCAGTGGGATTGAGTTAAACAGAACACAGAAACAAATGTTCATAAACCTAGGTATGATTCAAGTTGGCTTTGTTTCGGCACCTTTCTATGTAAATCAATTGATCAGATCCATCTACTGCCTGTGTGAGCTTGGACATGCATTTTATCTCTTTGAGATTTGGTTCCCAAATCTTAAATGTAAAAGTTGTGTTCAATGATCTTTATAGACCTAAATCTATATCCTAAGAATTCAAGGAAACTCCACCCCCTCTAATGTATTGAAGACATCTTTATTAAATGTCAATTTTGCAGGCAGTGATAGGTCCTTTTCTATATTCACAAAGGTCATAGTCAGATTTTTCCCATTTTCTGAAAATAATTAGCTGATGTTCAATTGGGATCACATAGACAGTCAATCTGTCAGTAAGCCTTAGGTAATGCTTTCTATGTGTCTAAACACTTGGAAGATAAATATAAGTTGGAAAATAAAAAAAAGACCTTCCCTGCTCTTAAGAAACTTACATTCTAATAGGGCAAGATGACACATAAAAGGAAGCTGGAAAGGATTAGGTAGAGAGACATGACTGAAAAATTCCATAGTGTGGATAGGATGGGAATGAGAGACATAGCTACATAACTACAAGAATGCCTGCTTTAATGAAAATTCTAGGAGAAGCCATTCATTCATTGTGTATGTGTGAGAGGGAAAGACAGAGAGACAGAGAGACAGAGAAAGAGAAAGAGAGACAGAGACAGAGACAGAGACACAGAGAGACAGAAAGACGGAGACAGAGAGAGATAGAGAGACAAAGACAGAGAGAGATGTCTTTGTTTTTTGTCTTTGTCTTTGTCTTTATCTGTTTTTGTGTTTGTTTGTTTTTTTTGTTTTTTTTTGGGGGGGGAGCAAATGGGACAGAGTACTTCTAATTTATAAATTCCAGGATTTTGGTGGTTTCTAGATAAAGATGCCTCTTGATAGAAGTCCAAAGTACAGAAGTACAGTCTGTAGAAGAATAAGAACAAGCACCAAAGCTCACTCTGAGAGGGATAGTGTTGTCTAACTCCCTAACCGCCTGATATGGATTTTATAATCTTGACAATGGGAGAATACTAAGCAAAGATATGGTAGCAAGACAAGACAAAACAAGATATAATTTTGTTCTGTGGTTTTAAGTGTTCATTGTTTATTGTTTTTTTTTTAAGCTTTTTATTTTCAAAATATATGCAAAGATAATTTTCAACATTCACCTTTGCAAAACCTTGTGTTCCAATTTTTCCTTCCCTTTCTTCCAACCTCTTTCCTAGACAGCAAGTAAACCAATATATGTTAAATATGTACAATTCTTATATATATATTCCTACAATTATTCTGCATAAGAAAAATTGAATCAAAAAAAAAAAAAGGAGAAAGAAAAGAAAATGCAAGCAAACAACAACAAAAAGAGTGAAAGTGCTATTTTGTGATCTACAGTCTTCTCACTGGGTACAGGTGGCTTTCTTCATCCATCACAAGATCTTTGGAACTGACCTGAATTGCTTCATTGTTGAAAAGAGCCATATCCATCACAATTGATCATCACCTAATGGTATTGCTGTTACAATGATCTCCTGGCTCTGCTCACTTCACTCATCACCAGTTCATGTAAGTCTCTCCAGGTCTCTTTGAAATCATCCTGCTGAAAGTTTCTTACAGAACAATAATGTTCCATAACATTTATATACCATAACTTCTTCAGCCATTATCCAACTGATGAGCATCTACTCAATTTCCAGTTTCTTGCCAGTATAAAAAGGGCTGTCACAAATATTTTTGTACATGTGTGTCCCTTTTCCTTCTTTAAGATCTCTTTGAAGTATAAGCCCAATAGAGACACTGCTGTATTAAAGAGTATACACAATTTAATAGCCCTTTGGGCATAGTCCCACTTGCTCTCCAGAATGGTTGGACTAGTTCACAACTCCACCAACAATGTATCACATCCCCTCCAACATTCATCATTTTCTTTTCCTGTCATATTAGCCAATTAGAGAAGTATATAGTGGTTCCTCAGAGCTATCTTAATTTGTATTTCTCTGATCAATAATGATTTTGAACATTTTTTCATATGACTATAAATGGTTTTAATTTCTTCATTTGAAAATTGTTTGTTCATATCTTTGACCATTTAGTAAGATGCTAATTTCAGCTAGAGCCTAGAAGAGAGGAAGGGGAGACAACATTTCCTGCCTGTCTCAGAAGGGGAAAAAATGTAATTTAGGCAAGTAAAATGGAGAATAATCTGTAGGCAATATTTAGCTAGCATTATAGATATAATCCTGAAAGGAAATTGAGAGAACATTGAGTCCACCCCAGCCTTCATGTTAGAACCCTTTACCTTGAAAAACTTAATCTTGAATTAGCTTGCATCCAATTATTGTTCACCCACTCATGTTTCAAGATTTGGACAAAAGATGTTCTTCACCCAGTAGTTTATTTTCATTTTATTTTTTCCCTGAAGAGAATACTAAGTCTAAAGTCCTTTGAGGGTGCTAGATTTTATACAGATATTCCTCCAGCATTTCAGGTTTTAATGCAGTCTGTACAATGGCATCCATTAGTAGGAGAGTAGTAATTCCCATTTATGCAACTCTTTTTTTTTTTTTTTTAAGGTTGCATCCTCCAGAAAGATGAAGAAGTTTCTGGAGATTTTCCTCCCATTTCCTACTACTATGCTAGACCAACTAGATCAAAGAGAGAGACTATTACCACTTCCAAAACTGCATTTCTCCAATCCTAACTTGGTAGATTAAGTAGGCATGGTATCATAGATATTGAAAATATCATTTGTCCCATACATGATCAATGCCTCTTCTTTTTCTTGTATCTCTGGGTAAAATTAAGTTGAATAGATAATGCAGTAGAACTGATGAGCCCCACCCAAGACAACTTACTCCAACTCCGAGAGTTGCATATCTTTAATTCAGCACATTTAGTATTTATATCATTTTTTATCATTTCATATTCCAGCACAGTTACAGAAAGGGTACATAGCCTTTCCTTGTCATAATCAGTATCATTAGGCCAAGGGAAGAGAATTTACATTTTCTGCTGTATTTTATGTGTTCTAACTCTCCAGAATCTGCTGAAATACTGTGACCTTTTCAGGGCTTAATATATTGATCAGCTTAGCCTTTGTGACTTTTTTTTTCCTCTCTTCCTACTAGGTGTCTGCAGTCTCATTCATTAAGCTGAGGGAGATTGAAGAGCTTAGATGTCCTTGCTAAATGCAAACTATTAAAAATGAATACTGCTACAGCAATTAGATTAAAGATATTTGGATGCTAATATTCACATATCTCACCCTTGTGGCAATTGTAATGAGAATGAGATAAGACATAGCATAATTCAGGTAGCCTATCTATGACTGCAGCAGTGAGTGGGAGATCAGAGTCTTTCTTTTTGACTTTACTCCTATTGGGAGAAAGAATTGTGTTTCTTTCTCCAGGGCCAGGACTTCTCCAATTTTTGGCTTTTCTTAGTTTCTCAGGCCAGCCAGAATGACTCAGCACACTTCAAAGCCCACTGTTGTTGCCAGATCTCCATTAGTTTCATCATTTTCATATTATGAAAGGTAGAGGTATAAAATGCAAATTCACTGGAGGAAACCCAGTGGGACTTGTTCTGCTTATTTTGGATCATCCTTATAATCTATGTGATTATCTCTTTTGCAATTTGTGTTACATGAAAATACTGTTGGGATCAGGAATAGACAAAATGGCCTCAAATAGAAAAAAAATAAAAATCCAACAGTTCACCTTTACTACAATTCATCTTGTAGAACCGAAGTCCAAAATCCCATTTTTGATGAGTATATCCTAGATCTTAACAACTCTTTGAAAGCTGAGAAATTTGCTTCAAAATTAGAACAATATGGTTAAAAAACATCTTTTAAAAAATTGATTGAATTCAAACTAAAAAATCCACAGAAGTGAACCCAAATTAAGTAATTTCTATCTATGTCCTCTAGGATGTCATTTAATCCTCATAACAATCCTGGAGTCATCCTGAATTAAATCTGGCCTTAGTCACTTACTAGCTGTGTGACTCTGGGCAAGTCACTTAACTCTGTTTACCTCAGTTAACCTCATCTATAAAATGAGCTAGAAAAGGAAATGGCAAACTATTCCAGTATCTCTGCCAAGAAAAGATCAAATGGGATCATGAAAAGTTAGATATGACCGAGACAACAACAAAAATTGGCATTTGTTGGAACTTATGAAATGACTAAGTTTCAAGAGTGGAATCAAAAAGCTCTTCCATGAGTGTCTTCCAAACAGAAGGTATATCCCTTAAGGAGTTTATACTTGGCAATTTTTGTACACCTTGAAAGGAAATATATTGTGCAGCACATCACTGCAAGCTACAAATATTTATCACTTGTAGAATGAAAAGCAAGACTTGGACTGGTAACTAAAATTACATGTCAGAAACTAGTTATCTTTCATGAATTTTTAGACAACAAATACTTTTACTGTAAATAACAGATTTCAAACTATTTTGGAGAGACTGACTATTAAATTCTTCTGGAACTTGACTACTATCATAGAACAAATTCCTATCTTCAATTACTGCACATAACATTGATTAAAAACAAAAACAAAACAAACAAAACAACTCTTAAGAACATGTTAATAGCTCCCCCTCCCCAATATGCATAATGGATAAATTATATGGAGCAAAAATCTGTCAGACTATAAAAACCTGGCCAAGGATATCAAAATCATGTGGAAATAGGATATGTCAGACATCATTTCTGTTGTCCTAGTTGCTACTGAATTTTTACTTGGCATGCCTCTAGTGAACCTACAGAGAATTACTTTATATGTTAATATTATTATCCAACTATAAATAAGTCATAGAACAATGAATATAAAACAGTAATAACAGGATAGCAGTTTGTTCCAATACCATCTATATCTGAACCCATTAAATTTACGAGAAGGATAATAAATTGTTTTGTTTTGTTTTGTATCTCCTGAAATTAGTAGTGTCTTGCTTAGAGTAGACTCTTAGTTAAGTGTCTATTATAATGTATTATAATGAATTGAGTGTGTTTTTTGATTCAAAGAACTCAAACTCAAATTCCTCTCCTGGTTGTTGGACTTTGGGCATATGAATGAATAAATAAATGAAAAATACTAAATTTTAATTTTGTGCTAACCACTGTGCTAAGTGCTTAGAATACAGATGGAGGTTTGAGATATTTCATGTCCCAATGGAGTTTACCTTCTAACAGGGAGAAATAATGCATATGGGAAATTCATGGCGAGGGAAGAATAACTTATCTAGAAAAAATGGCTGGGATTGGTGAAAGGTTTGTTTTGATGTAAAGCCACCTAATCTGTTTTATAATTGTCAAGCACTTTCACTCAATCATTCACATCTCTAGGCTGCATTTTCCACATTTCCACAGGCAAACTGTAAATGAAAATATGATTTTTTAATGAGGAAAATAAATATTTTTTTCTGCAGGAATTATTCGACAAATTGGAGTGAATGAGGAGATTCTTTTGTTTTCAGTAGACAAGTAGCATATATGGTTTTTTTTCAAGAGAGATGTTCAGACTGAAGAAAGAACCAGCAGAGACAAAAAACAAAAAACAAAACTGTCAATTTCCTTAAAAAGCTTAATTTGTTTTATGGCAGATATTAATTTATTAGAAGATTGAAAAGTCAAGATAAGTTATTTGAATCTTTTAAAATCAATAAAATGAATTTGTCAAAAAAAAAATTCCCTTAGGTTAATAACAAAATGTGTGTGTTTTCTGTCATGACAGTGGGATAAAATAACCCAGAAGCTTTATGAGAAGGAAAAATTAAAATCCTTCAATGACATTAAAAGTCTGTCTTGGCCAAGCCAGCAGAGGATAATTTCAAAGCAGGTAATTAAGATTTGGTTGTAAATCCCTGTTCTCTCTTCCTAACTGAATAGTAACATTCTACCACTTGATGTCACTCTAACATTTGTTATTTCTTTGTTGTTTCTTTCTTAGGCCTTGGGAAAATTATTCTCATCCTTACTTGATATATTATAGATTTTTTTTCTTTATGAAAATGGAAGTGAGAGTTTTTACTTGAGGGTTTTTGTCCTGATGTTAAACTGTATTTTATTCAATCAAAATAAAAGTCAACATATTAAATAAAAAAAAAAAGGAAAAGTAATGAGACACAAATTAATTGATAATATTGTGACTACTTTAAAGGGAAATGAAGAAACCAGACAAAGAACAAAGAGGTAAATGGAAATAAAGCAATCCCAAGACTTGTCAGGGAAAATATATGTAGTAGGGAAAATAAAATAATGTATGTAAAGACACATTCCACATCTTAAAGTATTATATTAAAAATAATAAAGACAATCTTGACCTTTTCCTCTTTTTATCAAATTCAAATAGAAATGATCTAGAATCCAGCTGCTACTAATTTATACTTCACATGATTATACAAATTGATAAAATGATTGTTTTTCAAAATCAAATAAAAATGGGGGGATATAAGTACATCTTGGGCTTCAATGAAAGCATCTTTAGAATAACTGCTGTGACTGACAAGCCTCAGACAGGATATGTGCTCAGTAAATATTCAGAATCTATGAGCAATCCAGAGTGAATCACTCTTTAAGGTTTTTTTTTTTTAAATTTTTTTATTATCATTAGAAACTGAGAAAAAATATAGTGCATGGAGTGCTGCATTAGGGATCAACAAAACCTAGACTTGTTTGACCTTAGACATTTCCCAGTTTTGTGAACTGGGCAAGTTACTTAATTTCTCATAGCCTTTGGTCAGTTCTAAAAGTATTGTCCAATGAATAGCAGAGTGCTTACAAATTTGATATATTGACTCTTGGCTACAAGTGCTTATACAAAGCATTAAAGTCCTTAAAAATTTCAACTTCTTTTCTTTTCCCATTAGATAATTATTCCAATGAATCAGCATTAATTGAGGCCATGTCACATCCAGAGCTCTGATGGTTAAAGTAAAGGGTTTTTTTAACTTAGGGTTAGTAAACTTTAAGATAGATAGATGGATAGATGGATAGATGGATGAATGGATTGATAACTATGTTTCAATATAATTGTTTTCATCCCAAGGAAATCTTAAAGGAGGGAAAAATATGCAAAAATGTTTATAAAGCAATTATTTTTGTGGTAGCAAAAAATTAGAAAATGAATAGATGCATATCAGTTGAGGAATGGCTGAGTAACTTGTGGCATATGAAGATAATAGAATATCATCGTTCTATTAAAAATGATTAACAAGCTGATTTTAGAAAGGACTGGAAAGATTTCTGTGAACTGATGCTGAACGAAACAAGTGATTCTTCTCAGTGGTTCAGTGACTCAAAGCAAAAGTGAAGAACCATGAGAGAGATTAAAAAAAAAAAAACAGAAAAAAGAAATGAATATAGCATGTGTTGATTTATATTCAGTCTCCTTAGTTCTTTTTCTGGATGCAGATGGGATTATCTATCCAAAGTGTTTTTCACTTTTGCTCTCATTTTTCTCTCCCAACATGAGTCATAAGTATTGTGTATTAAAAATAAATTTACTAGGGAAAAATTATATATAAAATGAAAATCAAATTAAAGATGAAAAAATCAATTTCATTGTTTTCTTTCATAATTGTGTTTCATTTTATGTATTTCTGAGAAGGAATTTCTAAGTGCCACCAGCTTATCAAAGGAATTCATGACAGGGGAGAAAAGGATTCAAGAGCCAGGTCTAAAAGGAGAAGCTAATGAAAATAAAAATGAACCTGTATCTTCTTGGAGGCTATACTCCAGTAACCTTAAATCAATGAACAGCATTATTATACAGCTTCTAAATTATGGTGATGGTACTTTAGAAAATATTGAGTTGCATATAATAAGACAAACTACTAGTAATAAGAAGACTGAGAAAATATGATGTAAATGTATAATGGAGCAATAAATGGCAGTGACAGCAAAAGAAGCTCAGATCTGGCTTCATATTTTCATGGTATACATGTCAGTCCATAGAAATTTTTTACCATTTCATATATGTTTTCTCCCAAGCCTTTATCTGTGATACAGAAAGCATAGTAAGGGAGCAACTTTCAAGACTGTGATTACCATTGATATACTTTCTTCCATCAAAATGAAAACATCTGTTTGGATTTTTTTTCTTCCCACAGTTGACTAAAACACTAAGTTTATGCTAAAGATAAAGTTACTTTATAATAAAAAAGCCTGAAGCACTGCTTTCTTATGTACTGGGATATTGAACCAAAGCAACGGAGCGAAGCCCCCAGACAAATTGAGCACTTTACACAAAAGGAATCTGTAACAAGAATCTAAATAACTTAAACTCTTCATCCATGAAAATCAAGGGCAGAAAGTGAATCAAGTAAAGTGTTAATAAGTGAGTTCTCTGGATTTCTATTAGAGCTGTTGGCATACATGACTGATGGTACAAATGATTTTCCAGTAATTTGCAGAAGAAATAATAGATCCCAGGGTCAACTGAAAACTATAATGAGGCACTGGAGTAGTACAGAAATAATAGTAATAATATCCATGTTTGTGTTATTTTTTTTTTCTCTAGATTCCAGGTCTCTACAAACCAGGAGAAAGTCCCTGGGAAACTCTAAATTAATGGCAGCAGGGGCAGTTTCCTAATTTCTCAGCCCTCAGCCACCAAAGATGACAGAAAATAGGCAGAAAAGGTTTATCTCATTAGGATGAGAGAGGGACACCAGCAAACCAGGAGCAAGATTGGGAGATCAGCAACAGTGATAGTTGCAGAAGCAGCATCAGTGGACAAGTGACCTCCAGAGGTCTCAGATATAGACAGTAAGAGGGACTGAATAGCTAGACAGGATGAGGTCTCTGCTAGTCATGAAACAGGACTCTACTGCTTTGCTCATACTCATATCTAGGATGCAGCCCTGTGTTATAGTTCCAGGAAAAAGAAATGCACAAGTACCCTAGAACGTATAGCCACTGTGAAGTAGGGACCATCCTCACAGGTCTAGGGAAGAAAAGAGCCCTTGTGGTCACTCACAGACCAGAGAACAAGCTAGCAGAGGAGCCAACATACTTTTCCTTTGATCATACTACCTTAGAAGAACTGAAAACTTTCAGGTCTCTAGAAGGATTTTTGAAAACAGCTACACAAAACTCCAGGAGCTTGGACCTCCACCTCTCTATCCTGGAAACAGAACTCTATTTTTTTCTAACAAAGAATTAAGTCATATAAATAGGCTGGAGATATGAGCAAATGACAGAAAATGTTTCTTACCTATGGTGACAAGGATGATCAAAACACATACTGAGAAAAAGATAACAAAGTCAATATTCCAACATTCAAAGTCTTCAAGAAAAATAAAAATTAGTCTGAGGTTTTGATAGAGCTCAAAAAGGATTTTGGAAAATCAAATAAGAGTGGGAGAAGAAAAATTGGAAAGAGAAATGAGAGTGATGCAAAAGGAAGTACAAAAAAGCGAATGAGAAGAAGAATGACTTAAAAAGCAAATTTGACCAAATGGGAAAGGAATTACAAAATCTCTCTGAAGAAAATAATTCCTTAAAAATAAGAATTGAGAAAATGGAAGCTAATGACTTTATTATATATCAGGAAGTATAAAACAGAACCAAAAGAAAAAAAAAAGAAATAGAAGACAATGTGAAATATCTTATTGGAAAAACAACTGACCTGGAAAAGAGATGCAGGAGAGATAATTTTAAAATTATTTGTCTCCCTGAAAGCCATGATCAAAAAAGGAGCCTTGATATTATCTTTCAATAAATTATCAAGGGAAATTGTCCTGATAGTCTAGAATCAGTAAAATAGAAATTGAAAGAAAATCCACCAATTATCTCCTGAAAGATCCCAAGCTGAAAACTCCCAGGAATATTATAGCCAAATTCTGGAACTTCCAAGTCAAGAAAAAAATATTGCAAGCATCCAGAAAAAAAATAATTCAAGTGTGGTAAAGCCACAGTCAGGATTTGGCAGCATGTAGATTAAAGAATCAGAGGGTTTAGAATATGATATTCTGGAGAGCAAAGAAGCTGGGATTATAACCAAGAATCACCAAACCAGCAAAACTAAGTGTAATCTCTCAGGGGAAAATGCGGATATTTAATCAAATAGAGGATTTTCAAGAATTTAATATGAAAAGACCAAAGCAAGATAGAAAATTTGACTTTCAAATGCAGAACTCAAGGAAAGCACAAGGGAATAATCAGGAAAGGGAAATAATAAGGGACGTTAGAGGTGTTTACATTCCTACATGGGATGGTGATACTTGTAACTCTTAGGAATTTTCTCATCATTACATCAACTAGGACAATTAGGAGTATATATGGAAGGTACAGTTATGAGTTGAATATAACAGAATAATATAAAAAAATAAGTTAAGGTATAAGAGAGGAATGCACTGGGAGAAAAGGAAAGGGGGAGGTGGAGTAGTACAATTATCTACCATAAAATAGGCAAGAAAATCTTTTCCAATGGAGGAAAAGGGGAGAAGGAGAGTGAGTGACCCTTTCCTCATCAGAAGTGACTTAAAGAGGAAATAACATGTACACTCAATTATGGATATAGAAATCCATCTTACCCTGTGAGACACAAAGAGGGGAAAGGCATATTGTGGAAGGAGGTAGAAAAAAAACCCCTCTTTTGAGGAGGGACAGGGTAAAAGGAGAGAGACAATAAAAGAAATGGAGGGCAATATAATTATCAATAATAATTATGAAAAGAATTTTGGCACAAATTTTTCTCATAAAGGCTTCATTTCTCAAACATATAGGGAATTGAGCTAAATTAAAAAAAAAAAATCAGTCATTCCCTAAGTGATAAATGATCAAATGATATGTTTTCAGATGAGGTTATCAAGTTATTTATAACCATATTAAAAATACCCTAACTCATTAATGATTCAAGAAATGCAATTTAAAGCAATTCTGAGTTACTATCTCATACCTATTAAATTGACTAACAAGCTAGAAAATGAGAATGACAAATTTTGGACGTGAGGAAAATGAGACATTATTCAATAGTTGGTGGAATTGTGAACCACTTTAACCATTCTGTAGAACAATTTAGAACTATGCCCAAAAGGCTATAAAATCATGCATAACCTTTGACTTAACAAAATCATTACTAATCATGTATCATAAATTTTTTTTGACAAAAGACCTTTATCTACAAAACTATAGCAGCTCTTTTCTCAGGGCAAAAAAGGGGGAATTGAGGGAATTCCCATCAACTGGGGAGTGTCTAAATACATTTTGGTAATTGATTATAATGGAATATTATTGTACTATAAGAAATTAAGAGCAGGATGCTCTCAGAAAAAAACGTGAAAAGACTTCCATGAGCTCATGTAAAGTGAAAAGTGTTATGTATAAAGTAACAGTAATAATATATGATGATCAGCTCTGAATGACTGCTATTCTCAGTAATACAGTGATCAAGACAACTCTGAAGGACTCATGATGAAAAATACTGTCCACACCCAGATAAAGAACTGATTGTGTCTGAATGCACATGTAAGCATATCTTTAAAAGATGAGGTCACAAAAAGCCAGATACAACTGAACAACAAAAACGCCATTGTAATTATTATTATTACTATCAAAATACCCAGACTAACTTTTTGAAAAGGAAAGTTACATAAATCATCCACACATCAGATTTCCATAATTAGCAAGGATCATTTAGGCATTTTTTCTCTCCTAGAAATAGAAGTCCTTTCCCTTTCAAGGAGACAATATATAATGTATATTTTAGCTTGTTCTTATGGATTGGCTACCATTGTTTATGGGAATATATGAATATCTGTTGCCTTCTGAATATCAAATTCTTGCCTTCTCTTCACTGAATTTCTGTGATAAGAGTTAAAGGTAGATAGCATGTGGGAAAATTGCCTTCTCCTACTGCCATTTCTTGTCATCCTAATCCATGCCAGTCCTTCCCTTCCTAAGGTCTCTTTCTATCTTCTCCTCTTAGTGCATCAAACATTATGGCACTCTCTTGTAAACAATTCCCTTCTTTAAAGTTTTAGTCAATCTCTTTACATCTCCTTTCAAAAACTTGTCTCTCCTCAAAAAACACTGCATCCATGACTTCTTTTTACAGTACTTAACTTCTCTTATTCATATTTACACCTACAAAGATGCTCTTCATTGTTTCCTACTGAGTCTGCCTTACTGCCATCCATTATTCAATAACTTTCCTTCTCTGAGGTTTTCTGGGCCTCAGATATGTACCTCTATCAACCTCTCTATTTTTATTCTTTATCCCATCCCCAGGAACTAATCCCTTCAATCATCTATCAAGTCTCTATCTGTAATCTTCAATTTATTTTTATGAAACTAGACACTTCCCTCTGGCTAACAAACATGACTAAATCTCCCCCATTCTTTAAATAAAAATGCAACAACAACCTTCTTTTGATTCCTCTGTTCCTTTCACAGGCAGATTTCTTAAAAATACTACCTATACTTTCTGCTTTTACTTCCTTACAACCCATTCATTTTTTCAAATTTTTGCAATCTATCTTCTGATTCCATTATTTGTTTGAATCCAATGGCTTTTTCTTAGCCCTCTTTACTTGTCTGTAATACTTGACATTATGAACTATTTCCTCTTCATGGATATGTTCATTTCACATGTTTTTCTTGCTGATAATGAGAATTAAAATATTAGTATGCCTCCTAAATCCAAAATGCTAAGGCACATAATAATAATATTAAGATTAATCATATAAAATATAATCAGTATCAAAGATTTTTAAAAGCTTATAAAATAGAATGGAGAGAGAGAGAACAAAAATGCAATCCAGGAAAAACAACAACTTAAAACTATTTCATATCAATTAATTTTATTCTTAGTGAACTGATTTTAATTTAGCTTTCATAGATTTTTCTTAATTATGAATATTCACTTTTCTTATGAATGCAGAAAGATTTGATAACTCTTATCCCAAAGCACCCATATCTCATTTGGGTTTTCCCAAATATAGTCTCATTGCTCTATATTATAAATAATCTTAATCTCATCATCAACCAATAAGGAAATCATAATAGGTGGGTTTATATTTTGGTTGTTTTTGTTGTTCTGCTCATATTCCTTATTTATTTCTCTATAGTTGGAAAGCTTCATATATTGGATAGAAAATTGGTCTTGAAATAAGATCTAGGTTCAAGTTCAGCGTCTGACACTATTAATTTTCTGACTCTGGATCATTCACTTAAACTTTCAATGATCTAGGTACTGTATAAGGTATGGGGAAGATAATGATCTGTATTGGTTGAGAAAGTTTCCTCACATGGTAATTCCCTATAGCAATAGAATCACATATTCAGTTTCTATCCCAATTTCTCTTTTTTCTACTTAACTCATTCCTTTTCTACCTTTTGGAAAGGATGAAATACACATACACACATATATAGAATGTTTGGCACCTAAAAGGAATTAACAATTTCCCATCAGCTGAGTAAAGTCTTAAAATATTTGAAATTAGAGTATACAGTGTTCCTCAAAAAAATATATCTTTTTCTTCCCCCACTGCAAATAAGTTTCTCTTTCAGTCTCAACCAAATACTCAAAAAGAAAAAAAGAAGGGAAATTGCAGTGTCCAAGCAATAACTGATAAGTGACCTGAGTGTGATATAAGGCAATCATTCATATATGGGGTGTCTGCACAGTTCCTTTAATTTACAATTAAAGCACTAAACCTCAGTCTGGTTCATTTCAGAAACTCATCTTCTATTCAGTTCTTCCCAATGGAAAAATAAGATATCATAATGCCCATTATAAATTATCTATAAAGAAGTACATTAGTGATGTAGGATGACAAGGGAAGATTAATTGGTTACAGTGATTCCTCATAGGGCACATTTTTCCCCCTTCTTTTCTAGGTCATTGGTTCAATGCCGAAAAGCATTTATGCTTGTTGGTAAGAAACTGGGACAGTGAGATGAAATATCCATGCTGTGTCCATGTGGATCTGTGAAATATTTATGAAACACTTTTATAGTGCTTAGATCTGTGTTAGGCACTAGTATTAAAGTGAAGGAAGAAAAAAAAAATCATATACCATAGTTCTTGTACTCAGGAAGTACCCTGGTATACAGAATGTAGATCATTTAATCTGAATTATGCCCTTGGGACTATTTGTAAAAGCAATCATTGGATGATATAAAATGGCTTGTTATTTCCCCCCAAAATATATGTGTGTTTATGTACATATTTATATATATGTGGGTTTGTATATATGTATATCTATCTTATTTTTCTCTCTATATTTATATATTAAAAAAAAACTCCATAAAATTATTTCTCCTTTACCTTTGTATGGAGACATTTGTCAAACTGAATTGCTAAATTAAAAATAAAGGAAAAACAAAATAGTTCAACTACAGAATGTCTAATTCAATAATTTCACCATTCAATAAAACCTTAGTTTATAATGTGTTAACCCACATTTAATCTAAAGAGCTAAAAGCTTGCTTCATGAGTAACTTGGAATAATTTAACAGAGGTTCTAGCCCTAGACAGTGTATTATTTAAGGAACAGTGATTTAGTCTGTTGTTCTTCACAAGTAAATGTCTGAGACTTAGAAATTTGAGAGTTGCAAATGAATAAACTTTGCTCATTGCAGGAAAAGATTGGTACAATAGCAGATCTGGAGTCTTTGAGTTCCCTCTGTTTATAATATATGCATCTACAAAATATCTTAAACTACAAGAGCATGAGCAGTACAGTCTTCTCTCATCTTTAAAGCCTTTAAACAATTTATCAAGGGTATATTCACTGCTTATTTTGTGTCTATCTCTGTGCCAGTTTTTCGTTGAAGTTTTCTTTCCTTTTACAATTTAGAATCCTACAATGTCAGAAAAAACATTATTTTGTAGAATATCAAAGGTCCTTTCCACACCATTTTACTGTGAGCTATCCTTTTTAACAGTAAATTTGTGTTTCCTTTCTGAAGCACTTAGAGCCAATTCATTCCCTTTGCAATTTAGTGGTCTATCAAATAATTTCTAGCTTTAAACACTCTTTAATTCTATAAAAGACATTAAGATCAAAACTCATATCATGAATATTTCAATTAGCAAATATGTGCTGTAGTTCTGCATTAAGTACTTTATGAAAAGTCATTTCAAAAGAGATTTAATTCAAGGAAGACAGTAATGAAAAAAAAATTAGGTCTCAAGTTATTGACATTATGCCATTGGAAGAGTGAGCTCTATTCCTAATGTAATTACTGTGACTTGTGCTTTCTATCTTGGTAAAGTTAAAACATAAATCTTCATAATCTGACCTTTTTTTAACTTGCTAGTCTTTTGTACTCTTTTTTCTGTTTTTTTTTAAATAATATTTTACATGCCCTCTCTGATCCAATCACAATGATTTAGTGTTTTTTTTTTTTTTTTCTTGTCTTGAAGTATTCTATCTCTCATCTCTATTGGGCAGAAAAACATTTGAATTATGGTTCTCTTCCAAGATGAGAATCTTTTTTGATTGGGTTTAGGAAACTTAACCACATCTCAATCACCAGTACAGTGGCCCACTTATTCATGACTTAAACTAGGATTCTAATCTGCGGAAATAAGGTTGGAATGATTTGTGGAAGACAAAGATGTAAATGAGGGTCACTGTTTTTATAAATATCTTGAGTCCCAAGAAAATGTTTGGTATTTCCTCAATTTCACTTTTAGGTAGTTGTCTATTCAGAGACACTTTAGAAACCCTTCCCATTCCTACCTTCCTATTACAATGGAAGGGAACACCATTGTCTCAGTCCTTTAGGTTCATAATCTAGGAGTTATTTTGCATTTCTAATTTCCTTCCTTCCTTCCTTCCTTCCTTCCTTCTTTCCTTCCTTCCTTCCTTCCTTTCCTCTGAAGACATAGACATACAGTCTGATATACAAATATATATTTAATTAGAGAGTCCTACATCTGCCTTAATGATAAAGATTTTCCTCACTGAATGACTGAACTCATAGTTTTATGTAAAATAAATTCCCTAAAAAGAAGAGGAGGAAACCTTGTGGAATTTCAAGGCTATTATTTTTCAATACTTCCTTAATCACCCTTTGATTCCCTAGCTTCCTTCAAGATTCAGCTCAAACCTCCTCTGATACAGAAGTTTACTCAAATCCTGTAGCTGTTAGTATTTTCTGTCTCAGATTAATTATTGCACTCTGTTGATATTGTACATACTAGGTATTTCCAGAATTGCCTTACCTCTTTGAAATGTGAATTCTTTGATGTTAGGAATTGGCATTTGCTTGTCTTTAAGTCCCCAAAGGTTGACACAGTACCTCCCAAGGGGGGAGTTATTTGTGTATTCTGATTACTAATAATGTCTTAGTTGCCAGTGCAATGGCCTTTTCTCAATCCTCATTCTCCTTAACCTTTCTGTAGCCTTTAATACTGCTGATAATTCTTTTTCCTCCTTGATATTCTTTTCTCTAGGTTTCCAAAAAGGCCCTTCTCTCTTGTTTTTTCTTTTTATTTGAGTACTCTTTATCTGTCTCCTTTGCTGGATTCTCCTCCATGTTACCCCTCTAACCATAGACATCCATCAGAGTTCTGTCCTGAATCCTTTTTCCTTATCCTTATCAAAAATAGCTCATTGAGGATCTACTCAGCTCCCATGAATTTAATTACTCTCTCTATGATGATAATTCTTAAATTTATTCTCCCTCTTCCAGTAACTTTCAACCTCACCTTTCCAACTCCATGCAGACTAGAAATCTTAAACTCATCATTTCCAAAAGAGAACTCATTATCTCCCCCCCTAAACCCTTCCCACTCCTACCTTCCTATTACAATGGAAGGGAACACCATCGTCTCAGTCCTTTAGGTTCATAATCTAGGAGTTATCTTGCATTTCTAATTTCCTTCCTTCGTTCCTTCCTTCCTTCCATCCTTTCTTCCTTTCCTTCTTTCTTTCCTTCCTTCCTTCCTTCCTTCCTACTTGCTTCCTTTCTTTTCTTCCTTCCTTTCTTCCTTCCTTCCTTTCTTTCTTTCTTTCTTCTTTCTTTCTTTCTTTCTTTCTTTCTTTTTTTCTTCCTGCTTTCTTTCTTTCTCTTTTTCTTTTTCTTTTCTTTCTTTCTTTCTTTCTTTCTTTCTTTCTTCCTTCCTTCCTTCTTCTTTCTTTCTTTCTTTCTTTCTTTCTTTCTTTCTTTCTTTCTTTCTTTTTCTTTCTTTCTTTCTTTCATTCTTTCTTTTTTTCCTTCCTTTCTTTCTTTCTATCAGCTTTCACCTCATCCTTCCAAACACCAGTATCCAAACTGCTAATAAGACCAGTCCATTTTACCTTTGCAACATCCCTGGAATTTCTTCCCTTTTCTCTGATACTGTCACCACTCTAATACAAGCTCTCATCACCTCATGACTCCATCATTGCAATATCTAGTTTCTCTCCATTCTAATCCATCTTCCATTTTCCACTAATGTGATTTTCCTAAAGTGCCGGTCTGATCATGTTACTTTCTACTTAATAGAATTCAGCAGCTTCCTCTTACCTCTAAGATTGAGTACAATTTTTTTTAAACCTTCAAAACCTTCAAAAAACCTTCAAAAATAACCTAGCTCCCTTATAGTTTTCTACTTTTCTTACCACTTACTCCCTAAACTGAGTGGAAACCTATCAGTTGGAGAAATGACTGAATAAATTATGGTATATGAATATAATGGAATATTATTATTTTATAAGAAATGACAAGCAGGCTGATTTCAGAAAAGCCTGGAAAAAAACTTACATGAAATGATGCTGGGTGGAGTGAGTAGAACCAAGAGAACCTTGTACATAGCAACAACAAGATTATGTGATGGTCGACTGTGATGGACTTGCCTCTTTTCAACAATGAGATGATTCAGGGAAATTTCAGGAGACTTGCAATGAAGAGAGCCACCCACATCGAAAAAGTGAATTATGAAAACTGAATGTGGATCAAAGTAAAATGTTTTCACCTTTTTTGGTTATTGTTGGTTTTTTGCTTGCTTATTTTTTCATTCTTATGCTTTTCTCCCCTTTTGACCTGATTTTTCCTGCACAGCATGAAGAATATGGAAATATGTGGAGAAGAATTGCACATGTTTAATCTCTGTTGGATTACTTGCTATCCATGGGAGGGAGTAAGAAAGCAGGGAAGGAGAAAAATTTGGAAACAAGATTTTGCAAGGCTGAATGTTGAAACTATCTTTGCATGTGTTCAGGAAAAAAAAAAAAAAAAAAAAAAAAAAAAAAAAAAAAAAAAAAAACAAAAAAACCCTTACTCCTTGACATATATTCTTTGATCTAGTAATACTGAGTTTCTGATTATCCATAAACAAGACACTTTCTCTCCACTTCAGGCATTGTCTCTAACTATGCATTATGTGTGCAATATTCTTTCCCCTCTGTTCTGATCATTAAACTCCATGATTTTTTTTTAAATTCCAGCTAAAATCTTATCATCTACAGGAAGCTTTCTCTAATCTCTCAATCGCAGTCTTTCCTTTCTTTTAATTATTTCTTGATGATCTTGCATATAGCTTTTTTTTGTGTACATTTGTTTACATATTGTCTGCTCCATTGGATTGTGAAATCCTTGAGGGCAGGAACTGTCCTTTTTAGTTCTTTTTGTTTCCCAGTACTTAACACAGTTCCTGGCACGTAGGTGACAATAATAACTGTTTTTTGATTGGTTGACTAATACTTAATAGCTAGCAAAGGAACCTCAAGAAATTATGTACAATATAACACAGATGGGTAAATATTTTTGCAATGTAATTTATTTTACTATACTTTAATTTGATTCATCATTTCCCAATCACATGTTTCACAATTTTCAAAATTTGACTTCGAAATTATCTCCCTCTCTACTGAAACTTTCTACTCCTTAAGAAGGAGTAGGCAATTTTATATGGATTATAAACACAGAATTTTGAAAAACAAATTTTCTTGTTAATCATGCTACAGAAGAAAGTATAGATCCCCCAAATTCCAAGAAAAATAGAATAAAAAATTCTGAGTCTAATAAAAAGATCAATAAGCATAAGTTTAATAATGATTGTGGTTTCTACTCTAATCAATCAGTGCCAGACCTTGAATCCTAACATGTATAAATGTTGAGAAGTAGAAGGGGCTTAGACACTCCATAATTCAATTTTCTTAATTTAAAATTGAGGGAATGGATGACCAGAGAGGCAAAGCAAAAAAAGGATAGTGACTTTTATAATGTTACCCTGTCAAAAGTAACAGTGAGGGGACTGATACTTAGATTTCCTTTTTCCTAATTCATTTTCCTTTCCCAACACTAAAATGACTTGGTGATCTGGCTTTTCAAGTTACAAAATAGAAATACTAATTCCTGTAACCAGAGGGAAGTTAGGAGAATAAATGAGATAAAGATCCAGATTCTCCTGGTTCGTGAGACACTGCCTGATATTATTTGACATTGGGGATGCACTGAGGCACTATTTAGAGTACTGAGATAGTAATTTTTTGCCTAATGACCTGTGTGAATCACAAATGTTACACTGTTCGTGTATCTTCTTCAGCCCTCAGCTTTTCTAGGCACTAAGAAAAAGACAATTTATTCTAAGGTGGTATTTGTAAAGTATATTGGTAGTTTTGGTAGAAAATCACTGATTTATTAAATGAGATGCTTTTGTATTACTCTTTAGACAAGATTTCTTAGCCTGAGGTTGTCTGTCTTTCTGTCTCTCTCTCTTCTCTCTCTCCCCCCATTTCCCCCATTTCATTTATTTATTTTATTATATTGTATTGAATTTCAGCAATGTAAGAGCTGTTAAAGGTTTTTCTGACTTTTATTCATTTTGTTATGAAAATAGAGAGTATTAGCTTTTCAATAGGTTTTTCAAATATCAGTATATCATCAAAATAGATGTTTATACATGGTAGATTACATGTATATTAATTATATTAATATAGTTGGTTTCTTTTTTAATATCATATATTATTTTATTTATCTCTAAACATTATTCTTAAAAGGAGTCTTTAGTCATTACCAGACTGCTAAAAGTGTGCATGACTCCCAAAAAGGTTAGATTACTGTCTGAGACTATTTTAAGTCCATGAAAACAAAGACAAGTGCTATTTAATGTCATCAATTCCTCCTATAAAATATAAGGATTAGATGAAATAGTATTACTGAAACCATTAGTTCTATAGTATTCTTAAAAGAATGTAAATCCCCGGAGAGCTAAAATATGAACTATAAATGTTCCAAATTAGTCTTCACAAAGATTGTATACTAAAAAAAAAGGCCACATTACTTGTTATGTTACCTAATAGAAATAAGCTGAATCAGGTTAGGGGACTAAATCATCAAAATCAAACCCTGAGGAATAAAGATAAAAGCTAAGGGAATGCATGGATGGGAAAAGGAGAGTATTTTAACTAAAAGGCAGAAATTAAACAAACTAGTGACAAACACACATACTGACAAAGAGAGAGAGAGACACAGAGAGAGAATGAGAGGGGAGCAGAGGTAAGTCTCAGTGTTGCTTCCTTATCCATTCAGAAAGTCAGAGGTCACTGAGTTTACTGGTTTAATTATGCAAACACAAGGGATATCTGATGCAAATTTGTTTCTTCCTTGAGAAATGTGCCACTGAAAATTTGGGGAAGAAATTTTGAGTAATATTGGAATCATTATTTTAGAACTCAAGGAAAAACTTCTGGATGTATGAGAACAAACTTTTAAAAATGTTTTAAACATTAAATTTTTTAAAAAATGCTTTAGCTTTAAGTTAAAACTGAAATTCTAAAATATAAAAGCCAGTGTCTGGCATATAATATAAGCTAATTTCCAATTTAACAGGAAGACGTTTTTCTCCATTACTCCAACTCTCATTTCAATTTCAGTAATATAATTGTAGCTGTAGATTTGTATGACTTTTAATTAATTCATTACAAAATATATGGAATTAGTATTACAAAAGGGTCTCTTAAATATCAGCAAATCATTAGCTGTCTACATATTCTCCATATAGATGGTCAATTCAGTGATTATTCTATCAATCAAATTTGATTGATCACTTCAGCTAAAAATTTATCAAGAAAGAAAGACTAATATAAACTTGGTCTAAACTAAAATATATATCATAGGAAAATATTAAACATTGTAACTCAAATTCATTTAATTTTTTAAAAATTCATTTAAATAAGCAAATATATCTTTCCAACCTAATTTCACATTCAGCCCTGGTAATACATGCTATATTCTAGTCAAAGTGGATTGTTTGTGGGAATTCCTAGTGAATGACATTCAATCTCTTGTCTTATGCCTTTACATAAGTTGCCTACCAATAATGAAATGCTCTAAAATCTCATTTCTCCTCTTTGAAATCCTTTCCTTCTTTCAGGACTTAAGTCTCTCCTAACATGATTTTTATTTCTTAGTGCCCCACTCCCCAAATTGTTAAAGCTACTTTTTATCTCTCAGTTTTGAAAATAATTTTTGTATTTACTTACCTACATATGTTTTTCTTCCCTGAAAAGTGTATGCTGCATAATGACAGTTACTTTTTCTTTTATTAGTTTTTCCTTCTTTGCTTGCTTCTTTTCCTCCTTCTTTCTTTTTTTTCCCTCACTCTCCAAGCCTAAATGACTTGCCTAGGATCACATAGCTAGGATATGTTAGAAGTAGGACTTGAACCCAGGCATTCTTGGTTTTAAGGCCAAGGTTCTATCCAACTATGTCATGTTTTTACTTATATGAATGCACATTTCCTTTCTAATTCCATTTTTCTTGCTATTCTAATATCTTTCCTGAAAAAAATGAAGCTGAAGATGTTCATATGAGATTTACAAGGCCTCCTAATTAAAATACTGCCTGTAGTCATAATCTACATTTTTATAATGCTTTCTAATTAGCAAAATGATTGGTGAAGTAGATAGTGCAAGTATTATTATTATTTCTACTTTACAGATGAAGAAACTAAGATTCTACTAAATATTTTAAAAAATCTCATTGCTAGTAAGCATTGGTATCCTAGATCCTGGTCACTCCTCTTCCATGTCTTTCCAACAGATCATGCACCTATAGCACAGCTAAGTGATTTCAAAAGGATTTTTAGAAAGTGTGTGTGAGAGATAGAGACAAAGAGAGACATACAGAGAGAGAGAAGAGAGACAGAGAGAGATAGAGACAGTGACAGAGACAGAGAGACATACAAACAGAGAGAAGAGAGACAGAGAGAGACACACACACACAGAGATACAGACACACACACACAGAAGAGAGATAAAGAGAGACAGAGACAGAGAGACAGACAGACACAGGGAGAGGAGAGACACAGAGAGATTCAGAGACAGAAAGAGAAAGGCAGGGACAGAGAGACAGAAAGACATACACACATACAGAGAAGAGAGACACAGAGAGAGAGACATACAAAGAAAGAAAGAAAGAGAAGAGAGACAGAGATGAAAAGAGCAAGACAGAGAGACAGATACATACAGACAGACAGAGGAGGGAGACAGAGAGAGAGAGAGAGAGAGAGAGAGAGAGAGAGAGAGAGAGAGAGACAGACAGAAAGAGAGACAGACAGAAAGAGACAGAGAAATAAAGAGACATAGAGACAGAGACAGAAAGACAGAGAAAGAGACAAAAGAGAGAGAAAGGAAAGACAGAGACAGAGACAGAGAGATAGAGACAAAGACAAAAAAGAGAGGAAAGACACACAGAGAGATACACAGAAATAGACAAAAAAGAGAGGGAAGGACAGAGAGAGAGAGAAAGAGAGAGAGAGAGAGAGAAAGAGAGAGAGAGAGAGAGAGAGAGAGAGAAGAGCAAAACAAAAATACTTGTAGATATTTGGGGGAAATGGTGGGAAGAGAGACAGACAGACAGATCACCTTAGGCTAAGAATCTTGCCTAAAGAATAATACAAAAGGATTTAATTTAATAAATCAGTGATTTTTTTTTCTACCAAAGCTACCAATATACTTTACAAATACTACCTTAGAATAAATTGTCTACTTAGTACCTAGAAAAGCTGAGGGCTGACTGAGGAAAGCACAGGAACAGTGTAACATTTGTGATTCACACAGGTCATTAGGCAAAAACTGTTACCTTAGTATGCCAAATGGTGCTTCAGTGCATCCCCAGTGTCAAATAATACCAGGCAGTGTCTCATAAACCAGGATAATCTGGATCTTTATCTCATTTATTCTCCTAACTTCTCTCTGATTACAGGAATTAGTATTTCTACGTGGTAACTGGAAAAGCCAAATCACCAAGTCAATTTAATGTTGGGAAAAGAAAAATGGATTAGGAAAAAGGAAATCTAAATATCAGTCCCCTAACTGTTGCTTTTGACTGGGTGACATTATAAAAGTCACTTTCCTTTTTTTGCTTTGTCTCTCTGATGGTCCATTCCCTCAAATTTAAATTAAGAAAATTGAATTATGGAGAGTCTGAAGGCCCTCCCATCTCTCAACATTCATACATGTTAGGATTCAAGGTCTGATATTAATCAATTAGTGTAAAAACTACTACCATTATTAAGCTTATTGATCTTTTCATTAGATTCAGAATTTTTAACTCTATTTTTCTTGGGATTTGGGGGATCTACATTTTCTTCTATAGCATGGCTAACAGGAAAATTTGCTTTTCATAATTCTGTGTTTATAATCCATATAAAATTGCTTGTCTTCTTAAGGAGAAGAAAGTTTCAGTAGAGAGGGAGATAATTCAGAAGTCAAAATTTGAAAAAAAAATGATTGATTAGTTTCTTAAGTTATAAAATAAAGAAATCATCATAAATCTAAATGCACCCCTTATATTGATATAGGGTTACAAATACCTATCAAACCCAGAGAGAGCACTGTGGAACTGAATGTAGTTCACAACATAGCATTTTCACTCTTTTTGTTGTTGCTTGCTTGCATTTTATTTTGCTTCTTATTTTTTACTGGTTTGATCTGATTTTTCTTGTGCAGTACAATAATTGTATAAATATGTATGCCTACATTAGATTTAACATATATTTCTACCATATTTAACATATATTGGACTACTTGTCATCTAGAGAGGGCATGGGGGAAGGGAGGGAAAATTGGAACAAGGTTTTACAAGGGCTAATGTTGAAGAAGTATCCTTGCAAGTTTTGAAAAATAAAAAGCTTTAATTAAAAAAACAAACAAAAACAAATACCTGTCAAGCCACCCTGTGTTTCTCACTTTTCCTCCCAATTTTCTTCCTCCTAGGCTGGTTTTTGGAGAGGCTACATGCCTTGGTTGATAAAAAGTGTCCTATAAGTCAAGAAAGCTATTGTTCATGATCATAAGACTCTGGGAAACTCTCTATACTTCTCAATGCTTTCATTCAACTGTCTAACACATTAAATTGCAGAACAACTATTAATAAGGATTAGCAATAGCTTTAAAAAAAACTGGGAATTTTGCACAGTAAGGAAATGGCAGGTTTAGTGGAGCTTACTATTTTTGTAGGCAATGTTTAATAAAGAATAAAATACTACTTAGCAATTGAAAATTCAAGGCTCAAGTCCAATATCTAATAAACAGCTAAGATGTGATTAAGCATATCGTTTAAGCTCTATGATCTTCAAGAAATTCCCTAGAACTTATCCATTAAACTATATACCACTGCTACAGAAAGAGAATGTTGTATTTTGATAGACTATGTTTCTCATATTAATTTTCCCTAATCTTATAATTACTATTCTTTTCTTAAATATACTTAAATTCATTCTCTTCCTTGCTACTCAGATCCTGTGTTCCTTAATTACTTTCTTTGATATTGTCTATATAGAATCAATTATTTATTTTCTGCCTTTTATCTTATTTGTCAGCAGAACATTAATGGAATGAATGCAACTTGCAATCAAGAGTGGATACAATATAATTAAGTTTACTGCATTTGCAAGAATGAATGAACAGAACTTTTTTTTTATTGTTGTTCCCCCACCACCACTTAAGAGTATTTTATTTTTTCCCCAAACAGAACTTTTCAAAGCCATTGTAAGAAATCTTGTGCAAACAGTGAGACTAGTTCTGACTGATGATGGTTTTTTTTTTCAACAGAAATATCAAGCTGGCACATGAACTGTGCCAAGCTTAACAAAATAGCTTTTGATTAAGGATTTGAAATTGCCTTCAAGTATCTAGATCTAAGAACATGTGCATTTCTAGTATCATTTTTATCCTTCATTTCTATGAGGACATTCTTCTCTAATTTGGAACTCCCCTTGAGTGTTTAAGAAAATGAATCCTTTCCCAATTTCAAGTTTGTCTACCCAGTTCCTGTAAGTTGGATATTCTAACTGAAGTTATATGGAGAAGGCCACTTTTGTAAATGCTTTGATCAGTTTCTAATGTTTTGAATTGACATCTTATATTCAGGAGTGCAGAGATGTATAACAGAAAATCAGATTTTCTTTCACATGATTGTGAGTGAGCTTATTTATCTTTAAACTTTGGCACTCAGAGTCTAAGATAAATTTTTGCATGCATTAATTACAGACTAATATTCAAAGGTCAGTCAAGTATAAAGTGAACTCTTTTATTGCTTTTCGGGATAACAAAGGAAGGCTGCATTACCTGTTAGCATCACTTCAAGTTGGGGCCAACCAAAATAGAAGTGTGGAAGGAGGTAGGAGGAAAGACTAAATGCAATATATTCATAGAAGTAGGGAAATTGTTCGTATAAAGGAGAGGCTTGTAGAATCCATTATAGGTAAGGGAAATATATTAAGAGAGAACGAGGTCACATACCTTCATTTCTATTATAGATGAGTAAACTGAGATTGAGAAAGGAAATAATTCATCTATACAAAGACAATTTTTATGTGGCAAATGCTGTACTATGCTACCATTGATGGAGGGCTCATTGATGTTACAAAAGGGAACATTAAGGCATTTGATGACACCAGTGATTCTTATATTGTTTAGTTGTTGTTGCTCTTAAAGGGCTGGAGAATGTATTTGTTTCCTCAAGTCTCACTTTATTGTGCTCTTGATGCCTTCTTGGGTTTTTGCTGGTCCTAGCTGAGACACAGTTTTTGCCAAATTGAGAGTATTTTTCAGAATTTCTCAGGGAAGCTGCAACTCCTGGGAACTTATATCATGGCAAACCTGGGAATCTTTTGAGTATTGACTCTTCCCCTCCTAATAGAACATAACCAGGATAGCACTTTTTAACCCCCAAGCTATATCTTTTGCAATTTATACACAACTCACATAAAGTTATACAAGGTAGTTCTTGATCTGAAATGTTTAATAACACAGTGTCCTGGAGGAAAAAACACTTTCATAAATAAAAACACAGTGGTTTCTTGCTGTGCCAGACTTATAAATATTTTTAAGATGATTAAAAGATGTCCCACTGGGAAGACTGTATCTTAACCTTCAGGGCAGTTAAAAATTTTGATATTTAAGGTCACTCCTATTACAATTCTTGGGGAGATTTGCAATTCTATTATGCAGAATAATACCTTGCCCATTTCACCAGGAGGCATTAATGCTCTTTCCTATCTATCAGCAGGAAGAGTGACAGAGAATGAACAATTAAATTTTCCTATTGCCAAAGAAATCTTCAGATTTGAGATGACTGAGCTTTGTTCTAGCTATTTCCATTGCCTGGTTTTTAATATCCATTTGATTAAAGAAGCCTGTTTAATATGAGTTGTCAGAACCAATACTGTAACTGTATATTCTTTCTAGGTATCTTCACCTCTTCTTTGTAACTTGAGATAGATATAGCATATCTTAGCAGATAAGCACTAAATTTACACTTCAAAAATATGGGTTCGAGACTTACATGTCTCACTTAGTATTTTTGTCTGACCTTGAATAAAACACTTCACTTCTTTGGTCTTGAGTTTCCACATCAGTAAAATAATGAGCTGAGAGAACTAAAAGATCTAATTATAGATTCTTTAATTCTATTAAGTTCAGATAATATGATTACAAATCACCTTTATGAATAAGAGAAGTGGAACTTCTAAAGCGATCAATATGGTTACATGGGAATCTTTTTTTTTTCTTTTCCAAAAAGCAACTGAGAAAAGATATGGAAGGAGTGTATAGATTTTTTTTTAAAGCACATAGAAGAATAGTATGGGTGTATAAAAACAGTGTTAGTAAAACCAATACCTGGCATAATTTAGGCTTGGAAAAAGGATTAGGGCTAAAAAAAAAAGATCATTTGGCTGTGTTTGTCTCAAGAAGAACAAAGAAGGGATAGACACATTTTTGAGAGTGGATGATATAGAACTCAGAGGGAAAGTGTATTCTATTTTTGTTTTACTTTACTTGTTTTATTTTACCTTATCAAAAAAGAAGTTCAGTATCTGAAAAAAAGGCATGACAAAAATGGTTGAAACCTATGAGAAATGAGATCATTTGGTCACTGTAAAGTAGTATAGGTCTTCTGACCAAGACAGTCAATGTAGAAGATGATTTCAAATTTTATTTTTTCCTTTTTTTCATGCCTCATAACCAATCAGTTATTCCCATTGAATAATCCCATTGATTTCATTTTTCAATATATTTGTCTTCTGTTATCTCTCCTTTATGTGGTATGCAAGAAAATAAACTAGATCTGGAACCAAAGGGCCAGAATTCAAATACCGCTTATGATGCTTAGAATTTGTGAGAATGACTTTAGTTTACTCATAAATAGAATGAGAAGTTTGGTATACATGCCCTTTGAGGAGTCATCCAGCTCTAGACTAGACAGTATGACACATATTTAGATACTATAATATTTTTTCACTACTACTAATTGTCTCTAATCTATTTTCATCATACCTTAGAGCTATATACTTTTCTATTTTTTCCTTTGTTTCTATATATTTAATCCATCTTTCCTAGCATTACTGGAATAATCTTTCTACATATGGTGCTGATCATGTCAATCTTCTGTTAAATATCTTCAGAGACTATTCTTTCCTAGGTAAATTACAAAGGACCAGTTTTTAAAGTTTTACACAAACTTAGATCACACCAATTGTCCCGGTCATAGAAGATATCTCCATGAAATCTTACCTGATGCATGACATTCTACTTGGGCAGTAAACAACTTTTCTTTCTGTTTTTTTTTTTGTTGTTGTTGTTGTTGTTGTTGTTGTTGGTAAGTTGTTTTTCAGTTCCGTCCAAGTCTTTATGGCCCTTTTTGGAATTTTCTTGGCAAAAATGCTAGAGTAGTTTGTCATTTCCTTCTTTAATTTTGTTTATAGATAGGAAACTTAGGGAAACTGGGTAAGTGACTTTCTCATGTTCACAAAGTTAATAATTGTCTGAAACCAGATCTGAATTTAGGAAGGTGACTTCAGGAAGATGCTCCAATGGCTCCAACACTATCTGCTAAAACACCCAGCTGTCTCTTCTTGGTTCTCATTTATCAAGAATATAATATTACATAGTGTTTTTGTTTGTGTTGGTGTCATGTTTCACTATAAAGCCCCAGGGATTAATAGTTCATTAAATGTGGAAGATTGATTGTTATCCTTCATTTTCAGAGGATCAAAATGACATCACTAAATTGGAATCAAGGTTCACTGTATGTACTGTGTCTAACTATGGCTGATTATACCGGTAGACTCTATCAGAGGTTGAGCACAAATAGTCCACATGAACATTTGGAATGGGACTAGTTCTAAATTTTCATATCTCATGTTTCTTTTGAGCTACTACAATTCTGCTGCACTCATAGACTACAGCACTTTCTTTGATGCAGGTGCACTGTGCTGGGTGATCTTTCAGTGTCTCTCTTCTCGCACAATCAATTCAAAAATTCTTCAGAGAGAGCTTGAGAATGTCCCTGCATTGCTGCTTCTAACTCATCCATAAGCACTTACCTTGCATGAGTTCTCCATTAACTAGTCTTCTAGGTAAACATACATGTGATTGAGCAAAGTGGTCAGTCCATCAGAATTGCATTCTCTACATTATACCTTCAAGGCTTAGCAGTTTAGTTTTCTAAAGGACCTTGGTGTCTGATACATTTACTATTATGTGTGGAAGGGAGGGAGGAAGAAAGAAGGAAAGAATAAAGGAAAACTAGAGAAAGAAAGGAGGAAGGGTAGTAAGAAAATAAAAATGAGAAAGAAGGGAGGGAGGGAGAGAGATATGAACAATTTGAAATAGAAGTGTCAGATACTCAGTTGGTGTTAGCATATTCCCAAGTTCAACCAAACTGAATTAATATATAACTGTGAAAAATAAATTACAAAATTAAAAAAATACAACAGAACAAGTTAATGTTATTAATTTTCTAATAAATGAGTATGCCTGTGATATTCTTATATTTTTAGTATATCCTTCTTTTATTTGAATTTGACAACATTGGTTTAGAAGACTTTGTTCTTAAAAGGAATTTGCATTATTATTAAGAGTTTATATATATATCAATATCAGATTTTGATCCGAATAGACCCATATTTTGTAGATTTTTTATATACATTTATAAAATCTATATATAGTGAACATACACACACACACACACACACATACACTCACAATTATGGGCCAATCACTCTTTTAAGTGCTAAAAATACAAAAAGAGGCAAAATTCAGTCCTTGCACAAAAGGAGCTTACAATGTAATGGGGAAACAATATACAAACTAATATATATAAACAAGTTATATTTAGAGTAAGTAGAAAATTATTATCAGAGGAAAATACTGAATTGTTGCTATTGTTTGTTCTTCATTTTCAAAGAGAATCAATGACATCATGGGATGATATGTTGAGTTTTATGAATTAAAAAAGATTGGAGAAAACTTCCTGCAAAAAAATGGATTTTAATTGAGACTTAAAGGAAGCCAGGAAGGTCAGTAGACAGAGAAGAACTTGTAGAAGTAACAGGAAGTCTCTGGACTTTATTGACTAGGATGGAAATATGACTGAACCTGTGCTTTAGAAAATTCTCTTTAGTGGCTGAATGGAGGATGGGCTGGAATAAAGAGAGTCTTGAATTAGGTAGACTTACTAGCACATTGTTTCAAAAGTCAAGGCATGAGGGGCAGCTAGGTGGCTCAGTGGATAGAACACCAGCCCTGAAGTCAGGAAGACCTGAGTTCAAATTTGGCCTCAGATGGTTAATACTTTCTAGCTGTGTGGCTCTGGGCAAGTCACTTAACCCCAATTACCTCAGCAAAAAACAAACAAACAAAAAAAAGCAAGGCATGAGATTATGAGGGCCTGCACCAGACTGATAGAAGTATCAGAGAAGAAAAGGAAGTATATTCTAGAGAAGGTGCAAAGATGAAATGTTAGTCCTTGGCACCAGCTTAGATATTGGGGTATAAGACAAAGAGAGATTCAGGATGACTACTGGATTGTGAGCCTGATGGACTGAGAAAATGCTATAACCTGCTATGGTAATAAAGAAGGTAGTAGTGAGGAGGGTTTAGGGGAAAGATAATGAGTTGTAATTTGTATGTATTGAGTTTAAGATGTATACTGGACATCCAGTTTGAGATATTTGAAAGGCATTTGGAGATGTGATACTGGAGGTCAGCAGAGAGATTAAGTAGAAAAGGTAGATTTGAGAATCATCAGCATAAATATGTTAATTAAATCCATGGAGACTGATGATATCACCAAATGAAGTACTAGAGAGAGAGAGAAAAGAAGATAGCCCAGGAGAGATCCCTAAGGGACCCCTAGAGTATGACTTGGAGGAGGATCCAGCAAAGGAGACAGGAAAGAATCAGTCAGATAGGTATGAGGTAAATCAAGAATGAGTGGTGTCTGAAAACTTAGAGAGAAGAGAGCATCAAGGAAGAAAGAGTGATCAATGGTGCCAAAGGATGCATAGAAGTCAAGGAAAATGCAGACTGAGAAAAGACATTGGATCTGGCAACGAAGATAATTCATAACTTTGACAGTTTGGGTATAATGACAAAGTTAGAAGCTGGATTGTAAGGAGATAAAAAGAGATGAGTGAGAGTGAAGGCACCTATTGGAGATAGTCTTTTCGAGGATTTAGCTACAAAGAATAGAAAATATGGAAGATAAGTTATGGGGATGGAAGGGTCAAATGAAAGTTGTTTTTTTTTCAGAGTAGGGGAGACATATGCATTTTTATAGGTAGTAGGAAATGAGCCAGTAAAATAGGGAGAGACTGAAAATAAATAAAAGAATTGAGATGACAGAATGGAATCTCTTGGAAGTTATAAAATGGAGTAGAATCACTTGGACAAGTAGAGGGGTTAATTATGGTAAGGAGTAAGGTCACATCATCACTTAAGACTGAGATAAATAAGGAGAGGGTGGCAGATAATATCTGATAGGAAAGGAAGAAGAAAAAGAATAGGGAATCTATGATTAATGACATAATTTTTGTTCTGTAAAAATATGAGTCAAGGTTCTTACCTGAGAGAGTGGGGATGGGAGTTTTATGGAGTTTGAAAATGTTTGGAGGACCTGCTGTGGCGGGTAGGATAGTGAATTGGCAAGAGAGAGATAGTAGAATTGCCATGCAATTAGATCGGGTTGTGTAACATATATTTGTAGCAGAAACAGAATAGTTGGATGCATTTCTCATATTCTTTCAGTAGCACATGTGGAGGTGACATATGGTGGGAGTGATCCAAGGCTTAAGTTTGGCTGAATATAATTGACAATATGATAAGAAGACTTGGAATTAAAGAGAGGATGACAGTACAGAGTTGAATTAGTTTACTAAGGAGTCAAGATGGGGAAAAGAGAAGAATATAGGAGATGATCTGGAAGAGAATTGAGGAATTAAGAAAGTAGATATCTCAGTATGAATGGAATAGAGTTATGTAAAAGATGGCAAGGGGATACATGGAAAGCCAATAGATTATGGTCATATAAGGGGATTCAAAATTCTTTAACATAGGAGTGGTACATTTGTGAATAATGACCAAGTCAAAGGTATCACCCTCTTGATGTGTGTCTGAGGTTGGATAGAGAAAAAAATCATGGGGAGGAACAAGTTGAAGAACTGAATGGTTAGGATATTGGAGAGAAAATCACTATGAATGTTGAAGGTCTCTTAGGTGAGTGCAGGAGTTGGTTACATAAAGCTTATTCTCTTCCTTTCCCCTTCCTTTTTTCATCACCCAATCCTTTATCAGACTAGTCCTTTTATTGATATTATTTTTTGCTTGCTTCCAGACAAACTGGGTCACAGAACACTGACTGAATACACTGAAAAAATCTGATATCTTCTGCTTGATCTGAAAAAAAGCAATGATGGTAATTTTTCTGCACAAAATGGCTTTAAACATTTTTCAGACCCCTTCTTTGAACCCCAGGAATATAATGAAAAGAGCAAAATATAACATTTATCTTTACTTTTTTAAATTTATGCCTAAATGAGGATTTTTTGGTAACAAACAATAAATTTGTTAAAGGTTATGCATATATGTGAATAAAAAGCATGAAGGAATGATGGAAGTTTCCACTCATCCATTTTTTTTGCATCATAAGTCTTGATTCTGCTAAGGCTCATGATGCTCACGAAATGTTACCAAATATTAATAGACACTCTCATCAGTGACAGCAGCTAGAAGCTGCAGGATAATCACTCTAATAGGTGTATACAGTATGGTGAAGGTGACTGATCACTCTGTGGAACATTTACTTTCACTTTTGGTCATCCAAAGAAGATAATAATAATAATTTTAAATGTTTGAGCCACTTTCCTCAAAATACTTTGGCAGGATGAGAGTTTCAAAAAATATTATTCCCTTTTTTAAGTCAGAAAACTGGGACTTATAGGCTTATTCATGGTCACATAATTAGCAAGTATCAGGATGAGCATTCATACCCAAATATACAAGTCCAGGACTACTGCCATTAAACTAGATAGCTCCCTATATTAGCAGGGCTACCTTAAAATAGGAATACTAGTTAAATATATGTTTACTATTGTCATTTTCTGTTGGTAGTTTTTGAAGACAATAAAACTCTTCATTCTTCTTAGATTCAAAACCACAACAGATCAAATCATAGTATGCAGACAATTCCTTCAACACAGCCCTTTTCCAATAACTTCTTTGAATACTATTGATATTTTTTCCCTTCATGTAGTGAGTTAGTTAACAGGTTTCCTTAATATTTAACAGCAATAGTATTGAACCTGAAGTCAGAAGGTTTGTATTTCACTTAATTAGCCAAGAATTTGGACAAGATAGTTCAGAGAATTTTTAGACCTTTAAGTTTAAGAGTCCTCACCTATTTAAGCAAAGCAACAAACAGAAACCATAGTATTCTCTCACAGGGATACTGTGACTATTAAATGAGAGTTAGCTGATGTGGGGGCTAAAATATTAGCCCTAACATCAGGAAGAACTGATTACAAAACTGACCCCATAAATTTACTAGCTCTGTGGACTATAGGATATTTATTTAACCTGTCAGTCTCAGTCACCTCAAATACAAAGTGAAGATAATAATAACACCTCCCTCAAAGAATTGTTGTGAGGATCAAAATGTGATTAATATTTGTAAAGAACTTATCAGTGTCTGACTTTGTGTGAGTACTAAATAAATGCTAGCTATTAATCTTATTTTTGTAAGGTTCAAAAATTTATTTCTCATTCACAATACTGAGTCTGTCACCTCTCTGTCAGGAGGTGAATAGTGTACTTAATTGTGGGTCCTCTGGAGTTATGGGTAGTTATGGCTTTTGTCAGAATTTTTGAAATTTGAATTTCAAAGTTATTTGTCATTGTAATTTTGTTTTATTTTATAAAGTTTTCTGCTTATGCTAAATTCATTCTGTATCACCTCATAAAAGTCTCTCCAGTTTTCTCTGAAATGATCTTTTTTTTGTTATTTCTTACAACACAATAGCATTCCATTATATTCACATATCAATATTTATTTATTCTTTTCATGATTGACACTCCCTTGATTTGAAGTTCTTTTCTGTAACCAAAAGAAATTGGCCGGCACTAGATAACAAATTAGATTTTGACCAATACCTCACAAGATAGATTCCAAATGAATATGTGACTTAGATATAAACATTCTATAAACAAAAAAGAAAAACATGGAAAATTATCTACCTACTTCTATGGGTAGAAGAAAAGTTCATGGCCAAATAATGAAAATGCTCACAGAAAATAAAAATAAATAATTTTGATTAGATACATTGAAAAAAGTTTTTGCATAAACACATCCAATAAAATCAAGTTTAAAAGAGATTTCATAAGTGGAAAGAAATCTCTTCAACTAGGATAGCTATGTGGTATAGATAGAGTGGATAGAGTGCTGGGCCCAGAGACAGAAAAACCTGAGTTCAAATCCAGCCTCAGACACTTACTGGTTATGTGATCTTGGACAAGTCACTTATCTCTATTTGCCAAATTTTTCTTCTGGAAAAATGAGCTGGAAAAGAATAGCAAACTACTTCAAAAACTTTACTAAGTAAACTTCATATGATGTCACAAAGAGCAGATATACCTGAAACAATGGAACAAAATTTCTGCAACAAATTTCTCTGATAAATATCTTATTTCTAAGTCACAAAAGGAACTGTTTCAAGTGTAAAAAAAAGAAACAATTCCCAATTAATAAATGGTCCAATGATATGTCAGTCAATAAGCATTTATTAAGAACTAATTATGTCTCAGCTAACTATTAAATCTTATTAACATTTATTATTATTAACTAAAATTATTATATACATTGTGGATTTTGTTTTGCTTAGTTATTCATATTTATTTTAACATTTAATGATTTCTTTTCATTCCTCAATGAGAAGACTATAGAGACAGAAAACAAATGTTAGTTGAAAAAAAGAAGCATCATTTTGCACTAGAACAATGCTGAATTTGGAATCAGGGGACCTAGTTCAAATGTCAACTCTATCACTTGCTTAATTGGGAGAGAATGAGAGAGAGCAATAGCAAGAGCGAGAGTGAGAGTGAGAGAGAGAGAGAGAGAGAGAGAGAGAGAGAGAGAGAGAGAAAGTATGAGAATATGTGTGTAGATGTGTAAGTATATTTTATTTTTTATTGATAGACATAATAATTATGCTTGTAGGAGTAAGGAGGCCCTTTTAGAAATGTAAGTGATGCAAAAACAAATGGTATCAATACAAATGTATATTAAAAATAATTATTAACTTTGCTATATTGGGTAAATGACAAACTCTGGGGCATCAATATCCTAATCTATAAATAACATGATTGGACTAGATAAAATTAAGTCCCTTCTAGCTCTAAATCTATGATTTTGGAATATTATTTTCTTTCCTCCCACACAAACTATTTGATAGGTTTAACTAGGTTATCATTCAAAAGCTTTTCATCCCTGAAAACTAACTCCCTTGTCCCATTTGAGTACCCTTGTCTAGTAAAACCAAAGGGAACATAAATTATTCTTGGTAGTCATGTTGTATTTGGTGCATACTTCATTACAAAGGACTTCAAAAGAAACCCTTAAATTAGAACTACTAAAAGTCTCTCTGAAATTTATTCCTTAAACTTGATATGTCTATTCAAACAAGTAAAGTTAAATTAAAACTAAGACAATTAAATTCCATGGGGCAAGCTTTTATTACATTACTGCTCTATGAAAGCTTTTTGAGATATGAAGATAGAAATGATACTTTATGTTCTCTGGGTTCTTACACTCTATAAGCAAAGGCACGATGTACCTATAATATATAAGCAAACAGAAATAAAATCAAAATAATAAAAGGTATTTAGGGAGGAAGAATCAGAAAAGATTTCAAATAGAAGGTAGAGTCTTGAAAGTAGCAATGAATTCTGTTAAGTGAAGATGAAGAGGGAAAATATTCCAAGCATATAAACAAAGGCATAGAGATAGGTGATAGAATACCATTCATGAAGACATGTAAAAAGGCCATTATGATTAAATTATGTGGTATGTGGGAAGAAGAAAAATGTACAATACAGATGGAAAAGTAGGTTGAGGTTAGTTTGTGAGAGACTTTAAAAGCCAATCAGAAAATCAGCAAATATATGGAGTTCTCTATGTGAGAAATAGTTTATATTGCAGAATACCAGTAAGTAAGGAGATTCATGAGATACACTAGGTATAATTTAGAGGGCAATTTGCTGAAGAAAGGCATTAAGAGTTTTGAACTTGGTAAGTAGGACCATTTTATTCAGGTGGTAAAATCAATAAGTCTTGAGGTGAAGAATTTGGAAAAATAGCAAATTCACAGCTAATAGCGTCTATTACCTTTTTTTTTTTTTTTTTAATAATTACAACTTTTTATTGACAGAACCTATGTCAGGGTAATTTTTTTTACAACATTATCCCTTGCCCTCACTTCTGTTCTGATTTTTCCCCTCCCTCCCTCCATCCCCTCCCCCAGATGGCAAACAGTCCTATACATGTTAAATATGTCACAGTATATTCTAGATACAACATATGTGTGCAGAGCCGAACAGTTCTCTTGTTGCACAGGGAGAATTGGATCCAGAAGGTAAAAATAACCCGGGAAGAAAAACGAAAATGCAAGCAGTTTATATTCATTACCCAGTGTTCTTTCTTTGGGTGTAGCTACTTCTGTCCATCCTTGATCAATTGAAACTGAGTTAGAGTTTCTTTTTGTCAAAGAAATCCACTTCCATCAGAATACATCCTCATACAGTATCATTTGTTGAAGTATATAATGATCTCCTGGTTCTGCTCATTTCACTTAGCATCAGTTCATGTAAGTCTCTCCAAGCCTCTCTGTATTCATCTTGCTGGTCATTTCTCACAGAACAATAATATTCCATAACATTCATATACCACAATTTACCCAGCCATTCTCCAATTGAGGGGCATCCATTCATTTTCCAGTTTCTAGCCACTACAAACAGGCCTGCCACAAACATTTTGGCACATACAGGTCTCTTTCCCTGCTTCAGTATCTCTTTGGGGTATAAGCCCAGAAGTAACACTGCTGGATCAAAGGGTATGCACAGTTTGATAACTTTTTGGACATAATTCCAGATTGCTCTCCAGAATGGTTGGATTCGTTCACAACTCCACCAACAATGCATTAGTGTCCCAGTTTTCCCACATCCCCTCCAACATTCATCATTATTTTTTCCTGTCATCTTAGCCAATCTGACAGGTGTGTAGTGGTATCTCAGAGTTGTTTCTTAATTTGCATTTCTCTGATTAATAATGATTTGGAACACTCTTTCATATGAGTGGTAATAGTTTCAATTTCATCATCTGAAAATTGTCTGTTCATATCCTTTGACTATTTATCAATTGGAGAATGGCTTGATTTCTTATAAATTGGAGTCAATTCTCTATATATTTTGGAAATGAGGCCTTTATCAGAATCTTTAACTGTGAAGATGTTTTCCCAGTTTGTTGCTTCCCTTCTAATCTTGTTTGCATTAATTTTGTTTGTACAAAGGCTTTTTAATTTGATGTAATCAAAATTTTCTATTTTGTGATCAGTAATGGTCTCTAGTTCATTTTTGGTCACAAATTTCTTCCTCCTCCACAAGTCTGAGAGATAAATTATCCTATGTTTCCCTAATTTATTTATAATCTTGTTCTTTATTCCTAAATCCTGGACCCATTTTGATCTTATCTTGGTATATGGTGTTAAGTGTGGGTCCATGACTAATTTCTACCATACTAATTTCCAGTTATCCCAGCAGTTTTTGTCAAATAATGAATTCTTATCCCAAAAGTTAGGATCTTTGGGTTTGTCATAGCTTCTATTACCTTATATAAATATCAGGACAATAAAAGAGATAGTAGCAGCAGGAATTGCTAGAAGGAATTTTAAAAGAGAGAATGAATAGGAAATCAATTGCTGAGAAATAAGAAGATTGCCTTATTGCATCCTGAGTCTAGCTGAAGGTTGTTCTTCAATCATTTTAATTTTGTCCGACTCTTCAAGATTCTATATAGGGTTTTCTTGGTGAAGATTCTGGAATCGTTTGTCATTCCTTCTCCAGCTCATTTTATAGATGAGGTAAACAGCACTAAATAACTTCCCAAGGTCACACAGCTAATAATCATCTGAGGCCAGATTTGAACTCTGGAAGATGAGAGTTCCTGACTCCAGGTCCAGCACTTCATCCACTGTGCTACTTAGCTGCCAACTTGAAGGTAGATAACACAAATTTGTTTTTTCAAACATCTCAGTTATGTTACTTCCTTCAATTTTCCTTCCTTCAAGTACTTAAGTAAGAGCAGAGGAGGTAGATGATAGAACTAATCTATGGTTGGGGTTTGAGATAAGACAAGAGAGCAGAAGATTTTAAATCATAAGATAATATACTTGATTGCTAAATTATAGAATTGATATTAGAAAGAGAGGAAAAAGAAATCAGAGTAGGGTTATTAGTTTGAGAATATACAAAAATTTAGGAATTAACAGAGGGTCATAATGCAAAGAATCAGTTTAAGAGAAGTAAGTTATAAACAGAAACCTAATAATAGAAGATTATTATGGTATAGAAGAATGCCAGTAATTTTATGAAAATTGAAATCAAGGATAATGGAAATATCTATGGGGTGAAGTATTGATTTTCAGTTATGTGATTGATAGAACAATGAAGACATAAACAGAAATAATTATTCTCAATAATCATTCTCAATTATAAATAAATTAGAGATTGATGAAACCAAGTTCTTTGTGAGGTCTAAGGCATTTACTTGGGTATTACATATATACATCATATGTATGTACACATATGTGATAACAAACTAACTACCCTAGAAAAGCATACACATTAATCAGAAATATATTTTAGGACTTATGCTATAAATTACTAGACAAAGTAAGAGTTTAATAAGCTTATTGAATAGCATAGTTGTTGTGGGGCTGTGGAATTTTCAATACAATTTGACATTTAAAATGTATCATAATTATTAAAATTGTCATAGATTTTCATAATAGAAAAGATTCTGGCATAGAAAAGAATCAATTCTTAATCTTTACTATTGAAATTAGTTTTTTAATGAAGATAAAATATTTGTTCAAATATGACACTGCACAAAATGCATTTTATTTTCTTTCCTATCACTAAGAGCTCTTTTCTAATAGTATTTTTTTTATGTTACATCAGAATATTTTATTTAAAAATAAATCTTATGTGACACCATTGACTACTTAAAGTCCAGGCTCATATACTCCAAAATGACATAACATTAGGCATTTTCTGTCCTTTATGTTGATGTGTTTAAGCCAAAGAAGTTTCAAATGTCCTTTGATAACACTATTTGCTGGACAAGAAGTCTATAGTAGAATGTTATAAGAAGCAGCAGTTTACCCCTTCATTGCCCCTCAGAATTTATAGAGTGAGTCCATGTTTTTGCTTTGCCTCAAAACCACTGACAGTATAGCAGAAATTCTATAGTATTTGCAGTTAAATGGAAGGTACAGAAGAATACTGTTGTCTATAGCAGGCCTCCCTTAACTTTTTCTATTCATAATTTTTTCCTGCCCTGGAAAATAAATATAAAATAAATATACAAATAAAATAGTTATTTATAATAAATAATCATTTCACAACCCCCCCCCCCCCCCATTCAGTTGCAAGATGCCATATGGCATTGCAACTCACAGTTTAAGAAGCTGGCTTCTGTAGAGTACAAGGATCATAGACCCAGAACTGTAAGGGAACTTCAGTTTTGCTTTATAAAATAAAGGCTCAGTATTGGTTTATCTCTAACATATTTTCTAATTCTAAACTTCTGCTACTAAATTATTTCAGCATTCCTATGATTTCACTTGATGAACTTAAGGCAAATATGTCTAACAAAACAATGCATTGCATTTAATTTGCAATATTTACCAATTCATTTAACAAATGTTTATGGAGTCTACTTTGTATAGAACATTGTGCTATAACATATTAGATATTCAGAAAAATATGTGATGCTTTCTTTTATTTTCAGGATTTCAAATTTGGTATTTAATTGGGGGGAGGTGTTAATTTGTTTTTTTTTAATAGCTTTTTTATTTGCATGCCCAGTTCATTGATCTTCTCTTTCTCTATTTTATGAAAGTAAACATCTAGTCTTTTACCTTTATTCTGTACATGTAACTCTGCTTTAAATATGTTTCTTGTAAACAACATATTATGAGATTCTTTTAATCCAGTCTTTTATCTATTTCTTTTTTATGGGAGAGTTCATCCCCTTCCCATTCATAGTTAAAATGACTAACTCTGTATTCCTGCCATCTTATTTCACCAAACTATATTTTTCTCTTTCCTTTCTCCCTTTCCCTCTTCACCAATGTTTTACTTCTGACCACCACCTCCCTCAAACAGCTCTCCCCTTTTACAACCTCTTTCCTTTTCCTTCTCCTTTCCGTTTTCCCCTTTCCCCTCCTACTTCTCTGTAGGATGAGACAAGTTTCTCTGTGAAACTAAATATATCTGAATTTCTTTGACCCAATTCTGTTGAGAGTAAGAGTCACATGATATTCATCCCCCTCCCTTCTTTCCCTCAATTGTAATGTCTTTTTTGCCTTGTCATGAGATGTAATATATACCATTTTACCTCCCCTTTCCTCTTCTTCCAGTATAATCCCTTTTCCATATAAACCTTCTTTATTATATCATCACAGCAAAGACAAATTATACCCCTAACAAAGATACAGTTTTCAAGAGTTAAACATGTCATCTTCCTATATAGGCATGTAAACATTTTAACCTTTAAAAAAACATAGCTTTTTTCTTCCCTTTTTTCCTTTTTATGCTTCTCTTAAGTTCTCTGTTCTTTTCACATATTTCATTGAATTTCCATTTTACCCCTGAATGATAATGCTTAATTTTGCTGGATAGTTGACTCTTGGCTGCAGTCCAAGATCATTTGCCATGCAGAGTATCGGATTCCAGGCTCTTAGATTCTTTATAGTGGAAGCTGCTAGCTCCTAGATAATTCTGATTGTAGATCCTTGATATTTGAATTGTTTCTTTTTGGCTGCAGTGCTTTCTCCTTGATCTGATAATTCTGGAATTTAGCTACCAATATTTCTAGGAGTTTTCATTTTGTTGTCTCAGGAAGTGATCAGCGGATTCTTTTAATAGGTATTTTAACTTCTGGTTCTAGGACATCAGGGCACTTATATAGACTTATTTTTTCATTATGGTTTTCAGGTGGCCCAATAATTCTTAGATATTATCTCCTAGATCTATTTTCCAAATCAGTTGTTTTGTTTGATGAGGTATTTTACATTTTTTCTATTTTTTGATTTTTATTTTGTTTTGTATTACTGATTCTCGATGTTTCATTGAGTCATTTGCTTCAATTTGTTTAATACTAATTATTAGTGATTTATTTTCTTCAGTTAGATTTTTTTATCTCCTTTTGGATTTGGCTAATTGAACTTTTAAATAAGTTGTTTTGTTCATTGGATTTTTTTTTCCATTTCAGAAGTTCTTTTTTTCAAGGAGTTGTTTTTTACCCATTTCTCCAAAGCTATTCTTTAAGGAGTGCTTTTCTGCAGACAATTTCTGTGTTTCCTTTTCTAGAGCTCTCAATTCCTTTCTCCATTTTTCTTCTAACTCTCTTTTAAGATTATTTTTAATTCTTCCAAGAGAGCCTTGGAACTTATTTCCCTCTTTAAGGCTTCATCTGGAGATATTTTGCCTTTAGTGTCCTCAGAGTTTTAGGTCTGCTCTTTCCTATCTCCAAGAAAACTATCTATGGTCAGAGCTCTTTTTACCTTTTTTTTTTCTCATTTTTAAAGGTTGAATTCTGCTCTTAGGCAAAGGGGAGGTGTCCCAAACTTCCATCACAGCCTTCCGTATTCCACACTACCCTAGGACCAGTGCTACTGGCTTCCTTCCTGTGCTGGCTGGGCCTGGCCAAGTCTTTGCATTATGCTGAGTTTCAGGGGCTCACTTCCATTCTGTAGCTGTGTTGGGGATCTTAACAGCCATGTTCTACTGACTTCTGAACCAGGATGGAAGAGCCAACACTGCTGTATTTTGGCTAAGAGCCTTCCAGCTCCCCTTTCCACCCTGGGTCCCTGCACTGCACCTGTGCTGGGCTATGTACCTTCCACCCAGACCAATTGAGGCAGAATTTTTCTGAAGTTCTTCCAAAGTATCTTCTGTTGGAAATCTATTATACTCCAAATATTTGTTGCTTCTGTCATTCCAGAACCAGTTCAGAAGCTTGATCTGGTGTTGATCTAAGGGAAGCCAGGAAGAGCTCAAAGATCTGTCTACTCTCTGACATCTTGTTATGTGATGCTTTATGCATCCAAAATTGGTTACAGAAAGGTTGGGGAAACTATATATGTATACAGAAAGTAAACAATATGAGAATATCAGTTATGTAATAATGATAAGATACAAAATATGGAAAAATCAGGCACTTCTCCTCATTTCTCACTTGGTTGCATTACTTTGGGACGTCCCTGACTTTTCTACTAAACCCTAGGAAACAAATTATTTTGAAATAATTCTATATATTTTTATAATTATAATCAGGAAGCTAATTATTTTGTAAACCTCATTATCCTACAAAATTCCATAAATTTCTGACTCTACTTTACCACTACCCTCTCTTCCTCTGATTGAAGAGTGTAGCTGTAACCTTCAAAATTTTCTATTTTGAGAAGATCTAGTTCGAATATGTTCTCATTTCTCATTTGGCTGCTAACTTTAGGACTTCTTGGACTTTTCTACTATGATAAGTACTTTTTTCTCTCCCTCCCTCAATTTTCAACTTCTTTTTTCTGGATTGTCTTCTACTATTAGATTACAGTCAGGTCCTTGAAGGTAGACTTTTTATTAAAATATATACATACATACATACACACATACATACACACACACTTATATTGATATGTCTATACATACTTAGCATGTCACCATCTCCTTACTTAGATTTCAGTTCCTTAAGGGGTAAGGACTGTGCATATATGAGTACCATGTCTTCTTGCATACTTGGTTCTGAATATCACTCTAAATGCATATTGCTCATTGAATCTATTTTTATTGATGATAATAAGACCCAAGTCTTTTGCTTACCCTTGCAAATATCACTCATGATACTAAAAAAGGACAATGCACTTTGGATAGTGGTAGCACAACTAGGCAAAGTAGTAATTTGCAACATTTTTATTTGGACCTTAGAATCAAGACAACATGTTGTCCCCTTGACTTTTGCATGAAAATAGATTTTCTTTTGAAAAAAATCTTTTAACCTGATTGACACCAATTACATTTAAGATGAAGAATGACCTTTAGTTAGCCAACGTTTTACTTATATGATTTAACCAGGTATCTATTTACACAGTCATTCGTTTTATTCATATATTTTTTCTCACCCACTAATTCATTTATTCACTTTTCTATATCTATTTTTGGAGGGGAAAGTGTCTAGAACATTGAGTTCATTGTTATAGGGAATTCCTTAAGATTTGCCCATGCAGATCTACAAGTGCCCTGAAAAACATACACCTAGAATTAGTCAGGGTCACAGAGGCTGTTGGTTTGAGAGGATTAAAACTAGATCTTCCATAGTCCAAGGACAGTTTTATAGCCACTACACCAACTTTCTTTTCCTCCCATCCTTCCAGGAGGAGGGACTATTTAAAAATCAAAACAAGCAAAACACAAATAACAGAAAACAACCTTGAAACTATAATTTCAAGTGAAGACAAAACAAACTATATAGTCTTGATTAAAGGCTAGAATTAGGTTTCACTATCATAAATAAAGCCTGACAGATAAGTATTGTGACCATTTCTTTGCTGTTTAAAATGTACCAGAGGCCAATCTTGTGCAATACAAGAATGTTTTGGCAGCCGGCTGAAATGAAGTATCACACAGATCAGTAGTCATTTCTTTGTTCAGTGTTTGTTCCAACAGACTAAATATAGTTTTGAACAGAAAATTACAGATGAGCCATTCCCTGAATAGAGTAGGAAGGCTGACACTAGATTATTCCACAGAGAAACTTCCAATTCCCATTGCAGCGCAGATAAGACAGTACATATGTTATTTAGCAGGCAAGAGACTTATTCCATTATTCATTGTGTGGTGGTTGATAAAGTGGAACTCCTCAGAAACTTACATGCAAGGTATTTGGATGTTTTTATCCAGCACTCTGGCAGTGAATGGCCAGTTGGTTCTGATGAAATTATACTTCAACATACAGTCAAGCACTTTATTCATCACCTACAAATAAATTCAGTTTTCTTTCTTTGACAGTGGAGTTCCTTTTTAGTTTTTAAATATTCAGTTAAAGCGAAAATTGCTATCACCAGTGTACTTGTTTTGACTAATTATTACTGTATTATAACAATTAGTTAAAATATTCTAATACTGACTTATAGTCTGTTTTTTATTAATTTTGTTAATTGTATCAGGAAAACTTGATCAAAACAGTTTGCATGAATTAATTCAATCTAACTATAGCATAAGCAAATTAAAATTGAAATAAAATCATGAAAAGTTCAATACAGCCTCTATTTAAAAAAAAAGTAACATGCTTATTGTCTATTAAATACTGAAGAGTCCTGGGTATTGCTTCTTATTTCCTACTTGGGAGCTTAAAACATATTTGATACACTACAAGAAACCCTGTAGGAGGTGTAGCAGAAACCTTGCAGACCAAAATGAAAGAAATGACTTCCCAGCAAATATCTTCTGTGAGTTACTCCATTGCCACATATGATCTTTGACTTTGGATTTACTTTTTCCTATGCACTGTGTGAACTTATGGAGAAGTGTATATCCAGAAGGGAAAAGATGTTCTGTACCAAATGCTTTTATTATACTATCTTACTAAATACACTTTTTTGAGGTCAAATAAGTTTAATTAGCTAATTGATCTCAAGTGCTAAACAATTAGGAAACACTCCAATGGAGGATCAGGGGTTATACCACTAAAGAATCACACCATCACTTCAGGGTTATACTAAAACTCTAAGTAGTTAAGTAGAAATTTCTGGGATTTCATGCTGCCAGTATGAATATAAAGTGGAACATTATCCTCAGAAACTATATTAAATCTGATTGTTAAACAATATTTGTTAGATGATCATCTCACATTCAGGCTTTTAACCTTTAGATGGCATAGAATGTCTTGTACATAATGGCTTATTTGGGAGGCAGAACAAAGATGGCAGAGAGAACACACATTTCTTACTGACTTTCACCTACAACTTTCGGACTAATTAACAAATCCAGCCTCTGAATTAGCTCTGGACTGGCAGAATCCACAAATATTGAGAATGCAACAAATTACCAGCAGAAGGTAATTTCACCAGAAAAGATCTCTTTCAATCAGGCACAGAGAGAGATGGACTGAGCACAGACAGTGCAGTCCAGGCTAGTGGGACCTGGAAAATAGATCCAGGAGAGACAATCTAAGGGTTATTGTACTTCCTGAAAACCATGATGAAAAAAGAGCCTAGATATTATCTTTCAGGAAATCATCAAAGAGAACTCCCCTGATGTCCTAAAATGAGAAGGTAAAATAGCCATTGAAAGAGTTCACTGATAACCTCCTGAAAGAAACCCCACAATGAAAACTCCAAGAAATATCATAGCTAAATTTCAGAACTATTGGACCAAGGAAAAAATTATTAAAAGCAGCCAGAAAGAAATAATTCAAATATTGAGGAGTCATAATAAGGATTACTCAGGATGTAGCAGCTTTGGTCTTTTCATTAGAAATAAAACAAAAAAAAAATGGCCTCCAAATATAGAACTCAAGAGAAGCATAAAAAGGTAAAATGAAATAAACTCTTGAGAACTATAGCTCTGTTATGAGTATACATAGAGAGTACATGTATAATTTGATTTTACTGTTATAATATAAAAAAATTAGAGGTAGAAAGCGAATTTTACTGGAAAAAGGGGAAAGTGGAGGTAAATTGAGGGAAATTACATCTCACAAAGAGGCAAAGAAAGCCTATTATAATTGAGGGAAAGAAGGGAGAGAGAATGAACCTTGTGTGAATCTTATTCTCATCAGATTTGGCTCAAAGAGAGAATATTACACAAATTTGGTTTCACAGAGAAACTTCTCTCACCTTCTAGGGAAGTTGGAGGGGAAAAGAAAAAAGAAAGGGAAAGGCTAATAGAAGGAAAAACAGAAATAGTAGGGAAAAGGTATAAGAAAGGGGGAGGGACTATCAAGGGGGAGGACTCTTTGAGGTAAGTGGAGTTCATAAACAAAATACTGGGGAGGAGCAAAAGGGGGAAAGGAAAGAGAAAAACCTAATTTGGGGTAAATAAGATGGCAGGAAATACAGAATTAGTTTTTAATAGTAAATGTGAATAGAGTGAACTCTCTCATAAAGTGGAAGAAAATAGCAAACTGGATTAAAAGCCAGAATCCTAAAATACGATGTTTGGCAAAAAACATATTTAAAGTGGAGTGATACATACAGAATAAAGGTAAAAGGTTGGAGCAGAATCTATCATGCTTCAGGTGAAGTTAAAAAAAAATATAGGGGTGGCCATCCTGATCTCAGATCAAGCAAAAGCAAAAATTGATCTAATTAAAAGAGATAAAGAAGGAAACTATATCTTGTTAAAGGGTATCATAGATAATGAAGCACTATCAATACTCAACATATACGCACCAAGTGGTATAGCGTGGAAATTCCTAAAGAAGTTGAGAGCCGCAAGAAATAAACAGTAAAACTATAATAGTGAGGGATCTCAACCTTGTTCTCTCATAACTAGATAAATCAAATCACAAAATAAATAAGAATGAAGTTAAGGAGGTAAATAGAATACTAGAAAAGTTAGGTATGATAGCTCTTTGGAGAAAATTGAATGGAGATAGAAAGAAGTACACTTTCTTCTTGGCAGTTCATGGAACCTATGCAAAAATTTATCATATATTAAGGCATAAAAACCTCAAAATGAAAGGCAGAAAGGCTGAAATAGTAAATGTATTTTTTTTTCAGATCATAATCATAATGCAATAAAAATTTCATTCAATAAAAGACCAGGGGAAAATAGAGCAAAAAGAAATTGGAAACTAAATAATATCATATCCTAAAGAATGAATGGGTGAAACAGCAAATCATAGACACAATCAATAATTTCATGCAAGAGAATGATAATAATGAGACAACATACCAAAATTTGTGGATTGCAGCCAAATCGGTAATAAAGGGAAATTTTATATCTTTAGATGCTTACTTGCATAAAATCGAGAAAGAGAAGATCAATGAATTGGGCTTGTAACCCAAAAAAGCTAGAAAGAGAACAAATTAACCCCCCCTGCCAATCAAATACCAAACTTGAAATTCTAAAAATAAATGGAGAGATTGATAAAATTAAAATAAAAAACTATTGAATTAATAAATAAAACTAAGAGTTGGTTTTATGGAAAAAAAACAACAAAATAGAAAAACCTTTAATTAATGTGATTAGAAAAAAGAAAATCAAATTATTAGTCTCAAAAATGAAAAGGGAGAACTTTCTACCAAATGAAGAGGAAATTAAAGCAATAATAAGGAGTTATTTTGCTCAATTTTCTGCTAATAAATTTGATAACCCAATTGAAATGGAAGAATACCTACAAGAAGATAGATTGCCCAGCTTAATGGAGTGGAAATAAATTATTTAAATATTCTCATTTTAGCGAAAGAAATAGAACAAGCTATTAATGAACTCCCTAAGAAAATGGTTAAATGGGTTTACATGTGAATTCTACCAAACATTTAAAGAACAATTAACTCCAATACTATAAAAAACTATTTGAAAAAATATGGAAAGAAGGACTCTACCAAGTTCCTTTTATGACATAGACATACTACTGATACCTAAACCAGATAGACTGAAAACAGAGAAAGAAAATTGTAGAACAATTTCTCTAATGGATAGAGATGCAAAAATCTTAAATAAAATATTAGCAAAAGGATTACAGAAAGTCATCCTCAGAATAATACGCCATGACCAAGTAGGATTTATTTATACCAGGAATGCAGGATGGCTTCAATATTAGGAAAACTATTAGCATAATTGACTATTTAAATTACCAAACTAACAAAAATCATATGATTATCTCAATAGATTCAGAAAAGGCATTTCATAATAGCTTATTCAATAGCATAGGTGGGTAATATCTAAATCTAAATTTTGATAAAAATTCAAGTAAAATCAGATTTTATATTTATTCGATAGTCATACAATCAAAATATTTTGGAGTTGATTAATAAGTAAGTAGCCAGATAGTTTAATCTATAACCGATAAAATAATCCTGACTAACATATTCCACAATTGGGCACCTTATTTTATTTTTGTTTAAAGCTATTAAGGATGGTAACCAATAATTTCTTGGGATAGGCCAATCTCAATTTCTGCTTATTTAATGACTACATTTGCCTCTTTGTAACATCGAAATTGTTCCACATTCTACCTTATAAAATTAAATAGAACTAATCCATATCTACCTCCATGTTGCAGTTCCCACCTTATACCAAAACAAACAAACAAACAAATCTGGGAAATTACCTATTATGTGTCCTGACTCTTCCTTTCTACATATGTAATATCTCAAATTCCTTCAGTTTATCTTCATATAGCATGAACTTAAGTCTCTTAGCCCCCAAAAGTGGCTCTCTTAAGATAGTCCCATTTTTAAAAGTACTTTTTAAAATGTGATACCCATAACTAAAGACAATATTCCATATGTGGCCTGACCAAGATGAAATACTGAGAAAATATCATTTTTTTTTCTGTACACCATGCTTCTCTTAAGGTTCCTCTGAGAAAAAATTACATTAATGTTTTTGGTTGATCTCTTACACTTGATTCATACTGAACTTATAGTTCGCCAATTATAGGTTGGATCTTTCTGCAAACTGCTCTCCAATTATATCTTCTCCTATCATTTGTTTTTAAAATTGATTTTTTAAAACTCAAGAATAAGCGTTTACATGAACTTTGCCCAGGCATCTCATTTTGCTTATACAAGTGACCCCATTCCATCCTGTCTCTTCTCCTATCAGTCTAATTTTTTCACTCATCTTGAAGCTCTTCCTATATGTTAACTGCTTCCATTTTCCTTGAAAAGACACCCATAGCTCCCTTACCTTTACAAAAATTTTGTTTTGAATTATGTATCTTAATTAGTTATTATACTATATCTATTAAGTCTTTTGCAACTAAAATCCTTGAGAAAATCTCCTAAAAATGGGCTCACTTCTTTCCTCCAATTCTCTTCTAAAATATATATCCAGTCTTCTCATTCAGCTTGTCTTTGACATTGTGAGGTCATTTTGGTGTTCTTCAAGAATGAAGGACAACAATCAAAATATACCTACATTTCCCAAATGTGATGCCATTAGCAGCCATTCCAGAGACCCTGCAAAGACATTCATGAAAAAATACCTTTAAAATATTGAATAAAATATTCAAGTCAGAGAGTGTAGTGGGACAGAAATTCTTTCCCACCCAATGATTCCTTCTATGGGCTTGCCTGGGACTGCTGCCAATACTGGGCTGGCTTACCAATGGAATTCTAAGTCTGAATGAAATTTCTATTTTATCCAAACACCCAAGAGCTTAAATGAGTCTATTTAATGAATACATTATATTTTCAACTTTAATATTTTATTAATATCTTTTCATTGTTTTCACACCTAGTATGATGTCTTTGATTAACTGATTGATTTAATAAATGTGCTCTTCCTAGAAAAATATATCAATTGTGTGAAGCATTTTATTGGTTACTGTAAGTGGGAGTAGGTGATTGATTTATTCTATCACTTAGTTACTTGCAAACCAATTGACCTATCTTTATTTCTGTTAAATTTCCTAAACTACAGCTTGTTCCTTGCTTTAAAAAGCTCTTTGTTGGCATTATTAAAATAAAATATCCATTTTGTGTCTTATTGTTCAAAACTCTCCTCAGTATTGATGCTACTTCTTCCTAGTTTTATTCTGTTTAACACAGTACAGACATAAACACACTCAGGTACAAACAAACACACACACACACAAACACACAGAGTTTCTGACCTAAAGGATCCTGAATTTTTAGTAGATGAGTGAATAATGTATATAAATAACTACAATTCAGGTTAGGAAATTATTAATTAGAAGATTAAATTAATCAATTATGGAGATGTGATTGAGACAGCATCATCAGACAAATAGAAGCTGTAATTTTTAGACCTTAAAGAGGAAGCATTTTCATAGCATAATCTTTGAGATGTGACCAAATCAATGAGTGGTTGAATTGGAGTAGAGATGAATTTCATTGGTGATGGGAGGGAAAAGTGCATTTGAAAATATAGTGTGATGTTGATTATCCCTAAGATATTAAGGTAACTGAGGTCAATGATGGTAGATGAGGCAAGGCAGATAGAAAAGTAGTAAGTCAATATTTCCCTCATTGAGAAGAGTTGGCAAATGTCCTCAAGGTCAATTGGCTACTTCAAGAAGAGATAATGTTTCTAATATAGTCACAATTTTAAAAATTACCTCAAAATTCAAACCTTGGTTGTTCTTTTGTTACCCATGAAATATTTCTAATACGCTGAGGACTAAACAAAATGGCACAGTTAGGAAAATTAATATTAATGATTTGCCATATTAGCAGTTATAAATTAGACAAAAATTAATTGATATTATTCATTCAACGGATATGTTAACAGTTATTGAACAAAACTTCATATCTACATCAAAGGTTATATGAGAACTTGTTTTTAAATTAATATTGTGATGTTTTACACATTGTAGGCAATTAATTCATGTTTACTTAATTGACTTTGTTGGAGTTGATAATTACAATATTAAGACATAACCTGATTTTTAAAATATGTACTTCTTGCATGTGCAATATAACAAATTTTGGCACATGTTTCATCTTGTTTTTTTTTTTAACTGTGGAATTGTATGTTTTTACCTTAATATTACAGAACTTTGAAGTTGAATGGGATGTTTAAAATATAAAGTCCAAGCCCTTGATCTTACAAATTACAAATTATAAACAGAGATCTATAGAGATTATTACTTATCTAAGTTTTTTAAACTTGTTTTTCCCTTTATTACTTTAATTATCCACTTTATATGATAATTCAGTTCATAATCTTTTCCTCCTTGGTAAAAATTTGTAAACAAGTTTATCTCTTATATTAGTTTTACCTTTAATTATCATATATTTGCTTTTCACAAAGAAACTAAATGTTTGCTGGCTAAGGTCTTTTAAAAATGTTGTTGGTCTTCTTTTGTGGTAATTATCTTAAATTGGTTAAATACTATTAGGAAATAGGAAGAGTATGTGATAAAATCTATTATTTTTTTCAATTTCTCATTTTTCAGCATCAACAGCTTGTTTAAATAGGTTGGTCAGATTGACATACATTTAATTACATGCCATATTTTCTTCTCATATATAACTTTTTTTCCTAGCTTGATATTGATTTTGACCTTTGTTCTAAAAAGTCATTGCCATAGACAGCTAATTTGGGAATGAATTAGACATAAGTAACATGAGATTCTCAGTAAAAATCAATTTCCTTTATTTTTTTTCTAGTGGGGTGGGGGTATAATGTGCTCACTATGTCTAAGACCTATCAAGTCTATTCTTAATTTAAATATTTATAATAAATAAAAATGAAATTTGTAAATAGTCTTTAATCTTTCTTGCCTCTTATTCCTGAATTATTTTTTTTCTAAAGTAGTTTTCATTATTCTTCCCCATACCCAACTTTACATTAAAGTCATCAAGTAATTTGGTGTGTGTTAATTTGTCTGTATGATTTATTTTTAAATCTGTTCTTTTATAGATTTTTTTTTACCTCCTCATACTTTGCAAAAAAAAAACAACTATTGGTGCATAATTTATTTTTATAATAGTCTTTGGATCCATATTTATTATTAATTAATACTACAATATAAGGCCACGGAAATTTAAATTAAATGATTTTTCTTTGTTGTTTTTGGCTTTAGAATAAAGACAACCATATAAACAATTTTATTAGTGTTTTCAAAAAGAACCTGTAAACTATAATTCCTTTTTTGTCTTCTGATTTCATTTCTATCAAGAATGTCAAGGTATATATACTAGTAGTAGATCTATGTATTGGTCATTGGACAGGGATTTATATTTTAATCCTAAACAGCTGTTAATCATTATACAAAGTCTAAAAATTGTAATTTTGGGAGCTCTCCATTTTCTTTTCTACTACTCTACTGTCACTACTGAAGAAACAAAAAAGGGAGATCTTGGTCAAATAAAACTGAAAAGCAATCTATTTTTTAAATGTATTTTATTGGTTTACTTTACCAAAAAATTCAGCACAATTACTAGAGAAGACCACCATTCCTGCTATCACAGGAATGGGATTTGAATCTTACTCTATAATTTTCTAACTGAATGAATTCAGATAACATTTTTTCCCCTCCATGGCTTCTTCTTGAATACTTCCAACATTAAATACTACACTCCTACTTTAAAATAACTCAAATTAAGCTCTCAAACTTCATTTACTATAGTTTTGCTTTGTTTTTCAATCTTTGTCTTTGGTACTTGTTGACATTCTGTTTTCTGGAAATATTTAGCCTTAATTAGACTTTATCCCCCTCTTTAGTTATATTTCTTATCCTCCAGACTCTGAGAAGGTTCATCATAATGGTTCATGAGCTTTGACCCAAGAGGAAACATGGCAGAGTAAATAAAAGCTGGACACATAACCTGGAAGTTGTAGCACTGATTATGTAATGCATACTGATTATGTTATTTTGGTCTAATTATGTAACTTCTCAGCTCTTCAGTCATTTTTCTAAATCTATCTTCATCAGTATATGGAATTTTCTAATTTGGGCATTACCTGTGCTCTTCCCTAATAATGCAGCTTCTTATTTTGTTTTGTTTTAATATGTATTCCATAAAAGTTCCTAGGACAATACAAATGAAACATAAACTCTTTCAATAGAAGATAAATTCTGTCAGGTTCTATCATTCTGGAGAAGTTGTGAGTATGGTCTCAGAGACAAACTATGCCTCCTTGCTAAGGAAAACCCTTGATAAATATGAAGAAACTCAATCCCAGTAAATTGGCCACATTATGCTGAATTATTTTGCCAAAGCTCTTTTTATCAGCATGTTTGAGAACTTAAATCCAAACCTCTTTATTTTCTAACCAGTGGCCTATGACAAGACTTCAAAACTCAATTTTCTAATTTGAAAAATATGGACAATAATAACTGGATGCTCACCTCATAGGTTTAATGTGAGAATAAAATAAATCGTCAGTAAAAGTGCTATTGTTAACTGTAAAGATCTATATTCACTAAAACTATAGATTGTAGAGGTCTTAAAGAATGACTTTCTACCAGTATGTTAATGTTCAAAATTAACAATTGGAGTTATCAAGGCAGGCAGATATGTAGGATTAAATATTGCAGGGAAGAACATAAGAAGACATGTCATATAACAAGTTTTCTTACTATGTCATGTATCTATCCTGAAATATTGTATATTATATCTATTATAGTTTCCTTATTATTCCCCTATTAGGTTATGAGCTATATAAAACCTTATGTAGAGCTTTGCATTCAGTAGGTTTAATAAATGCTTACTACATTGAATTATTATGCTTATTAATTTCCTTCAAAACTCAGTTGCAACAACATCTTTTACTTGAAGCCTTACTGTAGACCCTAAACTGCTTTTCTTGGCAAAGATATTGGAGTAGTTTGCCATTTTCTTCTCCTGGTTACTTTGTAGAAGAGAAAACTGAGACAAACACATTAAGTGACTTGGCCAGGGTTACATAACGTCTAAGTGTCTCGTACCAGATTTGAACTCATTAAGATGAATCTTCCTGACTTCTTGCTTGACATTCTATGTAATATAAAAAAGTACATGTTATCTCCTTATAAAATATGAGCTTCTTAAAGACAGTCTGTTTCATTTCAGCTTCTGTTTTCTCATCGTTTACACACTCCCTGGGACATAGATGGAAACTAATAAATATGTTTATACGTGTCACACAGACATACCATAATTGATTACAACCAATGAATTACAATTCATGTATGCACACACGTGTGCACACACAGATATATTTGCATACATACATATAACCAAACAAAATCTACTTTTTCAGAGTATAGGCATATTGCCATATCATGTGTAACAGTAAAGGCTCAAATCCTCTAGTGGACTGTGAAACTCGGGGGATCAGAAATTGCAGTATTCTGGTGCAAGAGGCTACAATTTTTCATACTCTGTAGAATTGTCAAATACTGAATGGCTTATCCTGACTCTGCTGTAGTATAAAATGACACTATCTTCACATATATTATCACCTTCATATTTCTATTTCTTTTGGGAAGTCACTACATTGTAAGAGTCAGGAATAGCTCAATCCATGGTTCATTAATTACTTGAATAAGTGAGCATGAATAATCACTTTATTTTCCAGCTCATTTTCCTTGATTCAATCCTGATATTGACAATCTATAATATCTCTATTGTCTATTCACCATGGGTGAATGATAGCAAGGGATTGCAGGAATAGGGGAGAGGTTTTATATATTATTTTTGATTCAGATCTGTGGCTTTATTGATGTAAGAAACTTTTGATATAGATCAGCAAAATCTGAAATTTAAAAGGACATTTATTATACAAGCAGGTGAATTAACTTGCCAGTTTTGTATGGTAGTAACTGGACTCCAAACTAGGACTTATGTTTGTTTGTTTATAAACTTCATTTGTCCACTGATAACTTTTTACAAATTTAATTTCCAAGGCAGAAATGAAGGCACATAATATCATCTGGCACTAGACTATGAGTCTGAGTGAGGGGGAGAATTAGGTAGGGTATCAGTGTTGGCCAGATGTGAGACTGAGAATCTGGAAGTTCTGCTGCCTGATGTGAGGCTGGTTACAGATGTTCTGATGTTAGCTAATTGCCCAGCTCCAATCAAGTCCTGAAGCTTAGTCCCCTTTGAGTCTCTTTTCTAGCCTAGGGGTCTGCTGCCAACAATCTGATGTCTGGCATGAAGGTAGAATGGAAACAGGGTATTTCCTTCAGTCCCTAACAATCACATGGCCAGTGTGTATTTGCATATGTGAGCATGTGTTTAAAAAGTTTTGGTCTTTTTCTTGAAGTGGAATCAGGATCTGTTTTGGGGGGCATGGTCCCCAGGTGTTCATAGTGTCTATGTTCCACAGAAGCAAATATAGAATATCAGATGGGAAAGGGAAGTGTGTCTTTGTCACAAGGCCTTGGGACAGTGGTGTTGGAGCTCTGGGGATAAGTTGCTAGGGCAAGTGACCTTAAGAGACCCTCAGTGCCATTAGCTGGGGAAATGAAATCCCCAGTGAGCTCAGGACCTAGAAGCAGGGGAGCATGTTAAGCCCATCCTAGTCCCTCTAGCTTCACTAGCTCCACAAGTCATGACCACTGGTGCATTACCTCAGTGCCCTCAGATGCTCTAATTCATACTCCACTGGTTACTTTTTTGATCTCCAGGTCCACCCTCCATATCCATATTCCATACTTATCTTTCAAATATACTGGCCATGTGAGCCAAGGAAAGTCATATAACTTCAGAGTTTCCAGGGGCCAGTCTGCTTTGGTATTTCTTCACAACGAATTTCCCTCACCAATGAAATGACTGTTCTAATATTGAGATTGAAGCATGTGATCTTACTTCCAGTCCCAGGTACATTATTTATGTCTGTTTGTTCAAAAGTAAGAGAATATTCAGATAATTCCTCTTGTACTACCTCTCTGTGCAACCAGACCACAGTACTTAATGCCCTGAATCTATTTCCCTGCCTCCAAAATGGGAGTGTAAAAATTCATGATCTCTGAGGTCCTATTTAACTATATTAACTATGATCCTGATAGTGACTCATGACAAAGTTTATGCATGTGTCTTCACTATTCTTTTCCTCAATACATAATTAATTAGTATTTGTTAAGTAGGAATGAGTTTTGGGCTTTCCATTAGTATTGGGAAGTTTCAAACTCTCAGAGTAGTGTGTGTCAGAGGAAGGACATGAATTGACTTTAATACCAGCTATTGATCCTCTTTCTTTTTTTCCTTAAAATAAGAAAGTATGTACAAAGAACCATAACAAAATTTTGCCATCATATAGCCATAATTTCATGTGCAATCAGTTTAATGGATAGAACCACAGAATTATCATATGTCCTATGGGGTCTACTATATTGACTTGCAGGATTTACAGGATGAAAATACATTCGGTTCAGAATTTCTCATTCTTAGTTGCCCAAGGGCAACTGGTATTTTATAAACAAGGTGATTTAGCAGAAATTATGCAATCTATTCCACATTCAATTAAATGTTCCCCAAACTACTTAAGTAGCATATAAACCAAAAGATTTTATATAGTATATCAGATTACCTGCCCAAAGGCATAGTTATTGGAAAAAGAAGCCAGCATAGACCAAGGGAATTGTGAAGAGGACAGAGCATCAAAAAGCAAGTTTTGTTTATATTTAAGGCAGAGTTTCTTTTATTTTCAAAAATGATCAGTGTTGTCACACAGCTGATGAAAGGCATTTACAATTCAGGAGAGATGCAATTGGACAGTGAGAAATATGGTACTTGGAGATTTTGTATCTTCTATAAGTTTATCTCACTTATTACCTTCATTTCTTCTCCAGCCAAACTGGACTAAATTCTGTTCACAAAAAAAATCCTGTATTTTCCTACCACTGTGTTTGAAATGCCAGGCTATTGAAAGGGTGTTTGAGAGAAAAGCATTTTGAAAACTTTAAGGTACTATTTAAGTGTGATATTTAAAGACAGACTGGATTCTATGCTCCTTTAGTAAATTCCTTGAGGTCAAGGAATTGAATTTCATCTCATTTGCTCATCAAATATATAGATTAGTTAAAAATTAGAGAGATATTTAACAGACTGGTGAACAGAATCAAGATCCCAAAAGGTCTTGACAGATAGAGGAATGGGCTAAATCTAATGAAATGAAAGTGAATGGGAACAAATGAAAAGTATTACATTTTGGCTCAAAAAAACAGCCTTACAAGTAAAGGGTAGGGAAGAGAAGATTAAATCATAGTGTATCTGAACACAATTTGAGACTACTAGTAGACTGCAAGCTCAGTATGAATGAGCAGTATGATATACCAACCAAAATTGGTTTCTTTCTGTTAGGTGGAATAAGATCCAGAAATTTATAGCAATAATAATATATGGTTAGTGGAGCTATAAATTGGTATAACTATTGTGGGAAGCAATTTGAAATTATTCAAATAAAATTATTAAAATGTTCATATTTTTTGATTTAAAAATTCCACTGTTTGACATATACCCCAAGGCATTCTTTGACAACAAAAGAAAGTCTCCATATACATTGAAATATTTATAGTAGCACTTTTGATGGTAGGAATGAACTGGAAATAAAACAGATGTCTATTGATTTGGGAATCACTAAACAACTTACATGAAGGTAATAAGTTATTACTGTGTGATAAAAAATGACAAATATAATTGATATGAAGAAGTATTGAAACACTTATATTAACTGTTACAAAGTAAGCAGAACCCCTGCAACCCTCACAAAAAGCAACACAAAAGCAATAAGCACAAATACTATAACAATGTAAATGGAATGAAAAACAACAACAAAAAAGTGAAATTGAAAATTGTGAAACTATATAGAGTGAACTTTGCCCCACAAAAGAGATATGAATCATTGAACACTGCTCACTATCTCACATCCTAGATTCTCTTATTTCTCGTACCATTTTCTTTGGATTTTTCTTTTGGTAGTTTATTTATTTCATCCCTCCCTAAGTTTCTCTACTGGAACCTCTTTTTTTTTCTTTAACACTATCTCTTTTGATGATATTATCATTTCAGATTTAATTATTATCTCTCATGAAATTGACCTTCAGAACTTTATATCCTTCCTACATTATGAATTACCTATCATTCCCTTCACACTGAATGCTTCAAAAACATCCCGATATCAACATGTCTGAAATATGTCATTATCTTCCCTCCTCAAACTGGTGCTCTTCTGAACCTTTATACATTAGTGAAGAGCAACACCATACTTCCAGTCCCCTAGACTCATGACTTTGAAATTATCTTTGACTTTTCTCTCTTCTTCAGTTCACATATTTAATCAGTTGCCAAAACCTGTCACTTCTACCTTCACAATATCTTTCATATCTTAGCTCTTCTTTATTACTGACACAGTTATCACCCTACACTAATACTCACTCATACCAGTGCAGTAGCTCCCTAATTGTTTTCTGTCTCACTTCTCTGCCCACTCCACCACAATCTATTTCAAATCTAACCATGTAAATACTCCACTCAATTAACTCTAGGGTTTCCTCAATACTCTAAGATAAAATATAAATTCTACTTGTCTTTTATAATCCTTCACATCTTGACTACAACCTATCTTTCTAGAATCATCATACATTTCATTTCCCTCACATTATGGTGCAGACAAATTAATCTTCTTGTTGTTTTTCACATATATCATTCTATATTCCACTTCTGTTTTTATGACTGACTTTCTGCAAAAATAGATGTTTACCAAATATACCTCTGTCTCAGCAATTCCCCAATTTCTTTCAGTATTCTGTTTAAATAACTCCTATATGAAGCTTTTCTAATTCCCTAAGCTACCAGTGATCTCTTTCTCAAAAGACATTTTTAATTTATTTTGGATATGCTTAAATGCATATTTATTATTTTCCCTTTTATGGTGTAAGTTCTTTAATAGCTTTTGTTTTATTTATTTATTATTTGTTTGTGTATCTTTTTTTGCCCTGGCTGACACATATTTAAGTGGAGTTAATATTTGTTGGTAGGTTAATTAATGGTATTTCTGATTCAAGCCACTACCTACCCTAAATTATCTTGAATTCCATAGTCTTCTCAATATTTAGCATGATCCCATAAGTGATTCAGATAGCAATCTCTGTTCACCCATTTTTTTTTTTTTTTTTTTTGCTTAATGATTTTAGCCACCTTACCTATCTCAGTTCCCTAGGGAAAATTGAAAGAGAAGGATAAAGAGAAACATGGAAAAAGAAAATTGTGAATAGGAGGGAATAATGGAAAGGAAGAAAAAGATAGAAGGATACAATGTCTTTATGTTAGATAAGGTGACATTACAGATAGCAAAATGTCTTGAGAAGGAGAGGGAGACAGAATGGAGTTTTCTTGGGAAATGTAAAAATAAACCATACTAGAAAGGAAGTCATTGTGAAAAGTAAAGTGTAATAGAGTGAATGACAAAGAGTGAAGAAGAAAAGAGGTAGATGATAGAGAAGGGAGTATTATAGCAAAAAAAGAATAGAGTGGAAAGAGAGGGAGTATGTAATAGAAGAGACAACAAAGAAAAAAGATAGGGAAGGCTTAATATGGAGTTTTCTTTTCATGAATTTATCTTATCTCTTCTGACTGATTTATAAGATCTTATAGGATAGAATCATATATGTGTATATATATATGTGTGTGTGTGTGTGTGTGTGTGTGTGTGTGTGTGTATGTATATGTGCATTTCTGACTATTTGTACAATATGGCTATATATATATATATAATTTATATGTATTATGTATATGTCTGTGTGTATATATGTATACCTATGCATATATATATATATATATATATATATATATATATAGTGCTATTTCTTAGTGCTAATAACACTTGACATATAGTAACTCATTTAATATGATTGTGTCATTCATCATTAACTGGAATTTTATTTAAATAGTTTTTTGAGTTATAGAAGAATGCATGAACTAATAATGCTTTGTAATACAGGAACCTTAGTGAGCATTGTAAAATAGGAAGATTCATAAGCAATGTTTGGTTTATGAACAGAGCAGATCAAAAAGACATTAAAATCCAAAGACTAGCCAAGGAAATATCTCTTTATTATCATTTCCAAAGTATCTGAAAGATTATTTACCATAAGAACAAACTGTGAAAAGATATCTTGATTTAAGAAACTTCCTTCATTTGTTTTCCTGTCTTGGTTTCTGCTCTGAAAGTGGAGTAAAATACAAATTAAAGTTCAGAAGTACCAGTCTAACAAACAAACAAAAATAATTTATTAGATGGAAATGGGATTTTAAATTTTTTTTGGGGGGGATATTCATATTATATAGTTCTTTGCTTTACAAAAAGATTCATTACAGAATCTCTTCACAAGGATAATTTAGTATCTTTAAAATACAATTTTATTTCTTAAAAAGTTTATTTTCCAATTACTTTTCAAGAATACTAAGTTTGTTGTAGTAAATGCCATGCACTATTAAATTACAGTAAAAGAGGGAAAGGACTAAAAATAATAATTACAAAATAAACAACCATTGATTAAATTTCAGGACTAATGAGAATAATTTTAGGGGGAAGGTCATTATTCTCTAAAAGTAATGTTTTCATTTCAGTCACAATTACAATGATGGCTTTTGGTTAATGCCTCTAGAATGCTTTAAAAATGAAAAGCATTAAGCAAATCCCATTATTGCTAGTTATCATCATGTAAATCTTTTCCATTGAGTAAAAATGTAAAACACTTAATTCAGGAAATTATTGCTCCCATTGTTCTTGCTAATGACATTGTTCTTAATGAAGTTTGCTTGTTCCTAATGAGAATATTACATAAAATCTTACTTCAAAATGTTTGATGTTCATTGCATGATTTCTATTGGAATGGATATTTTTTGCCAAAACATTATTGGATATATATATATTTTTATAAATATAGATGTTACCTCCATTCCTGTAGATCTTTGAAAATACCTTCTTCTTGTATGCATTACTTATCCCTTTTTTTGGTGAGTGTTTCACCTAAGAAGAAATCATTCATTTTTAATATGTGCAAATATATAATAAAGTAGTTGGGATCAGGGAAAGCTTCCTGGAGGATATGGTATGAGAGTTGACTGTGAAAGAATAAGTAGACATTGAAAGAAAAAAAAATGATAGAGTGAAAGAAAGTATATTATATGTGTGTTTACACATAAACATGTACACAAATGTGTATATACATATGTATATACATGTGTATTTATGTGTGTTTGTCTGTGTATATTTGTAATACAATGAATACTTTGGAATTTAAAGTGAGAATAAGAGGAGATTAGGCTTGACAGTGAGTGTGATTCCAAATTGTTGAGGGCCTTCAATTTCTCCAATGACTTGGAGAAATGAAATAGTCATCTAAATAACTGATCAATAAAATAAAGTTTTGAAAAATCAAAGTATCAGTGCAATATTCACTATGCTTTCTAATCCTTTATCACCCATTCACCACTTACATATAAAAATCTACATGTGTGCATTTAGCAATTACATATTTTCTTAAATCTGGAAATATTATTTTATTCATAGTCCTTGAGGGTACATGGCTGTCTGAAATTTCATTGCAATCCCTTATATTGCTATCTATCTCTTCACAGAGCAGAAACATGACAAGGGGAAGTAGCTGCTGAAACTTTTTAATGAAAGAATCCATTGGTAGAATTTAAATTAACATACATAAAGTAGGGAAGTTTTGACACATCGTAGAGGCAATCTTCTATCCCTGTAGGAATCCACTGATGAGGGGTAGTGATACCAAGGCAATGTTTATTTGGAGCCTTGGAATATCACCTCACACTTCCAGTCATATTTCAAGGGTGTGACATCCCAATGGAACTCATTTGCCATTGGACTTGAAGGTTCAAGCATCATTACAATAAACTACTTGAGGCAGCTATGGCTGAAGGATGCAGACCATAGCTCATGTCAGCAATAAGCTTTCACCTTCAATTTTTTATTCTAAGTTCACTGTCACAAAACCTCACAGCCACAAAGTGAACTAAGGCCTCTAAAGTTGAGAAAGTGTTTTTAGTAGGCACTAGTCACACATATCCATGTCTTACAGTAAAATTTCAGACTAAAAGAAAAAGTCAACCAAGTGGTACGAAAAAAAGAGAATTGTACCATTAGCCCAAAGGGGACAGAATACCCATTAATCATCTTATCCCAAGATCAATACCTTGAGGGGAAAAATAAAACAACTATAATCAAATCTGATATAACATCACAAGAGAAGCACCGTATGTCCAGAAGATATATACCTGCATGAAAATGTATAAACTTAAAAGCAGAAGCATGATGGAAAGCATTTGAGTTTCAGGAAGGGGAAGGAGAAATAGAAATTATGTAGTTGGGAGAGTTTACTACATATTTCCTACAAATGTGGTGATCTTATAGGTTTTTCTTTTCCTGATGCATCTAACAAAACTGATCTAGAATTAGGTCCAGATAATTCTGTGGGACTTGATTTACTTAAACATATGTTGGGAGTATCATTCTGCAAAACAAAATCACTTCATTCAAGGATCCATGAATATGCAATTTAAATATGTATGCATGTACACATGAAAGTGGGCACATATCTATTTATATTGTTTAAAAATTGGTTTCTGTTATAATCATATATATTTTATGCATATAAAAACATTCTTAGAGAGGTCTCCCTAGATTTTACCAAAATAGCCTTCACACAACTCAGAATCCCTGTGCTAGTGAAAAGAAGGTTTATTTATATCCTCTCATCTGAGCAGAAGCTTTGTTATTTCTAGTTTTTGTATTTCCTCCTATTTCAAAATGTAGAGAGGTATCTTAAAACAAATAATTAATGATATAAAAGTTAAGAACAACAAGGAAAAATATATGTAGTATAATTAAAACAATGAGACTTTAAAGATGAATATACAACAGAATTTATAGTATAAGAAAGAACTCTTCATCTTGAACTTTAAAAGGTAGATTAAAAACAAACCAGAAATTTTGTGGATGGGATTTTTGTGGCAAGAAACTCATAAGGAGAAAATATGTTCATTAGGGAATCAAAATTCTAATAAAATAGTCCAAATAATATTGAAAAAGAAAAGAGAGAGAGGGTTGTATAAAGACCACTATGGATATGTAAGAGAGTGTTTAAGTGAGTCTAAGTTTTACAGATTTAAAAAGTTATTAACTTATTTATTTTCTGGTTATATATGTATATTAATATTTTATTACAAATTTCTTCATGAATCATGTTGAGAGAAAACAGTCAAAACAAAAGAGAAAACCTACAACAGACAAAAAAACAGAAAAAGGGAACATAGCATATGTTGATTTCTATTCAGTGTTCCTAGTTTTCTTTCTGGATGCAAATGAAGTTTTCTATCCAAAGTTTATTGGTATTGTTTTGGATCACTGAATCACTGAGAATTAAGTGTTTCATAGTTGATCATCACATATCCAATGCTGTTCCTGTATACAATGTATTTTTGGTTCTGCTTGTTTTGCACAGCATCACTTCATGTAAATCTCTCCAGCCCTTTCTAAAATCAGCTTGTTCATTATTTTTTATAGAACAATAATATTTCCATTACCTTCATATACTACAACTTATTCAACCATTCCCCATTTGATAGACATCTACTCATTTTCCAAATCTTTGCTACTACAAAAGGAGCAGCTACAAACATTTTTACATACGTGGATCATTTTTCCTCCGTTGTGATTTCCTTGGGATACAGACCCAGTAATGGTATTGCTCTGTCAAAGGATGTTCACAGTTTGATAGCCCTTTAGGTATAGTTCCAAACTGCTCTACAACAACAAGGCATTAGTGTCCCAGTATTCCCGCATTTCCTCTAACATTTCTCATTATCTTTTCCTGTCACATTAGTCAATCGGAGAGAGTTGTGAGATGCTTTAATTTATATTTTTCTAATCAATAATGATTTAGAGCATTTTTTCATATGACTACAGATGTCTTTAATTTCATAATCTGAAAATTATCTGTTCATATTCTTTGACCGTTTATCAATTGGGAAATGTATATTTATAAATTTAACACAGTTCTTTACATATTTTAGAAATGAGACCTTTATCAGAAACACTGGCTGTAAAAATAATTTTTTTTTCTCAGCTTTATACTTCTCTTTTAATCTTGTTTGTGTTGGTTTTGTGTATAACATTTTTAACTTAATGTATTCAAAGTTGTCCATTTTGCATTTCATAATGTTTTCTTGTTCTTCTATACTCATAAGTTCTTTCCTTCTCCAAAGATCTTGCAGATAAATTATCCCTTGCTCTTCTAATTTGCTTATGATATTACCCTTTATGTCAAACCATGTACCCATTTTGACTTTATTTTGGTTTGGTATGTGAGATATAATTCTATGCCAAGTTTCTGTAATATTTTTTCCAGTTTTCCCAGCAGTTTTTGTCAAATAGTGAGTTCTTATTCCAGAAACTGGAGTTTGAGGGTTTATCAAATATTAGATTACTATAGACTTTCATTATTGTGTCATGAGTATCTAATCCACCATTCTATTTCTTAGCAGTATCAAATGGTTTTGATGATTGCTTCTTTATAATATAGCTATCTCTGGCACTGACCACTGTTCTTTATATATTTTTTTCATTAATTCCCTTGATATTCTTGACCTTTTGCTCTTCCACTTGAATATTATTATTTTTTCTTGGTCTATAAAATGATTTTTTGGCAGTTTGATTGGTATGGCATTGAATAAGTAGACCAATTTAGATGAAATTGTCATTTTTATTATATTAACTTGTGCTAGCCATGAACAATGGATATTTTCCCAATTGTTTAGATCTGATTTTATATGAGAACTATTTTGTAATTGTGTTCATATAGTTCACTTTCAATCTCTTGCTGCTGAGCTTTGCCAGTAATATACAGAAATGCTGATGATTTGTATGGGTTTATTTTATATCTTGCAATTTTGCTAATATTGTTAATTGTTTCCAGTAGGTTTGGGGAAGATTTTCTATGATTCTTTAAGTATATCATTATAACATCTACAAAGTGGTAGTTTTATCTTCTTTTTGCCTAGTCTAATTTCTTTCATTTCTTTTTTTTTTCTTTTCTGATTACTAAAGTAGACATTTCTAGAATAATATTGAACAATAGAGGTGATAATGAGCTTCCTTGTTTTACTCTAACTGCTCTAACTGGGAATGTGTCCAGCTTCTTTCCATTACAAATAATGCTTGCTATTGGTTTTAGATAGATATTGCTTATTATTTTAAGGAAAACTTCCTTTATTCCTATGCTCTTTAGTGCTTTTAATAGGAATCGGTGCTGTATTTTGTGAAAAAGTTTGTTTTGCTTTATTGAGATTATCATATTACTTCTGTTGGTTTTGTTATTGATATGGTCAATTATGGTAATAGTTTTTCCTGATATTGAACCCAGTCCTGCATTTCTGGTATAAATCCCACTTGGTCTTAGTGTATTACCCTGCTTATAAATTGCTGTAATCTCTTTGCTAGTATTTTATTTAGAATTTAAGTAATTTGTTACCTCTTCTGTTGTTCTGGGAAATTTATATTTTTGTAAATATTCACCCATTTTGATTAGATTGTCAGATTAGCTGGCATACAGTTAAGTAAAATAGCTTCTAATTATTTCTTTAGCTTCTTTTTCATTGGTGATATGTTTACCCTTTTCATTTTTGATGCTGGTAATTTGTTTTTTTCTTTCCTTTTTCTAATCAAATTGACCAAAGGCTTATGTATTCAATTTTAAACTTATTTAATTTTATTAATCTCTCCTTTGAGGTTCAGAATTTCTAACTTGGTATTTAATTGGAGGTTTTCTATTTGTTCTTTTTCTAGCTTGTTTTAGTTGCATGCCCCATTCATTTAACTCCTCTTTATTTTATTCATGTAATTATTTAGAGATATAAAATTTCCCCTAAGCATTGCTTTTGCTGGCCACAGGGTTTTTTTTTTTTTTTTGTTTTTGTTTTTGTTTTTGTTTTTGTTTTTGTTTGCTTTTATTTATTTTATTATAGCTTTTTTATTTACAAGTTATATGCATGGGTAATTTTACAGCATTGACAATTGCCAAACCTTTTGTTCCAATTTTTCCCCTCCTTCCCTCCACCCCCACCCCCAGATAGCAGGTTGACCAATACATGTTAAATATATTAAAGTATAAATTAAATACAATATAATTATACATGTCCAAACAGTTATTTTGCTGTACAAAAAGAACAGGACTTTGAAATAGTGTACTATTAGCCCGTGAAGGAAATCCAAAATGCAGATGGACAAAAATAGAGGGATTGGGAATTCTATGTAGTGGTTCATAGTCATCTCCCAGAATTCTTACACTGGGTGTAGCTGGTTCAATTCATTACTGCTCTATTGGAACTGATTTGGTTCATCTCATTGCTAAAGATGGCCACGTCCATCAGAATTGATCATCATATAGTGTAGTTGTTGAAGTATATAATGATCTTCTGGTCCTGCTCATTTCACTCAGCATCAGTTCATGTAAGTCTCTCCAGGTCTTTCTGAAATCATCCTGTTGGTCATTTTTTATAGAACAATAATATTCCATAATATTCATGTACCACAATTTATTCAGCCATTCTCCAATTGATGGGCATCCACTCAGTTTCCAGTTTCTGCCCACTACAAAGAGGGCTGCCACAAACATTCTTGCGCATACAGGTCTTTTTCCCTTCTTTAAAATCTCTTTGAGATATAAGTCCAGTAGTAACACTGCTGGATCAAAGGGTATACACAGTTCGATAACTTTCTGAGCATAGTTCCAAATTGCTCTCCAGAATGGCTGGATATATTCACAATTCCACCAACAATGTACCAGTGTCCCTGTTTTCTCACATCCCCTCCAACATTCCGCAGTATCTTTCCCTGTCATTCTAGCCAATCTGACAAGTGTATAGTGGTATCTCAGAGTTGTCTTAATTTGCATTTCTCTGATTAATAATGACTTGGAGCATCTTTTCATATGGCTAGAAATAGCTTCAATTTCTTCATCTGAGAATTGTCTGTTCATATCCTTTGACCATTTATCAATTGGAGAATGGCTTGATTTCTTATAGAGTCAATTCTCTATGAGGCCTTTATCATAGGCTGTATGTAAAAAATGTTTTCCCAGTTTTTTGCTTCCCTTCTAATCATGTCTGCATTAGTTTTGTTTGTACAAAAATTTTTCAATTTGATATAATCAAAATTTTCTATTTTGTGATCAATAATGATCTCTAGTTCTTCTTTGGTCACAAATTCCTTCCTCTTCCACAGGTCTGAGAGGTAAACTATCCTATGTTCCAATAATTTATTTATAATCTCATTCTTTATACCTAGGTCATGAACCCATTTTGACCTTATCTTGATGTACGGTGTTAAGTATGGGTCAATACCTAGTTTCTGCCATACTAGTTTCCAATTTTCCCAGCAATTTTTGTCAAACAGTGAGTTCTTATCCCAAAAGCTGGGGTCTTTGGGTTTGCCAAACACTAGATTATTAAAGTTATTGACTGTTTTGTCCTTTGAACCTAGTCTATTTCTTAGCCAATACCAAATGGTTTTGGTAACTGCTGCTTTATAATATAATTTTAGGTCTGATACATCTAGGCCACTTTCATTTGATTTTTTTTTTTCATTAATTCCCTTGTAATTCTTGACCTTTTGTTTTTCCATAAGAACTTTGCTGTTATTTTTTCTAGGACATTAAAATAGTTTTTTGGGAGTCTGATTGGTATAGTGCTAAATAAACCCATAGGTTTTGATATATTGTCTTATTATTGTCATTCTTTTGGATGAAATTCTGTATTTGTTGTTTGACCCACTTATTATTTAGAATTAGATTTGATTTCCAATTGGTTTTTAATGTATCTTTCCCTGGCCTTCTATTGATTATAATTATAAAATGCCTTTCTGCATTTGATTGTTAGATTTATGTGCCCTAATACCTGGTTAATTTTGTGTGTAAGTACTACATACTGTTGAGAAAAATGTTTATTCTTTCTGTCCCTGTTAAATTTTTTCCAGTGATATATAATATTTAAGGATTCTATTAACTTTACTAGTTTTTTTTTGTTTATTTTGTGATTATATAAGTCTGATTCTGAGAGAGGAAGTCTGAGGTCTCCCACTAATATAGTTTTGTTGTCCATTTCTTCCTGTAACTACTTTAATATCTTCTCTAAGAATTTGCATGATCTAGCAGTTGGTGATTATACATTTAGTATTACTACTACTTCATTGTTTATAGTAATTGATAGCAACATGTAGTTTCCTTCCATGTCTCTTATAATTAGATCTATTTTTTACTTTTGCTTTATCTGAGATGAGAATTTCTACCCCTGCTTTTTTTTCATAATGAATTCTGTTCCAGCCTTTTATCTTTATTTTGTATGCATCTCTCTGTTTCAAATGTGTTTCATGTAAACAACATATTATAGGATTCTATTTTATAATCCTCTCTACTATTCGCTTCCACTCTATGGGAGAGATCATCCCATTCACATTCACAGTTATGACTACCAGCTGTATATTTCCCTCCAACCTATTTTCTCACTTGTATATGCTTTTGTTCTCTTTTCATCCTGTCCTTCCTTAGTGGTATTTTGTAACTTACCCCACCCACTAACTGTCCTATCTTCTATCACCCTTGCCCCCTTCTCATAACCCTTTCTCCCAGTGTTTCTCTCCTTCCCTCTATGCAGCCCTTCCTTTTCTTTTTCTTTCTTCTATTTATTTAAGGGTAAGATAAACTTCTATACTCAATGGAAATAATTCAATTATTTCCTCTTTGAGCCAAAAGTGGTGAAATCAACTTCAGACAATTCTCATCCCCCTCCTTTCTTTTCCTCTATTGAGTCTTTTGTACTTCTTCATGTGATCCAATTTGTTCCATTATATCTTTCCTTTCTGCTTCTCCCACTCCAGTCTTTTTTCTAACCATAATGTCTTTTCCTTTGATATTATCACATCAAAATCCATTCACATCCACATCCTCAATTCATGTTATGTCCCCCTTTATCTGCCTCAATAATAGTTGAGATATAGTTCTCAAGAGGTACAGATAGCATTTTCCCATTTAGGAATGTAAATAGTGTAACTTTTAAATTACATATATATATGTCTCCCTGCGTAATGAATTCTTGATTGTAATCTCAGCTCATTTGCCTTATAGAATAGGGTATTTCAGGCCCTCTGATCTTTTTTTTTTGTTAATACTGCAAGATCCTGGGTAATCTGAACTGTTGCTCCTCAATATTTGAACTGCTTTTGTTTGGCAGCTTGTAGTATTTTCCTTGAGACTGTAGTTCTGGAGTATTGCAATAATGTTCCTTATGGTTTTACTTGTGAGATCTCTTTCCAGAGGAGTTAGATGGGTTTTTTTCAATGACTATTTCCTCCTCTGTTTCTAGTATGTTAGAAAAGTTTTCCTTGATTATGTCTTCAAGAATGATGGTCAGGCTTTTTTTTTTTTTTTTTTTTTTTGGTTGTGGCCTTCAAGTAGACCAATGATTTTTTACATTTTCTCTCCTAGATCTATTTTCCAGATTGGCTGTTTTTTCAATGAGGTATTTCACATTTTCTTCCATTTTTTCATTCTTTTTAGTTTGTTTGATTGATTCTTGATGTCTCTATCATAGAGTCATTAGCTTGCATTTGCTCTGTTCCAGTTTTTAATGTGTGATTTTCTTTAGTTAGTTTTTCCATTTGATTAATTCTACTTTTTAAGGTGTTGTTTTCGTCAGTGGATTTATTTATTTATTTATTTTTACATTTGGCCAATAGTATTTTTTTACAAGCTATTGACTCTCATGCATACCTCCCATTTCTTTTCTCATTTTTCCTTCTACCTCTCTTATTTGTCTTTTAAATCTTTTATGAACACTTCCAAGAAGCCTCTTTGGGCTTGAGAGCAATTCTTATCTCTCTAAGATTTCTTCTGTGGACATTCTGTCCTGCTCTGAGTTTGTGTTTTGGTCTGCCCTGTCACCATAGTAGCTTTCTATGCTCAAGGTTCTTTTCTGTTTCTTGCTCATTTTCTTTTGGAATTTCCTCATTTTTTACTTTTAAGGTAGAGCTCTGTTCCTGGGATAAAGGTGGAGTTGTTCCAAGCTTCCTGGGAATGTCTGCGCCTTGGCTTTGAGCTCAGAAACTTCTTGTGTTTACAGGGGGAGATTTCCCTGCTCTGGTCAGGAAACAACCTGGTTTCCCAGAGTTTGCCTTCTAAGCTGGGACTGGAGGCCGCTCCCCTGATCTATCTGTTCCCCTGATCTATCTGTTCCTCTACTGATCCAGGACTGAGGGTCTTAGTTGCTGATCTGCTGTGATTAAGACCTTTTGGCTAGCTTTCCCAGAGTTTATATGACCTGGGCTGAACACTCTTTTTGCCTCAGTGAGACTGACCCTTCTTGAAGTTTTTTTATTCTTTCTTGAACTGGAGAGTGGTTTCATGCCAACAGATTCTGTTCAGAGGCTTGATTTAGGGAAACTGGGAAGACTTGAGCAGCTTCTTGGCTACATACCACCATCTTGGCTCTACCCCTGAAAGTTCCAGAAAATCTCACAGAGTTCTTTTACAAAAATGAAATCAAAAACAAAAAAAGAAAGATTTTAAAAAATGGAATGGACCTATAAGAAAATTGTAAGAAAAAGGAAGGTTTGTCAAAATGCTAAGATATATCAACTTTTTCACAAGCTATGTTTGAAAGAATAAAAAAGATTTACTTCTTAGAGCCAATGATTCAATGTTAAATGTTTGAGTTTGTTAACTTGAAAATTATTGTACTTTTCAGAAACCTGCATTTTCCTACTAGTCCTCTACATGAGAATTGCCTATTTTATATTGCTCTCTAAATCACATCACTACTTTGTGCTGCTGAAGGAAATATACACTCTCATTAAAAAAAAAAAGTTGTTTTCATCAGTGAAGAGAGGCCTCTCACTGAAGAATTCCCTCAACAAGTACAAATTGGCAACTGTTCAGTACATGTATTATAGTTGCTAAGCACTGAGACCTTAAATAACTTGCCGAAGGCTTTGCAGGTAGTTTATGCCAGAAGCAAGACTTAGACCAAAGTGATTCCTTGATTCTGAAACCAGCTCTCTCTATTATACCAAACTACTCTACTCAATTCATAAAAAGTCAAGAATACACTTAATGTATAAATTTTTGTTATTGTTATTAGTAGAGGAAAAGTTCTTGGAGGAGGAAGAAGAGGAAGAGGAAGAGGAAGAGCAGAAGTAGCAATAACAGCAGCATCGCAGTAGTCTGGCAAGGTAGCAGGAGATGCTATTTTCTAGAGCTAAAACCCAGGAAGCAGGCTGTGCACTGAGCCTGCCTAGCAACAATCCTTTGCATGCACCATTTACATGATCTCAGCTACTGCAAAATCCCCAAATTGCTTCTGGTCATGAAGCCTTGCCATGTAAACTGTTGTCACATTGTAACTGTTATCTCTCATTTTCAAGGATAGTGCTCTCTATGTAACTATAGGAATTAGTATTGAGATCTTCCCACACTGCCTTGGGACCTGCACTGGATGTGTGGCTCTGACACATATGTGTCCTTGTTTGCAAGCCATTTTCATCACTTAAGCTTCTGTCTTTATCCTGCTTTGCTAGGCTCTGGCTACTCATAGGCTAGAAGCTGCTTCAGTTGGAATGACAAGTCATAGAAGCAGGAGCAGAAAAAAATAATAATATTAATAGTTTAGTTTGTAGTACTAATATCAGTTATAGAGAGGAAGCTAGGAAGATGTATGTTCAGGTATTATAAGTGATTAGCACACTACAAGATCTCAAAACACTTTGTAAATAATTTTTTAAAAATCAGGCACTCAATCTCAAACACATGTTTAATTCCTATTCCAAAACCCATTGATATAGGACTATCTTCTTGGTAGACATGAGTGTCCTGCTCTAAGTAAGAGACTCGGTGGGAGAACTCCAACTTCTCTAGCCTATTGTAGATAACCATATCTTCTCATGTCTTTCCAGAGTCATTACTTTCAGTAAACTAAAGTAGGTTTTCTATATTCATTCTCAAAACTGCAAGTTAGAAGTATCCCAAGTGGCTTAAAGCTTGAAAACTCCTAAAGAAGATTAAGAAAAGCTGGAGCTCTCCCATTCTCCCCAAATCTACCTGGCTCCTCAAATAGGACAGGATTGTATATCCTAATTGTATATACTAATAAGATAAGTTTCAAACCAATAGATTTTGGAAAAGGGTTTACATAGAAATAAAGATTTGTCATTTTTTTGCTCCTGAGAGATAAAAATTTAATATATAAAATTTCCACAGTTAATATTCCAAATAAGAATTCAACTTTTCTTATTTATCACTCCTTCAAAATTCAAACATATCATGGCACATCAATATTCCAATGGATAAGAAATTTCATAGGAGTTTACATTTAGTTCAAGAATACTGATCATTATCCATTTAGAGCTCCCTATTTTGTGTAATTCATGTCTTTGATATAGAGTATGTTAACTCTAGGGAGTTCACCCAATATGATGGGAAATAAGTTCTCTTGGCATTCTGATGATATGCTGGATTTGCATCAGTTATGTTTCATTCTTGTCTCATGACCAACCCTTCTTTTTTGATTGTACATTTCTTTTATGAATCCCCTTACATACAAACTATGCTAATTATATAGCTCTCTGGTTCAAATGCTGTCAGTTCTAGACAAGAACTTCATGCCAGAATTTCAAAGAAGTCTTTGACCTAGACTTTTGGCTGTCATCATAGTAACAAGCAACAAGTTTTTCTGTTTTACAATTAGTATCATGTTTGTCTAAAGTTTTATAAAATGCTAGGCATAGAAGAAATCTTAAAAATAAGCTATTTTTTATTTACTAGTTTTCAACTTTATTGTTATAATATTTTGATTTCCATTTTTTTTTCTTTTTCCTTCTTTCCCCTCCCTTCTTCTCAAAACAGCAATTGATCTGATACAGGTTATACAAGAACTATAGTATTAAGCATATTTATACATTAGTCATGTTGTGAAAAACAAATCAAAACAAAAGGGAAAACCACTAGCAGGAGAAAACAAAAACAACAACAAAATGAAAATAGCATGATTTGATCTACATTTAGACTTCATAGTTCTTTCTTGGATTTTCCATTGTGAATCTTTTGGAATTGTCTTAGATCACTCTATTGCTGAGAAGAGCAAAGTCTATCAAAACTGAACATCTGCAAAATGTTGCTGTCTACAAAGTCCTCCTGGTAACCCCCTAATTTTACAGATAAGTGAGTTAAGTTCCTAAACAGAGGAATGACTTGGTCAATGTCACATCATAAGTTAGTGATGACGGTGAGAAACAGAACTTTCACTCCCAGTGTATTCACAATTACATTAAATCCCTGTTACCTAGGAATAGTCTCTGTTTAAAACATGACTGTTTAATATTCTGATCTGGGCTAAAATCCCATGTCTGGCACTTCTTATCTATGTAAATTTTGGCAAATCATTACTTCTCTGAGCCTCAGTTTTCTTTCCTGTAAAATACAGACAAAAAAACCAGAAAGACAGAGATTGGAATACATACACACACACACATAAACGATACATACATACATATATAAAATATCTAGTTGACATTTCTGAAGTCCTTTCTAGATCTAAATCTATGGCACTATGTACATAATCTTAAAAGAGCAACCCTTTATCTAGTGCTAAAAAGAGTGAAAGTCCTTTTCTGAGAATGAGGACTTCTGGAGTGTAAATCTTTCAATGAATGATTAGCATACCAGAAAACAAACAAACAAAGGAAACAAGAAAAATCACTGGATTTGGAGTGGAAAAGCCTAACCTGATTCTCATTGGAGGACAGAGGAGACATTGACAAGTCACTTCACTTCTAGATAGATATCCCTCAGTTCCTTCATCTGTAAAATGAGATATTTAGATAAAATAATTTAGTTAAGGTATTTTTTTTATTTCTAATTAGTGTAATCCTGTGTATGTAATGAGATTTAAAGCACAAGAGGGAGAGTAAACTACAAAATCTCATTCTAACAGTTGTGTTCTTGCTGGTCTGGGAAATGGGGATCTAGAGACAGAGAGATCTGTCTCAAGACCATAAGGAAGCTGCTGTTAAGTAGCATATGTTAGCTAATCATCAGGGTATTATGTCATTATGGAGACGTTATTTGCCAGCATTTTTATTTGATCAGTACTTGTAGAATAATATAAGTAGTTTATATTAATTTCACTGTCTAGAGTGATAAAAATGGAGTTCTTCCCTCTTTAGAAAAGAGTAGCAGAAAACAGAAGGCAGAAGAATAACTCCATAGCCTGTTCAATCAGTGTAAAACACCAGGTCTTACTAGGGAGACATTGAACATGAATGAATTTGAATAATCTCTGCATACTATGGCCTTAGTATGTATTGGCAACAACAAGGGTTAAATGGAGATGTGTTTTGCATCTATCTTTCATAGCACCTAGGGAATTGAACCCTAGTGTGAGTGGATCTTGGGCATAAGCAGAATAGCTCTGTGAAGGTATGGAAAAGGAGGGAATAGTATTAGGAGGAAGTTCAAAAACAAGAGAGTAACCCCCCAGGATAGTAGATTGATAATTGGAAGGGATTTCCGACTTCATCTAGTCTGATTTTCTCATTTTACAGTTACAAGAGGCCAGAACTCTTAAATATACATTTAGGATTCTTCTGTTCTATCATAGTTCAGAAATCACTGTCATCTTGTGGGTTTCTAAGTCCCAAGAACAATAGATTTTAGCTATCTCATTTTTCTAAATGTGCATCAGGAATCATGAACAAATGCCAGTTGTGACATTTAATTCATTATGCACCTTTGCCTTTTCCTTGGCTAACTTGCCTTGTTTGCATTCAATTTGGTTTTTGGTGTACAAATGTTTATGGTTAAAAACAATGGTAGCAAAATAATCCAAAGGCATTTTCCAAACTGTCACTTTAATCAGTCTATATTTATGTCTCAGTTCCATTGAGCTTCTCCGTTAATGAGATATTTTGTCTTAGAGTACTTTCCAGATTAAAAAAAAAAAAAAAAAGATGCAAATTTAAATTAAATAAGAAAGTGAATCTTCCAGGCCTTGCAGTGATTTTTTTTTTTAAAGTATGGGACAAAATCTCAATACCCAAGCTCTTTCTTCATGCATTTTATGTTATGAAAGTGTTCGTGGAAGTTGAAACCAAGACAAGGTAGTGCATCGTTATTTGTACAGTAACTGTTGAAAAAAAAGCATATTAAAATGACAAACTGCATCATCCAAAGGGTTTCCTGTTCCCCAGACTTGGAACCCAATTTGCTGAGAATTTGTGATGTGCTTACAAGTGGGAATGCTAAAAATAAGCAGTGCACCCTGCCGGGATTAAACATCAGGCTGCAGTTTCCAAATGAGTAAATGCTAGTTGATAAACTCCTCTTGGGTTCTTACCCTCAATTACAAGTTAATTAGGCATAGCTCTTTAAGGAGGAGTTCAGCCCCAGAGCTGCCCTTTTTGTGGCTCTATGGCATTCTAAGGGTAAAGGGGGTGGTTCATGTTTAATTACAGAACATTTGTCTATAAAAACAGTGGTTAAGAAATCTGGATAGTCAGTTGTACTTTTAATAAAGTGTTCCAAGTATTTCAATTGGGGTGGTGGTGGTATAATGTTTAGTGGTAAATTTGCCTTAGAAGCCAAAAGACTTATTTAAATAAAATAAAGTGATCCAACCTTTCTTTGGAGTAGTCATATTCTTTTGACATATCATTTAGGAGTTAGTACTTCAGAAACTGGAAAGAGTCCATTACACTCCCTCAAAAAGCCTAAATAGAGAGACTAATAAGGTTATAGAAGTATGGAAATTCTTACAGGGTCCTAAATGCATTTATCCTTCTTGGCTGCAGCCCTTTATGACTTGAAATTCTACCTTTGTATAATGGTTCCAAAATTTCCAAGACAATACCAAAAAAAAAAAAAAAAAAAAAACAAAAAAAAAAAAAAAAACCAAACCATTATATTAAAGAATCAGTCATGAGATGAGCATCATATTATATTTCTGGGGCAGCCTCCTCTTTACCCAACAAATAAGTTAAAAATAAAGTTAGTCTTTAGAAATTCTATAATTCTTTTCTGGTTAGACATTCACACACACACACACACACACACACACACACACACACACACCCCATTTTTCCTCTTCTCTTTTCCCCCTGTATCCTTTTTTTAAGAAAACTTACTTCCCAGAAATGTTTTCAATTATTTTACACCTTGACTTAATTTGACTTAATATAATAGCTTTCCTAAGCAAACCTATTATCATTTTTTTCTTTTCAGAGATATGTGGATTTAAAATCTATCCTTTTAGCTTCTTTAAATCCTCCCCACCATTCCCCTATTACAACAGGATGAAAAGTCCTTATTCATTTATGTGTAAGGCCAACCCTATTTAGGCAAATATTCCTTCAATGAAAGTAGCACCAAAGATAGCTTAGCTGTACCTCTCAAAATGATCCTAATGTTTTCATAATTCAATATGGATTTTAATTGATTTATTTCATTGATTATTGATTGATTGATTGATTGTTCTTTCTAGAAACAATTTACAAATCTTATAGGAAAACTGTTTTGGGAAGATCATGGTATTACCAAGAAATAGAAAGTAAATGAATATTTCACTTTGTTCCCCAAACAACAGCTAACATCTAACTTTTATCACATTTCAGTTATTATGATAGGGACTTAATAGTTAATATTTCATATTCTTCTTATAACAACTGTGAGAGGTAGGTATTATTTTATTCCCATCTTACACATGAAGAAACTGAGGCAAAATGAGGTTAAGTGATTTGCCCAGAGTCATAAAGCTAATAAGTGTCTGAGACCATATTTGAACTTGGGTCCTCAATTCCAAGTTTGGCATGTTATGAGTTCAGAGATTCTCTTCACTAATGCAATTTTCCAGTTCAAGTTTAGTAGACTCTCTGAGTTTCTGTGTCTCTTATATGGGGAAACTGGAGCCAGCATATAGAAGATGACTGTCAAAATATTCAATGGGAGCATTTATGCTTTGGAAATCAGCAAGGACTACAAATTAGAGCGTGGTTATTATCTTGAGATTTTTCAGATTAAAGAAATTGTAAGAGAGAAAATTAATACAGCAGATTGAACTAAAATTGTGTCAAAGGTACATTCCCTTATGTCCCACCAAGAGTTCATTGTAAAATTTTTCCTAGCATAACTCAGATACTACATTGATAATTCTCAGAAAAATTAGCACTTGATAGCCAATCTTTCAAGATTTAGTTAAAATGGATAACAATTTTTGTTAAACAAATTATTGGCTAAAACAAAGTTTTAAATTAGGCTTAATAAAGCAAAGAAGTAGTTAGTTGCAACCAATGGCAAGAAAAAGATTTCCTTATTAAGCCAAGTCCTTCCCAGGAGACCATCATGTAATTTTCAAAGATAAATTTCATTTAAAATCAATATATGGCATTTCATTAGTATCACCTAGCCCACCGACAATATCCCCATTGTTTCTTACTATCACTTCTTGTATTTAAATTGTTTTCAATGCTTTCATGTAAAAATGAAACTTCATCAATAATCACATATTTTGTCTTTGGACCAAAGTGGGCATTAGTCCAGAAAATTCAAATTGAAAGGCTAGAGAATGTTTTATTGTGGATAACTAATGCCAAGCTTAGAGCCAGAATTAGTGGGAGACTTAAAAAGCAGCTATAAAAATTGTAATTATGTTCCATTGACAAAACAATAGCTTTTATTACATTGTTATTGCATAAAGAAACCATCATCTGGTTAAGAGACAGTATGAAAATTTCCACAGGGTCATAAACCTTTTGTACCATTCCCCTGACCCTCCTGTAAAGCATGCACAAATATTTTAAAAGTCCGATAAAAGAAGAACATAACAAGAAGCATTAAGTGTTTTGGGGTTTTGCTATTTTAGATCCTGGAGGTGGAGGTGCACTCCACCTAAGGAATTTCTAGAAACAAAAAGTGACTAACTCCTGGTTTTTAAAAGAAAACTGAATGCCTTTAATTTGCATTTCCCTAATCAATAGTGATTTAGAATATTTTTATATGATTATAAATAGCTTTACTTTTCATCTAAGAAAATTTTCTATTCAATATCTTTTGACCATTTATCAATTGGAGAATGGCTTGTATTTCTATAAATTTGACGGTTATTTTTATATTTTAGAAATAAAGCCTTTATCAAAAACACTGCCTGTAAATTCCCCCCAACTTTGTGTTTTCCTTCTAATCTTGGCTATGATGATTTTGTTTGTGCATCCTTTTCTTTAAGAACAAAAGTTGTTATTTACATGGTGGTAATCACCATATTGTATTTTTTCTTTCCATCTTGCCCAGTACTTCACACCGAACTTTGTCATGCTGACAAATATTTTGACAATTATTTGCTGTTATATATGTGTGTGTGTGTGTGTGTGTGTGTGTGTGTGTGTGTGTGTGTGTGTTAGCCTTAATGCATAACAAATTACCTTGAAAATTGATTAGAATATAAAGGCAGATTCACTAATAAAGAGGCAATGAGACAGTAACTTGGCACAGAACTGGAAATGGAAAAAAAAAAAAAAGACTTAAGTGTGCACTGAAGCTTTGAGATATTTTATTTAGTTCAGTGATTATAGAAACTCACTCAAAAGCTTTGAACTTCACTTTTTTTTTTTTTTTTGACAAATAGCAATACATGTACTTCACAGGTTGTTATAAAGGAAAGGACTATAATTGGGAAATACTACATATGTCTGAAGTATTCTTTTTATGTTAACATTTGGGAAGGGAGGAGATGGAAAGGAACAAACATTTATGAAGCTTATGCTATGTGCCTAGAACTGCATTAAATGCTTTAAAATATTATTTAAATTGATCAACACAACCTTGGAAGGTGGGTGCTATTTTATCCTCATTTTACACTTAAGGAAATTGAAGCAGGTAGAGTTTAAATGATTTGTCCAGAATTGAATAGCTACTAAGTGTTTGAGGAAAGATTTCAACTCAGGCCTTCTGGACTCTAGATTCAGAATTCTAACCATTGTACCATCCGCTGGAAGGAAGAAAACAATGGATTTGTTGGTTCTAATGAGACAGTACAATGGTTATTGTTTACTTAGATTATTTATTTACCTAGTAAATCTTTAGCTAAGATATATTAGAGTTATGAGCTAGATGATAATGTAATTAGATGAATTTGAAATTGTTTAGCTTTCTGGAGTCAAAGAGTAATTTGGTAATGGTTCAATTTCAAAATGTCAGGAGATCTCCATTGGGCTATAACTGGGTTTTTTGTTTGACCCTGTGCTATTTAACATTTTTTTGTCAATGGCTTGGAAAAACAAAGATGTCATGATCATCAAATTTTCAAGTGTTACAGTGTTTCAAGTGTTAAAACAAGTGCATGTAACACTTGTATTAAAGTGCTAGCTTTAATATAATAAGATCAAATTCCATTAGAATAAATGTAAAAGTTTACAATTGGATACAAAATAATCAACTTGTCAAGTAGAAAGGGAAAAGGAATTGTTTTTTAAAAAGTATATTTCAAAAATCACTTGAGAATTTTAGTATATAGAAAACTCAGTCAAACTGTGATGTGACTACCAAACAACGAACAAAAATAACTCTACAGTTAATATAATATTAGACTGCATTGAGGTCAATAACTTCTAAGAGTAAGGAGACAATAGTTAGCTTGTACTCTGCTCTCTTCTCTGCTCTCTTCAGACTTCAGCTGAAGTATCGCATTCAGTTCTTTGAGCACAGTTTCAGAAGCCTTTACATGTTGCTTGTAAATTTCTTTACAAAATTGCTTCTAATTTCCTGTTTGTAATGTTCTTACCCCAAACCTCAGAGTATACTCTGCTTTCCACCTTTTATATACTTTTCATGTGTAATCTAGAGTCCCTAGAGTATTCTGGAATTTTTTATTTCCTCCTTGTGACAGGAGTTCTCTGCTCTGTAGTCATCCCTTTTTCTGGAATCTTTATCTAGAAGCCAATTCCTTGCTTGATCAGAGAAGATACCATCCCTCTTTAAATTCTTAATTAATCCCTCTTCAAATTATTCCTGTGTCCCTCCCATGAAATTCAAAAGAAATGGGAAGTGTTGAAGTAGGAATTTGTCTACTTCACGGAGTCACTAAGGGATAGTCTCTGTCAGGACAAAGGCAGCTTTCTTTCATGGTCTGAAATACATCATGTGTAAGACTCCAATAGAAACTCATTTTGCTTAACTTTCATGTCTACATTTGGAGGAGCCAATGGTTGTCTAATATGGAGGGACATTCATTAATGTCTTTATTTAGGGGCAATACTATTCTTTCCTTCCCATAGATTTCTCAAATTAATCTATAGAAGCATCCCTTATTTGAAATTTCTTATATCAGATAAGGGATAATTGTTTCGCATTGCTGCCTGTTCTAATTCTATTAAAAGAAATTTAAATGACAAAAACGGCCACAATAGATTGATATATCATATCACACATTATACTTATCCCCTTACCATTCTGTGAGTTTTTCTGAGGGTAGGGATGATTTATTCCTATCTTATCTTTCCCAAGGACTATTTCTGTACAAAATATGCATTATTAAATGAATGAGATGGTTGTTATTAGTGCTGTTGTTGGCATAAGTCAGAAAAGTTTCAATAATGTCTTATGGATTCACATCAACCAAGGAAAAAATATGATGATGATGATGATGATACAAATAAGGTTAAAGTAAGATGGATAGATCATTTGTGTACAAATAATATCTACAATAGCTCTTTTTGTGGGGAAAACAAACTAGAAACCAAGGAGATGTTAATAAATAGGAAAATAGCTAAATAAGTTGTGGTATATGAATATGATATAATACTATTGTGTTATAAGAAATGAAGAAATAGGTGATTTCAAAAAGACATGGAAATACCCACATGAACTGATGCAAATTAATGGAAACTAGAACAATTTATACCCTAAAGTTAATATTATAAAAATGAACTTTTGAGGACTTTTATAAATTGATGAAGAATGAAAAAAAACAGAACCCAGAGAACAATTTTTATAATAACATCAGTATGAGAACAAGCAATTTTGAAAGCTGATTCCAAAGGACTAATGATGAAACATACTATCATAAATGACAGATTTAGGATGTGTGAAGAGACAATATTTTTGTTTATAATCAGTGAGGAAATTTATTTTTGCCTTCCTATGTATACTTACTCTTAAAAAATAAGTTCTTTTCTTTTACTAAAGGGGTGGCAATGAAGGAGAGTAAATAGATTATTGTTAATTTAAAAAAATAGAGATATATGTGGTGGGAGGGGTGCTACAGATAAGAAATGTGGCATACAATTTCAGAGGAAGTCACTCATTAATTTTGCTTAGCTGTGCTGCTACAAAAGACATCTCATGACAAGAGAAAAAATCTGTAAAAGTAATAAAAAGCATAAAATTAATCAAGATAAAAATTATAATAGCTAAAATTTATAGAGTACTTGAAGTTTTCAAAGCACCTTACATCCACAACAATGAACAATGGTAGAATTATTTAAACAGATATTCAAATATTCACCATAAAGAAACACCCAATTCCAGTAGATGCCATTTAGAGTAACTTGGACAAATTTTCATGAAATTTACAGTATGGTATAAGGCAAGTTTCAAGTTTCATTCCAGACTAATGTACTATATATACCTGAGAGGAAAAGACAAGGTAATCATGATAAATGAAATGAAAATATAATATGATGACATACAAATCAGTATCCATGACAATGTACATGAATTGCCCAAATCTGGTGGCTAGAAAATATGATCGTATCTATCAATCAAAAATTATAGAAAAATTTCAGTTAATAATTTCTAGTACAAAATATTGAATACATTTCTAACATACTAAAAAACCCCTAAAATTTGCATCCTTTTGTTTAAATCTTCTTACAAATAATAGAATAAAGAGGTGTAATCAAGTGGAGAAAGCTAAGGGGGTTTACTTGGGTTCTAATTTTAATTCTTCTACTGATTAATTTTGCAGCCTTGGATTTATTATAATTCTATTTTAGGTTTGTATCTTCAACATAAAAGAAGAGAGATGGATGCAGTGATTTAAAAAAAAAAAAGTCTCCTAACTCTGAAGTGATAAGATTGAAGATTTAAGTCAATTATGCATAATCATTGGCTTTTTTCTTTAAACCTTGATCCCCATTTCCTTACTTCCCAGAATAATCAAATATACAGGTGCTTAATAAATATTTATTGAATTGAATAATTCCTTTGTGCTGGCCACCTGATCCTCATAAATCCCTTTTCTAATTTTATTTAAGCTGTGGGTCCACAGTTACAGAGCTTTACTACCACAAACAAGATCATTATCTGTAAAATGCTTAATAAAACACCTGGCACATAGTAGGAGCTATGTAAATGTTGTTATTATTTTTATTATCTTAACTAAGGCTAAATAATTCTTGGTTTCTGGTCACTTAAAGGTTATTTTGCTTGGCATTCACAAAATAAAGCTTTTAAGAGGTACATTAGCTATGTGATTTCATTTGAGCCTCAAAACAGCCCTGAGAGATGGCTTAATTATTATCATCTTAGTTGTTCAGATGAGAAAATGGGACTCAGAGATGTTTAAAATGATTTGTTTATAGTCATGCAATTAGTAATTATGGTAAATAGAATTTAAAATATAGTTTTCTTTTCTTTTTACAGGAAATTGGCATTTGGTTGGTGTTAGTCAATGAATAAAACACATTAGTGTTTCTCAAAGAGAACAGTGTCTAATAAGGTAGACGTTCATTCTTTTAGAAAATATATACATTAATATGGGGTCTAATTTCAATGAAATATACTATCTAACCTGGGCTTACATTAATAATATTATTCAATCACTATTTGGTGACTTTTTAAAGCTTTTCTATTTTATAGTGTTTTGGTTTGCTTATTCAAAAAGACATATACTTATATATATGTATATATACATGTAGATGTGTATAAGCTTAATAAATTAATAGTCAAGGTAATCAATTGATCTATTTCTGCCTCCCCTCTATTTCTCTTCACTTCCTCCTGTGAAAATTTTAAAATGTCTTATAGATGCTAAGATAGGGCATTCTTGATTCCATATCCTACTCATATTGCCATATTTTTCTTGGTCAGAAAATAAGATTGTTTAGAGCAGTGGTGTCAAATTTAAATAGAAACAAAAAGCCTAGAACCAAAAAGCCAAATATAACTCTCTGAAGATTTTATACTGATAGATAAAACTATATATTACATTATCTGTGTTATATTGTATTTTTTATTTATTTTGTTAATTCCAATAACATTTTAATCTAGTTTGGACTCTCCTGGGGAGCACTGCAGCCCCAATGTTTGCTATCTCTGGTTTATAGTGGCTTCCCTGGAATTAGTCTATTATTTTATATGCCTATCTCCTCTTGTATTGCTTCATGCCCTAGTTTTGATCCCTTCAAAACATGCCCTTCCCTTTTGAATTCTCATACCATGAATTTAGGATCCTACTACATTTATATTTTTATAATTTTTACTGTTTGGGTTTTATTCTAAGGACTACCTTGTTCTTCTTTCCTTTATCTGCTGGTCCACACTACATTTTTTGAAATGCCTGACTGGCTCATTAAAATCCTGAGCTTTCTAGTTAGTTTAATACCTTAAGATAATAATCTTAGAGATAAATGTCTGCTAATATACATTGTACTTCTTCCCTAAATCTCCCCTACGTATGACAGAGGCAAAAAGAGCAGGTAATAAAGAATGAAATAATAATAACAATAGTTATAATATATAACCATTTATAATATAATATAAAGCCTAAAAATGGTGGAAGTTGCACATTGGGGGAAAAGGAAAGAGGGAGTGAGGATCTCTTACTGAGTTCTCAAATTTGTGGTCATGAGCTTTAGAGATATGCGGCCATAGAAGTCATTTAGTCTCCAAAGTTACATAGATGGTAATAATGACAAAACTAGAACTGGAATGGAGGCTATTGGGCACCAAATCAAGTACTGTGGTGAATATGTTGCATAGTGGCACAAATAAAACACACTTTGGGCATACAGCCATGGGTAAGGTGAAACTAGAGCCAAATTCAGTCAGTAGAACACTATAAGAAATAGAGTATGACAGTGTTAAAGAATAAGGATAAAGTGATCATACAAAAAAAAAAAAAAAAAAAGCTAACAATTGTTTTCTTGTAGTATCAGGAGATTCCTATCTGAGATCTGCTTCTGATTATCTGTAATTCTTTATTTCTCATGTCCCAGCAGCCTTTTCACCCTGGAAAGTCCCTCTGCTTCTGTAACCCCATTTTCAGATTGGTCAGTTTTTCCGGGAAGCTGTATTTTAAGGAAGAATCCCAGTTTGCTATGTTCACTCCATTCCTCTGCAGGGCTTTACTCCTGACTGGACTTTTTTCTCCATCAAGCCATACACACTTTTAAAATTTTTTTATGTTTCTTCCTCCATTACAATATAATCTCCTTTCTGAAGATAGGAATTGTTTTTTTGGTTCCATTTGTGTCCCCAATACTTACTTATAATATCTGGCACATAATACATGCCTAATAAGTTCTCATTGATTGATTCTCTCTCTCTCTGTCTCTATTTCTGTCTCTCTCTTCTGTCTCTGTCTCTCTGTCTCTGTCTCTGTCTCTCTGTGTGTGTATGTGTGTGTGTCTCTCTCTCTCTCTCTCTCTCTCTCTCTGTCTCTCTCTCTGTCTCTGTCTCTCTCTCTCTCTGTCTTTCTCTCTCTCTCTCTCTCTCTCTCTCTCTCTCTCTCTCTCTCCTCTCATTACTTCTTCAACTGGAAGTTGAGTGGTGTAGTGGATGGAATGCTGATCTTGAGAGTTCAAATTATTCTTCTGGAACTTAACAACTTTGTGAACCTAATTACTTAACTTCTGCTTGCCTCAATTTCCTTATATATAAAAGTGAGATAATGATCAAATGAAACAATATTTGTAAACCACTTAATATAGTGGGAAGCACTATATAAATATTAGCTAATATTATTAAGTGCTTGTTCCCATTCCTATCCCTATGTAGATAGTAGCTACATAAGCAAAAGGTTGGTGTTGAATAAGTGAATGAATGAAGAGCATTTTGATGTTTGGTTTTAATTCCCCTTTACAAATTAATTATGGAGCAGATGGTTTGTTGCTATACAGGTCTGGGCCCCAGCTGGAAGTGTCACTGGCTTCTTACTTCTATTTGTTCCATAACCATCTCTTTTGTCATTTAGTATAAAAACCCTGACAAATGGCCCTGAACTGGACACAATAGTAGTATGGCCATAACCTATCAAATATATATATTTCCACTTTTGGCTTAATTAGATGAGTTCTTGTCAAAGCTGCCTGAAAATTTCTCAGTTGACAATTGAGCAGTTGTTGTGGTGGATAGTCTTGTGGTATATTTGCAAAGTACATCTACTGGAAAACTGGAAAAAAGTGGTAATAACTTATTATATTAATTTATCACTTGACCACAGGGCATCTGAATTTCAAGGGAATAAACTTCAACCTGAAATTCCACTCAGAATGTCATATTTTAAATGTTTTGATCATCAGAAATGACTTGAAATCAATGCACTCCAGTTAAACATAGGTTGAAATTTGCAGGTATCCCCCAAAAGGCAGTTTTAAGTCAAAAAATATTTTATTCAACTCAGAATTTATCATAACCACAGGACAGCAGAACATTAGACAAATCTGCTTCAGCCTTTAACAGAATAAGGGGGTCATCATTTCTAGGCAAAAGGTAAAAAGCAGGGCACTTTAATTTAAAATCTCTCTGTCTCTTCCTATAGGAAAGAGTCCAGAGTAATTTCCTAATGGTGGATTTGCATGGAGTTCACATTCATATTTCATCTTCCAGTTTAGCCTTATATTCTGCTCAATTAGCTCCATTACACCAGGGCTATCAGGGAGATTAGACTGAAGCTAAAAGACAAGGGGGTGGAAAGGAGACATTCTAGGACAAAAATATACCCAGAGACTCTAGGAAAGCTATAATAAAAAGAAAGAAAGAAAGAAAGAAAGAAAGAAAGAAAGAAAGAAAGAAAGAAAGAAAGAAAGAAGCCAACCTAAGAAAGGTTGGCCTCTTTCTTTCTTTTTTTTATATTATAGCTTTTTATTAACAAAACATATGCATAGGTAATTTCTCAACATTAACCCTTGCAAAAACTTCTGTTCCAACTTTTCCCTTCCTTCCATTCACCCTCTCCCTAGATGGCAGGTAATCCCATATATGTTAAATATGTTAAAGTATATGTTATATACAATATATGTATACATATTTATACAATTACCTTGCTGCACAAGAAAAATCAGATTAAGAAAGAAGGTAAAAATAACCTGAGAAGAAAAACAGAAATTCAAGCAAACAATAACAGAAAGAGTAGAAATGCTATGTTGTGGTATACACTCATTTCCCAGTGTTCTTTCACTGGGTGTAGCTGGTTCTCTTTATTATTGATCAATTGGAACTGATTTGGATCCTCTCATTGTTGAAGAGAGCCATGTCCATCAGAATTGATCATCATACAATATTGCTGTTGAAGTGTATAATGATCTCCTGGTTCTGCTCATTTCACTTAGCATCAGTTCATATAAGTCTCTCCAAGCCTCTCTATATTCATCTTGCTTTATCCTCAGAGCAGACATCTTCCATAGCTGCTAGCAAACTGGTTTTCTTAAAATGTTTTATCAGAAAAATTCCATTAATTATTCTCTACCTAACTGTTTATTTTGCCCAATCTAAATGATTTTTTCTGTTTTGAAATTTTTAAATCATCTTAAATTTAATATGATCTATAGAATGTTTTTTTTCTCTGCAAAATTAACAATATGGTATAATGTTAAAAGAAAAATGTTAATTATTCAATGGGAGGGAAAAAAACAACACTTTGATTTATAGTCATTTATAGAGATATTTGAAAATGACTTACATAGCCTATCAGGTTGATAAAGATCTCAAAAAATGACAAGTGTTGGATAAGGTTCTCCTTCTGTGATACAAATAAATAAATAAATATTCACACATATGCAAATGTGCCTATGTATATATGTATATACACAATACATATATATGTACATATTCAGATACATGCATGTGTATGTTTAAGAAGTATTAATTAGTTTTGCTAAATTGCTTTTGTTTCTTTTTCATTCATTGTTATAAGCAGCTACCTAATTTAGTATATACAGCAAAGGTTTTGGAATCAGGGAGACTGCATTCATATTTACTAGTCATATGACTCCAGGTGACTTACCTTGCCTCTCTTAAAAAAAAGTGGTAAGAGAAAGAAAAGAGAAAAAAAAAAAAAAAAAGAATTCTCATTACAGAAAGATCCAAAGACAGAAGACCTATGTTTATAGTCTGTTAGCTTCCATTAAATAAGAAGCTAGAGTCCTGAGTTTCTGCATCTGTAAAATGGATAAAACTAATAAGGTTCAAATGAAATAAGAATTTGAAATTGCTTTCTAAGCTATAAAATGGTAAGTTTTACAAAAATAAGTTAAGGGCAATACAATATATTTTGTGAAAATAATGACGTTTATTAGCAATAGAATCATTATCACTTAACATTTCTTCATTTTTTATTTTTATTTTTCAATTATGTCTGATTCTTCATGGACCCATTAGTAATTTTCTTGGCCATCTCTTTCTTCAGCTCACTGATAGATAAGAGACTGAGGCAAATAGGGTTAAGTGTTTCCTGGGATCACGCAGAGCTCATACATGTCTGAGATCAGATTCTGAACTCAAATTTTCCTAACTCCAGTGCCAGCATTCTATCCACAGTACCACCTAGCTGCCATAATGTCTTTTTAATATTCTTTAAAGTAACTGGGTGTATCCATAGACTTACTCTGTAAATGTTAAGATTGAATTAGAATATCATCCAATAATATTTTCCCTCGATACTTTATTGAGGTGCAGAGTGGACTTTTTAGCTTTCTAAGGATATTTAGATAATTATCACAACCTTTAGCAGAATCTATCAAAACTAGAAAGCATTGGAAGAAAGTATAGCAATGAATTTTGATTCTATTTCCCAGAAGTAAAACTAGTTAAATATGAAGAGTCTCCTCTCCAGAAAATGACCAATGTGTCATTATTTTTTTTTTCCCATATCATTGTTTTTCAGTCATGGCAATCTGTGAAAATTGAGTTACCATAATTTGTTTACTGATAAAATTATAATCTACTCAATGAAATTATCTTGTGTTCTTTAACATTTCCTTTAGATTTGTTTCTCTTCCTAATTTTCCTTGTTAATTAGGTAGAATATATATTTAATCTGTTACCACTATGAATCTTGAGAGGTTGTGTTATTTGTTAAATTGCAGAGCTAACTATCTTAAATATTACAGAAACAGTAACACTCTCCCCATATTTAGATTGGATGAAAATCATTACTATTTCAAAGAATTTTTTCAACATCTTGAGACTCATTTTCACTTGCTGCTTTACTTTTGGAAGAGCTGAAATAATAGATTATGAAACATTCGGAATAGGAGTTTCAATGTCATTGAAACCTTGCCAATTTCTCCCCACGCATTTCTTTTCAGCATGAGTATATCTCTAGGATGTTGTAAATCATTGCAAAAGGAAGTATTCATGTGCTATTCTGTTGTGAATATCTGTATTGAGTGGCAGGAAGCTATTTCTTCAGTAGAGAAGACATATCATTAGAATTATATTGTTGGATATGAATTTCTGGGCATTTTGATAAAAAAAAATTCTTCCACTAAAAATGCAAGTCTATTAAAAGTGTTGCTCTAGCTTTTGTAGAGCCAGTGTGATGCTACTAAAAATAAGCTGATAATAAACAGCAGCTGATTTAGGAGGTTTGGCCAAGGAATAGATAATCTTAAAAATATATTTTCTACTTAGTTTACTGAATGTTGATTAGTAACAAGGAATAATCAAGGAGTGCCTCATCTGAGATCACCTATTTTCAATTTTTTGCTAAATAATATCATGAATTTGCAATTTCTGTAAAAAAACCATAAAGGGACAGAAGTTTTAGAATAAAAGATATTATTGTGATTCATCTATAGTGTCTAGCATATAACAAAATAGTTTGGAACTATTTATTGAAATTGATTTTAGCCTCATTGTGCTTTAAGAGATGTTCTTGATTTGTCTTCCCTCTATTTACTCTCATCTAAGTCTTCCTCTGGGGGCCAACCATCATTTGATAAACCACTCTGAATTTATCTAGGCTGCTCATAAAATCACAGAATCTCAGAATTGGAAGGGAAACCATATAATTGAATTTATTCCTGAAAAAGCATCCCTTCTGTAAAACCCCAATAAAGTTATCTAATATGTACTTCAAAATTGTGGTAAGGGAGAAATTATTATCTTTTGAAGCATTCCATTGCACTTTTGAACAGATACAATTGTTAGAAAATAGTTTGCTAGCCTCAAGGCCAAGTATGCCTCTCTGCAGCCTTCATTCATTTTTTAAAAATTTTAGATATGTTCTGTAATAAAAGTCTAATCTGTCTGTCTGCTGTGAAATTTTTCTATCTGATAGTATATCTTCTTGATGGTCTACATATTTTTTTTTGCCATCTTGATGATCCTTTTCTATCTGCTCTACTTTTTAGCTATGTTGCTCCTGAGTAAGATTTATAAAATTGAACACAAAAATTGAATAAATCCTTATTTAAACAAAATAAAAATCAAAGATCAAGGTAACATGGTACAGAGCATAGAGCACTAGATTCAGAAGTAGATGACCTCGATTCAAATTCTGTACCTGTTTTTTTGGAAGATCAATTTGAGAACTAAATGGAAAATGAACTAATGTGGATTGATCCTTGAGGTAAGATGGCTAACCAGAATCTTATTGCAATAGTCAATATATCACTAGAGTGGTGACAGAATCAGAGGAGAGAAATTGATGTCAATAAGAGATGTTCTTAAGGTGGAAATGACTATTGATAATTGATTGGAGATAGGGAGATAAGTGAATTTTAGGAATTAAAGATATCTCAGTTGGGGAGCTAGATGACTTGGAGTAAAGGGATACCCTCAGCAGCTGGAAAAGTTAGGAAATAGGAAAAAGTGGGGGAAGTGGGACAAAGGGATGATAAAGTTACATTTTAAATATATTGAGTTAAAAATTTTCATGGGGGGCAGTGAAATCGGGAGGACCTGAGTTCAAATCTAGCCTCAGACACTTAATGTTTCCTAGCTGAACCCTGGGCAAGTCACTTAACTGCAATTGTCTCAGGGAAAAAAAAAGTTTGTGAGATGTCCAGTAGGTTATTAGAGATGAGATACTAGAGGTTATGAGTGTCAGCTACAAAAGGATGTTTATAATCATGAAAACTGGTAAGTGATCAAATAAAATAGTACAAAGTCATGAGAAATGATGCAGGTAAAAAGCTAATGGGCTCTCTCCAGCCTTTGATATTGTTGACATTTTTCTTCTTGATATTCTCTTTTCTGTAAATTTTTGTAATTTTGCTCTTCCCTGCTCTCCTCCTATTGTCTTCTACTATAACAATTCTTTTTTTGTTTCTTTTGTTTTATCTTCCTCTAGGTCATACCTTCTCACTATAAGAATAGCTTAAGACTCTGACTTGGACCCCATTCACACCATTCTCCCATTTTATTTTATTGGTGAATTATCTCAAATTAACTCAAATGGATTTAATTATCAATTCTATGCAGATAATTTTCAGATCTATTAAAACAATCCTTCTGACCTTTTCCTGACTTCCAGTACATGACTGGAATATTCTTTCTTTTTATTCCAGCTTTCAGGCTTTCCTCACTTCTTTAAATTTTAGTTAAAATCTTATTATTGGTAAAAAGTCTTTTATGGTCTCCTTTAATTCTAGGAGGATTGCTAGTACCCTCTACATATAACTACTTAAAATCTATTATGTACATAGCTTCTTTACTATTCTGTCCTATTATAGAAGCTACATTTCCCCTTTATGATTTCTCTTTGTTTCCTTCTTCATTTTCTGCTTCTTTCATTGGATTGAAGAACATTTGCAATTCTACCGATAATGGGGTATCTTTAGTGGTTTGCTTGTCATTTTCTTTTCTATATTGTGAGCTACTTGAGGTCAAGGGCTATTTTTATTTTTCTTTGTATCCCCAGGACATTACATTGCCTAACACGTACACACCTTTTATTAAATGATTGTTGTCCGGACCTTATTTTTTGTGATAGTGTTCCAGACCTGGAAAAAATAGACAACAAAAAAATCAAGAGTCTGATGTATGAAATGATAAAGTATGGACAAATTTACTAGAAGTAGGGAACAATATGGACAAGACAAAGTATGAGTTATTAAAGTCAATGTGTTTGTTCAAAGTAGTTAAGAAGAAAATATTTCATGATTCTGAGCCACAAGCATGGATCAAGGGATCTTTAGATTTCTTCTGCATGGGGTCTTCATCAGTCCTGCAGTCTGAAGTAAGGTCAAAGCTATAGGTATGGTTAAAGAAAGATGTGGGGACAGAGGCCAAGGAAGGTCATCAGACTATGAGTCAGTACTGAATCAGAAGACATTTTGAAAGGAACATCTTAAAAGTTTATTCTAATTTGAAATAGTAGTTAGAAGAGATTCCCTATGGTTCATAAAAGCATGTGACAGAGTTTGAAGCAGTTTAGTTAAGACTGAAAAAAAATCTCTTAGAACTTAAAAAAAAAAATCCTTCTAGGTCAAATATAGAAAGACTGGTCCCATGTACTGGGATATTTATAGCAGTAGCAGCAGAGAACTGAAAAAAAAAAGAGTAGGTAGTCATCATTTGGGAATTGAATAAATAAATTATGGTACATAAAATGGGCATAGTAATAGCACCTACTCAAATGAGAATAGTAAAGAGCTTTGAACACTGCCTGGTACATAGTAAATTCTATCTAAATATTAGCTATTATTATTATAATGATTTAATGAAACATTATCATGCTATAAGAAAGAATAAGAACATAAACAAATATGGGAAGGTTTATGTAACTTGACAAAAAGTGATATAGTCATAACCAGGAAAAGACAGATACAATGACTGTATCCATGTGGACATAGAGAACTACCTCCAAAAAAGTGTGTGCATGTGTAGGGGGGCTATATGTGGGCACGCACATGTATTCATGCATTGAACAGGAATCCTGTGAAATTATAATTGTTCAAGCTTCCTATTGAAGAAGGAATAAAGTGGGCCTCTTTCCCTTGGCATAAGTGTGCTGTGAATATGGAACTTTCTGTGTATTGTTAGACTCAGTTGATATATTTGTTTTGCTGATCTGCTCATCTTTCCTTTCTATTCTTTCTAACAAAGAATGGCTGTTTGAGTAGGAGAAGAGAGATGGACGTATTAAGAAATTTCAAAGATGCAAGAAATAAAGATATCAAAATTAAAAAAAAATACTTTCTGGATTAAGCCATGACAAGTAATTATGCCCAGACTTGATTCTGTTCTCTAATTCTTGAGATTGAGATGGCATTTTAAAAAATCACTGTGAAAGTAGAATCATTGTTTTATAGAATAATATTCCCTAACTTTCCCCAAAAGACAAGTATGGGATTGAATCTGTAATTTCCCAACTGTCCTCTTTGTTTCTCTACTATAATGTGTCTCAAAAGTCTCAGAATAAAACAGATGATTTCAAGCTGTCTTCAATCTAATTCAAGGCAAGATAATCATCATTTATTTAAGTGCATACAATATACCTGGCATTGTATTAATCTAGAGCCATAACTGAAAACTCTCTTGATCCAAGGGGAGTCTACTCAGTCTAATCTATACCAGTAAAGATGTAATTGCATAGACAAAGGAGAAAGCCCATTCACCAAATTCTCACCCCATTATCGGTAGAATTGCAAATGTCCTTCAATCCAATGAAAGAAGCGGAAAATGAAGAAGGAAACAAAGAGAAATCATAAAGGGGAAATGTAGCTTCTATAATAGGACAGAAGTTTTGGTGATAGTGCCACATAATATGCTATTATTACATAGTAAGCCATAATTTGTTTTGGGGAGAAAACAAGTTCCAGATGTAGATGTCTTTGATCAAAGTGACAGTTGCCCTAGTTAATTATAACTCTGGCCAAGACAAATTCCTCCATTGTCTTCTAGCTGTCGTGTCTTCCTAGAAAGATTTTCTTAGAAATATTTCTCATTCTAGAGCAAGATTTTTAAAAATGATTTTCTAGCTAGAATATTTTTGTGGAGCTTCATTCTCTCTCTCTCTCTCTTTTTTTTTGTCTCTGTCTTTATCTTTGACTGTCTCTGACTCTATCACTGTCTGTCTCTTCTTTTTATCTATCTATACACTATCTTTCTAGGTCAAGGTGGTATATTTTTCTATGATCATCTCTCTTTGTGAAGGACTTTTCTTTATAGTTTGGGGGCTCATGCTTCATCTTCACTTTTTTGCTACCTAGTCTCTTTTCTATTCCTTTTTTTATTTCCATTTGCCTTCCATACCAGATTCCTGATCACTATAATTCATGATCCCAATCTCTGAGAAGTTATTACATTTATTTTGGAATACTTCAAATAAGACATAATTAATAAATGACTAAATGGAAATTGACCCATTTAGTTCATATTTCCTGGATAAGCCTAAACATCAGACTATACTTCATATTCATTTTCCATTCAATCATTTTCTCTCTATCTTAGCCATATTGCTATCTTTCTGCTTTTTCACCTATTCTTTTTTTTTTGACCTCCACAATCAATTAAAATTGATTTAAATCAATAGTATCATTTTATTTTTTTTGAAAGAGCAGGCTGCAACCTTTGATCCAAATAAGACCACTGCTAAGTTTTCAGCTCAATGACATACAAAAAAGAGAAAAGATTATATTTGTACAAAAATATTTATAGTGGCTCTTTTTGTGGTGGATAAGAATTAGGAATCAAAGGTATGCCAATCAATTAAGGAATGACTAAACAAACTATTGTATACAATTGGTATGGAATACTTTTGTGCTATAGGAAATTACAAGCAGGATGATTTCAGAAAAACATAGAAAGACTACATGAACTAATGTATAATAAAGTAAATAGAAGCAGAAAAATATTATACACAACAGGAATATTTTTTCATGAAGAACTATGACAGATTTAGCTATTCTCAAGAAATGCAATAATCCAAAACAATTCCAAAGGACTAATGATTAAGCATACCATCCACCTCCAGAGAAAGAACTGATATCTATTGATTACAGACTGAAGAATTTTTTTCCTTTTTTTTCCTTTTTATTCAAATCTTTTTGTAAAAAATGACTAATAGGGAAATGTTTTACATAATTGCCATGTATAACCTATGTTTAATTGGTAATCATCTCAGGGAGGGAGGAGGGAATGGAAGTAAAGAATTTGGAACTCAAAACTTTAAATAAAAATTTCATTTTATTTTAAAAGGTGGGGAGCATGCCAATTTTTTTTTCTGTACATTAGACTACCAGCTCTGTGCCTTCTCAGTTCAAAATTCTATTCATTGGACACCACTTTTCCGTAAATAGTTTCTTTCCCCATTGATTTGTAAGCTCCTTGAGAGTAGAAGGTGACCTCTCATTTATATTAGTATTCATTGCACTTAACACATTATCTATTACCTGACAAGTACTTAACAAAATACCCTTTTTATTCATTCATTCATGCCAGATCAGAGCAAACTTCAGTCATTCATACCAAGTATAGAACTATAGCCAAAAATTATGTTGGCTTTGGCAAATTAATTGTAGTGAAAGGGAAGAGAGAAGCATAGAATATAGTTTTCCTGTGCTGTATAGTCCTGCCAGGAAAGAAAATCTGGCTTTAGTCCCCTTGATAATCCCCTAACTTCACAAAAGAGATAAAAGGGGACCAGGGAGACCCAGGAAAGCTGTAGGACCTTTGGGGTAGTACTGTTTGGTGTATAGTCAGAGATATAAGCATAGCAAACTAAAGTCAGAATAAAGCATTCTCTACTTTACTTGGTACCCTGGGGCAAACCCTGCATATGGTCCTTTCAAAATATTTCCTCTTTATTATGTTACCAGAGTATTTTTCACTTTCCCCTCCATCTCTCAATAACCATGCTACATGAAGACAGTATTTTTTTTAAAAGAAGACAAAGAAAAGTCAGCACAACTGATCAATACAATAGGAAAGTCTGAAAACATGTGCAATGTATAACAGTAGGAACTCCTACATCAATGAAGGGATAGGTGGGGATGCCTTCCCTTTTAATTCGCCTCACTTAATTTTGATAATTCTTTTTTTTTAACATTTACTTTTAATTTAACTTTTGTGTGATTACTCTTTCCAATTCATTTCATTCTGCTTGCTTTTCTTTATACCAGTTCATATAGATCTTTCTGTCTTTCCAGGTATCTATCACAGACATCATTTTTAAGAGCAACATAATACTCCAATAAATTCATTTATTTCAATTTGATTTGCCATTCCCAATTTATGGACATTTACTTTCCTTCCTATTCTAAGTTATTTTTAAAAATGCTGTTCTAATTTTTTTTCTTTTTTATCAATGCCTTCCTTAGGGTCTAAGTCCAGTAATGGAGTCTCTGGTTCAAAGGGTATAGATTTTTAGTTACTTTATTTTATCGTTACAAATCCATTACAATCATTACAAAACAATTCCCAAAATGGTTTTTACCATTTCACAGGTCCATCAATAATATATTAATATCCCTATCTTCCCATATGCCCTCCAACATTGATTGTTGTCATTGATCTCTCTCTCTCTCTCTCTCTCTCTCTCTCTCTCTCTTTTTTTTCCCCTGAGGCAATTGAGGTTAAATGACTTGTCCAGGGTCACACATCTAGGAAGTGTTAAGTGTCTGAGGTCAGATTTGAACTCAGGTCCTCCTGACTTCTTGGCTGGTGTTCTATCCACTGCACCATCTAGCTATCCCCCTCCCCCCCCCCCCAAATGCCCCCCACCTAGATGTTCCACCATTGATCTCTTTATTCTTTAACCAATAGTATAGAGTTTTGATGATTTCTGCTTTACATAATATAGCTTGTAGTCTGGAAGTGATCCATTGTCTTCTTTTCATCATTTATATTCTATATATTTGTTTTTTCCAATGAAATATGCAAGTTCTGCAAAGTTCTCTTGGCAAGTTTATAGCACAGTTCTCCTTGTATAGATTTTTAATGTAATATATACCTGTTTCATAGAAAAGTCACTTTTCTAAGTCACAGAATACAGTAAGTAATTCTTCTGTCTCCAAATATAGACTTGACATAAATACACATATCTTTTTTTAATAGCTTTTTATTGATAGAACCCATGCCAGGGTAATTTTTTACAGCATTATCCCTTGCATTCATTTCTGTTCCGATTTTTCCCCTCCCTCCCTCCACCCCCTCCCCTAGATGGCAAGCAGTCCTTTACATGTTGAATAGGTTACAGTATATCCTAGATACAATATATGTGTACAGAACTGAACAGTTTTCTTGTTGCACAGGGAGAATTGAATTCAGAAGGTATAAATAACCCGGGAAGAAAAACAAAAATGCAAGCAATATATATACCAATATAGTAGCAGCAGCAGTAGGATCTCCACTGATTCAATATCTCCAGATCTTGAATTTGAATCTGGGGTCAGCCTGTTCCTGGCTTAAGAGGCCTAATAAGGTATGCTAATTCATTTAAAAGATATATAGTCATAGGCCAAGTGTCTTGAAATACTGTGATCCAATGATTCATTATTGATATTTAATTCTTGTCAGATATCAGCTCAAAGAGGGAAAACAAATATCCTGATTGTGGGAAAGCTAAATCTAAGCTGTATGCAGTGTTTGTATACAAGTTCACTTTCTCTGTTATGTACGGCTAAAAAATATATATCCATCAACCAACAAGAATTTATTGAGGCCTGGAGGAGTGTGATAACTGAAAGTTTTATTCTTCCTCTGAAGACAAAGTAAAGTACATCTAGCTAGACCAAAGATTATTAACTTGATGTCACTTTTTTAGTTTGATAACTTTATTTCAAGGTTTCCTTTGAAATCTTACGTAGTTTATTTTATGCATTCAAAACATTATTCTGCAAATGAATCTTTAGGCTTTACCAGATCATCAAATATTCTATGATACCACAAAAAAAGTTAATTACCCCTGATTTAGACACATAGAACCAATTTTTTGCCCCATTATAATACTTTACAAACAAAATCTGAGTAGGCTTTTCAAATTTTTCACATATTAGCAAGATGAAAACATTTCTACTTGTATTACCTACCCAGATGAGTGATGAGTGGTCCTTCTCTTCACAGACTTCTTTCTTGACATTCACTTGAGAACTTTATCAGGACTATGAAAATGCAAAAGCTGGAACCTACTAGAAATTTAAATCTCTGTTTGTTCCCTCTCCCAAGCAGGAGCAAATATGGGAACAAAGCTTTATTTTTGAAAATTATTTCCTTTAAAAGTAAATAAACTCTAAAGTATTGAGATTGGTGATTGTCCATTTGGGCATATGGTTAAATTGCTATACTATTTTGTTCATAGTAGGATTATTCATTGCAATATTGATCATGAAAAAGCATTAATATTTGTGATTGTTTTCATCATAACAATGATATATTAATTTTCAGGAGTTTAAAAGCTGAAGAAGCTGAAATTGCTTATTTTTTAAAAGAATAGTTAAAAGAAATTCTTTGGAGTATTAAGTTTGTTAAAGCTTATGTCTCAATATTGATTCTTTGATAGTTCTACCCAGCACACGTATTGAAGAAGGGAAATCCTTTATACTGAATGTGGGGGTCATGAAATAATTATTTATCAGTAAATGTATATCTATTTTATATATCTACATAATATATTATATATATATGTATATAAATATATTTATTTTATATATCTACATATTCAGAATCATGTAAAAGTTTCTTAGCCAAAATGCAGTCATGAGTAGAAAAAGTTTAAGAAACCCTGCTCTACACATGAGTAATAATCAGGTTTTTTAATATATAAATATCATGCCATTCAAATCTTCTATGTTACTTCAGGAGAAGTACACCTCCACTCAGCTATTCAGATGGAGAGGGCCACCTTGATAGGGAAAATGAGATAAGGCTATCAGTATCCAGGGACTTTCCAAATCAAAGGTACTTCCTTATATGACAGTGATAGATCACTCCAGTTACTGAATTGGCCTTCATGAAACTTAAACTAATCGTTCTTCCCCTTTCCATGGCCTCATCATTTCAGTGGGCAGAAGCCATCAATTTACGTGAATGGATGCTGAAACAGTGCATGTTGAGCTCACTCTTGCTAGCATAGACTCAGTTTCTGCCAAATGAGAATTCACACATCTTTTAAAGCAAAATTAATTTCCTTTCAAGGTCACTTATCCTATTTTTGGAGGATTAAAATTATTAGGGAAATTTCCCTTACAACAACCTTATAGCTACTTAACTGTTTAGTGTTCTGTCTTCTGAAATTAAGTTTAGTCAGTCTAATGCTTCCTCAATGTTATGGTGATTATAAAAACAGAGATGGATTGAAAGATGTCACAGAGGTAGATTTGATAAGATAGATACTTGTTTGATATTGGATGATTGTGAGAAGTATGAGATTGTAAATCTGAATGACTGGAAGGACAGAAATAGAGATTTGCAAGTTTCATGGCAGGGGCTGGGGATGGAGAAGATAATAAGTTTTATTTTGAACATATTAAGTTTGAGATGCTTACAGAATACTTAGTTTGAAATGGCCAACAGAAAGCTGGTAATGTGTGAGGGAAGACAAGGATAGATATGAGGGTTGAAAATCTGAAATACATTGGTGTGCAGGTTTTTGAGCCCATGCAGGCTTATGAACTCACTAAACTGGGAGAATAGCCCACAAAAGAATCTTGGATGCTGTACCCACACTAGGAGGTATGAAATAAATGATGATCGAGGAAAACAGACTGAGAGAGAAAGAATAAAAGAAGTAGGAGAAGAATCAAGACTGTGCTGCCATGAAAACTGAAAAGGAGGAAAAGTAGTGAATAATATTAAAAGCTATAGAAACCACTTTCCAAGCCTCCTCATTACCAGGATAAATATTAATTTCTAGTTGTTTTTTTTCCCCTATTTTTACATGCCGTGAACTCAGGACACATCACCAGCCTGGCTTTTTAATCTTTTATCTTGCTTGATATCTCATGTATATTGGGATATAAATTCTTTTCTTGACTTTTTCCTTCTCTTAACTTTTGGTATCTTTACTCTATTCTCTTTTCTACATTATAATTACAATATCTAGTACCAAGCCTATAGAAAATACCACCTATATCTAAGATGTCAAACACTCTCAGGTAGCTGCCAGTATAGCTGAAAGCAGATTAAAATATATTGAGAAAAATTTAACAAAATATATAAAATACAAAAGAACTTAAATAATATTTATATTTTTTTCTAAGTCAATATTGGAACATATAGATATCTTTATTAATGATTTAATGAACTCTGTTACTTTTGAGTTAGACATCACTATTGTAGACCATTTTCTCTCTTCATCTTAATTTCTTTCTTTTTCTTTCTCTTTCTACCTTCCTTCCTTCCTTCCTTCCTTCCTTCCTTCCTTCCTTCCTTCCTTCCTTCCTTCCTTCCTTCCTTCCTTCCTTTTCTCTCTTTCTCTCTCTCCATCTCATTGTCTCTCTTTTTCTTTTTCTTCTTTCATAACTCCTTTCCTTCCTTTTTCTTCCTTTCTTTTTAGCTTAAGTGACTTTTAGTTATATTTACTTGAATCTAGAAAAAATATATTCTTACCTGCTCTTGTTATCAGGTAAAGTGTGTAACGGCTATAGAATGAGAGAGACAAGAGCACCTGAATTCAAATCCTATCTCTGACCCATAGTTAGCTGTGTGACCCTAGACAAGTTATGGAGAGAAAGCTACAGTGCCAAAGAGAGGGAGGAGAGGCAAAGGGTCTGAGAATGGGAAAAGAGGGAAAAGAAATCAGAGGAAGTCTGTGATAAAGGGCAAATTGGACTTGGTATAAAATGTGAAATTATTATGCAGTTATTTGAGATATACAGTAATACAATGATTGAGGTAATACAGCTGTTGGGCTTTATGTTTTGTTTTTTTTTTTTTGTTTTTGTTTTTGTTTTTGGTTTTTTTTTTTTTTAATGATAGAATAACTCCCAACAACAAGATAAAATTCTCAATTCCCCAATTTCTGTGAAAAAGGTGTGTGGCATTTCTGGGCCACCAGATGGCAGTAGCTGTACGCCACAGCCTTTCCAGTTCACTTCTGATTGTGCTCTGATGTGCTTTTATTACTTTAGATTGCACCACCCATAATTGTTATTTTTACCGATATCTTAGAGAGAAGGCATTATTGCTTTAAAAATTGGGAATTTGATATCTTTAATGTAAACACTGATTGTGTTCCCCACTTTCCCACCTGCTATGTTTTTGTGAATAACTGCAACAAGTGTAAGGGTTGATTTGATTATACAAGAATTGTAAAGTATTACAAAAATCAATAAGGAATTTCATTTAAACCAAAAGAGTACATAAAGATTTGGTTACAGATAATTGAATGCAGATATGTTTTTTTTTTTTTTAATGCCAAAATCTTTTATATAGTCAAATAGAACTTTACATTTTCAATAGCCAGGGTATCTCTAGATCCTCCACACCACCTCCCTCAATTGAAAGAATAGCCTTGAGACACAGTAGGGATGAGTTTTAATCCAAAGTTTATTGTAGGGCTATCTGTATGTGATCTCAGAAAATTCTTTCACATTTGTTTGACATTTTTAGTGTCCTCTCGTGTACAAAAGTATTTCAGCAACATTTGCCAAATATTATATTTCAGGATGAAAAATGATAGATTTGACCCCATCTCATCTGGGGCAGAATGACACCCTCTCTTCAATCACCCTGGCAAAATCACAGAGTTCTTTGCTTTTTGGTGGCTGAGCTTTGAATTAGTGAGTAATAATCATTTGGTTTATTTTCTATGGAATTTAGTCTTTCTTTGGCCCTGTGATTGCTTCTACTACCCTTACTCAAAATTGATACTTTCTAACCCAGATTGTGCAGAAATTCAAATTGTACAATGATTAAACAAACTTAAAAAAAATAAACCTCCCTAGGCAGTTGAGAGAATTTGAATTCTACTGTTGTCCAGTTCTGATGACCTGGATTTTCTTTCACCTCTTCTCATGAATGGGAATTTTTTGATCTTTTAGATTTTATGGAAAAGTTTGGTTTCAATGTATATCCCTCCCTTTAAAGGTCTAAAATTTATTTTTCTTTTCTATGATGCCCCTCAGTTCCAAGTAATAGATTTAAAACAATCAATATATGATTTTTCTCAGTGAGGAGGTTTCCTTTGGTAGTAAACCTTTCTCTTTGCATACCAGAAAAAAAGGCTTTATGAGTTTCCACAGTCAAAAGCATTTATCTCCTAGGGGATGGCCTTCTGGCAATGAACCTCTCTGAACTTGGTTTAACTTAGCCCTAGATAAAAGGTGCAGAGTCTGTCACTGACCTTGTCCTTGAAGCCTTTACAGCTTGGTTGAACCTTCCCAAATTTGATTTTCCATATTATGATACCACAATAGCTTTGGCTTTATCACTAGGTTTGTAAGGAAGTAATAGCATGGAGTATTTATAAACAATTGAACGAGTTAAATCTTATCACTGAGACAAAGAAATTAGTAGTAATATTTCAAAATAGTAGTAAAATTAGTAGCAAAATTTTTAAATAAAATGTAGAAAAACCTCAGATGTTATATACTAGGATATTTGACTAACTCCTTAGTTATCTGTTTTAAGGGAAACTAAGATAGTGGATTATATTTTGAAGCATTGAAATATAATCACATAGACTAATCATAGACTATATGAAATATAATCATATAGACATTCTCCAGAGTAGGATGGACAAATCAATCAAATATTTATCTGTAATGTTCTTCTCTCAAATATAATGTTCTCTAGGAGCAGGTTTCTTGGAGGCTTCTGGAGGTAGCCTTCCTTTCAGTTCAGCATAATCACCCCAAATGCAGCCAGGGATTAAAGTCCAAATCCTTTATTGTCTCTTCCAAAATCTTATCCCCTTCACTTGGGGCTTGGCTAGTTTTCTGGGGGCCTTTCTCTCTCCTTGGTTCCGAGTGCTCTTGCCGCTAGTCCTTTGTCTCTTCCATCTTCAGCCTCTCTTCCTCCAAATCTCCAGCCCGCACAAAGGTGGAAGATGGAATGAATCTGACTCCACCTCCTCCGAGAGTGGGCTTGTGGGCTTCTGTCTTCCCTCCTTCTGCCAGACTTGTGAATGTCCTCGACTCCATCCTGATTGAGGCCTTTAGCTTAAATATGCTCTCTTAAAGGTGTGAATCTTAAAGGTGTGAAAGGTGTGAACTCTAATAAGTACTAAGTACAAAAGCATTGTCTCTATCAATTGCAGTGACTTAGCACCTTGTTTCAAGTTCTGGCCCATAATATTTATCTACTTTTAAATTAAAAAAAAAAAAGAATTTAACATTCATCAGTATGAGTAGTACCTTTCCCAGAACAGATCACAACATGATATAATTCATATGAAGTACTTCATAAATTTTAAATTTCTATAGAAATGTAAGTTGTTCCTATCTAATTTTCTAAACTTTTAAAGGTGATGTAGAGAGGAATATCTAGATACATTTCTTCACCTGACTCCCAAGACAAGCAATGTTCATATAATATAAACTGTTTTGTGGGCTATAATGTTGCTGTGTTTCATTAAAGTGTCAAACGATAGCATCAGAGCATTAATCAATTAGACAAAAGGTTAAAGTTAATTCTATATATAATCAGTTTTGGACATATGAATAGATACCCAGAGGTAAAGTAGTTCTTTTAAAAGTACCACATATGCTGGTACACTCAGTACCCAGGACCTGAACATTAATATTTTATTGAATTAGTGAATAAATGGTGCAAGAAATTCCAAATCCAAAAAGTTGAAGTCAGGGAGCAGTTTTGCTCAGTCCAGGAAAAGTGAGAAAGATAAATTGGTAAGTAAAGTTAGAAGAAGATCAACCTGTATATTTAAGATATTGTAGGGGCAGCTAGATGATGCAGTGGATAGAACCCTGGTCCTGGGACAAGGAGTATCTGAGTTCAAATATGATCTCAGATACTTGTGTGAACCTAAGCAAGTTACTTAACTCTACTTGCCAAGAAAAAATTGGAAAAGTATGAACTGTTTTAACAGGTAGAAAGAGTTTCATTTATATTAACTGAATGTTACTATACTTCATTCTGCTACTTTGAAGTGACCACATTTTAATAATATAATTCTTTAATATTATTACTACATATGATTCAAGATATTCCATAAATTTTAGATTCTTCTATTTTCTCAAAAATAAAAATATGGGCATACTGAAAAAAAGATAAACATGCTTAGGAAACTAAATGCTTGTTAGAAATGATAAATGGTACATACGTAAATGACCTGTGATTCCTCCAGAATAAAGAACTCCCTAGACCAAAGCTGATCCCAATCCATCTTAGATTTTTTATATAAGTTTTAATGAGTTGCCTGAGGCACACAGAAGTTCAGTGACTTTTTCAAAATTACAGTTTCTAAATGTCAGAAGGGAATTTGACTCCAGGTTGTCTTGACTTCAAATCCAATAGACTATACGCCATGATATGTTGCATTTCAGTGGTAAGTACATTTTTTCATTTATTATGAGGAAGCTTGATATAATGGGAAGTATGCTCAATTTGAAATCAGGAGAAATCTGCTTTTGAATTGTCTGTGAAACTTACACATTACATAATGACTCATTCTCACTCAGCTTCATGCTCTTTATCTGTAAAATGGGTATAATATTTGTTCATTATTTACATCACAGTATTGCAATAAGAAAAGTAATTTGTAAATGGACTATAGCCATATGAAAGGATGATGATGATTTTTATATATGAGGAAAATGATATTTAAATCATGTCAAAGTTTCTACAGATAGTATGATTCTTAAAATGTGGATCTCAATTGTAAATTTAATGCTTTTCACCATAGCCACAGTATTGTTTCTGCAGATCTGGCTATATTTGGATTAGATTTCCTCCCCTCCATTTCAATTTCTCTAAGGTCAACTTTCCTTCTGAAAATAAAGCATGCTAATCTCATGTAACTGCAGGGTTTTTATTGCTTAAAACATGGCTTACTCTAGTAGAGCTTGAATTAAAGCCTCTTTTTAAGAGCAATTATGATCACTGATGAATGACCTCCCCAAATAGAAGTATGTGGTCAGCAGAGTAGAAAAAGCATTAATCTGCAAGCAGTATTTTGATAAACTGAATCATTCACAGTGATCAGCCATGGTCATGAAGAACTAACAGAAAGGGGAAATCACAGGAGCTCAAGTCATTCACCTTAAAAAACTTATAAGCAAATGAAAATGCAAAAGTACCTTGTGACAAGAATAGATTAAGAGAGCAATAGGAGGAAATGGCAGTGTAACAGAAAAATAGGGATTGAAGTCAAGAGACCTGATTCTGCAAGAGACTTGAATTTAAATCTACAATCAGACACTTAACACTCACTAGCTGTGTGACCTTAGTAAATCACCTAACCAAAATTGCCTCACCAAAAAAAAAAAAAAAAAGTAATTTAATCTCTGTGCCTCAGTTTCCTCAAAACAAAATGTGAATAACGATATTGTAGTAAATACCTTATAATATTATCATAAAGATCTGAAGGAAAAAAAAAACTATGCATAAAGTTTTTTGGAAAACTTAATGGAGATCTTATATGTATAACCTATTTCAAATTGCTTACTGTCTCAGAGTAGGGGAAGGGCACTGAAAGAGGGAGAGAATTTGCAATTAAATAAAAAGTTAAATGACTGTTAAAATTGTTTTTACATAAAAATGGAAAGAAATAAAATATTATTTAAATTTGTAAATGATACATAAATTCCAAATACCCCTATCTTATTACTTTGTTGTTGATGTTATTATATCATTTCAGTTGAGTCTGACTTTTTTGTGATCTCATTTGGAGGTTTCTTGGCAAAAATATTAGAGTAATTTACCAGTTCCTTTTCTAGTTCATTTTACAGATGAAGAAATTGAAGCAAAGAAGGTGAAGTGACTTGCCCATTTTCCTGACTTTTTGCGTTCTTCACCACTTAGTTGCCCATTCAATTACTACCACCATTGCTTTTAGTAATAGTAATAATCATGCTATTGAAGGGCTTAAATGAAATATTGTCTAAGATTCTGTTCAGTGTTAAATTTCTGTGATGTTATTCTGATTGTGAAAGAGGAGTTGGAAAAAAGGTGACACTTAAGATGGGATTAATCAGAGAAAAATTCTGTGTGTGGGGGAGGGATTTTTCTTGAACTGGATCAAGAAAGACTTCTAGTTTATCTATTAGTAGAAAAGAGAAGACCTTTCAAGGAGAATCAAATGTTAAAACAAAATTACAAAGATAGGGTTCAACAAATTGTAGCCATAATATAGGCAGATTTCTCAGAGGAAAAGGGATATTTGGGAGAAATAATGGAATTGGAAAACTTCCATAACTTCATCTAGTCTTCCTGAAGGCCAAGTTAAGGAGTTTGGATTTAATCAGAGATAATAGGGAGCAATTGTAGTTTCTTGAGAAGAAAAGTTAACCAAAAAAATGGTAGTGTACCTGGATAGATTTGGGTCCGAGAAAAGAATGGGGCATAAAGACCAGCAAAGGGGCTAATACAGAAAGAAATACAGAGATGTTATCATGAGGGTTTGAACTTGGATGGCAATATTGTAAAAAAAAAATAAGGAAGGGGAGAAAAATGAAAAAAAATTGTCAAACCAGAACTACCAAGATTTGGTAATTGATTAGATGTAAATGATGAAATAAAGAATAGAATCAAATATAAATTCAAGATTGTAAAAACTAAAGTTAGAGAGGATGGTAGAATCTTGGATAGTATTGCATATATGAAGAAAGGTGGTATAGAAATAAAAGTTCAATTTTGTTTTTTTCCCCTTTTTAATTTTTACAAATTTTCTAAAACTCAGAAAAATATCCTCCCTAAGTAGCTCTCAGTCCACAAGACCTAGATGAGACGAAGTCTATGGCCCCTAGCTCTTCCCATCAACAACTCATAAGTAGGTATTCAACTAGTGTTCCAAATTTACATTCATGCTAGATTTCTGTCCTAACTACTCTTTAAAAATAGTGATATTTCATACTTTCTGTTGTTGTTTTCTAAATTGTAAGTTTGATTCAGATGTGCCAAATCTTAATTAGTGAAAAGATAAGATTTATCAATCAATATTTGTTAAGAACCTATTATGTGACAGGTACTGTGCTAAGCACTGGGAAAACAAAAAAGAAATCCTTGCCCTCAAGGAGGTTACATTCTAATGGGGAATACAACATGCAAACAAATATACACAAATCAAGCTGTATATATATATATATATATATATATATATATATATATATATATATATATATGTATATATATATAGACAAATGGGACATAATCAACAGAGAGAATTAAGAGGGGTAGGTTCTTAAAAGGAACTTAAAGAATCTTAGGGAGGTCAGTAGTCAGAGTTGAGAAGAAGCAGTGTTGCAAATACAGAGTATGGCAAGAGAAATATACCCAGATTTGAAAGCTTGTTTGTGTTGTTTGTGTAAAAGTCAGGAGACCAATGTCACAGGATCTCAGAGTATATTTCAGGATTAATGTTTAAGAAGAAGAGAAAAATGGGAAGGAACTAGGTTATGAAGGGCTTTGAATGCCAAACTGAGCAATTTATATTTGTTTATTGGATGTTTATTAAGTGTAAATATACTTCTCCCATGTCTCTATAGTAATTGGTAATAGTTTTTACTAATATTGTTGAATAGGAAATCTCCCAGGTTGCTGTAATGAATGACTAAGAATCATTGCAGCATTAATAAGGCCTACTTTGGCATGAGTATATATGCTAGTTTGTAGAATGCAGTACATATGAGTTTTCACTGTATTCATTTGACAATCCTCTCTTTTGTGTGTTGTGCAACACTAAAATTTAAGCGAAGACTAATTAACAAGGGTATATTTGGTAATATTTGGCTGCTCATCTAAGTGTTTTTTCTTCTGTGAGAACATGTATGTTTTCTAAGTTATCCATGAAGTAAGGTATCTATTGCTTAGGTATTCACCAGCTTTGAACTATTCCTACTTTTCTTTAAACAGTTATTATTGTTTTTGAAATTCAAAGAAATAAAGAGATGAAAGAAACCTCTTGAAGTCACCTCTAGTCTATTTCTCTTGGTTCAGGAAAACCTATATTTTAGCTAACAATGATGATTGAGCAACTATCCTCTTGAACTTGTCACTGTTGATGCTTTGAAATAACTAAATAAATAATTAGTTACAACTATAAAGATCTCCATAAGTAAGCTAGCTATATAGCCTGCCAGAAAGAAACTCTGAAATGGTCCAAATTCTTTTAACCAAACTAATAAATAATCCATTTGTTTAAAAAACCCCAAAGTATCAGTGGGCATCAAAGTAAGTATTTTCTCCTCAATTTACAGAAGAATAAACTAAAGCTTCGAAATTTAGAACAACTTGAACAAAATCACATAGTAAATAGCAAAGCAAATTCTTAAATTCAGTATTTCTACTATATCACATTAATGACTAAAAGATAGATCTTAAATTTGTAAAATCCTTGAGTAGTAGGTCTGTTTCATTTTTCTTCGTACTTATAACAATTAACTGCAATTTAGATGTGTCCTTAATAAACTTGTATAGAATAAAAAATATATTGCATATGTACATTTTATGTAGGCAACATATCAGTCAAAACTCTCCAAGAATCATTAAGAGGTTCTCCAATATTCTAAAAGGTAGAAGCTAATATTGTAAATGAACAAAGTTAAGTAATTTTAGCCCTTTCTTTGATCTGCTGTGAGTCCCAAACCATGACAGATATAATACACTCAAGAAAGGGCTTTGAACTCTTGGAGTTGCTAATTTGGCATTTTCTTTTTAGAGAAAGGATTCTTTCATCACTGAGGAGTGTGCTGACCATGGTGATTAGAAGGTTGTAGTCTCTTTGAAAGTTTTCTATGACATTATAAAACTCATAGAGGATGGTTCAATTACTTCTGAAGTACAATTTAGTCACTTTTAAGAAATCAAATAGAGAGTCTAGTTCTGCTATATGAGTTCAGAAAGAGACATTAGACTTGGGAACAAGGGAGGGCATATGCTACCTAGCCACCCCTCCTTCAGTCCATGTTCTACTTTTTGCAAATAAGAATTTAAGTTATGGGAAATTAAAGGGCATGTTAAGTAGTAGTGCCAGATGATTGAATCTTATGCCCCTTAAGAGGCTGTGCAGACTAAAAACAAAACATTTTGACAAGAATGTGTAAAAGGGGCTCAAGAAAATAACTATGTACACATTCATATGTGCATATATATATCACATATGTATAATTCTACAAATCTGTATCATCTTTCTATATGTATAGATACATGTATATAAATTTATCTATAGCACTTGGGGTGTTCTTCCATACTATGGGATGACTAGAGTAGCTGCTCCAGGTTCAAAGTTTCCTATGAAAACCCTTTTAACCAAACTAATAAATAATCCATTTGTTTAAAAAACCCCAAAGTATCAGTGGGCATCAAAGTAAGTATTTTTCTCCTCAATTTACAGAAGAATAAACTAAAGCTTCGAAATTTAGAACAACTTGAACAAAATCACATAGTAAATAGCAAAGCAAATTCTTAAATTCAGTATTTCTACTATATCACATTAATGACTAAAAGATAGATCTTAAATTTGTAAAATCCTTGAGTAGTAGGTCTGTTTCATTTTTCTTCGTACTTATAACAATTAACTGCAATTTAGATGTGTCCTTGATAAACTTGTATAGAATAAAAAATATATTGCATATGTACATTTTATGTAGGCAACATATCAGTCAAAACTCTCCAAGAATCATTAAGAGGTTCTCCAATATTCTAAAAGGTAGAAGCTAATATTGTAAATGAACAAAGTTAAGTAATTTTAGCCCTTTCTTTGATCTGCTGTGAGTCCCAAACCATGACAGATATAATACACTCAAGAAAGGGCTTTGAACTCTTGGAGTTGCTAATTTGGCATTTTCTTTTTAGAGAAAGGATTCTTTCATCACTGAGGAGTGTGCTGACCATGGTGATTAGAAGGTTGTAGTCTCTTTGAAAGTTTTCTATGACATTATAAAACTCATAGAGGATGGTTCAATTACTTCTGAAGTACAATTTAGTCACTTTTAAGAAATCAAATAGAGAGTCTAGTTCTGCTATATGAGTTCAGAAAGAGACATTAGACTTGGGAACAAGGGAGGGCATATGCTACCTAGCCACCCCTCCTTCAGTCCATGTTCTACTTTTTGCAAATAAGAATTTAAGTTATGGGAAATTAAAGGGCATGTTAAGTAGTAGTGCCAGATGATTGAATCTTATGCCCCTTAAGAGGCTGTGCAGACTAAAAACAAAACATTTTGACAAGAATGTGTAAAAGGGGCTCAAGAAAATAACTATGTACACATTCATATGTGCATATATATATCACATATGTATAATTCTACAAATCTGTATCATCTTTCTATATGTATAGATACATGTATATAAATTTATCTATAGCACTTGGGGTGTTCTTCCATACTATGGGATGACTAGAGTAGCTGCTCCAGGTTCAAAGTTTCCTATGAAAACCATTTTATTCAAAAGTATAGAGAATGAGCTAATGTGTATGTTTTTCCCCCTCCCGACAGATTGAGGACACAGTTATCTCAAAGCAAAGGTATTTCATGAACTAATATAGGAAACTAAACAAACAAATAAACCTGGGCAATATTCTCCTCCAAATAATACATTATTGGCAAATAAGGTAGGCACAAATAGGCATCACACATCAGAGACACACAAATGGAACGCACACACCATATGTGTGAAGGGGCATTTCAACCAGTGAAGTCTTCTGCTGATGAAATCACACTTCTTCTCTCAGTGTTTCCTTTGCTATTGAATATTTTCTTTGCTAGGCATTGGTCTATTGGTCTCAGAGAATTTTATTTTTTCCTGAGGCTATTGGGGTTAAGTGACTTGCCCAGGATCACACATCTAGGAAGTGTTAAGTGTCTAAGATCACATTTGAACTCAGCTCCTCCTGACTTCAGATCTGGTGCTCTATCCACTGCACTACTGCACCACTCACTGCCCTGGTCTTAGATAATTTTATTGTTGCTTTTGTACAAGTAGTCACTGCTATGATAACTCCCAGCATTTATGTTTTGTTTTGTCCATTAACATATTAGCTCCAAACTTTAGGATGTAATGCTTAGACTTCCCACTTGATAAGATCAGGGTGACCTATTTAGTCATCTCATCTATATCCCATTAAGCCAGGCAGAACTCCCCTACTTTAGATAAAGTATTTCCTTTTTAACTCCTATGACTGGTCAAATATGACAATCTTTCATTCTATAAAGCTGTACCTTTTAAAGTTAGACAGTTCCAGGTTCCCTTATAGTTTATCATTCAAATTAGTTTAAGGCAGGCCATAAAGTAAACCATTGTTTTCTATGTACCTAGTTCCTATTTCCACGTTTATTATGCCTTTACATATAGGCAGAAATTTTTACTGCTTCAAAATTATTCACATCCACAAAAAATTTCAGGTCTTCATCAAAATAAAATGTCATATTTATTGTATATCTTCTGGTACAATAGGATTTGTGGAGGAGGGTTACTATGAATCCCAGTCTCTCATTTTTCATCATGACCTCTGGTTCTTCCACTTGCTTCTCAGTCAAATGACAACTTCCCAAGGTTTCATTTTTCCAAAATTGAATCGGTTATCCTAGATGACCTGGAAAGTCCCAACCTGTCTGAGTTGGTGATCCTATGATTTCAAGACTTGTACAAGATCACATAGTTGGTAATTGTCAGAGATAGTATTTGAATGTACATCTTCCTGTGTTTAAGAACAGAACTCAGACCACTACTATGCCTCGCTGTCAACGTGTGCTGATTTAATTTTCTGAATTCAAAAGTATTCCTTATATGAGATAGTGTTGCATAGTGAAAAGAATTATAGATATGGACTAAGGAGATGGTGGTGGTGTTGGAGGTGCTGGTGGTGCTGGTGCTGGTGCTGGTGGTTCTAGAGGTGCTGGTGCTGGTGGTTCTGCTGGTGCTGGTGCTGGTGCTGGTGGTGTTGGTGCTGCTGGTGCTGGTGCTGGTGGTTCTGGAGGTTCTGGTGCAGTTCATGCTGGTGCTGGTCCTCGTGGTAATAGTTGTTGCCTCTCCTCCCAACCCCAATATAATTGGTGAATAATAGAGATTCAGTACAGAGGCTACTCTTCACCTTTACTGGGCTCAAGAGAACAGGAGCTGTAGTCATCTGTACTTCTCTTCCCTATGACTAGCAAATTATCATCTCTTCTCCCTTAACCTATGTAATTCATAAATACTATAACAGAAGAAAAAACAAACTTTTTCATTTTATATATACCCAGGATTCTCACTTCTAACCATCTCACTCCTGTACCTCTAAGGTACTATTTACCTTTTTGCTACCTTTCACTTTGCCCTTCATAACTCTAACTGTGTCATTCTTCATTCTTTACCTTTTCCTCTCATTCATTTGACATTTTCTTGCACTCATAGAAACTTCCATGAGACACTGAATTCCTGACTACTTCCCCTCTAAATATAGGCTGTTCCTTTGTCAGAAATAATAGATATTTTTAATAGTTCCTTCAATGTCCCTTCTGTTATATTCATTCAGACCACTTTTCTACAGGAGAATCATTATATCCATCTATATTATCTGTTCCAAGCTCTTGTCACTCTCATCTGCTTTTTTCTGTCATTCTCACACTTCTTTCTCAAGTTGTATAGTTCTGAACTCACAATTTTTTTAATCTAATAATATACATCAATAGACATATTATTGACTCCCTTGAAACTCATACCTCATCAACCTTCTCATCTCCTGAAACTTATATTTTCACCACAACAATGAAGGGAGTAGAACAAAAATCATGTATTAAACCATGTGACTACCCATTATTTTATACTTCCAAATTCTGGGCTTGTCTTGACTAAGACTAATTACCTAATATTATAGGTCCAAAATTGGGATAAGGGAGTAAGGAACTTGTCATCCATAGGCTTGAACTGCACCCCTAAGAGAGTTAGTACTCAGAGAACATTTTTATTTAGCAGTAGCACATCAACAGAAATTGATTGATTGAATTGACATTGAAGATACTTCAAGTAGATTCAATGGAGGAAAGCATCTTTCCCTGAGGTACCAATCATTTTCCATCAGTCAGGAGTCAGAGAGAATAGAGAGCTCATCCTGACTGCTTTATACTCAGGTGACAAGAAAGTTTGTTCCCTTAAGCAAACCAAATATTGAGGGTAGTCTAAATAACTTTTAATTGAAACAAAACAAAACAAAAAATTAGTCTAAGTAGAATGGGAATAATATAGGATATTGCTTCTATACTCCATGATCCTGAATCCTGAAATTTCAGCTCTAATCATAGATTCCTGGTTATTCCTTACATCTTGCATATTATCCTTTTCTCTCTTTTCCTTTTAGAATTTTTATTCATTTTTAAAAATAATAACTTTTTTATTTTCAAAATACATGTAAAGATAGTTTTCAACATTCACCTTTGCAAAAACTTGTGTTGCAATTTTTCTCCCTCCTTTCTCTCCACCCCTTCCTCTAGATGGCATGTAATCCACTATATGCCAAATAAGTGCATTTCCACATTTATCATGCTGTACATGATCAGATCAAAAAGGAAAAAAAAAATGAGAAAGAAAATAAAATGCAAGCAAACAACAACAAAGGTGAAAATGCTATATTGTGATCCACACTCAGTCCCCACAGTGTTCTCCCTGGTTCAGTTGTCTCTCTTCATCACAAGAACATTGGAACTGGACTAAATCACCTCATTGTTGAAAAGAGCCAGGTCTTTTCATTGTATAATCTTGTTGTTGCTGTGTACAGTGATCTCCTGGTTCTGCTCATTTCACTTAGCATCAGTTCATGCAAGTTTCTCCAGGCTTCTCTGAAATCATCCTCCTGATCATTTCTTACTATACAATAATATTGCATAACATTCATATACCATAACTTATTCAGTCATTCCCCAACTGATGGGCATTCCCTCACTTACCAGTGTCTTACCACTACAAAAAGGGCTGCCACAAACATTTTTTGCACATATGGGTCTTTTTCCCTTTTTTATGATCTCTTTGGGATATAGACCCAGTAGAAACACTGCTCATCAAAGGGTATGCATAGCCCTTTGATAGCCCTTTAAGCATATCTATTCATCTTTTTAAACTTTTTTGCAAAGTTATCCATTAATATTTCCCTGAACCATTTGTTGTTATCCCCTTTTCATCTACCATGCAGGAAAGTGCTATGGGGTATGTATATGTATATATTTTATTAATGCAATTATCAGTGCAGTATAGCTATCTGTGTTTCTCTCCCAGCCCTCCAATAAAAGCTCCATGGGTACAGGAACTTGTCTAACACAATATTATAAAAACACAAGATGTTTAATAAAAGTTTGTTGCATGAATGAATAAATTAATGAATGAATGAATGCACACCATTACTAGGATGCACTCATTCTGTGAGGCTTTCCTGATGACACATTGATTTGACATTGAGCACTTGGTACTTTAGAGCAACAGGGAAACTGCAATAAAAACAGGACCATTTTGAATAAAAAGGAAAACAATGAGTAATTCTTGGTGAGAGGCCAACATGAACTTCTGTCATAATTCATTTTAGCTACATTGCAACTTTTTTTAATATTTTGAAAAAAAGCACATTATCTATCATAAAGCTTGCCAACTAATTACACTAATGAATGTTTATATAATTTGCAAATTAAAATGATAATTTTTAAACAGTCTGTAAATTACTGTCTTTTGGCTATTGTAAATACCACTTCTCTTGGGGGAGGAGGCTGGGTATAGAGTTTATTTGGAATCAGACAATCAGCATTCAGTTCCCCAAACTGCCACTTATTTATATTTGTGTGACCTTGGAAAAGTCTATATTTTATGTCCTCCTCTATCAGATCCTCTTTCTAATCTAGTATTTTTTTTTTCACAAAATCGGTGCTTAATAAATGTTTATCTTATTGATTTGGATCAAATTGATGTGGTAGGAGCTTACATTACTAGTGAACATCATTTGAATATTTTTATTAATCAATATATGAATAAAAAATTTATTAACAACTTATAGTTTAGAAAAAAGCAATATGTAAGGCTATAGATACAAGTAGAAAAGATAGTTCCTGCTTTTAAGGAATTCAATTTTTAATTCTAAACCACCATTTCTATGGAAAGTAAGGTTTGCCAAGTACTTTACATATATTATCTTGTTTCATCTTCACAACTATCTGCACTATACTTGTAAAGAATATACTATACTTATAATCATTCCCATCATATAGATAATTAGACTGATGCTCAAAAAAGTTAATTGACTTGCCCATGGTCGCATAGTTATTAAGTACCAGAGACAGAATTTGAAGCTTTTTGTATCTGCTTCCAAAGCCTGCATTGTTTTAATTATGCCAGACTGAATCAAGGGAAATGGTTTGACTTCATAAAGCCCTAGGATCATTGTTGTGTGAAGGTGACTCTGAGACCTCAAAGTTTCTATTTGTGACATAAATCTTTATAGGTTCTACCATACTGAAAAGGTTTTGTGTTCAGTGTGTTCTGATGACAGACATACTGGTTTCCATGTGTATTTCATATCAGATCAATTCAGAGATATCCATCACCTTGTTGATTACTAGTGGATGAAATTTTCATTCGTAAGGATTTCTCAAGCCTTGGAGTTATAGTGAGTTGCATTGGTGAAAAGAATAGTCAATTAATGAATAACCCAGATTCTTGATATTTTAGAGCATGAAGCTCAAAACAAAAGTAAATAATGAAAATGGTCCTCATTAGATGGACTTGTGAGCAGAATCTCAAATGAAAAAGAAACTTGAATATCTCTAAATGTAATTCTTTCCTCCAAAAAATCTCTTTCAGTATAAGTTCATAATACAGAACAAATTGACTGCCCTTGGTCCAATAAGACCTCTTCAAATTACATTTCAAATTCATTTTTGTCCCTGGGCAACAACTTCCCTAATCTGTAAGTCTAAATTGGAATAAGCTCATCAAAAATAATTATTTCTTAATCATCTTGGTTCAGGAAATACATGGGAATAAAATAAATACAGAAATAAACATAAATGCAGTTTTTGTTGTTTGTCCTTCATTTTTTAAGAGAAGCAATTATATCACAAAATGATGTCTTGACTAGTACATTAATTAGATTTAAGTGAGGTCATTTCACAAAGAGTCATTGAACTCTAGTGGCAAGATAAAAGTCAGGATGACTGATGATGACCTGGGATGCAGTGGACGTCCTTGTCATCTCTAAGACTGAGCAATCTCTAAGAGCTGCTTTCAAGGCCATTGAAACAATTGTTTTCATTCCCAATTCCACTGGGGTAAATCTTCACATATTTGGAGTAAACACTCTTCTAACTCATCACTATGTTTGTGACCTATCAATCTCCTGCAACCTGGTTTAATCCATCTACTGAAAGGATTTGCTAAAGTATGGTTACTGCACATGCTACAGCTTCTTGGTGCCACAGGTAAGAATTAAGTGCCAGGATACCAATGGTGGAAGAATAGCATTGACAATGGTTTGGCATAATGGGAATGCTAGTTTTCCTTAAATATCCATACAACCTCAATGTAAATATTGAGGAAATAACCTCATTCTCACTTTTGAGATCTATTAAATTTAAAAATAAAAGTCTTCTACTATCTTCTTTCAAAAAGAGTTTCAAATATGAGAGAAGAAGATGAGGTAGACAAACACATCTTAAATATTCACTGAGAATTTATTCTATGGCAAGCACTGTACTCAGCATTGGGGATACAAAATGAAATCATACCTAATTACAAGAAATTTATATTTTATAATATATATAATTTTGTATTTTATTGTATATGTATATAAATCCATTCTATTATTCTGTATTATATTATATACATATTAATGCACATATATTCCATCATTCTACTTCTACTATATACATATATGTTCTATTATTCCGTGTCCTATTATATAAATATATATTCTATTATACATATACATACACACATCTATTCTATATATTTTTTCTATACATATTTTTATTCATATATATATTATGCAAATATACATACAAGACTTTTATATTCTGTTATATATACAAATATACCTACAAACACATATACATATGGACAATATAAATATAAAATATATAAACACAACTAAATACATATATAAAAATTCAATAAATATAAAGTGATTTGAGAGAAAGGACATTAAAAGCTAAGACAATCAGGAAAGGCTCATTTTAAAAGATGCTATTTGACCTGCATCTTAAAGGAAGAGGACTCAATGAGTAGTGATGAAAAGAAAGCATTCCAGGTATGAAGGAAAGTCACTGTAAATCCACAGAGATAATACATGGAGTATAGAGTATGAGGAATAGAGAGATGGCTGGATCACAGGATATAGAGAAGGGAGTACTATTTACTGTAGCTAGAAAGATAGGTTGGGAAAAAGTTATTCAGGATTTTAAAAAGTAAGTGGGTGATATGATATTCTTAAAGCTACAGAAAGTTACACAATTGATAAATTATTCCAATCTGAGTTTTTATGTCTGATCAAGTTCTAAGAGGCACTTTGGGAACAAATTGCTTTCATAATCTCATTCCACTGGGGTAAATCTTCACATATTTGGAGTAAACACTCTTCTAACTCATCACTATGTTTGTGACCTATCAATCTCCTGCAACCTGGTTTAATCCATCTACTGAAAGGATTTGCTAAAGTATGGTTACTGCACATGCTACAGCTTCTTGGTGCCACAGGTAAGAATTAAGTGCCAGGATACCAATGGTGGAAGAATAGCATTGACAATGGTTTGGCATAATGGGAATGCTAGTTTTCCTTAAATATCCATACAACCTCAATGTAAATATTGAGGAAATAACCTCATTCTCACTTTTGAGATCTATTAAATTTAAAAATAAAAGTCTTCTACTATCTTCTTTCAAAAAGAGTTTCAAATATGAGAGAAGAAGATGAGGTAGACAAACACATCTTAAATATTCACTGAGAATTTATTCTATGGCAAGCACTGTACTCAGCATTGGGGATACAAAATGAAATCATACCTAATTACAAGAAATTTATATTTTATAATATATATAATTTTGTATTTTATTGTATATGTATATAAATCCATTCTATTATTCTGTATTATATTATATACATATTAATGCACATATATTCCATCATTCTACTTCTACTATATACATATATGTTCTATTATTCCGTGTCCTATTATATAAATATATATTCTATTATACACATACATACACACATCTATTCTATATATTTTTTCTATACATATTTTTATTCATATATATATTATGCAAATATACATACAAGACTTTTATATTCTGTTATATATACAAATATACCTACAAACACATATACATATGGACAATATAAATATAAAATATATAAACACAACTAAATACATATATAAAAATTCAATAAATATAAAGTGATTTGAGAGAAAGGACATTAAAAGCTAAGACAATCAGGAAAGGCTCATTTTAAAAGATGCTATTTGACCTGCATCTTAAAGGAAGAGGACTCAATGAGTAGTGATGAAAAGAAAGCATTCCAGGTATGAAGGAAAGTCACTGTAAATCCACAGAGATAATACATGGAGTATAGAGTATGAGGAATAGAGAGATGGCTGGATCACAGGATATAGAGAAGGGAGTACTATTTACTGTAGCTAGAAAGATAGGTTGGGAAAAAGTTATTCAGGATTTTAAAAAGTAAGTGGGTGATATGATATTCTTAAAGCTACAGAAAGTTACACAATTGATAAATTATTCCAATCTGAGTTTTTATGTCTGATCAAGTTCTAAGAGGCACTTTGGGAACAAATTGCTTTCATAATCTCATTCCACTGGGGGAAGTCTTCACATGCTTGCAGGACTCCCCCCCCCCACCCCAACTCAATGAAAGGTGTGTAGCTCATTAATTTCCCTCAACTTAGTGTAGCCCATCTGCCATGGGGGTTTGCCAGAGTGTAGCTGCAGAACGGTCTACAGGAGCTTTAGCTGATAAGTCAACACCAATGGACACCAAAGTGGACGAACATCCCGAGGTGACATAAAAACCAAGAGCTGAGTTCATTGGGGACCTAAATATTACATGTGTATAATATTTGATGAGATTCCCATGGAAAATTTGGAGAACACATAGACATTCTGGTTTCTAAACTTCTAACCACATGGTAAATAAAATCTATTTTGGTTGCAGCAAATCACCCAGAAATGGGGCTAAACTCAGAAGGAACTAGTTAGCTTTATTCTTTCAATCGATTTTACTTTTTCTCTCTCAACTAGTGAGAAATACGGCTTTATTTCATTTTATTTGTGCTGTGGCAATTGGGATGAAGTGACTTTCCCAGGGTCGCACAACTAGGAAATGTTAAGTGTCTGAGGCTAGATTTGAACTCAAATCCTCCTGACTTCAGGGGCTGGTACTCTGTCCACTGTACCATCTAGCTGTCCCAGAGACACTGCGTTAAAGGAAAAGGTATTTAGTCCATAAATATAAGCCTGGTTTTTTTGTCCTATTTTTTCTGTCGTTTTAGGTGAAGAAAAGTAAAGGCTATAACCATGCAAATTTTGTAAAGACAGAAATGCACACCATTAGGAGCTCCAGTGATGAGTTTTTGCTGAGATTTTTGAGTAGCAGGTACAGTTTTGAGGAACAATATTGGGCTCAAGTCCAGTGATATGTAAGACAAAGTCTTAGCTACTGGTAATGTTATGTCTAGATATGAATCTGGTGGAACCAATGTTATATAGAAACTTATAGAAATCTCCCCAGAGGTCAAAACAGTAATAGTGAGAGCGTGCATTTGAGGTGATGGGGAGAAATGTTGATACTGCTTTTCTTGCTGTATATTAGAAATTTTGTAAAAATCCTTTTGTAAAAATCTGGATTGTGTTAATTAGTTAAATGGAATTTGGGTGTTAATTGTAGGAGGCATCCCTTGGAATGGATGCTAAAGCCAATACATTAGAGAAGAGAAATCCAGTTCCTGTAATTTAGCTGATTTTTCTCTGAGAGAGCGAAGTCAAGGTACTTAACTATGTAAGTTAGCTCTTTAATGAAATTCACTTGAACAGTACTAGCCCATTCACCACAATGCCTCTTTTCCACCCATTCTTTGTAAGACAAGATGATAGAACTATATATAATCTACAAATCAAAATTTTTTTGGTGATCTAATTGATAGATTTTCTTTTTCTAAAAGAGTAACTGAGTCTGACGTAGATTATAATAGTTAGCTTTGCTTATTTTTTTCCCAACTAAAATGGAAGAAGGCAATGAGGCTCATAATCCAGAACTCATTTACTGGGCTTTGGAATGGGTTTTTGGTTTCTATAATTGAATTGGGGAGGGGAGGGAAAAAAGGAAGGAGAATACTTCACACAGAGTAATGTTAGCAGGCTTGGAAGTATTAACCCAGAAAATCAGAGAGCTGACGAGTTTCTCCATCCTGTCCTATGGTTCAGAACTCTTCCCTGCTGCCCACTGCATGATAGAGGTAAGCAGCATAACCTTTCAGTCTGCTACAAAGTGCTGACCTGAAATAGCCTGCTGTCAACTTGCTTTATTTGTCTGAAATGACTTTCTTTGTTTGAGCAAACCCATCTAGTCCATAGTTTTAAAAGTTGCCCTTAATACTACTGGAGAATACAGAAAGAAATACAAATTTAACAGGTGATGTTGTTGTCAATTAGTCCAGATGCTACTAATTTATTGTAATTTGTAATCAAAGTAAATAAGATGACTAGAGAGAATTTATAGTTGTCATCTTGATCTACAGAGAAGAGAATAAGATCCAATCACTTAAAATATTTGTAGAAGTTTTACTTACTAATATTATAGTAAAATGATTACCATGTTTCCCTCTGTGGGGATGTAAATCCCTTCTCACTGTACGGCTTGTGGTATGTGGGCATGGAAAATTAAACATATTATACCTCACCTGGGGAAATAACTGTCACTCCCGGGTTAAGAATTCATCTGTTAGAAATCAAATTTAAACTCCTAGGGTTTTATTTGTTGAATGCCTTTTTACTTTGCAGTCCAGAGATGTCCAAAAATATTCTCCAGTAATTTTTCCCCTTAATTTATTAAAATATATTCTCTGATTAGAAAAATCTTTGGATCCTGGATAGTATGTCATGTAAATCATTAAGACTTTTTATTATCAAGCTTTTTTTATTCTTCCAAAGTTTTGACATATATACACACTTATTTCTAAAATGAAATTAGACGTGACCATTTATTTATATTTTAAAATATATTATTTTTAAAAATTATAGTAAGCCAGTGACATGTATTTATATTTGTTGCTATTTAAAATAAAGTTTTATATATATACATACATACATACTAAAAAAGATCACTAGGACTTGACCATACATTCAAAATCAGTCAGTTGTAAAATTTTGTGGCAGGGGAAAAATTAATAAGCGTTTAGGCTATATTGATATCTTTATTTTAGTCACTGATTTAAAGAAAATATAGCCTAAACGCTTATTAATTTTTTAGTGAGTAAAATCACTCTAGTGTTCTGCCAACTTGCTTTTTAAATCAATTTATTTTAAATAAGTGAGTGAATTAATAAATAAAAAAAGAATGTATTAAGGATTGTCAATTTATGTGCTAAGCATTATAGATATAACTATAAACAAGGACAATTCCTTAGCCCCTAAAACATCCACATTCTACTAGAAAAGATAGCATATTAAGAGCATTGGTGCCTCCTTCCCCCATTATTTTTTGGATAAATTCAGTAAATATAGCCACAGAGAAGTAATAGATTGATATATTCTTTACAATTTGATTATAATACCAGACTTAGAAAGCAGAGGGTCTGTGTATATAGTGATGGGAGCGATATGCCTTTTGGAAATTTTTTTGTCTTTTTAAAAATATCCTTAGAACTTAGCATAGTGCCTGGAACATAGTAAATATTTAAGATTTTGATTGATTAAATGATTGAGAGTATTTGGTGCATCAATAAGGCAGCTGCCTATGAGATGAGGGAGAGGGATGGTGGATAATGAAGCATGACTAGAGTTGATTTGGCCAGAAATAGTGCATTATGAGAAACATTCACTAAGCAGTATAGTGGGATCCTAGAATTGAACTTCTGGAGATGAAAGGATAAATTTCTCCAGACCATAATCTCTTGTCTGAGAGGCAAGGTAGATGATGAGATAATATGGGAATAAAGTGTCAAACTAATTGTAATCTATATTATAATCTGTAATATCATCTAACTAGACTAAAATTATCATAATATTAATTTCCTAAAAAAATAAACAATAGGTGTCTGAAGGTGAAAAAATTTCTAGTACTCCAAAGAATGACATAGTATATTCAAAAAAAGGACCAAAGGATAGATATTTCAGTAATGGAAAGAAGAAGTAAAGTAATTGATGACTCCTTGTTCAAGGAGTAATGGAAACAGCTGTTTGCTGACCTGATAAACACAATAGTTTTGTTGTCTTACAGAGAGTATGTATCTTAGGTATAACATAAAACCTATCAGAAGAATTACAACTACCCACTTCTTGTAATTCATGGGAACTTAAATAACATTTTCAGATAAAACCTAAAAATTATTCCAAAACATTTTGACAAATTAGGAAACAATTAAATAATGTAGGGCATATGATATGATTTCCTCACCTTTTTCATGGAGAGCAGTTAATGGAGAGAAAAAAAATAATTTGGAGAGTAAACAGATGATGTAGAAGTTAATTTGGGAACTGGATTTGGAATTCTGGATCCTCGCTTATGATGTAGGATAGACAGATGACTTGACAGAGATGGAGTACATATGGCAAAAGTTGGTACAAATTTATTGACAGCTGTTTTGCAAATTTAAATGAAAGGACTTTAAACTCAGAAGGAGAGGGAGATTTCCTAATTACCCAAGTTAGGTACTATAAAGAGACTTCAGAAAGAAGCAAGAATAATAACTCAAGTATCTAAAAATTCAAAGCAGATAACTTCTAAGAAAGAATGTAATTGTAAAATCCAATGGTTTCAAATATCTGTTCTCAAAAATTAAAAATTTGGGCAATAAAAAAAGAAGAATTAGAAATTCTAATACAAGGAGGCAAATTTAACAACATAGATATAATTAGGACACTACGGATTATTAAACCTTATTTAAAAGAAATAACAAAGGTCAAAAAGATAGGGATTAAACTGGGGTAGCATTTTATAGGATGTCCCCATACAGTTTTAAACAATTAAATCTCCCTCTTCCATCCTTCTGCTTTTAAAGTTCATTTATTTAAATTTGTAATAAAATTTATAAATAAATTTGTACCATCCTTTGCAATGCACACCTCCATTTCTGTGGAGTTCTGCATGGATACTTTTGGAACACCCTAGATTAAGGGATACTCATGTGGGGAAATCGAGGATCCAGAGTAGAAAATATGACAGATAATATTTGAAAAAAGGTCCAAGAAAAGGGAAAGAGAAGTTGTAATGACCTTTCTCATACTTAGCTAGGCTGTCCTTAAGAAATTAGATAGTCTGTTGGTTGGAAGACGATCAAAACTTTTCTAAGGAGTCTGAAACTGTCTGAAATTATTATGCACTGGTAAAATTTTTATGAAGTCAAAGTTCCCTAAAATCCATGAGAGAGGTGGGATGAAGAAGGACTTGGTGGAATCCTCCCAACAGCCAAAATAAGTAGGAATGTGCCTCTTTTCAAAAATCCTCTCAGTGTCAATGTCTCCAACATACTAGATTTTAATTTCTATGTACTAACAGGCTTTAGCCTTTAATCTGGAGGTTTTTATCTTTGAAATTTAAGTATTTATTAATGTATCCATTTTCTCCAGCCATACTTGAAAGAAAACACTGAGCCCCTTGTTCAGAGATCAGCAGTTTATCTACTCCTGGAGTGCTATTCCTTGAAAATGAATCCAGTAGTAAAATAGCAAAGTACCTCATTAACACTTTGGGAGGTGTTACTTTCCAAGCTCCTGCTCAGAGGGAATCTGAAGGTGATTTTTGGAAAAGAAAAGCAGGTTGCTTCTTGTAAGAAATAATTAGCAGCTAGAGGGTAAAATTAAATTTCACTGGCTTAATATTTTATAAAATTAAAACAGATGCATTCCATTTTAAAAGTCCTGACTTGCAACTACTATTTCTATTCTTAAGGAAATGAAAATGAGTTCTGCAAATTCTTTTGGTCTTACAAGCTTTAAAGTTTACCTACTTCTAATGTGTAAGGAAGCAACAAATGAGTATGGAACTATGGCTGTAATAAGAATCTATCAACTGGTCTGATCACAAATAGAAAGCAATACACTTCCTCTCAAACATTCAGACAAAGGGGGCAAGGTAAATTTGGTAGTTATGGCACATAGTAATTCTATTTTTAAAGAATAGAGAAGTTCCTTTAAGGATTTTATGCTTAATAAATATTTCTCCTATTATTGAATCTCCCAAGGCTACTTATTTGTAATAAAATACACGTGTATTTATGCCCCGAATTCTCTGATTTGTTTGCAGTAGAAAGTCCCTACATTGTGACCACGGTGAACTCCAAATTCTGCAATGATTTTCTGCCTGGTAACTGATTTGAAATAGTTATCACTAGTCATAGCATTCAAGATTTGTTTTGAGCATGATTTTGGTTTTGTTTGTTGTTTTTGGCAGGAGTAGAGGTCATCAAATTATGATTGGGAAATAGGTTAATTATTTCTATTATCGTGGTATGGAAAGAGCATTGGTTTGGAATTAGAGATTCTGGATTTGATTCCCAGCTTTATTACTTTATATCAGCATACCTTTAAACAAATTACTTCTCTCTAGCCTATTTCTTTATTTATAAAATATTCCTAGTCTATTTTAGCTAAAATGGTCTCTTCCAACTCTAGGCTTTGCTTTTGACTCGGAGAATTGTCAAATGAATGTGTTTTGTATAATATTGTACAGAGTACCCAAGGCCTGGATGGTACTTTTGAATACCTGTTTCATTAATTCATTCAGGAAATATTTACTGGATATCTACAATGTGCTATTGTACTAAGTTCCAGGAGCATTAAAACAAACACAAATTGTCTATCTCATCCATCTACATGAGACTGTGATGACAGAAAAAAGAGCACGTAAGATCTTCAATTTCTTAACATGAGTAATTCCATTTTAGGATATACTTTCCTTTCAGAATTAAGTTGACCTAAATCTCCCCCGATGTTATGTTTTTCTTTATACCACAATACTTTTGCCCCTGTGGTATGACTTTTCGGGGAGACTAGTGATAACTATTTCAAATCAGTTACCAGGCAGAAAATCATTGCAGAATTTGGAGTTCACCATGGTCACAATGTAGGGACTTTCTACTGCAAACAAATCAGAGAATTCGGGGCATAAATACACGTATATTTTATTACAAATAAGTAGTCTTGGGAGACTCAATAATAGGAGAAATATTTATTAAGCATAAAATCCTTAAAGGAACTTCTCTATTCTTTAAAAATAGAATTACTATGTGCCATAACTACCAAATTTACCTTGCCCCCTTTGTCTGAATGTTTGAGAGGAAGTGTATTGCTTTCTATTTGTGATTAGGCCATTTTTTTTTTTAAGAAGGTCCAATCACAATAGAATAGCATGTTTATTTGGCGGCAATCTACTTGTAAAAATTGTGAAAGTACCAGTGACAACTGAGGTCTACCCTAAAGATATATTCTGTTTTATTTTCCGTACTAATTACAAATAAGCCAAGAAAGAGAGATTCTTCTCTCTCCCAAGTAGGTAGTAGCCATGGATTCAAGGAAAATTAATAGATATTTTCATTTTTTATATGTTTAATCATTATGGAAGAAGACGTAGACACACAAAAAGAGAGTCATAGAGACAGACAGAGACAGAGAGCATATAGTTTGCAATTTAAGCTTCCATTAAAATGTAAAGCTTACAATAAAAAAAAAAAAAGAAAGAGAAAGGAAAGATGAAGGGAACATTTATTATACAACTTTTCTGATGAATTGTCCCAGCTATTTCTTAACCATTCCTTTAGTCTGTATATATCATTTCATTTCAATTATAAAGAATATTGCTTGTGATCATTATTAAACTATTCCAGGTTACTATATTAAGTCTCCCCAAGAAGTCTATAATCTTTAAATTTGCAAAATTCATATTTTTATTGTTTTTGTTTAAAAGCTGTGCCTGTATGTTTCAGGAACCCAAGAAAAGTGTGTTAATGGCTACTTCTAATGAATAATAGGCAGGATTTAAGAATGTTTTTGCTAAAGATACATTAATATCTATATGTGGTAGATGTACCACACGATGTGGTGTAATTAGCACAATTACCTTCTCCCTTTTCTCTGGCTGAGATGAGATAGGTTGTTTTCTAAATGTAATCAGAGCATTTGTTCTTGAAAAAAATAAATAACCCTTATCAACACAGAGTAACCTTTCAGCTCAATATGATACCAATAATCAAGAGCACTTTAATTAAACAGAGGGGTTTCATTAGGATTAATCCAGTCCAATTTCCTTATTTTACACATTACATGACTTGCCCAGGGTCCCATAGCTATTAAAATTTAAATTTAGTTCATGAGGCTCCAAATTCATTGATCTATCACACCGTATTGCTTCTATATGTGACATATGAAGAGGGACTGAGGCACAAGGAGAAAAGTAACTTTGTGTCATGAATTTAAGAGAGACTTCAATTCCTTATCCAAAACCTAAAATTTATATTCCTTATCTGATTTTATGAGAGGCAGGTAGGTGGCCCAGTGGATGGAATTTCAGTCCTGCCATCAGGAAGATATGAATTCAAATCCAACTTCAGACACTTACTAGCTATGTGACCACTTTCTTCATCTTACAAAATGAGCTGGGAAATGCCAAGCCATTTTAGTATCTTTGCCAAGAAAACCCCAAAGAGTCATAAAGTGTCAGAAAAAAAGCTAAAAAATGACTGAACAAAGAGCTGATTCTTTAGGTAAAAATCTATACTTTTGATTTATGAGTTTGCCCATCTACTAAAATGCATACTTGTAGGAAAGAAAATTTACAAATATTATCAGTTATTTATACAAATAATTTTGTTTCCTTTCCAAAGAACAAGTTTTAACAACACCCCATTGCCTACAGATTAAAAGTCATATGTCTTAATACGGATTTGATCCCTTCTCTCTACCTTTAATGTACATGTATATGCAAATCGCTGCAAACTCCCTTTGAAAATAAAATCCCCTCTATTTAATTAGACAATGACCCTCCAGTGTAATTGGTTTCTTCATTGTTCTCACACTATCTCAGGCACATTTTTGTTGTCATGCTTTGTGTTTATTATTCTTTTTCTCCCCAGAAATGCTCCTTATTCTTTTTTGCTCCTCTAATTTCTACCTGTTTCTTAAAATTTAGAATTCCATTTCCACATCTATTGAGAAGACTTTCAAGTCTACTGAAGTCCATTGTTATTTCCTCCATAAAACTATTGTAGAAATTATTGTTTTTATTACTCATCTGTCATGTCATCCATTGTCACCTTGAGTAATTAATTGTTTTTTAAAGTACTGTTGTCAAGTTATTATCATTATTGCATTTCAATAATTTCATTGAAAGGTCACTTTCTTAGAACCAGAATATAATGATACTTTATTAGTTTATTTTAGCCAACTCAAGTTTTCATTGATGAATTAGGAAAGAAATTCTTCAATGAACCAGGTGTTTAGGAGTTAACTAAAGAGTACAAATGAAAAATGCTTGATAAAATGAAGCACAAAACATATAAGACATAATGTGTTTCTTTGCTTTGTCTTTAAAGAGAAGAATTTTGTTGTTGTTGTTTTGAGTTTTTGGATTTGGCTAGTTTTCCACAATATGATATCAAAAGAAAATTTGAACTAGTTTCAGCTATTGTGGAAGTTAAGCTATATATAGCACTGATTAACTATATGCTTTCCAACTTTATATATGTCAATTTAAATTCATTAACCTATAACAAGCCTTAAATGCTTCAACCATCACATAATTAGTCAATTAAATTATTACTTACTTGAATCTGGATAGACAAATCACTTTAGTCTAAGTTGAATTGTTATAGAAGCATTATAACAATAGCACATTCCATATATGTTGTTTTTAAATACAAAGCTCTATGGTAACAATCCAGTTTCATGGTGTCAAATTCAAATTAAAAAAAAAAAACAATGAAGGATCCCTTGTGAGTCACATGTTGACTTAGAAAAGAATATATCAATATTATCTTTGTCTTATATTTTTTATTTATTTTGTTATTTACCCAATTACATTTTAATCTGATTTAGGCTGTACTTGGAAATGTTTACAGCTGAAGGTAGCCTATAACAGGTCCATGTTTGACATTTGTTTTAAAAAATTTCTTGTATCCTCAATCAAATCTTAAGTTTGCTTGCATGAAAGACTTGTTTTACAAAAGTAGTCTTATATTTTTTGGTAACAGTAACTCATGTAGCAAGATAGAATCTTTAAAGTTCATGTTTATAAATTTCTATATACCATATGGCCATATCCATCTTACATGTATACCACATATCTTGCAGTTGAAGTACTCTTATGTATCTACTATTTAATATATTGTTCAATATATTTAGCAATGAGAAGTTACCAAAGAAATTAAAAGAAGAAAATATAAAAAAACACTTATTTACCCAAATAAATTTATCTAAAATGAAAAGCTTGATTATACAAATGTCATGAGTATACTGATTTACTAGTTGGGGAAGAAATAGTCTTTGTTTGAGAGAACATTAAATGTCATCAGAAGGCTTATTATAATCTGTAGAGACATTGATAAAACAGAATTCAGATGAATTTGAATTAGAGCCCTGGAATTCAAATCATAACAACATTAAATATTGTTAAATACAAAGACAAAAAAAAGTAACTACTTCTTCCCATCTTGTCACCTGCCCACCTTCAAGATTTTTATTGTTTTAATTTTCAGTAAGCAGTTTCTTCTTTGTAAGAAATAAGTTTAGAAAATACTTTTATCTTCTTGATTTTAACTTTTAAAGGATGAAATTGTCATCAAGACAAATTAAAAATCACTAGAAACTTAGTCTGGGAGTCTTAGAACATTACAGCAGTTTTAAAATACTGAATTTACTCATCATCAGTTTATCATGCCTTTGTGTTAGGTTTGTAATTGGTTTACTATCTCCTCTTTCCCCCTTCAGAGAGGTTCTAGGTAACTAGATGGGGTTGGCAGAGAAAGGATCATCTCAGCCTTACAGTCCTATCCCTGTGGAGGTCTTGGCTGCTGTATCTAAAAAAAAAAAAAAAAGCCAAGTTATGATGTCAAAGCCTTGACATTAAATTTCCCCTATAAATGTGTCCATGGCCTATACCATCTTTGCTGAATCCCTTTTGGTGTGAGCCTGTTCCACCTCTACCTCATGTTATGTTTTTCCTTCTCCCTTCATACCCACTCCATGTCCCTTCCCCACCCCCCCTTTTTGGATGCTAAATCACCAATCAATGATATAATTCCCTTCTCTTCCTAAAGCTTTTTGGAGTTAGCCTAGTAAATACCTCCATGGATTTAGCCTGCTAGTTAATAGCATACTCCTACCTCATGATGTATACCCTTTCTCCTGGTTAATTATAAATTCCACTAGGGAACTTGTCTTTTTCCTTGTTAATTGTTAAAATCCCTTCCTCGCTAATTATATGTTTTCCAATCTATTTCACATTTATCACTCTTGGTGTCTATTTCACCTCTTCATTTTGTCTGCAACCTCTTCTTGTAAATAAAGGTACTTTTGACAAAGAGAATACAGCTGTGAATTTTTCACATGAGCCTTGTACCTTGTGCCTCATATTTCAAACTAGGAATTACTATGCCGATCTCATCACCATGAAAATTTGTTTTTATTTTTTTTTAAGGAACAAAGGGAGAAGAGGATATCCAGTAGAGGGAATTAATAACCAGATAGTGTCAAAGACTACAGAAAGGTTAAAGAAAACTCATAATGTATTCAGGTTCTGCCTCTCACATGAGAGCAAAAAGGTTATAAATGCATGAAATGGAGGCGATGACTGATACAATATAGTTCAAGAAAGAGTGGTTCATTCAGAAAGATCACATTTAATAAAGGGACTGGCTAATTTTTTATTTTTATTTTTTGTTAAAAAAAGGAAAAAGAGGAGAGGATGAGTGCAGATGACAAGAAATAGAGATATTTGTCAGTAAAAGTTCCTAGCCAATATAAAATAGGAGATGATGTCATCTGATGAATATAAAAATCAAATCCCTAACAAAAAGTGCTCTAGTGTCTCTTTCTTATAGAAATAACACAGAAGAACATAATATAGTAGTAGTGAAAAAATACTAGACTTGGAGAGATAAGATTTATTTTTCGTGTAGATTTGCTTGTTATATGGCCTTGTTTTAGTTATTTAGTACTTTTTGCATCTTTTGAAGTTACCTTTGCCATCTCTATCATAAAGGGTATCATAAGGATCAAATGCGATAGATAATATAATAAGTACTGTCATACTTTTAAAATTGTAATTTATTATTTTATTATTTATTTATTATTTTTATTCTTATTCTTTCTTGTGGTTTGTTAATGACTTTGACAGGGTGATCTCCATGGAATATAATTTTCAGAAATTGAAAATTGATAAATTTTTACATTTTTTACTACATCCAGCAGGAACTTAAATATTAATGAAATATTGTGTATAGGATTTTCTAACTCTAAAATAACAACTTTAAAATTTCAATTTATATGAGCTCTTTGGATGGCATATAATGAAAATCAAAACCTTGTGATTAAACTCACTAACTAAGGTAAAAGGAAATGGTTCAAACATGTAAAATTTGAGCATTGCTGACTCTAGGCTTTCATTCTTTTTTTTTTTTTTAATGATTCTAAAAATCTATTAAAATAGAATTTGACATATTGCTTGTGTTCTTGGGAAGAGAAGAAGTAAGGAAAGTAGGGAGGAAAAAATTAGGAAATCAGTATTTTGGAACTCAAAAATGAATGTTGAAAGCCATCTTTACATGTAATTGGAAAAATAAAATACTATTGAAATTTAAAGATAAAATAACATAAAATAAAATAGCATTTGAACTTTAAGTCTTAAAGCAATAAACATTTTATTATAACACTTCTAAGGAGATACAGATTTTCAAAGATCAAAATAATTCTTTGAAAATTAGAACTGGGTAAGGGGAAGCCATTGAAGCTATGAGATTCCAAGAAATAACAAAACAGATTATAAAGCATGAGAAAATAAAACAAAATGTGAAACATCTTAAAAGAAAATGACAGATCTTAGAACATATCAAGGAGAGAAAATGTAAGAATGATTGGACTGCCACAAAGTTGTGACCAAAAAGTGATAGAATATGAGAGGAAAGTAGAAATGGAAAAAAAAATCCATCCACCAATCACTACCTCAAAAAGATCCTTTGTGAAAAATACACAGCATTACTATCATCAAATTTTGAAACACCCAAATCAAAGAGAAGATTTTGCAAAAAACAAGAAAAAAACAATTCAAATATGTTGGAGCTACAATTGGATTGTACAAGATTTATCAGCAGCTACAATAAAAGACCGCAACTCCTAGAATCATAGCTTCTGACACTCAAAAGAGATAGGTGTACAACCAAAATTCATCTATAATTTTGAATGAGAAAAAAATAGACCTGATTATTCAATACACAAACTTGTCTAAGAATTCAAATTATTTCACAATTCAAGTCCAGTTCCTAATTATGTTATTATATGCAGTAAGTGTTTTTCCAATTATGTCCAAGTGTGATGTAAGGGTAAAAGAAACCTTTAGAGATCAAGTCCTTTATTATTAATAAAGGCTTTGACTTTCACAGAATAAAATGACTTGCACAAGGTCCATAAACTAGAAGTGGGGCTTGAACTTGGGTTTTCAGATTCACAAACCATTACTCTTTAATTAAGCTATAACTTTTCTTTATCATGCAAATTAATTAAAAATTTGCTGTCATGCAAAATTATTTTTTGGTATATATAACATGGAGTTGATAAGTTAAGTTCCTGCCTAATGAAGTAAACTTAAAGACTTCCCCTTTGCCCTGTGGTAATTCTTCCCTTGGAACTGGAGTAATGCAAGATTATAGGATGAACAACTGTGATGGACTCTTCTCAGTAATACAGTGATTCCAAGCAATTCCAATAGATCTGGCATGGAAATGCCATCCAAATCCAGAGAGAGAAATGGAGATTGAATGTGGATTGAAGTATAATATTTTCATCTTTTTTGTTTGTTCCAAGCTCCAAGTTAATAAAATTCATTCTCTTCTGTGTAGCTTCTAGTACTATCCTTGGCCTCTATGTTGCTAATAAGATACAAGCAGAAATGCAAAGCACAAGCTGAACAGATACTTTTGAGAAATAAGATTAGACCAGTCAAAAGAAGTATTTAACAGAATAAAAATATGATTTGTAATAGATTTCCATCTATCCCCTTTGAAATAAAGGAGGACGTTGATGAGTAGAAACAAGAGATAATGGCAGATAGTTCCTTGCCGACTATTTGTTTTTTTTATCAGGGTTGCAACCATCCAAGCTAACACCCATGATTAAAAAGAAAAATCACAACAATACCTCCTATTTGTTTCATTTTTACTTTCATAGTTTTCCTTAGAGACTTGGGTTTTGAGGAAGGGAAATGCAAATATCACAACCATCTCCCTCTTAATAGCTAGCATTTATATAGTACTTTGCAAAGAGCTTTACAAATATGTTTTCATATTTATCCTTACAACAATTCTAAAAGGGAAGTATTATTATTATCTCCATTTTACAGTTGAGAAAATTGAGGCAAACAGATGTTAAATTATTTTTCCAGTCTCATACAACCAATAAGTATTTGAGACTAGTTTTTAATTCAAATGCTCCTGACTCTGGACCTAGTATTCTATCCAGTATACTATCTAGCTGCCTTTCTTTGTGTCCTCAAAAACCTCTTGATGTAGGGATGACTTTTTACTATTTGATCTCAACTTCCCACTTTGAGTAGGAATACAATCCCTGTTAGCTCCCAGGTAGCCAGTTTAAGGCCTATTGAGTGCTATTACAGTTATTCTTACAAAAAATTACTTTACTACTCAATTTTACCTTTTGTGGAATATTCAAACAGTAGATATATATATATATATATTTTTCAATATGACATTTTGTTACTGTTCAGATAATTCAGTCAAAGTATGTGTTATCCACAGGGAAACTTCTCTTGTGGTTTACTAAATGCTCAATATTATATGTTGAAAACATACTCACCAGTTCCTTACCTAACACCAATTCAAATCAACAATAAAGAAAATAACAATATTTTAAAGTTGGCCAATCTCCATTTTTGGCTATTACATTTTCTGTATTACAGTCATTTTTGTGTGGGACAGTGACCTTTACCCAAATTAAAATCAGCGACTCTCAAGGTAAAAAGCAGAAATGATTTATGATGATTTCTCAAGAAGGGGCAACTCCCAATAGACAAGGGATCCTCAGTAGAGATGTGTAAAGTGCAAATTGCAAACCACAGTTTTATTTAGACCCTAATGCTTGTTTATCTAAGATAATCTAACACCCACGAATTTGGGCTACAGCACAACTTATTATTGCAAAGTCCCAAGTCATAATTAGAGTATAGGTCCAGACCATGTTCTTATGAGAGTCTTTACTCAGTTTATCCCATTCACTTTGGCTTGTCACTGATACACCAGCTTAAGAGTATAAACTATCCAAGACCTTAAAAACAAAACCAAAATTGCTTGTGACTACATTTAGGGAGCATTGATCTCAATTTAGAGCAGTATTACCTATCAGCTTGTTAGCAGGGAAGCATTTATACTGATTCCCAATTAACACTCCCCTTGGTTTAGTCCTCCAGAATCTCATTAACTGCCAATTAACTCAGCAGTCATCTAGCTTAGGGCTCAAAGGCTACTAAATATTCTAACTTGCATATTAGATCAGAAAACTAGATTAGCATTTCTTTCTTATTTATTTTGTTCTGCCAAGAGACAAACCAAGGCAATGTAATAGCTCACAGTGTAATACAGAAAGTGACGGCTTTAGCTTTAGTTTTTCTTCTTGGGCTAGGGTTAGGTCTTGTCTGTAAATGGAATATTTCAAAACCTGAGGTAAGGCAGGGATGGAGGAAAACAGGCACTTAACTCCAACAAAGTGCAGAATAATCTGGGTAATGCTTGAAACTTTAATATGAAGTGCAGATCAATTAATTAATAAATCAAAAGTTTCCTGAGTATTTCTCTTTCCACAGCTCAGGCTAATATCACTTTTGAAGAAAATTTATTCTCATGTGCCTGAGTGAAAGGAAGTAACTTCTATCATATTTCTGTGATATCACAAAGTGGCTCTTTAAAAAATCTCAGAATGCAATATAATCAAGGGGGGTGGGGAAGATGTGATATGTCACCTAAGTTTGGTAGTAATGATGGTATAGAGTTTCTATATTTTCTTCAATTAGTGGCAATGTATCTACTCTCTCCAACCACCTTTTTTGCCTTTAAAGTTAGATTCTGTCATCCTGGATCTTAAAAAAAATCATTCTATGGCCCATCAGTAAGTCTCCCAGAATGGAAAAGCAATCTATTTACTTACCTATTTATTGATCGATCGATCTATCTATCTATCTATCTCTTTATCTCTTTGTTTATATCTCTCTGCAGCTATTTTATCTACATTATTGACATTAATCCATGACTTTAGATCTAGATAAACAAAAAAATTGTTTGCTGATTTTTTTAGATGTAAATGCTCAAAAAAAATTAACACTCAAGCTGCACAAAATAAGACACATTCCCAATAAGATCAGGGTGAAAACAAGGATGCCCATTATCACCATTATTATTCAACATTGTACTAGAAAAGTTGGCTTTTAGCAATAAGAAATGAAAAAAATAAAGGAATTAGAATAGGTAATAAGGAAATAAAACTATCCACACTCTGTAGATGATATGATGATAAACTCGGAGAATCCTAGAAAATCATCCAAAAACTTACTGGAAACAATTCCTAGGTTTAGCAAAGTTGCAGAATATAAAATAAACTCAGACAAGTCATAAGCATTTTCACATATTACTAAGACAGCTCATCAGCAAGAGATAGAAAGAGAAATCCCATTTAAAATTACTGTACACAAAATAAAATATTTGGAGCTCTACCTGCCAAGACAAATCCAAGAACTACATGAACACAATCACAAATCATTTCCCACACAAATAAAGCCAGATCTAAACAATTGGAAAATATTAATTGCTCATGACTAAGCTGAGATAATACAAGAAAAATGACAATTCTGTCCAAATTCTTCTACTTGTTCAGTACTATACCATTCAAATTGCCAAAAAAAATTTTTTTATAGAACTAGAAAAAAATAATAACAAAATTCAACTGGAAGAACAAAAGATCAAGAATATGAAGGAAATTAATGAAAAAAATACAAAAGCTTGTGTCTTAGCATTACAACAACTAAAATTCTATTATAAAGCAGCAGTCATCGAAACTATTTGGTAGTGGTTAAGAAATAGAATGATGAATCAGTAGAGTAGATTACATACACATGACATAGTAGTCAAGACCTATAATAATCCAGTATTTGATAACCCGCCAAACTCCAGCTTCTGGAATAAGAACTCACTATTTGACACTATTTGCTGGGAAAACTGGAAAATAATGTGTCAGAAACTTGGCATAAACCTATATCTCATACCACATATCAGAATAAGGTCAAAATGCACACATGATTTGGGCATAAAGGAGGATATCATAAACAAATTAGGAAAACAAGGTCTTTGGAAAAGCGAGGAACGTATGATACTTTTGTATGACCAAAGAAAGATTAGAGTACATTATGAAAGGCAAAATGAACAACTTTGATCATATTAAATTAAATTGTTTTTGTTCAAACCAAACCAACAGAAACAAGATTAAAAGCTGGGGAAAATATCTTTACAGTCAGTGTTTCTGATAAAGCTTTCATTGCTAAAATATATAAAAAGCTGTGTCAACTTTATAAGAATACAAATCATTCCCCCATTGACAAATGGTCAGAGAATATGGGCAGACAATTTTCAGAGGACAAAATTAAAGCCATTTATATTTACATGAAAAAAAAAACCCCCTAAATTACCATTGATTAGAGAAATGCAGATTAAAACAATTTTGAGGTACCACGTCACATCTTTTGGATTGGCTAAAATGACAGGAAAAGATAATAAATTTTGGAAAGGATGTGGGAAAACTAAGACACTCATATATTGTAGGTGAGGTTGTGAACGAATCCAACCATTCTGGAGAGCAATCTGGAATTATGCCCAAAGGGCTATCAAACTGTGCATACTTTTGACCCAGCAGTGCCATATTGGATTTGTATCTCAAGGAAATCTTAAAGGAGGTAATAGAAGCCACATGTGCAAAAATGTTTCTAGCAGCTGTTATTGTGGTAAAAAAGAATTGGAAAATGAGTAGCTGCCCATCAGTTGAGGAATGACTGAACAAATTGTGGTATATGAAGGTAAAAGAATATTATTGGCCTTCAAAAAATAATGAACAAGCTAATTTTAGAAAGGTCTGGAAAGATTTACATAAATTGATATTGAGCAAAACAAGCAGAACCAGGAATACAGTGTACACAAAAACAGCAAGAATGTGCAATGATCAACTGTGAAAGGTGAAAGCAATCCCAATAGATTTTGGACAGAAAATGTCATCTGCATTCAGAAAAAGAACTATGGAGACCAAATGTAAATCAACACAGGCTGTGTTCACTTTTTTCTATTTTTTTTTTTTTAAATCTCTCCCATGGTTTTTCCTTTTGCTCTGATTTTTCTCTCCCAATATGATTCACAAAGTAATGTGTGTTAAAAATAAACAAACTTGCTAGAAAAATAAAACTATCACGCTGCACATTCCTCCTACTTAAAGGGCTCTTGTAGTTATAGAACATGGAACAGGGAGCAAATTTATTGACATATTTCACACACCTCCTAAAGAATCATTCCGGACCTCTTGGTATATTGTCCTTTAGTTGTTTTGTTTTGTTTTTTTCAATACATCTTTTGAGTATTTATCTAAAATTGCCATATGATAAAGGTGGTTATCACATACCAGCTCCTTTCTTTGAAAGGATATAGTGGATAAATTGTTTGTTTATTCATTCCATCCATCCATCCATCCTTCCATTCGTCTGTCTGTCTGTTTGTATATCTATTTATTTATTTAGAAGACCATGACATCAGAGAGGTGATTCCATGACATGCAAGTGAATTGGATTTAATTGAGGGAGGGGTAGGCAAGGTCACCTGCCTCACTTTCTCCTCCAGAGTCATCTGGTAAGGGTATGATATTCTATGTGAACAGAGGGAGGAAAGAAGAGAAGGAGAGAGGGAAGGAAGGAAGTTAGGAAATAAGGAAGAAAAGAAGGAAGGAAGGAGGGAAGGAGAAAGAGAAAGAAGGAAAGAAGTATGGAAGGAAAGAGGGAAGGAAGGAAGGAAGGGAAAGAGGGAGAGAGGGAAGGAAATAAGTTTTCCAGCTGATCAATTCCAAGGTAGCTAAATTTTGAGTAAGTGAAAACTCTGATCCAGACTGCCTTTTGAACTGTTGTTGAGTCACATTAATCTTTCATTGCTCAAGGTGAGGTATTCTCAAAGTGTGGTGGAGGGATGGTAGGGAAGCTTTATAGCTATTTTATAATATTTCATAGACATTTCAATTTGATAATTTGCTGATTATTGGTTATGATATTAATAGATATAACCTGCCTAAACAAAATCTGCCCCATGGAATTCACAATACCTGGGGAAGATAATTGGAGTTAAGTAACTGGTCAGGATCACATAGCTAGTAAGTTTTTACTCAGTTGAAACTAGTAGTACTAATAAGTTTGAACTCAGGTCTTCACGATTCCAGGGCAAGAGTTCTACCTACTTGACCACTTAACTGCTCCATCTAAAAAAAAAATTGAGTACAAAGGAATTTTGACACTAAAATTTTTGAGAATCCCTGCCCTAGGCAATATTAAAAATCTACAAGTTGTAAGTCACATGAACTCTTAGAAAAACTTTCCTTACTCTGAAGGTTCCCAGATCAATAAAATCAGGACTCAATTCTTGTACTCTTTTATATTTAAGATGGTATCTGAACCAAGTGACATCAATATTTATTTCATATATGTACATATACATATGTATACACATTTAAACACATACATGTGCTTATGTATACATGTATATATTCTGTCCAGAAAAAGAAATACTAAGTCAGAGTTTGGGGTTCAATGTAATGAAACATTCCCAACAAATCAGAGCTGTCAATAATGAGTTATCACAGACTTGTCATGAATTTTATAAAAGAGATTCCAATTTAAGCATAATAAAATGATTTCAGTATCATTTTATGGACCATCATAAAGACCTCTGAGATTTAGTGATTCTGATTCTGAGATTCGGAAATTCATTTTTTGAAAGGAATAAAGCAGGAATGCAAAAGTCATCATATTTAAAAGTGACTAAAACCAGAATGATTATAAAACCATTTTTCATTTATGTGTATATTTCCACTTAATTGAATAATCTACAAAAGAATTTTATAAACATTATACTATGCTTAGATCATAATGACAATAATTTTCTATCATAAAAATTGTGCCAAATGATTTTGGACAAAAAATAATTTCAATGGGATCAAATGGTACTTTTTTTTTTTTTTAACACTGTGAAGTGCATTAGTTTAGATATCTGTGAGGAGGCTGAAGATGAATGTGAAAATGAAGTGTAATCTAATTGAATGTGACTGTTTAGGAAAGTCTTGAGTAATGACTCCTTGACATCTGAGGAAGTAAACAGTCCACCAGTACTATCTTGAATAGCTACATATTTCATGTGCATCCACTATAGTCACCCATAAATTGCTTTAGTGAAGAAAGGTAAATGGAAATTTGAATTATAATGTGCAGAAGTAATTACTGAATGTATCCATTGATCATAAGATTAGCATCAGTCTGCTTTCTCCAAAAAGTTATAATTCATTATATTTCATTGTAATTGCCTTCGCTCACCCTCCATCACTCCCTCAGAACAGAGCTGATTTCACAAGTGAAGGATGAAAGAACAGTACTATTCACTGTTCACAGTGTACAGAACAATATGATCACATAATTAAAAATTCTTTTGAAAGGGGCTAAAACCAAGGAAAACATTGTGTAATTGTCCCATAAAGAAGGACTAGAAAAGATCATCTACAAGGATCTATCCTTTTCAATTCTAAAATCCTATGCATCCGTTGCCTCATTTCATTCTCAAATTTTTTTGTTTGTGTGCCTATGAATGTGTGTGTATGTCTTTTATATGTAACCAGATTGTAAGTTTTCCAAGGATATTATCTATTAGCTATCCAGACAAACCCCTACTACATGACAATCTTAGATTTTGAAATCTAGCTACATGACCAGTTTGGAAAATTAATAGAGAACATTTTCACTAAATATCAGAACAACATTCAATTTCCTATTCCAGAGAAAATCATCAAAACCAATATCTTTATGTGCCTGGGCAGAATTTACTTGGGAAGTAATAATTTAACTATTAAATAAGATGAAAAAATGAAGTACTCTTCTAGAATGTACTTTTAGTTATTAGATTAAGCATGGATGAATAAGAAAAAAAAAGCTAAAGATTAGTGATGAAATGATCAAATATATCATTTATCTTCTTTAAGTTATTCAAAAATAACATATTTGAGTGAAAATTCTAGTTATTTATATATATGGTTATTTTAATTCAATTTTATTTTTGATAAAGTTTGGAAAATTCATGATTGTAAATCTCTAGGGCCTGACAGTGATTGCCTATCTTAATCTCAGGAGAAAATCAAAACAATTAAAAATGTATAATTAAAGGGATGATTTATATATATACTATTTTATATTTATGAATTTATACTATAGAGATTATTATATAGCCTACTTGAAAAATAATTTGTGGATTATTACAGATTATGAATATTATAATATATATAATTATACTGCCAACTACATAAATAAATGAGTTTCCATTTTTGTCAGAGAAAAAAATGAGTTGTTAAATCACAATCAGCAAAAATAAATTTATATAATATCAATATTTCCCCATATACAAAAAACTGTAAATTTTACTTTACATGTAAAACATACCCAGAGAAAGTAAAAATCATAGAATTTAGAGGCAGAAGAGATAGTTTTCCCCTCTTCCCCACCTTCTTATCTTGGAAGAAAGAAATAGTAAGTACAGGGAATTCAAGTAACTTGTCTGAGATCATCCTTTGCATTAATGATAGAATCTGGAGTAGAATCTAAAAGTTTGGAAATTTAATCTAGCATTCTTTCCGCTTCCCTATACTGATCCTCAAGTTAAAAAAAAAAATAATTTGAATAATGACATTTTTATTCTGCTTCCTCCAGATTGTCTATAAAACAGTAGAGAAGAGAACCAAACTGTCCTAGGAGGTTTACAGACTAATGATTTATATCCAGGACCCATGTGGCAATTCTGCAAGGCTAATTCCTGTTTCTCTTTTCTGAATACTCTTTTCTTTTAATACCAGGCACTTAAATTGAGCTATATTATCTGCTAGATTTAATGGCCCATCAGTGTTTTCCTTTCCATTAAACCTCCCCAAACTCCAGGTGTTTATAACCTGTTCATACAGATTTCCTTGGTAAAAGGAGAATACAAAGATCCCTGAAACCCTCTTTTTTCCTTGCTTTGTTAGTAACAGTTTCAGTCTCCCAAATACATTATAGGATTTACTGTAACTTATTCTCTAAATGAATGATCAAATTAGAAGTATTATTTATCAAAAGATTTTTTAATTTCTCATATATAAATTTATATTAGAGAATATTCATTCCCCTACATTCATAAAACTAGAATTGAATAATTAAAAAATACTTCTAATCATTTAAGACTGATTTATAATGTGTTTTCAATACATTTATCATGCTCATCTAATGTCATAGTCAATAATGTGAGCTTTGCTGTCCCAATAATTCTGGCTTTGAGATTGGTACTTGTATTGTTGCAATCGCTGGGATCTCAAGTTTTACTCCTGGAAATATAATAGTCAATTGTCAATGCCACACGACTCACGAAAAATATCCCCATTTGTGGATAATATATCCATATGATTCACAAGATACACTTCAGTGATATTGGATATTGGAATCTCAACAATGTGAATCCTTTCTCCAATAGCACAGATTATAAACGGATTATTTTCATCCCTAAATCCTTCCTCTTCCCAGCTTCTTGAGTTAATCAACTTCAACACCTTCTTTCTACCACAGTTATTCACAGCCCTAAAATCACTTTTGATTCATTCATTTTTCTCAACCCTGAATCTAATCAGTTAATTCTGCTTACAGACTATTTCTCTGTTCTCTGGCTCCAAAAATTTAGCCACCACTATAGATCAGGCCCTCATTGCTCCTCTGAACCAATTAATGGATTAGCTTCCAGATTGGTTTCTCTGCTTCATGCCTTTCTTTCCTCTGAGTCTAACCCATCTTCTACACAGCTGCCAAAATATTCTTCTTAAAGCACAGGCTGGACTACAATATTCCCCTGCTCATTAATCTTTAGTTACTCCCTGTAGTTTCTAGGACAAGATAGGGACTTCTCAGTTTGACATTTAGAGCCCTTCCCTCTCTGCCTCTAAACTACTTCTTCATATGTCTTATTTTCATGGCAAAAAGCTCTGATAATGACATTTCATCTTCCACATTTTTGTATAGGCAATTTCTCATGTCTATGAAGAGCTCCCTCCTTAATTTTGGAGGCTTAGAATCCATACCATTTTCCCAAGGTTCAGTTCAGGTATCACCTTCAATAAACAATAAAGTATTTCCTTATTCTAACTATCAGTGTTCTCCCTATCCTGAAATTGATTTATCTTTGCGTTTTAAATGCATTGCATTTACTTTCCTCTGTATGTTTTATCACATAGGAAAATGCAAAGTAGATCCTTGAGAATAGGGTTTATTTGCTGTTTTTTTTTTTGTTTTTTAGAATTCAAACTTAACATATTGCTTTGCACATACATGATTAGTCAATGTTTATTGAATTGATGAAATAATGTCAATGTAGACACAATACATATCATTTTATTTCCTTTTGGATTTCCCATAATTTTGGTTCTTAAGAGACCATGGCACATTGCAATTGCAATCATATAATATCACATGGAGAATTTTGGCCAAAAATATAGAATATTGGCCATAGAAAAGATAGGGATAATTAAAATCCTCCTATATAAATCTCTAAATCTAATCAAATACATTTGCTTCCTTCTATTCAATTTAGGGTTCATTTCATTGACTATCTATGTACCATATTATGTTCTGAGGAGTATATATTTTTCATTGATTTTTCCCCATTTTACATGAAAAGATTACAAAAGCAATCTTTTTTAGATTTCACTGAGGAGATTCTGTAGTATTCTGAGACTTTATACAATTGCCATAATATCATAACCAAAGAATATCATTTGGACAATTTCATCATCTAATAGGAATTCCTTTTCCATTTTGGTTTAGTCATACTTACATAATATAAGCTAATATCAGTATACTTTTAAACAAGCATTTGTTACTTAAGTCTTTTAGTCTGCATGATTTTTCCTCTTTTGTTATATGTGTAGTTTTGTTGCAATGCTTATTATTTGATGCATTATCTAACTTAACCAAAATAGTGAAATTTCCAGAATATTTTATTATTTATGGGAATCATGACAGAGAAGATTAGGGAGAAAAAATCAGAATTGTATAGTCACTCTAATCATAGTTGACCTAATAATAAAGCCTATTTTGATAACACTTTAAGGTTTATAAAATACTTGCCTTACAAATTATCTTGAGAAGTAGGAAGTGCAAATGTTATTAAATCTAATTTATAGCTGACAAAATAGGAACTCAAAGAGATGAAATGTGTTGCTTGTGGTTAAGTAGGTACTAATGTAATAATTTGAATTAGAGTCCACTTCATCTTCTGCAATACCACTCTTGACCCAGGTCATTTACCTCTCAGATCAGTATTCAGAATTAGTAAGGAGTATAAATCTTCATAATATCGGGGATTTTGACTCTCATTCCACTTTTTAAATGTCAAATATGTGTTCTGAAAATGTAATAAGATTGAATTCTTCCAAGCAGGAAAAATGAATTTTTATAATAACAGACCTTAGCTAGATATGAATAAAAAGTTGGGACCAAGAGGGTAGAGTAAAAAAGAATGATAGAGTTCAGCACTAAAGAACAATCTGATTATTGCATAAATCATCCTCATTCCCATCTATTTCCCCCAAACAACACATGATCCAAATCTTCTAAAGGACCAAAGTGAAAATAAAAGTTAAAATCTTTGGAAATAAAAAACAACAACAACAACAGCTTCAGCATGAGAGGAAAAATGTAATGGAAGGAAAAAAGTCTCAATATAAGCGTCTATTTTTAGAGAATTGAAAAAAAAAAAAAAGAAAGAATGGGAGGAGTGAAGAAGAACTTAATTGGATATGGAAGAAAAGGACTCCCAAAGAAATGACCTCTGTCTCTCTTTCCCACTCTAAAGCAAGGCTACTTAAACTTTTTCCACTTAAATCTCTTTTCACAAGAAATTTTTACACAACCCTGGGTATATAATATATAAAATATGTATGCAAATCAAACACTTACAGATAATATCATAATTTTGCAACCCCCAAATCAATTATGTGATACCTGCATCACCCACAGTTTAAGAAACTTTGCTTTAGTGGATCAGTGGAGCCAAGATGGTGGAGAGAAGACAGGCCTCTATCTGAGCTCCTTCAAGCTTTCCTCAAAGTATCAGCAGATTGAGCCTCAGAACTGGGTTTGGAGTGACAGAACCCACAAATATCTGCAGTACAACACATTTGCAGAAGAAGACACCTTGAAAGAACTTCAGAACAGGTCTGTTTCAAGGAGGAGGGGACAGTCTGCCAAGATCAGACCACAGCATAGGGAGTCTGGAGCAGGGAGCTGGGGCAGGAGTCAAAGAATCCAGCTTGGGAATCTCCTGTGAGATTCTTAGGGCTACTCTGTCCTGATTATGAGTCAGTGGTCCAGCAGATTAGCTGTGAGACACTCAAAGTAAATACAAAAGGCAAATTGTGAGCTCCTAAACCTCAGAAATTCTGGGACCTAGCCATGATTACCCAGCACTGGAAGTCAGTCAGCAGAACTGCCCCTAGGGCAAACTAAAGCAGCTGTTGCCCCTTTGCCTTAAGAGCAAACCTCAACTTAAAAAAAAAAAAATTAGCAAAAAATAAAAAAATAAATAAAAAAAGAACTCTGATCATAGACAGCTTTTATGGATAATGAGAAGAACAATCCTCAAACCCTGAGGATCCTAAAGGCAAATCGGCTCCAGATGAAGCGCAAAAGGGAGATGTGATTTGTTCCTCATTTCACAAGGCTTTCTTGGAAGAATTCAAAAAAACATCTTAAAAGAGAGAAGAAAAATTGGGAAAGGAAATGAGATCTTTGCAAGAGGGTATAGAAAAGGAAAAACAGAAATTATATGAAGAAAACTCCTTAAAATAGGTTTGATGAAATGGAAAAAGTGTAAAACTCCATACAAAATAGATATGAAAAAGAAACCAATTCATTAAAAAATAGAATTTGTGAAATGAAAAAAAAAATTCAAAGAAACTTTGCTGTAAAGGAAAGGGCTTTAACCAGGGACAATAACAGGAAATGAGAATCTTGGTGTCTGTAGTGAAGGAAAAAGCACAAGTCAAAATTCCAACTTAGTCTGACCCTCAAGAAAAGAGAGAATCTGATTTAAATAATGTCCAGAACACAAGGAAAATCATTATCTTCATCTGTTTCTCGAATAGGGAAGACCAAGAACTCATCTTCTGAGGCTTCAGCAACAAAAATGAATAAACAAGCAAAAAAAGAACCTCTATGATGTCAGAAAAGAATTCAGAAGAAGAAAATATCTCAATAGCCTCTACAATCAAAACAAACAAAAAGTTCAATATGCTCAAAAGAAGAATTAAAATTCTTTGAAGAAAAGACACATCTAAAAAAACCTTCAAAATGATATAAGAAAAGACTGAGAAGTATGAAGAACAGACTTATAAAAAGAATCAACCTCTTAATACAAAAAGTATAAAACCCTCCACAAGTACCAGACTCCATTAAATTAGATAATAAGAATTATAAAATAAACATAATAAAATTAACAAAAATTATTTTAAAAAGTCAAATGATTGAGAAAATAGAGGAAATTTTAATAATCGCATATCAAAAACAACCAATCTAGAAAATATATCAAAAATAAATAATAGAATCTTTGAAATACATGAAATCATCAAAATAGGACATTTTAAGATGTCTTTAAAGAAAATTTCCCAGACATAATAAGAGTGCAAAGGCAAAATAGAACTAATCTAGTAATCTTCTCTGAAAAGAAAAAATTATGTTGCAAACAAGCAATAAGAAAGTATTCAAATAGTGAGGCACAGTAGTCAGAAATGTAAGATTAGGTATTGCTATAAGCATGTAATATTATATTTTAAAAAGCAAAAAAGTTTATAACAAAGAATAACATATCCAGCTAAACTGAATAGTCTTACAATTAAAAAAAGTAATTTCAATAAAAAATTGCCTTTACACATTCCTTAGGAAAAGATTAGAGGTAAAAAGAAACTTTGAAATACAAATATGAAAAAAATAAAATTAATAAAATTTTAAAAAATACAAATATAGGAGTCAAGAGAAATGTGAAGCACTAAATATAAACAACAACAACAGAAAGGGCTTTATAATTCTTTCAGAATTCTAATGACCCAAGGGGGTGGGATTCCAGAGATAGTTAGATAAGACAGAAGACATAAATAATTTTGTTATGTTTTTACAATACTGCAATAAGAAATAAAAAGATAGAAGGTTATGTTGGGAAAAATAGAAAGAAGATACATTGGAGGCACAAGTAGAAATATATAGAAACATGAGGGGAGTATATGGCACAGGCTTGAACTTCACTTTGATTTAAATGGGTTGAAAGAGAACAGAAATCACATAGAGAGTCATCTGTAGGAATATTTAACTCAAGAGGGATAGAGAAAGCAGGTAAGGGTAGGTGCAGAGAGGGATTAATCATGAGCAAAACAGATCCTAGCCTTGAAGAAGTGATAGCTAAAAGGAGGAAGGCCCCAAACAAGCTATTATTCATTGTCCGTACTTAGCCATCATGCCCTCCAAAACAAAACAACCCCTTCCCAAATAAAAGAAAACAAACAAAAAACCCCCAGCATTTTTATAACTTTCTTTTTAATGTGTTATCTTCCTCTCATTTGGCTACTTACATATAATTGCTTTCCTCCCCACCGTCTTAGGAATATTTTTGTAGCCCAGAACAGAATAGCAGTATGGGTCCTGGCACAAGATAAGTGCTTCATGAATGCTTGTTGACTGACAAACAGAATAAGACTGCCACCCTAGCAAGATGTTCTCTAAAATGTGAGATGATAGAGCTTCTTGGATACATTTTTGCTAATAATGATATGATAGTACCTAAATAAACATTACTGGAACTAAAGCAATCTGATACAGGTTAAACATGTGTATTTCTTCTAAATATTTCCATATTTCCATATTTGTAATGCTGTGCAAGGAAAATCATATCAAAAGGGGGAAAAAAACCATGAGAAAGAAAGAAAAAAAAACAAGCCAACAAACAAGGTTAAAATACTGTGTTTTGATCCACATTCAGTTTCCATAGTTCTATAGGAATTGCCTTGAATTTTTGTTGAAAAAGAGCCACATCCATCAGAAATGATTTTTTTCCCTGAGGCAGTTGGGGTTAGTTATTTGTCTAGGGTCACACAGCCAGGAAGTGTTAAGTATCTGAGACCAGATTTGAACTCAGTTCTTCCTGACTTCAGGGCTGGTGCTCTATCCACTGCGCCACTCATCATATAATCTTGTTTCTGTGTATGCTGTTCTCTTGGTTCTGCTCATTCCACTTAGCATCGGTTCACTTAAGTCTCTCCAGCCTTTTCTGAAATCAGCCTGCTCCTCATTTCTTATAGAACAATAATATTCCATAACATTAATATGCCATAACTTACTCAACCATTCTCCAACTGATGGGCATCCCACTCAGTTTGCAGTTTCTTGCCACCACAAAAAGATCTGCTACAAATATTTCTGCACATGTGGGTCCCTTTCCCTTCTTTATGATCTCTGGGATACAGGTCCAGAAGAAACACTGCTGGATCAAAGGTTATGTACATGTTGATAGCCTTTTTGGGCATGGTTCCAAATTGCACTCCAAAACTGATCATTTCACAACTCCATTAACAATGCATTTGTGTCCCAGTTTTCCTACATCCCTTTCAACATTCATCATTATATTTTATTGTCATCCCAGCTAATCTGAAAAGTATGAAAGGTACCTCAGAGTTGTCTTAATTTTCATTTCTTTAATCAATAGGGACTTAGAGAATTTTTTCATATGCTTTACTTTCTTCATCTGAAAATGTCTATTTATATCCTTTGACCATTTATGAATTGAAGAATGGCTTGTATTCTTATAAATTTGAATCAATTCTCTATATGTTTTAGAAACAAGGCTTTTATTAGAAACAGTGGATGTAATACCTCCCCCCCATATTTCTGCTTCCCTTCTAATCTTGCCTACATTGGTTTTGTTTGTGCAAAACCTTTTTTAATTTAATGTAACCAAAATTATCTATTTTTCATTTCATACTGTATTCAAATTCTTCTTTGGCCATAAATTCCTTTCTTTTCCACAAATCTGAAAGTTAAATTATCTCATGTTCTTTTAATTTGCTTATAGTATCTCTTTATGTCTAAATCATGAATTCATTTTGACCTTATTTTGATATAGCCTAATGGATGTTAGTCAGTGCCTAGTGTTTGCCATATTCCCTTCTAATTTGCCAAGAATTTTTTTTTTCAAATAGTGAGTTCTTATCCCAAAAGCTTGAGTCTTTTGGTTTATAGATTGTCACTGACTATTGTATCTTGTAAACCTAACCTATTGCAATGAGTCACTATTCTATTTCTTAGCAGTACCAAATGTTTTTCATGATTGCTGTTTTATAATATAGTTTTAGATTTGGTAGAGCAAGACCACCTTCCTTTGCATTTTTTCATTAATTTTCTTGAGATTCTTGGCTGTTTGTTCTTCCAGATGAATTTTATTATTTTTCTAACTCTATAAAGTAATTTTCTGGCAGTTCAATTGGTATGGCACTGAAAAAGTCAATTAATTTAGGTAGAATTGTTATTGTTATTATATTAGCCGGTCTACCTATGAATACTTGATATTCTTCTAATTATTTAGATCTAATTTTATTTGTGTGAAGTGTTTTGTAATTGTGTATATAGTTCTTGGTTTTGTCTTGGCAGGTAGACTCAAATATTTTATGTTATGTACTGTAATTTTAAATGGAATTTCTCTATCTTTTGTTGCTGCACTTTGTTGGTAACATAGAAATGCCAATGATTTATGTGGATTTATTTTATATTCTACCACTTTGCTAAAGTTGTTCATTGTTTTTAGTAGTTTTTTAACTTGATTCTATGTTTCTCTAAATATACCATGATATCATCTGCAAAGATCGATAATTTTGTTTGCTCATCACCTATTCTTAATTCCTTTAATTTCTTATTCTTCTCTAATTGCTAAAACTAACATTTCTAGAACAATATTGAATAGAAGTGTTGATAACAGGCATTTTTGTGTCAATCCTGATTTTTGTGGGAATACTTCTAGCTTAAACTATTACAATAACATTAGGCAGTTAACTTTGAAAAGAAGGTTTTTTTATACTCATTTTATTGAACAAAGAGTATTAAGATTTTATAAATTGACATATAATGAAAAACATTTCTATAAAGTTTGATAAGTGCAAGTTGTAATAAGTAAGTGCCTCATTTAATTTTCTTAACAATCCATAAACTAATTTTTTAAGTATTACTATGACCTTTTTACAGATGAGGGAGCTAAAGCTAAGACAAGTTAAACGATATATCAATTATATACATGAAATTATGTAAAACATATTTCCACATGAGTCATGTTGTATAAAAAATAGAAAAACAAAGTGAAAGAAGTACTTTTATTTTTACTTACACTTCATCATTTCTTTTTTTGCAAGTGGATAATATTTTTTTATCATAAGTCCTCTTGTATCCTTGTATTGATCATGATAGCTGTCTTCCATAGTTAATAATTACTATACATTTGCTATTATTATGTATAATTTTTCCCTTATTCTATTCACTTCACTTTGCATCAGTTCATATAAGTCTTCCTTTTTCTAAAAGTATCATGCTAATTATTTTTGGCCTGATAATATTTCATCATTTCATACAGCACAATTTTTCAACAATCTCCTAACTAACAGACATCCCTTAATGCTTAGCCACTACAAAAAGAGCTGCAATATATGCTTTTGTGCATGTATCTTTTCCCTTTTTAATTCATCTCTTTAGTATATAGATTTAGTAGTGGTATTGCTGGGGTCAGGGGATGCATAATTTTATACCTTTGGGCATAGTTCCAAATTGTCCTTCAGAGTGGTTAGATCAGTTTAAAAATGGTGCATTAATGTAACAATATTCTTTATATCCCCCTCCAGCATTTATCATTTTACTTTTTTGTTATTTTTGCCAAACTGATGGATATGAGGTGATAGCTCAGGGTTATTTTAATCTGCATTTCTCTAATTAGTTGTAATTTAGAGCATCTTTTCATTTTTGAATATGGATAGCTTTGACTGGAAACAGCTTTTTAATGAAGGCTTTATTCACTTGAAATTCAGGATTCGTAACACTGTATCATGATTGCTTTTTTATATGCAGCTGAGTACCACTGACAAGGTGAAACAGGGTGTTAAGTCATTATTCCTTGAGCTCAATGATTCCAGAGCCATTTTGTTTGTTTGTTTACAGAAAGAAATAGATTTATCCAACTGGGGAGAGTATGGATTGGAAAATTAATATGAAGAAAGAGTTTACTAAGAAGGCAGTGAGAATTAGAGTGACTGAGAGGTAGATAACATGTTTTTAGATGGAGTAATTTTTTTTTTAATTTGAAAAGGACTGTTTTCAAAATATTGGACAAGTAGGTCTTGACAGAGGGCCCTAACAAGCAATTATTCCCCAAGTTAGAATGTATGCATTTCAGAGCCAAAATGGCAGAGAGTGGGCAGATCTTTGTCTGAACTCTTCCTGGATTCCCTCAGATTAACACAGGATCAAACCTTTGAATAGGTTTTAGAGTGACAAAATCCACAAATATTTGGAGTGTAAGAAATTTCCAGCAGAAGATATCTTGGATGATCTCCAGGAAAGGTCTGTCTCAATTGCAGGATGGGTAGGAAGGAGGAGAGAGAGGTTTGCAGCCCAAAAGACACAGTACAATGCAGGGGAACCCAGGGTAGAGATCTGTGCACTGGGGAAATCTGCTGAAAGGCTCTTAAGGAAAATACAGCAGTGCTTGCTACTTTGAGCTCATTCAGAAGCCAGTGGATCATCAGACTAGCTGTCAGACTTCCAGCACAACTATGGAAGGCAAACAGTGAGTCCCTGAACCCCAGAATAAAAAAGTGGGACTTGGCCACACCTATCCAGCACAGGAAGGAACTTGGCAGTACTGGCCTCAGGGCAGTTCCCTAAGAACAGACCTCAACCTTTAAAAATGAGCAATAAAGCAAAAAGAGCTCTGTTGAAGGTAGCACTAGAGACTAGAAAGGACAGATCTCAAACCCTGAGGACACAAAGGCAAAATGTCTGCCGATGAATCCTCAAATGGTGATTTGTTGTTCTCCATCTCACAAAATTCTCAGAAGAATTCAAAAAGGACCTTAAAAGAGAGTTAGAAGAAAAGCTGAAATGAGAGATCTGGAAAAGGAAAAAAAATTACCTGAAGAAAATCACTTCTTAAAAGTTAGTTTTAGTGAAATGGAAAAAGAAAACAATTTCTTGAAAAAGAGAATTTGTGAAAAGGAAAAAAAATCCAATGAACAAAACAACTCATTTAAAAATTCAATTGGTGAAATGCAAAAGCAGATAAAAAAAAACTAACTGAAGAAAATAATTCACTAAAAATTTGAATTAAACAGATGGAAGCAAATGACTCAATGAGGTATCAAGACCATTCAAACAAAACCAAAGAAATGAAAAAAAAAATAAAATAAAGCATCATATATCTCATTGGCAAAACAACTGAGCTGGAAAATAAATGCAGGAGAGACAATCTAATAATTACTGGACTATGTGAAAACCACAATGAAAAAAAGAGCCTAGAAAACATCTTTCAAGAAATCACTCAGGAGAATTGCCCTGATGTCCTAGAACCAGAGGGTAAAGTAGCCAGTGAAAGGATCCACCTAGACTTGGGGGGGTGGAGCCAATATGAATAGAATAAAGCCAGGATGTTGTTCAAGCTCTCCCAGTTTCCCTTGAAAACCACAAGAAACTTAAGTCCCTGAACAGAGTCTGATGGAATGTAAGCCATTCTCCAGCTCAAGATAGACTGAAAAAACTTCAAGAAAGATCAGTCTCACTGGGGTGAAAAGGGTGTTCAACCCAGCTCAGACAGAGTGTGGGAAAGTCAGTGAGAGGGTCTTAATCATAGCAAATCAGCAACTGAGATACATGGTCCTGGGTCAGAAGAGGAGCAGATCAGTGGGGAGCTTCCAGTCCCAACTCAGAAGGCAAATTCTGGGAAACCAGGCTGTTTCCTGAACAGATCAGGCAAAGCTGCCCCTTCAAACACAAGCCAAGGCTCAGAGCTGCACAGGAAGCTTGGAGCAGCACCCCCTGTATCTCAGGAGCAGAGCTCACCATAAAAGTGAAAAAGAGTAATATGATAGTTTCTAAATTATATCTTTTCTAAAATATATAAAGTCTCTCCAGGCTTTTCTGAAATTATCCTCCTGATTATTTCTTATAGAACAATAATATTCCATAACATTAATCTACCATAACTTATTCAGCCATTCTCCAACTGATGGTCACTCACTCGGTTTTTACTTTTTTGCCACTACAAAAAGGACTGCCACAAACATTTTTGCACATGTGGGTCCTTTCGCCAATTTTATGATCTCTTTGGGATACAGAATCAGTAGAGCCACTGCTGGATCAAAGAGTACGCTCAGTTTTATAGCCTTTAGGTATAGTTCCAAATTGTCCTCCAGAAGGATTGGATCAATTCACAACTCCAACAATAAAGCTTTAATGTTCCAGTTTTCTCACATTCCTTCTAACATTTATCATTTTTGTTTTCTGTCAGCTAAGCCAATCTGAGAGGTGTGAGGTGATATCTCAGGGTTTTTTAAATTTTCATTTCTCTAATCAATAATGATTAAGAGCATTTTTCCATATAACTATAAATGGCTTTAATTCCATCATCTGAAAATTGTTTGTTCATATCTTTTAACCATTTATCAATTGGGGAATGACATATTCATATTAATTTGACATGGTTCTTTATATATTTTAGAAAAGAAATAATTTAGAAACTATCAGAAATACTGTCTGTAAAGATTTTTTTTCAAGTTTTATACTTCCTTTTTAATTTTGTTTCTGTTGTTTTGTTTGTGCAAACCCTTTTTAATTCAATGTAATCAAATTTGTCTATTTTTCCTTTCATAATTCTTTGGTCATAAATTTCTCCATTCTCCAAGTATCTGATAGGCAAATTATCCCTTCTTCTCCTAATTTGTTTATTCTTCAGATATTTATATATCATTTTCAATTTTGTTAATTCTAATGTTTAAGGAGTTATTTTCTTCAGACAATTTTTTTCTTTCCTTTTCCAAACTATTGATTCTCTCATCTGTACTTCTTATTTCCTTTCTCATTTTTTTCTTCTACCTTTCATATTTACCTTTTAAAATCTTTTATGAGTCTTTCCAAGAAGTCTCCTTGGGCCTGAGACCTATTTACCTCACTCTTTGAGATTTGTTCTGTGGACATTCTGTCCTCTCTGAGTTTTTGTTTAGCACTTTCCTTTTACCATAGAAGCTTTATGTGGTCAAGGCCCTTTTCTTTTTCTTGCTCATTTTCTTTCCTTTTCATTTGATATGAACTAATGCTGAAGAAAACCGGAAGATCATTGTGCTCAGAAACAAGACTGTACAACGATCAATTCTGATGGATGTGGCTCTCTTCAACGATGAGATGATTCAGGCCAGTTCCAATGATTTTGGGTTGAAGGGAGCCATCTGCACCTAGAGAGAAAAGTGTGGGAACTGAGTGTGGTTTACAATATAACCTTTTCACTTTTTGTTCTTGTTTCTTTGCTTTTTGTTTCCTTCCAATATTTTTCCTTTTTGATCTGATTTTTCTTGTGCAACATGATAATTGTAGAAATATGTATAGAAGAATCATATATGTTTAACATAGATTGGATTATTTGCCATCTAAGGGAGAGGTTGGGGGAATGAATGGAAAAAATTTGGAACATAAGGTTATACAAGAATGAATGTGGAAAACTATCTTTGCATGAATTTTGGAAATAAAAACTATTATTTAAAAATAAATAAACTTCCCCAGTGTACTAAAATATGCAAATAGAATATGTCTATATTACCTGATTTGTAAATTATCTGTACCTACACAATCTTTGATATCTGTAGTAAATTTTTTTTTCCACACTAAAGAAAACTTGCATGAATCTGTTTCCTATATGAGGGCTTATCATAACTTTTATAAGATTGTGAAAAAGCTATATCCTTGAGGCAGAAAACAAACAAAAAATATTCCAACCCAACATTTTTTTCAAGCATGATTTTGTCCATATGACCTGTGAAGTCCCTTTCAGCTCTAAATATTTCATGAATATGAGTCTAATATTATGTACCAGTACCTTTTAAATGTAATATTCATGTTACTTTACCCTTTTCCAATAGAGTGAGAAGTAGGAAATGAGGAGTAGAGGTTCATTGGGAGCTATGTTACTAAGATTTTCTAGGGCAGGGCTTCTTATGCCTTTTTCCCCTCTCAACCTCTTTTTGTTGCATAAATTTTTTATGCAACCCCAGGTATGTAAATATATAAAATTAATATGCTAATCAAACATTTAACTGATCATGAATCATAATTTCACAACCCTTACATTCAATTATGAGGCCTTTATACAGGCCTTTTCAAATCACAGTTTAAGAAACTGGATTCTGGGGTACATGAGAGAATACCAGGGAAACTTAGAGAAATGGTGTGGAGATTTCCCAAACAATGAAATTGAGATTTCAGTATCTACCAGAAAGCAATCATGAAAAATTATAAAATTTTCAAGATAGAAGGGACATCAGATATAATTGAGGGTAATAATATTATAGATGGTGAACTGGAAGAGAAACTACTGGCAATTTAGTCTAACCTACCAATTTTAAAAATTAACATTCTGAAAATTAAAAGAAAGTTTATTTAGTGTTTTGGTCAGTCATACAAATAGGATCATGGAACCATAGATATAGAGCTGAAAGGGTTCATATTCTAACTCTATCCTTTTAAAAATGTGGAAAATTCTGCACAAGAATGTTACATGTTTTGCTAAAAGTCACAAAGATCATATCAGAGGCAAGATTCAAGGTTATGTTCTCTGACTCCAGATTTGGAGTTCTTCTCATTCTGCCATGATCTGTTTCAATATTTCTCAACATTCTTAACATGAATACATGTTTTTGACAATTTTTTCCTGGAACCTCCACAAAAGAAGATTTCTACTATTACTATCCATTGATTAAGAATATATAGGATGACAAAAGTTACTATGTTGGTAGCTCTTTTAAGTGGCTTTATTAATCATAAAAAACATAACTTCAGAAAATAGTCAAAAATGTTATTGTATCTAAAGAATATCTCTATTTATTACATCAATTCTTGATGTGCACAAAATTCACAAATTTCTTACTTTAACTCCTTGTGATCCTCAGATTTGGAAACTCTGATCTTAATTCAGTCCCTTCATGTATAATAGGAAGAGAGGTTGTCTTAGCATCAGGGAGTTTGTTGCTATTATTCAGCCATTTTTCAGCCTTCTCTAACTCTTCAAATTCCCATTTAAAGTTGTGCTGGGAATAACCAATATCTATTGGTTTGCCATTTCCTTCTTCAGCTCATTTTGCATGAGGAAATTGAGGCAAATTTCCCAAGATCACAAAGCTAGTTACTGTCTGAAGTTTTCCTGACTTCATGCTTGGAATTCTATCTACTGTGACACCTGAATTCTCTGACACTTAATAACTTTTTGATTCAGGGCAAAAAATTACTCTATGTCTCTGTTCCTTCATCTGCAGAATGGTGCTGAAACCATTGGCTATTGAAAATAGGCTACTAAGATTGAAATAAAACATAAAAAGCCTTTCACAAAAAATTTAAATCTCTATATAAATTTAAGCTATGATTAATATAATTTATAGGCAAGAAAATTAATAGTAGGAGAGATGAAGCACCTTGACTTTATCTGCACAGAGAAATCAAATCCAGCTCTTTTAACTTCAAGACCATTGGGCTTATTCCATGGATGTGGTTTTTATTACTTTACATGAATGTGATAAAGATTAAATACAGCATTTTGTTTGTTTAAGTTATAAAATACATTCATACATTGATCATAAAGGAAAGCATAGTTGCTTTTTAAAATCATTTTACTTATATAATATGCCCTTGTGATTGTTATTCTAAGTTAGCATCTCATGCATCCTTTTAAATTAAATTCACAGCACCATGTAGACATAATGTTCATGTGGTTTCTTTTTGTAATTAAAATTTCAAAAAATGAAAACTTCCAAATAATTGCTTTGCCCCAGGCTCCGTGGTTCAGTTATTTCCAACAAAAATGGATGCAGTTAACCAGATTCATTATTGTATGATGAGTTTACAAGTGTCTCCAGGTTTGGTAATTGATATCAGCTCTTTTAAGCTAACATTGAATTCAGGTTTTTCTTGATGTCAGCATTCTATTGATAGCTATGTTTCTGCGAGAGAGAAAGGAACTGGAGATAATACTTAAATCTCTCTTTATTTTTAAAGATAGTACTTTTATTTTTTTCTTTTTCTTTTTAAATAAGTACAAAAATTTTTCATTATGATAGCTTTTGATGGGATGACAATATAGGGGAAATTTTAGGCAATATAAAAACAGACAATATCAAATTTGTTTTTCACAAAAGATTTTGTGAAGGAATTAATTGAACTAATAAATCCTGGATTATTAAAACTAGCTCTATCCTTCCATTGTTATAAGTTCTGGTAGTATAGAATAATTTGAATATATACAAATCTATTTATATGTGTGAATAAAGATTCATCACATACATATTATACACATGTGCATACACACATGTATATACACATGCATACATATGTGCTCACAGTATGTTATTTTCCCCCCCAAAATGTAGTTTTTTTTATTTTTCAAAATACATGCAAAGATGGTTTCCAACACTCACCCTTATGTTCAATATGGAATCTCTTTCAGGAAAGCAAATGACTGACTATTCAGAGCCTACTTTAAAAAAATCTTATTTACCTGTTTGGTACAAAAGGTAATGTCATCCAAAGGAAATACCAATAGCACTAGAGCCAGGAGATTTAAGTTTTAATCTGGATTCTATTATTCAAGAACGAATGCTCTTTTACAAGTCATGTTACCTTTCTGAGTCTGTCTCCTTATTTGTAAAATGGAAGTAATGGTATTTTCATTACCAATCCTTTTTTCCTTAATAGTATTTTATTTTTCAAATATATGCAAAGCCAGTTTTCAACATTCACTTTGCAAAACCTAGTGTTCCAAAGTTTTCTTCTTTTTTCTTTCCCATGACAACAAGAAATCTGATAGAAGTTAAACATTATGAGAAAGGAAGAAAACAAACAAGCAAACAAATAAGCAAACAACAACAAAAAGGTTAAAATACTATGTTTTGATCCACATTCAGTCTACATAGTTCTCTTTCTGGATGTAAACAGCATTTTCTATCCCAAGTCTATTGAAATTACCTTGAATCATAGCATTATTGAAAAGAGTCAAGTTCATCACAGTGGATCATCACATAACCTTGTTTGTATACAATATTGTTTTGATTCTGCTCACTGCACACAGCACCAATTCATGTAAATGTTTCCAGGCTTTTCCAAAATCAGCCATCTCATCATTTCATATAGGGCAGTACTATTCCATTACATTCATAAGCCATAATTTATTTAGTCATTCTCCAACTGATGGGAATCTACTCAATTTCCAAATTCTTGCCACTATAAAAAGAGCTCCTGCAAACATTTTTGCACATTTGGGTCTTTTTTCCTTTTTTTTTATTAACTCTTTGGGATACAGACCCAGTAATAGTACTGTTGAGTCAAAAGGTATACACAGTTTGATAGTCCTTTGGACATGGTTCCAAATTGCTCTCCAGAATGGTTGAATCAAGTCACAACTTCCCCAAAAATGAATTAGTGTTCCAGAACACATTTAACAGATATAGAAATCAAATATTTACTGATAATAAATCATAAAAATGTTTTAAAGCAATTTTTTGGTATACACATATTTTGTGTTTATTAAAGAAAAAAGTAAAGTTGCATATTAATGAGATGAATGTGCTTATTTATTTTTACATAAAAAATTAAATCTTGACACAATATTTAACAGTTTTTACTGCTGTCAAACTTTTAAAGACTCCTCATACACAAGTTTAATAGCTTAAGAATCTTTGATTTTGGCAAAGATCTTCAGTCATAATCAGCAAAGATTTATTAAGTAGTTCTATTTGCCAAGCACTGTGCTAAGTACTTAAGATACAAAGAAAAGTAAAATGGCTAAACTAACAGAATACAAAAACACATATATAAGAGGGAGGGAGAAGGAGAGAAAGAATGGGAGAGAGAGAAAGGAAAAAGAAAAAAAGAAAAAAAAGTAAAGATGGAGGGAAGAAGAGGAGGGGGAAAAGGTAGGATTGTGAGGCAGGGAGAAAAAAAGGAAAAAAGCAGAGAGTGTCTAGTATATATATATATATATATGTTCTACTTGATTAGAGATAAGTTAAAATGTAGTCATTTTGAACCTTGTGAGAACACAGTTACTGTCACATAGTAGGCAATTAATATGTGATTATTAAAATGAAATATATTGTACTAGCAAGATCAAGAAAGGTCTTGCTTAGAAGATGGCACTTCAATTGAGGGAAAGAAGTAGGATTTCCAAGGAGCTTTATAACAGAGCTTGCTTTATATGGGAATTAAAGAAGGCATGAAAAACTAAATAGGAGAAACAAGCAGAGGAAGATTGTTTGACTGCTAGGATTCTTACAAGGTGCTAAGTAAGTGGAATTGAGGAGACAATGGTTAAATCTAGTTTAGCATTGACTTAATCCTATAACAAATAATGGTTTCCTAGTGATATAACTATTGATGTATACTGTATACAGTATGTAAGCAAGAAGCTTTCAGGGACAGGAGGACAAGCCCACTAAAAGACAAGCCCACTAGAAGCTCTGAACCTCAGCCAGGATTCAGTCGAGGAGATTCACAAGCCAGAGAAGGCAGCTTAAGCTCTAAGAACCAAGGAGAGAGAAAGGCCTCTGTTAAAGCTAACCGGGCCCCAGGAAAAGAGATGACTTTGAAGGAGAAAATAATGGATTTGGACTTTAACTCCTGGCTGCATTTGGGATGACTACACTGAACTGAAATGAAGGCTGCTTTCAGAAGCCCCCCAAGAAACTGCTCCCAGAGAAAATTAAATCTTGGAGAATATTACATGCTGCCCCTCATTCATAAATTGAAAGTTTGTCTTTTTTAGTAAAAAAAAATGATTAAAAAATCCTTATCTTGGAAGGAAGACCAAAAATGTTTTAAAAAAATGACTCGGGAAATATTGTGCTAAGACATTAGAATAGGAAGAAAATATAGTAAAACTTTCCATACCAAAAAAAGTGAAGAAATGGATAGGAAAAGGGAAATATATTGATTCAACTGACATTTAGATAGATCTCAAAATATTGTGGGGAAACTATGTTGAAAGCAGAGGAAAGGAAACCTTTACCAAAATTAAGTGCTATAAAAGAAGGGCTCTTCAGGGGTGTCTAATCAGAAAATAAAGACGTTGACCTTCCCAGTCGGGCAGGCCATAAACATTTGTTAAGTGCTTACTATGTGCTAGACATTTTGCTGAGTTATGGGGATTAAAAAAAGACAGAAATATAGAACCTGCTTTGGAGGAGCTCATAGCTGAATGGAAAATATGGTCTTTCATCTTTATAATCTATTTGGATATTTTGTAAGAGTTTCTTCAGGGATAGTCTTGGGAGAGGGGAATGTATCATAATTTTTTATCCTTGGCTATGTTTGAATTCATAATAGATATGGCATTCATTCTAGGGCTTAGTTATTGCTATAACAATTATATTGAACAAAATCTACTCTATAAATCACTACAACTCATTATTCTAAGAATTTTTAAAAATAGGCATGTGATGTCTTTCATGTGGGCATCTCTCAGTGTGGAAATGCTCTTAAATAAGGTAGTTTTATAATTCCATAAAATGTGAGTCCTAGAGAATTATATGAAAATACATAATCAGAGGCAAAATTTTAATCCAGGCTTCTTGATTCAAAGTATGACCCACTATCAATTATCCTATTTGTTGTTCTTCAGTTGTTTCAGTCAAATCCGCATCTTCACGACTACGTTTGTGGTTTCTTGGCAAAGATACTCAAGTAGTTTGCCATTTCTTTCCCTGCCTCATTTTATACAGTTGAGGAACTGGGGCAAATAGGAATGTTTGAATTGCCCAGGGTCATGAAGCTTCTAAGTATCTATTGGGGGCCAGATTTGAACTCAGGAAAATCAATCTTCCTCATTCCAAGTCCCATTCCTTATCCACTATGCCATCTAGGGATGATATTCTAGTTGGTTAATGTGGTAAAGTCTAGTTGCACATGCACATTCTACTTTATACTATGGTCCTGCTAGCCCCATGATAGTTGCAAGAATTCTGTGTGGTATGATTATACAATCTTTAACCAAAATGAAATCACAATTAAAAGGAAAAAAATCATTTTACCTCAGTGAATAACAAATAAGTTAATTATTTGTATGACATTTTTGTTGGGAATCAAAAATGTAAATCTGAAAAAAATTACTAATCTCTGCCTTAAGAGTGTTTTTAGGCTTCTGGATATGTATGCGAGAAGATACATAAATATGAACAAACACACACACACACACACACACGTGTGTGTGTGTGTGTGTGTGTGTGTGTTTGTGATCCAAATAGAGTGTGATGAGATAAAAGAAAGACCCATACAAAGTTCTCCAACAAATGAGTTTCTTTGAGTTCTCCTCATATCAAATGCTTCCTAGTACCCAGCACTGCTCATTGAATAACAGATTCCAATTCATGATACTGTATATGTGTCTAATACATAAGTTAGAGGGTTTTTTCTTATTTATAGCATCACCCCAGAAAATATATGAATATGTATGTAAGGAATGAACCCACATATGCTGAGACTCCTTGCAAGAATATAGCACAAAATATTTCTGAAAAAAAACACACATACACAAAAAACAAAGAACATCCTTGAATGAGCAACTTTTGAGGCCCAAAGGTTGAAGGTTCAAGAAAAAAAAAAAAAGTAAATCCTCAAAGCTACTTCTTAGGCCTAAATACCAGAGAGTCTTCTCCCATCTTGTGTTTACAAGATCTACGTTTGCTCATTGCTTTTTGCCCCAGAAGAATAGGTGGAGGTATGGCTCCATTTAGCACAATCTTCTCCTGAAAATACACTCCACAAAAAATCCAGGTTGACTATTTGGGGACCATGTAAACTGAACAACAACTTTAGACTGACAAAATATTTCACTTCAAAATTCTTAATGGTATTAAAAAGACAATATTCTGGTAAGTGATAGAGTGCTGGAACTAGTCATTTGAATTCGATATGATCTTGGATACTTAGTTACTGTGTGATATTGGGCAAGTCACTTAAACTTTACTTGCTTCAGTTCCCTTAACTGTAAAATGAGGGTAATAATAGTACTGATATCCCATGGTTGTTATGAGGATGAAATGAGAAATCTGTAAAGTGCTTAGTAATGACTGACTCATAGGGGAAGCTTCGTGAATGCTTCCTTCCTTCCTTTCTTCAGAGCTTTCAGACAAGTTTTGACTGGATAAAAACTTAACCTAACAATAAGTAAATGCAAACAAACTAGAGAAGGCAGCAGGTTTTTATTCCAAAACACAAACAAAATGTCTTAATTGCTTCACTCTTGAATGGACACAGTTACATTTTTTTTCATAATGAAAGGTCTAATTATGTTTGTTTTTAATGGCCATTTTCAAGCTGGTCTGGTGGTATTTGTGTCTTTCTCAATTAGCCTTTTGCCTGAAGTTATATGTATGACTGTTTTCATGCCAACTTCATTACAAAACTGTTGATGACCGAGACTTTGGAGTGAGATAATAATGTGATGCTTTCAATGTTAGACATTTCAAGCTTTTAATTAGCTTGATGAGTACTGGCATCCTTACTGTTATTATTATTTTTGGTATCTGCTGCAGTTCTTTCACTCATAAATAGGATTATGCTCAAACATTTTCAAAAGTGCCTGTTTTCACAAAATAATCACTCTAGATTAGTTTTCTGCCTTGAGTGAAAACTGATATACTCCATTACTGGCTACATGAACCAAAACCTGATTTGAGTACAGGGAATGATAGGGACAGAGAAAAACACTTTAGTATAGCTCTGATTGCTACTGTGTGACTTTAAATAGGACCCTAGGACTATCCTTATTTAGCATGAGTAGAACTTTGATGTTTTAACAGTTTCTTGATTATCCAAAAAATGTAAGGCATAACTCTCTGAGATACAAAACTTATACCTCTAAAAGGAAGTCTTCTGTCCTCAATAAATAGCCATATTTCTTTGTATATAGTTCTTTGATTAAAATAACTAAATGAATGAAATCTAAGTTGCAGTCATGTAACAATGATACTATTAAAAACCAAACCAAACAAAAACAAAAATTCCCTTGTGGTCCATTTTTTGGATAAACAAATATATATACATACATGTATATACCTGTTTAACATATAAAAACACATAAATATATATGTGTGTGTTTAGACATATATACATATACACACATACATAATTTGTTCATGAGTGGCAGAATGGAATAAATAGAGTTATAAACAGATTAAAGAAGACATAAGTTCCAATCCTTCATTGAAATACCAGCTATATGACCATGGATTATTCATATAATCATTCATTATCATGAGATTTAAAATTGTGATCAAATTGATGAATCTATTTTTTCAATAGAGTGAGTTTTAATACCAGAAAGTTCCCCAGAAGAATGAAATCATAAATTCTTGCCCCACAAAGTTGTGTATATATATATAATTTATGAATATACAGATACATACAATATACACTCACTCTCTCTTCATTATATAGATATATATTTAAGCTTCAGGCCCAAGATTTCAGTGACAGTAACTAGAGATGTGACCTTCAAAATTAAAATCTAAGCAACTGTGATTCTGAATCTTGTTTAAAGGGATTATATTCAAAACACAGATGCCATAAGTTTTCATTCAGAATTATTGGCTCACATTCTACATTAAAGAGAAAGAAAAGTTTCCACCTAAGTTTCTGAATCAGTAATCAGAGAGAAATTACTGAAGGCATATAATAGGAAGAAAACATGAAGTTTTTTTTCTTATCCCTTCTAGGGGATGAAGGACTTCCCATGTAAAACTTTAATTGCTAGGATCCATGGCGTGTCCTGGGAGAAGCTGATGCACCTAAGAATCTACCTATAATTTGCTGGTTCACTTCAGGTAAAAGAATGAAAATGACGAGCCAGAAAGTTTTCCAGTGCCAGTCCAGCATTCTGTAGTCTTTGCAAAATTTATGAGAAAGGTCACATTGGAAATTCATGCCTCTGGTTTTCTTGGGGTGCATTCAATCCAAATAGGAAAGTCACAACTGTTTTTTAATAATTTTTCTAAAGTGCAAATTCAATTCCAAGAAATACATATCAAGAAGATACTACATTCATGATACTGCAGTTAGAAATTTAAGGGGGGGAAAGGTTCCTGTCTTTAAAGAGTTTATATTCAACCTGAGATAGACAAGATCTACAGATAAGAACAAGCAGAATACATACAACACAATACAAAGTAATTTTAAGAGGAAAACGACACCAGCAACTTGGGGATTCAGAAAAGTTCAGTGCTAAAAATGGCAACTGAGCTATATCTTAAAGGAATCTTGATATCCAGAATAGAGATGAAGTATGAATTTCTTCCAGACATAGGAGACAGTTTATTCTGGTGGTGGGAAATGAAAAGCAGCTTCTAAAAAACTTAATTTCTCCCTTTGTCTTCCTATTATAATCTAGCACCTGTGTTTGCTTTTTGTTTTCTCATTTTTAATATTTCTGAAAAATTTTCTATTTCTCTTTCTCCTCAAATTTCTTCTACTTCTCCAATTCCTGTGTTTTCAAAATACTTTGCTTTAGTGAAATAAATTGACAATCTTATCTAGTCTCATGTCTTTAAACTTCCAGAGCATTTGGCCTTACTTTTCTTTGATTTCTTTGATAAAGAAGTTAAGTCTTGACAAAGAGAATGGTGTAGAGAAGAAGAACTTGTTAACTAAGAGTTAGAAGACCTGAATTCTATTCTTGGCTCTTCCACAAAGTTGAGTGTCACTGAATAAGTTGCCTTTGGCTTTGGCTTGCTATGTTCTAAAATGAAAGAGACCCACTATTAAGGTCTTTTCTAGGTCCAATATCCTCTCATTGCTAGAATAGATAAAGACTGGATGGTTTGTGATCTGCCCATTTTAGGGGAGTAACCACCTCAATAAAATGAAATCCAGACAAGCATTAAATGTATTGAAGTATAAGAATAGGAAGAAATTATGGAGGTGGAATCTGACAAGGAGTATTGATGGAGTATATATTTTTAATATCATTATTTCCCTCTGGTTTATAGCTGACGGGGCATGCTAAGATAATAAGAGAAGCACAAAGTTTACTCTTAGCCTGCCATTCTGCATATAATTATAATTGTCTAGAGGCAAAAAACTTCTGAACTATAAGAATTATCCTTTGTCAATAAAATAATAAATAAGGCAATGTAGAACATCAGTAGAATAGGTTTCATTCTGACACTGAAGCTGTATGACCTCAAGCAAAACACTCAGATTGTCTGAGCCCCAGTTTTATCTTCTAAAAAATCATACCCATAATAATTATTTCACATAAATGCTATATGTTAAGGTTGAGATGAGAAAACTACACTTCTCAATAGCATTTTACACTTTTAAAATTTCTGTAATATGTCAGAAGCAAAAGTCAAACACGGACTCTCCTGACCCCGAATCTAGATGTATTCCATCTCTCAATTCCATCTCTCAATGAGATGGAATAAGCAGGAGTTTTTTTCCCTTTGAATAGGGTAAAACTTTTTTAATTACTTGTTGCTGCAGCAGCAGCACAAGCTGGCTCATTTTCTGAATGTTTGGTATTGTGACATGAGAGAAAAGATTGCTTTTCTAGGTCTCTTCAATTCATAAGATGATTTAATAGGCTTAGGAAAGTTTTCAAATAAATTAAACATGATTGGCAAGAGCAAAGAATGCCTTTTACTTTCAGGCATATAAATTTCACTAGTAATACCAAGTGGGAGTTTCTGCTGTCACAGGAGTTTCAGATCAAGATTATTATTTTGGAAGTTGATAGCCTTCCAATTAAGAAAGTGTTAGGTCTCAGGAATCATTCTAAAGGACTTTTTAATCAACTGGTTGTTTTTTATGATTTTTTAAAAATCCAATTACTCTACTACTTTCTTCCTTTTTACAGAAGAAAAAAATTATGGTGACAGTGGGGGACAACAGAGTTGGAAAAGAAGGAGCTTCTGAAAAACAAACACATCAGTAACTAACAAAAACCCTCAAAGAAAACATATGTCAGTTTTATCTTTCATATTGAGAAAGTTCAGAAAGAAAGAAAGAAAGAAAGAAAAAAAGAAAGAAAGAAAGAAAGAGAGAAAGAAAGAGAGAAAGAAAGAGAGAGAGAAAACGAGGAAGGAAGGAAGAAAGCAAGCAAAGAAAGATGGAAGGAAGAGGAAAATAGGAAGAAGGAAGGAAAGGAGGAAAGGAAGAAAGGAAGAACCATTCCCTAACCCCTCTAATTATAGTAGGAATCAGTGGAGGAGCGTGTTCTGAGGACTTATTAGTTATCAAATTGATTTTATATTTTAGAATGGTGAATTTCTGGGGATGAACCATTTGGTTAGAAATGAGAATAAAATCTAATTCCAATTCTGAACATAAGTTTTAGGTACAAAATCCTCCCTTTTCTTTTTCTATTATCATTTCTTCAGGATTTTTTTGTTTTTTGCAAAACGACTCCAAAATTTGACATTTTTCTTCCCAATTGATAAATGGTCAAAGGATATGAACAGACAATTTTCAGGTGATGAAATTAAAGCTATCTATAGTCACATTAAAAATTGCCCAATTCACTATTGATTAGAGAAGTGCAAATTAAAACAGCTCTGAGGTACCACCTCATACTTCTCAGATTCACTAAGATAACAGGAAAAGAGAATTAAAACTGTTGGAGAGGATGTGGGAAAACTGGAACACTAAAACATTATTGGTGGAGTTGTGAAATGATCTATTGATTCTGGAGAGAAATTTGGAACTTAGCCCAAAGGGTTATAAAACTTTTGACCCAGCAGTGCTATCACTAGGTTTATATCCCAAAGAGAACATAAAAAGGGGGAAAAGACCCACATGGGCAAAAATGTTTGTAGCAGCTCTTTGAGTCTTGGCAAAGGATTGGAAAATAAGTAGATTTTCATCAGTTGGGAAATGGCTGAATAAATTGTAGTATATGAAGATAATGGAATATTATTGTTCTATAAAAAAATGACGAATAAGCTGATTTTAGGAAGGACTGGAAAGATTTATACAAACTGATGCTGAGTAAAACAAGCAGACCCAGGAACACATTGTACATAATAACAGTAAGAATGTGCAGTGGTCAATTATAAAAGCTTCTTCTCAGTGCTTCAGTAATCTAAAGCAATACTCATAAATTTTGGATAGAAAATTCCATTTGCATACAGGGAAAGAACTATGGAGATGTAAATCAACACAGGCTCTGTTTACTTTTTTTTTTCCTCATGTTTTTTCCCTTTTGTTCTGATTCCTCTCTCTCAAGATGATTCATAAAGAAATGTCTATTTAAAAAGTTAATATATATGTAGAAGTATAAAAAATAAAAATAAAACAATTATAATTTTTTTCCTTTTCTTTCCTATTAGCCATATTAATAACTATGAGGTAGTACCTCAGCATTTTTTGCTTTTCTTCAATCAATAATGAATTAGAATATTTTGTTCAATATAATATAGCTATAGATAGCTTTGATTACTCTGAAAACTGTTCATATTTTTGATCATTTATCAATTGGTGATGATTATTTATTTTATAAATTTGACTCCATTCTCTAAATGTTTGAGAAATGAAGACTTTATCAAAGAAACTTACTTTATTTTTTTCACAGTCACAATTGCTAACTATATTTATGCCATCCTGTTCTCCCCACTTTTATTCTATTCCCACTTTTCTTTTACCTTGTTACTCCTCAAAAGTGTTTTCCTGATTTTGATCACTTTCCTAATCTTCCTCATCCCTCTTCATCTTCCTTGCCAATTTCTTGTAGGGTAAGACAGATTTCTATATCCAAATGAGTGTGTATGTAATTCCTTCTTTTAGTCAATTTGATGAAGTAAGGTTTACTTTCTCCCTTTATGCCCTCCTTTTTCCCCTTCATTATAAAGCTTTTTCTTGCTCTTTTAGGTAAGATAATTTACCCCATTCTACTTCTTCCTTTCCTTTTCTCCCAGGACTTTTCTCTAGCATCCTTTAAGTTTTTAGATATCATCTTCCATTCATATCACTTCATATTCACTCACAACTGTGTCCCCCTCTCCCTTTATGCATGTATGTATTTCTTCTAATTTCCCTGTAATGAAAATTTTCTTGTGAGTTGCAAGTATAGGCATGCCAACAGTATACCATTATTAAATCCTTTATGATTTCCCTTTTTTGTTTGGTATTTTTATGCTTATCTTGAGTCTTGTATTTGAAACTCAAATTTTCTATTCAACTCTGGTCAAAGATAATTAAAAGTCTTCTAGTTCATTCACTATCCATTTTTCACCCTAAATAGTATACTCAGTTTTGCTGGGTAGTTAATTGTTGGTTTCATTCCTAGCTCTTTGTCCTCAGGAATATCATATTGCAAGCCCTCAGATCCATTAAGACAGCTCTTGTTTTATTTATTCATTTAAAAGTTTTGTTACTCTCAATTTTAATAATCCATTCTTTGATTTTCAGAATTTCTAATTTAGTATTTAAATGGGGATTTTTAATTTGTTGTTTTTCTAGCTTTTTCAGTTGCATGGCCAATTCATTGATTTCTCCTTTCGTTTTTTTACATATACTTATAGATGTGAAATTTCCCCTAAGAACTGCTTTGGCCACATGCTATTTTGGTATGTTCTCATAATTATCATTCTTTCTTATTTGATTTTTAAAATCCTTTTAAAGCTCTTTCATGGGCTGAGACCAAATCATCTTTTTCTTGTAGGCTTTGGATAGAGGAGCTTTGACTCTGTTTTATTTATGTGGATGTGTATTTTGATCTTCCTTGTCACTATATTAACTTGTTGTAATCTGGTTTTTCCCATTATTTATCTTCTCATACTATTTTCAGTTTCAATTTTTTTTTTTAAAGCAGGACATGCCTTCCAATGGAGGGTGCACTGTCCCAAGCTCCAGGGTATTTGTGCAACTATTTTCAGTACTACTTCTAGGACCTGTAATTTTTCAGTTCTTCCAAGGTGGTATGATTTAAAGAGAAGTGTTCACAACTCTTCTGACAGGTGCTCTGGTTTGTGAGTGACCACAAGCACTCTTTCTTGCCATAGAACTTTGAGGAGGGTCTCTGCTTTACTGTGTCCTGAAGCTCTAATATGACAATGCTCCTTCTCATCCTTTAAGATAAACTTCTTCAACTGGAAACTGAATGGATGGCCGTCAGGTGGAGGATGGCTGAAAAAATTGTAGTATATGAATGTTATGGAATATTATTGTTCTGTAAGAAATGACCAGCAGGATGATTTCAGAAAGACCTGGAGAGACTTACATGAACTGATGCTGAGTGAAATGAGCAGAACCAGGAGATCATTATTACATGGCAACAATAAGATTATACGATGATCAATTCTGATGGATGTGGCTCTTTTCAACAATGAGATGATTCAGATCAGTTCCAATGATCTTGTGATGAAGAGAGCCATCTACACTCAGAGATACTGTGGGGACTGAGTGTGGATCACAATATAGCATTTTCACTCTTTTGTTGTTATTTGCTTACATTTTATTTTCTTTTTCATTTTTTTCTGGCTTGATTTGATTTTTTTGTGCAGCAAGATAATTGTATAAAGATGGATGCATAAAAAAGATAACCTTCTTCTTTCTAGTCACTCAGCTCCTTTATCCTCTGCGCTCTGAGTGACCCAAAAACATTTGCTCCTGCTGGTGATTCATGACTTCCAAGTCCAGCCCCTGGTTTCCAGAGGTCCATGTGCTGTTCAGGCCACAGAGCTGGACAGTGCTCCAGTTTCAACTGAATGTGATAGACCTTTCCTGCTGACCTTCTAAGTTGTCTTTGACTGGAAAATTATTTCACCCTGTCTTTTTGTAGGTTTTGATGCCCCAGGAATATTTTTATGGCATTATTTAAAGCTGTTGGAAATACTTTGCTCAGGCAAATTATTTTCTTTTTTTCCCACCATCTTGGCTATTCCTCTCCTTAATGAGATGTTGTAGGGAGAAAATATGTCTTGGGGTCCTTTATTTTTCTGAAGGGTTGAGGGGCAATTGAAATGTGACTCCACACTCAGTTTGAAGGAGCTGTTTGTACACTATGAACAAGGCTGATAAATGGACTGTGTATTTCTCTAGGTGCCCCTTCATGTAAATTGATGATTGCTGTCCCAGGAAATGAAGAGGGTCTGGCAATAAGAAGCAAGATTAGTTTAAATGTGACAAGGCTATAATCTGTAACTAGGACCATCCATCATAGTCAGGCAGATGATTCCCTTTACTTAAAGGGCTCTCATTGCTTTTGTAGGCCTAGCTATTTTATGATTTCTAGGGTAGCCCTATTTGAGCTGAACTTATAGGAGACTGCCTTATCCAAGTGTGACAAATACTAATTATTTCCACAATTTGGTTTTAAAGGACTTTATTATAACTATAGTCACTTGGCTTAGTAATTAGCAAAATGATAGTCTAGGCCTTGTGCCAGATCTGTTCCCCCCACCACACAATTTCTACACAGAATTTTTTTCTATAGAGAAATACTTCTTCAAGATTTGAGTTTTTAGAAATTTATTTTAAATGACCACAGTCAATATGAAAATAAGACTAAGCATCTTGGATTGGTATATACAGGACAAAATGATTTTTACTATACCATTTAGGAAATTTAAGGCCTCCCTACTCAAAGAGAAGCTTGTGACAGACAGCCAAATTGTTACCCACAAGAGATTCCAGTAAAAGTAGAGTTATTATTAGGGTTGGGAGGGAGCACAGAGATCATATTTTTCAAATTTCATCTTACTGATGAAAGGGAGTGAGAGACTTGTTTAGCTTACAAGGCTATAGAAGCAAAGGCAGAACTTCTGAATCCAAGATTTCTTGGACCTAGACCACTATTTTTGTTTGTTGTTGTTTCTCATCTATATTAACTTGGATTTTACATCCTTAAGTTTAGTATAGTATTTCCAAGATGATAATTATTAGAAGAAATGAAGATTAATAGAAGAAATAGAAGAGTTTGGGGTTCATTTTAGGATCAATGGATCTTTGAATAATAGATTTAGAGTTTAGAAAGGTGTTAAAGGTCATCTCATTTAATTCCACTTTATAGAGGAGGAAATTGATGCTGAAATGGAAAAAAAATTATTTGTCCAAGAAAGAATCAATAAGTATTTATTCAATAATGTCTCTGTCTCTCTGTCTCTGTTTGTCCATCTCTCCCTTTTTGTTTCTCCCTCTCTACCTCTATTTCTGTCTCCTCTCTCTCTCTCTTTCTCTCTCTTGCTCGCTCCCTCTTTCCCTTCTTCTCTCTTCTCTCTGTCTTTCTGTCTCTTTGTCCTTCTTTCTTTCTGTCTCTGTTTCTGTCTCTCTCTTATCTCTCCCTCTCTTTATGTCTCTCCATCTGTTTCTATCTCTCTTTATTTCTGGCTCTCTCTCTCTGTATTTCTGTCTGTTTCTCTATCTCTCTCTATTTCACTCTCTTTGTGTTTGTTTCTCTTTGTGTCTGTCTGTCTCTGTCAGACTCTTTCTCTCCATCTTTGTCTCTGTCTCTGTCTCCCTCTGTCTCCATTTGTGTCTTTCTGTCTCTTTCTCTCCTTCTCTGTCTTTATTTCCTTTTGTCTCTCTCATCTCTCCCTGTCTCTTCCTCTCTTTCTTCTATTTTTCTCTGTCTTTCTGTGTTTCTCTCTGTGTCTCTCTCTGTATCTCTTGGACTCTGTCTCTGTCTTTGTCTCTCTCTCTCTGTGTCTCTGTCTTTCCATCTTTGTATCCCTCTTTCTGTCTTTATCTTTCTCTCTTTGTCTTCATCTCTTATCTCTCTGTTTCTCTCAAAAAATACACACATTCACACATCTTCATATATGTAAATCTCTGCCTATATACCTATGCATGCAAACACACCTATATACTTGAAACCTTCAGGGAAAGAATTATCATCATTCAAAATTCCTTTAAATAGTGTTTGTTTGTATTCCCTGAAAGGTTATTTTATTTTATGTCAAACCTATCTGTCAACCCATTACAGGACTAAGTATACCTCTACCTAGGGAGTGAGGAACATCATTCAGTCTTAATAAAATAGACTAACATTTTTCACAAAGAGCACTGAGACATTGGGTAATCGCATATTTTTTTTTAAATTGAGATCATTAGCATTAGATACTACAAACAACAGTATTTTTCTAGTTCTCATCAGTCAATAAGGATTTATTACTATTCTCACACATTTTCTGCTCTCCTCAATCACCCCTCCTCTTTCACCTCAGTTTACAATCCTTATTCTCCAGACGACCTTACTCTATACTTTGTGGGGAAGGTCAAAGTTAATTGTGAGCTTCCTCAGCATTCCTTCTCTTCATCCCTTTAGTTTGTGTCTTTTGCCATTCTTTCATTCTTCCCTATTGGCTTAGACAAAGAAAGGTCTCTTCTCAGTTCCAAGTTCTTTTTTGAGAATGTAAGCCATTCCCTGCGCCTGAACATTCTTTTTCTTTCAACTCCTATGATTCCCTTCACTTATTTCTGATTCCTCCAGCTGCCAAGCAGCTCCCTCGTCCTTTTTACCTCACATTTATTATGAACATACCTTTACTTATATTCTATTTACTTATATGTGTATACGTTGTCTCTCCCTTTAAAATCTATTAACAAATAGCAACCTTGGAATCACCCGTGGCACTTCTCTTGACTTCCCCCTCCCTACCATTTTCAATTAGTAGATCAGGTCTCCACAACATAGATCACATCCACATCTCCATTCACATGACAGCCAGCTTAGTCCAAGTACTTATGACCTCTGACTTGGAGTACTGTTAACAACCACCTAATTGGTCTCTCTGTTTCCACCTTCTTCCCCTTCCGATCTATCAGAGCTGCCAAATTAATCTTACTAAAGCTCAAGCCTGACCCTGCCACTCTCTTGTTCAAAAGCCTTCAGAGGTTCCATATGGACTCTAATGTAAAATAAAAATTTTGTAGCTTGGCAAATACAATGCTTCAAAATTTGGCTCTAACATAATTTCCTATTTTATATCCCATTACCCTGCTTGATGTACTCCCCATTCCAAACTGAATTACTTACTGTAAACTTCTCATTATTATATATCCCTTTCTATATTTAACAGAAGCCATCCCCTTGGGAAGAAACCAATTCCTCTTCATCTCTGCTTTCAAAGTTCAACTTAGATGTTAAATTCACTTTGAATTATACCCCTAACACTGATATCATGATTCATTATTTTAGTCCCACTCTAGTAATCTAATGATTTGTACATTATATTGATAAATCAATAAACAAATAGTTATTTAGCATAAAACTTAACAGATCCAAGCACTATACCAGACACTGAGGATACAGATAGTCAGGAAAAAAACTCTATACTCTTGAAGAGGTTACATTTTACTGGGAGACATAACGTGTATATATGCAAGCATATACTACAAATAAATGCGTAATAAAATTCTAAGAGGCAGAGTTGAGAGGAGATTCATTCTAGGCTTGTAGGGCAACCTTTATACAGCCAGTGAGATCAGGCATAGAATACTGGACCTCCAAAGCAGCTTATGAACTAGTTTGGCATAGTAGAGTGAAGGAATGAGAGTGCTATGAAATAAGTCTGGAAAAATGGGCACAGTCAGACTATGGGGCTTAAACAGCAGGTTGAGAGAATCGCTGTTTCATCAGAGATAATCATGGAATGTTTTGAGCAGGGGAATGATATATGTAGACCAATATCTTTGAAAAGTTATTTTGATAGATCATAGCCTTAGAACTGGAAGAAATCTTAAGAGGCCCTCTGATGAGAACACTTCATTTTAAGATGAGGAAACCAAGGTTCAGTAGAATAAATTATTTGTTCAAGGTCAAGCAGCTGACCGGCTGAGAAAGGATAAATAGCCTAAACCTCTGTCTCCATATCCAGATCTGTCAGCCATAAAGCTCTATAAAAATTTTTGTTACTATTATTGAGAGAACATTTTCAATCTAATTCTTTTTTTTTTTTTGCTTACTTTGATCCTCACTCCTATTCCTTCTCTTCCAAACAAACAAACAAAGAAAGGAATGATTTTACCAGGGATCTTTCTTTCCTAACATTATGAAATCTGTTCAGTTTGTCATCTGGAAGAGGATTTTCAGATTTAAAAAGAAAAAAAAAGTAGAAAAATATGTACTAAGCTGCTCTTAGAATTGGATACTGATTATATGACTGAAACAGTCTGAATAATTTAAATTACTACCTGGATGCTTACATGAGTGATAGTAAGTTAGTTTCATCTTGTATCCTAGGAAAAAAAATTACCATGGATTATTCAAAGGCATTTTCATCAAAATTTATTCATGTGGAGCCTACTGCCTAAGTTTAGAACAAAATTCTTTGAATCCCAGGGGAAAGCTGACTGGTAACATGAATGGAGTGACATCCAAAATAGGCTTCTTCATTGTGATCACTTACAAATGACTACAAGTCACCTTTTAATTCTAGTTAACCTATAACTATTTTAATATTTTAGATGGGTCTTCATCTCCTAGCATTGTCAATCAGTGTAATTGAAGTGTTTCATCCTTATTGGAGTTTGTTCTAATTAATTGAATTCTCTTCTGTCAATAAATTCCTTTGTTAGACCAGGCAGAAAGAGAATACAAAGATGGAAGAATGTTCAGTTCTGTGTGCACAGTACTTTAGAATTTTAAAGGGCTTATTTATTCAACATCTCATAATATAAAGATAACCCTTTCTTCTCAAAAGTTCTGCCAGTGAAGCAAATCAAGGAGGAGTCTTACTGACTTAAAAAGACCTCCATGATGAGCCTGTGACAGACTAGCCAAGTTAATTTGGAGAGAATAAGCATCAGATTGACTTCAGGGAAATGATTCTTTTTTTCTTATTCAAGCTAATTCTCAAAAACTAAATTCAAAAAAGAGTCACTATTTGAGTTGATGAAAGTATTTAAATGGAAAAAATCATAGATCATTGGAATATATGATATTTATTTACACATACATTTATGTGTGTGTGTGTGTGTGTGTGTGTGTGTGTGTGTGTGAAATCTGAGAGGCAACCTAGTACAGTAGATAGAAGATTGGCTTTATAATCAGGAATATATGGGTTCCAGTTCTGCATTTAAAGCACCCTGGCTATATGATCCTTGGTAAATTATCTAGTCACACAATGCTTCTCCAAAGAGGTATGTCATTAGCCAAATGGATAGTGGAAAGGTACTAACTCTTGAGAACCAATGGTGAATTTTCTGGAATTTTGTGAGTCAATTGTTAAACAAATGTACAATTCAATCAATTACTACAATAGATATTATTGGTTGCTTTAAAAGAAATGATGTCAACCACACAAGAGTATATTTTCAATCTACTTTAAATTATTTTTATCTTATTTATCATTTACTTTCAATAATTCTGAATTCAATAATAAATATTTGAAACAACCTTAAATTGCATTTTGTCCTAATGGTAATAATACAATTCTGGGAGAGCATTCTGGAGTAACTAGAAAATTGTTAGAAAAATTATCATTCAGTACCTAAATCATTGTAATGACAATATCAGAAATTTAAAAAGTTATTTATTTAAAATGTTTTGGATAAAATGTATTCTTTTTATCATAAATATAACAAACATTAAACTAAGCTATAAACTATTAGAAAATGAAACTGAAATCATTAAAATTGTTCAAATCCTGGGACTGGTATGGGGGTCATAATTTATTAACTTCTATTCCTGTATAATAAACATATTCTGTATCATATATGCATTTTTCTTTCTTCTTCCTTTTCTGATCTGGAAAACATTATTTAATATTACTTTCTTTCAAAACTTTAATTTAAAAATTGACCTTGAATAATTTGAATCACTTTCAACTATATAAAATTTAAGATGAATTAACATTCAGGAAGTAAAAAAAATTAATGAAATGTTAACATCAAAACTTTGGAAAACTGAAATATTACTGCTAGAAACTATCAATCTCAAGTTGAAGATTTGATTAAGACAGATAAGTTTAAAGCTATTCTACTTAATAAAAATAATAATATAATGCTCTTCCTAGAAATGCTGCTAAAAATAAATTCAACATATGAAGTTATGTCTTTTATCAGACAGAAATGATAAACAATTTCAGAATTATTTTGATATATTAGTATACTTTGCTTAATGAAGAACTAACAACTATGAATCACTGATTTTAAATAAAGCAAAAATACCCCTCAATAAAAAGGATAAATGGAGGCTACAGTTTGCTAAGAGATTTCATAGACAATGAATTAATATCAAAACTAAAAATATATGCACTAATAACATAATATCTAAATTCTTAAGGGGAAATTTAAATGATATGAGGTAATACACATGTAATAAATTAAAAGACCTCAATTTATTTCCTTTCAAATCCAGATAAATCTAACTATAAAATAAACTATTAAAAAATGGGGAAATGAAAAGAATTTTTTTAAAGTTGACCATGCTAGAATTCTGGAGAAAATTGAATATGAAAGAAATTTTATCCATTTATCATCTTTTCATGACACCTTCACAAAAAGTAACCATCTATTAAAGTATAATTTTCACAAAAATGCAGAAAGGTAGAAATAGACATATTTCTTATAACAATGCAATTAGTTAAATTACATTTAATAAAAGGCCTTTGAAGAAAATAATGAAATTTAATGAGTTAGTATCTAAAACCAAGAGGCAACATTATGTATGTATAATGGAGACAAGCTTAATGCCTTTGCAATAAGACTGAATGAAGCACAGATATACGTTACTATTATTACTGTTTAATCTTGTAATAGATATACTACTTAGAGTAATAAAAAAAAGAAAATAAAGGAATAAGAATAGGCAAAAATGAAACAAGTTTCCCCCCCCCTTTTTAGATGATATGATGATTTATTTAAATAAACATAGTGTCAACTTAAAAAAAAGCTAATTGAAACAATCAGTAATCTTAAACTTATCAGATTGGTTAATTTCACACAATAAACTAAAATGAATATATAAGAGGAACTGTGGGAAAATAGGTATTCTTGCTAATATTTTGTAGATGGAGCTGTAAAATAGTTCAATCATTTTGGAAAGCAACTTGAAGCTATATCGAAAAAAGTATAAAATTATGTATATCCTTTGATCCAGTAATATTCCAATTAGCTCTATTCCATGAGGACATAAAACAAAAAAGCAAAAGGCTCATATGTATAAAAACATCTGGTTGCAAAGAATTGGAAGCTGAAGAGATGCCCATCAATTGGGTAGTGGCTGAATAAGTTATGGTATATAAAGGCAATAAAATACTATTGTGTTATAAAAAATGATGATGAGCATGGCTTCAGAGAAAAGAAAAACTGGGAAGATTTGTATGAACTGACAGTAAAAAAAAAAGTAGCCAGGATCAGGAGAAAAATTTATTCAGTAATAACAATATTGTAAAGATGGTCAACTTTGAAAGACTTTTAGGGATTCTGATCAATGCAATGACCAACCACAATTCTAAAATACTTATGAGAAAACATGCTATCTTTTTCTAGATAGAGAAATTAAAATTGAGACATTTTGTCTTGTTTTGTTTTTTATTTTTGTTGTTTGCTTGATTATTTAAAAAGTTTTTTCAACATGGCTAATATGGGATTTTTTTATATAACTATATATATTTGTAATAGATTATGCATTATGCTTCAGTGGGTGAAAGGAGAAAAAAGATGGGAAAAATTGAACTGAAAATAAAATAAAATAGAATTTTTTTTTAAAGAAGCAAAAAAGCTAAGAATTATGAAAGGCAGAAGTGAGGTAATGGAGAGGTAAGAACAGAAGAGGAAATATATTTCAGGAATGAGGAACATCCTGTACAAAAACATAGTGGGAAATAGAGTATCACTGATAGGGAACATTTAGTTTGCCCAGTTTGATTGAAAAATAGACTACATGATGTTGAAAAAGAAATAAGCCTGGAAAGATAGATGAATGTTAGATTAAGATGTCCTTTAAATACTAAGATTAAAAGTTTGTATTTTAAAAGACATAATAGGGAGCCATTAAAAATTTCTGATCAGGAGCATGCCATGATTTGGCCTGTGTTTTAGGAATACTAATTTGCAGCCATCGTTTGGCAGTGGTGGTGAAGGGTGACATTTAAAAAGGGAAGAAATTAGAAGTAGAGATACTAATTAAGAAGTAAGTGTAATAATCTGGAAAGAGGTGATGGATGGGGACCCTGGACTATCAAACCATCAATAAACAAGTAATTATCAAGCCCCTACCAGAGCCAGGCATTTTTCTAGGTACTAAGGATAGACACACACACACACACACACACACACACACACACAAATAGCCCCAGCCCTCAAGGAATTTACTTTCCAGTTGGGAGAGACAACACATACATATATAAATATATACAAAATAAATATAATGACATTTTTCAGGGAGAATATTTTGAGGAAAGACTACATAGAGAAGATGATGTCTGTGGTAAATTTTGAAGGAAACCACTGTATTCTAAGGCAGAAGGGATTTTCAGGCAGATTCATAACTAGGTTCTCTACTCACATTGAAAAATTGTGCAATGTATTAAATAGGAAGAATGATAAGATGACAACTGATTGATTATGAGGGGAGGAGAAGGGAGAGTCATCAACTGGCTTGTTGTTAACTCTCATAAATCAATGACATACAACATCAGAGTTTTACACATGCCCATTCCCAAGTACGAAAAATTAAATTTCCAAGAGGCCATAGTAATAAGAAACCATTTACTTACCATAGTAGAAGTAGGCTACACTTAGATTGCGGAGGTTCTTTAATAGCATTTCTGAAGTCTTGTTGGGAATTATCACTTTTTTATTTCATTATAGATTTAAAATACATTACAGTCTAGTCTCAAATTGCATTTCTCATTTTTTTTTTAACTAAGATGCACATGCTGTGATTGCTTTATCTTTCTGGATCTCAAATGATCTTTTATACTTTCTTTGGTGAGAGAGAACTGGGTATCTACTTACTAGCTGTGTGACTCTGGACAATTCACTTAACCCTGATTATTTCTGTTCCTCATTTATAAAAACAGGTAGATAAGGCTATGGCAAACCACGTCAGTATATTTTCCGAGAAAATTCAGTTGTAAAAATAAGGTTTTAATAATATCTGTCAAGATTGTTTTGAGGATCAAATGAGATAAGATTTATAAAGCGTTTGGCATGTAATAGGTCCTAATAAAATTTTCCTTCCTTTCACTTAACTTTCTTTTGTCTTTACATGAACAAAGAAAAATAAGTAAAAATACTTGGTACAGAATCCATGTCAGATCAAACTCTACTGAGTTAGCAGTTTGTAAAGATTCCAACATCTCCTGCTTTCTTTTGTTTTAGCAAATCAGATTAGCAGGTTTCTGAAGGGGCTCATTTGAAACAGGTACACATAAATCCATCGATATGGGCCAAAACTTGAAACATATATACAAGGTATACATAAATCCATCGATATGGGAGGCATTACACATAATTTACATAAGCACATAACAAAATAACACAGGCTAGTAATGATGTAGTAGTAATTCATGGACAGCCAGACACAACTGAAATGATAAAACAACAACGTGAACAACAACTTTCTATGTTATATTCCATTATCCATAGCTAAAATGTTACACAGGATCAATTAAATCCAGTAACACAGTGATAGATAGCATCAGCCATCCCAAAGGATCACTTAACTTTGAACTTTCACATTCTAAATGTTAGCTCTTTAGTAGGGCATATTAAGAGGGAGGGCAATATATCAAGAAAGAAGTTTCACTTCCTAATGAGAAGACTCCAGAATATGACATATTCTAGATTCCATCGCTATGGAAGACACAAGGGACAGAAACTAACACAATCTAACTGCTTCAGCTGCTTAAACTTACATGAGTGTATATGCTTCTAGGAAAATGGTAAATTATAAAATATTTGCTTTATCCCTTTGTTCTGTGATGGAAGGCTGAAAAGGAATATGATTCTAATAGATGATAATAATTAAATATGTCATAAACAGAGGCACAGAAGATTGATAAAAGATAAAATATTCTGAGTTTATTTTATTAGTTAGTTTAACAAGTCTTTTGGTGTGAATGATTTGCAGATTAAATGTGATTTCAAAATGTTTTATCCAAACATTTAATATGCTATCAGAATTGGAGACAATGTTATAAGAGGTAATGTTAAAGAAAATGAGATATTTAGTTTATTGAAGAGAGGGCTAAAAAGGTATATGATAATTGTCTTCAAGTATCAAAAGGATTGTTATGTGGAGAAATAATGATTTATTCTGTGCTTCTACATGGACAAATAGGGAGACAGATTTTAATTCAGTGTAAACCAAGAAGAACTTTTCTAACATCTAGAGTGGAATTGTTTGAACTGCTTTGTGAGACAGGTGGATTTGTTTGTTTGTTTGCTTTTGTCACTAGTAGCAGTCAGGCAAAGACCAGTTGGCTAACAGTCATAGAATGTTGAAGAAAATTCAGAAGTCAGGAGGATAGGTCTGGATGGCCCTTTTAAAGTCCTTTCTAGTTCTAAGACTACATGAATCTATGAAATGCAGCCCAATCTACAGGGATAAGTATTGGGAAGCCTTTATGAAAAATACTCACCAACACTCATTAAAGTACTTTATGCCCATATAGAATACACAGCAGACTAAAAGTTAACATAATACAGTTTTAAAACTCAGTCTATTGCTTTAAATTTGGTGTTTTTCTTTCCTTCAGATGTACCCTGGAAAAAAAATATGTATTGCATATATTTCTGTTGGCTGCTTTCAATAGATCTTGGCTTTAACAAGTGACAAGTCACTGATCAAACCCTCTCACAGAGAACTGGATGAAGGATTTTTTGAAAAACAATGCCAATAGGACGTTTACCACATTGTCAATGTCCCATCTACTTGAATGGAACTCAGAATGGGGCTGATCTGAATCCTTCCACACACAGGTTTGTCAGTGACTGTCCTCATGAGAGATTTGCAAAGAAAACCCGACATCCCCACCATGGAGAAGCTTGCCATCCTTTCTTCCAATCTTCTAGACTTGTGAGTGACATGAAGAAGCAAGAACTCTATCATGTAGGGAGTGACAACACTGGATTACCTGAAGAGAATAACAGTTATGTTGATTCTTTTCCAAGCTGTCAGCCTGGATCCGAGGATGGTGTATTATCTGATGATACTTCTAGCCAGACCAATCCTCTGAGATATCAGGCTGTCCAAGAATTACTCAAACAGTTTTCTGGGAACAAACAAGATCATCTCCATGAAGTGTCTTCAAGATTCTTTAAGGAACAGATAGTTATTAAATTTAGAAGAGCTCTTTATTTTACTGGGCTTCGGGTGTTATATGTCAGAGGTGGTGGATTCTATAGGCATATTTCAGCAGATTACTTCCTTAGAAACCCAAATTGTCTACAGCGATTAATCCCATGGCTGAAACGTGAACTGATAGCTATTTACGGTGACTATGGATACACAGGGAAAAATATCCTCACTATCATCCTTCAAAACATGACGGATTATGATCTAGACAGCCAGAGCTTTTCTGAAATCTTGGAACCCTATCTCTTAAAATACACCAAACACTTCTTACATGAGTTCATCAGTTTTGCCCGGTCACCTTTTAGCATGAAAACATATGATCAGCGAGCTATTTATGAATGTCCTTCTCCAAACGGGAGAGGGAATCTGTTCACTATCTCACCTATTAATGACAAATGGGCTTTACCAGCTTTGGAAAATTATACAGAGATGGCTAAAACCATTCATGACCCTTGGAATAAAGAGGTATTGCCTCGTTCAAGCTCAAAGAATAATATGACATATGAGTCATCTTCTGTGTCGCAGAAAGGAAATCCAGAAGAGTCTAGTAAGACCAAAAGTAAAAATCACCTTACGAGACAAACCATGTCAGAATCAGGAGACAGCAAAGGTGTGATTTCATCCCAGAGTTGCAGCCACATTGCTCATCTTAAATCAATGGGAGATTACATAGAATTGCTAGAACCACCATCTGACAGTAGCAGATACACTTCTGAAGCAAAAACAGAAGGGAGGAAGCTGCAGCTTGAAGAGGATAAGTGTTTAGGAGATAATAGAGCTAATTACTCTGTCTCAGATATTTCAACCACCTCAAATTCTTCTAGCCCAAGAGAAAAAACTTTGTTGACTCTTTGTCAACAACAGATCCGGGAGGAAGAATCAGAAAAGAACAAAAGTCCAGATTCCTTTGGTAAATTCTTTCCAAGAAGTGCTCCCATGATGATGAAGGAAATACAACAGACTTTGTTTGGAAATTCATCACAAACAAAAGACCAGACTTGGAGCTGCTATTCAGAGAATGTATATTCTCATAAGAGACCCATTCAGAAAGGCCAGAGAGAACGTGCCTTCAAGAAGGAGAGGTTGAAGTGTCAACCAACCGGTCAAGATGGAGAACTAAGTTCATATCCCTACAGAAGGCTGAAAAGTTTACATATCAGGGACTATAATAATTGTCTTAAAGAAGAGCTACCTCAGAGCACTGAGGACAAACCACATTTGTCCCATCGCCCTAGAAAGAGAAGGTCAAGAAGCAGAGATCACAGTGATAGGAGCTTGAGAGGAAGCTATTTAAGTGAACCTTTATTGACGATAACCTGTGAAGCTCAGGAAGGTAATAAAGGAGATGATAATTACCAACCTTGTAGGAGGGTTGTTCTAGCTAATACAACTGATTTTATTAGAACTAGGGGGAGAGCCCAGCGTCTTTGCAACAGAGAAAAAGCTTTTAGAGTAAAAAGCCCCAACATCTGCCTCCATCCTGAGAATCACAGACCAAACTGTCAGTGTATGAAAAAGTCAGGGACAGTGTGTGGAGGAAGCATCCCATCCCACCATGAAAAGATGGGTAAGAAAAGGAGATTTAAATGCCAACATTCAGAGAAGGAAAATAACGAAACAATGCCTAACTCATTCCCTGCTCCAGTTCAGATGCACCAAATCCAGCAGTCTCCATCCTACCAGAGACAAGAGCTCTCTAAACAATTTGTCAGCCTTACAGCTCAAGCTTCCAGAGATATCATGAATCATATTAGGAAGAGACAAGAAAAATACGACCAGAAAGTTGAAGGCAGAGACTATTTTGGTAGCAAAATATTTGGTAGCAAACAGTTCTTAGAAAAAGAACATATGAATGAAGAGAGTAAGAATGATTGAAAGGGCCAAACACATCATTTGTCATTGGAATTAAGCCCATTTTATAAAAATACATCAATAAAAAAATAAATAACGTCTGTCTTGTTTCAATATGTGCAATATATTTGAAATTTTCAATTGGTCAAACTATTCTTAGAGAATTAAACAAATATGTTGACTAAGTCTTTTTACTTTGATTAATAGGACTATTAGCTGCCAAACAGAAAACCAGAGGAACAATAACTTGAAGAATTTTATATTATAGGCTTATTAAAATAAGAATTATAATTATATAACTCAATATAATAATAATCATGCTCATCTATATAATAAGGTAGAAGAAGTGTATGGTTGTGGTTATGGAGATGGTGATGATTTTGTGAGAATTATAGCAAGATAGCATTTTGTCCCAGGACTATTTCTATCTAAACCTCAATGGAAGCAAAAGAGAAAAAAAAAAAAGAAAAACCAAAAGGATGATGGTCAGGAGGACATTAATTTATATTTATATAATATTTAAAATTTGTAAAATGATTTTTTTTTCTCACAAGCTAATGAGATAAGGAAATCCTATGATAATGATAAAATAAATGTTAAGGGTAGATTTGATCTTGAGCATAAGTTCTTTATTTGTATACTTAGAAGTACTTTTATTCTTTTGTATCTCACCACCACCACCACCACCACCACCATCATCATCATCATCAATGATACATATAAAACTTTATTTTTTTTAAAGTCTTTTATAGATATCTTTTTTCCCCAACAATTATCTTTATTCCATCAAAGTTCAAGAAGTTTCAGTGACATTACCTCTAACAATTGTCAGAAATGATATTTAAACCTTAGTTTTGCTAATTCTAAGGAAAAAACAATCCACTAAGCCAGGCTGCCTCTTTTGTCAAACTCCTTTCAAACACAGCATTTCTATATTAAATTGTTCTTTAGACTCAGAAAGAACAAGTCTGTTCATCTTGTTACTATTAAGGACATGGTTAAGGACTCAAAAATAAATTGCCCTGATATTTCTAAGGAGAGGTACAGGCCAGTAGTTTTGTTTTCTCTGAAAAAGATAACATGATGGCTTCTGATTTATCAAAAATGCCCCAGGACAATGGACCATAACCAGATTTGTTTTTTTACAATGTCTATCTGACCTATTTTGCAAAATAGTTGAAACTTTTTTCTTGGTTACCCTTATACCTCCAATACCATTCTCTATCATAATTCCTGGTACCATTAATTCTTCATTTTATGTTCCATTCTTGCTTTCAGAGGACTATCAAGCAACACTAGCTAAGATAAGGATAAATTGTCAGCTGACATGGAATAAGTTGTGATTTATATTTTTTAATTGAATTTAATTTTTTTATTAGTATCTCAGTTTTCCTAAATCTCCAACATTTGTCATTATCTTTTTATGTCATTTTATCCAATCTCAGAGGTGTGTAGTGGTACCACAGAATTGTCTTAATTTGCATTTTTCTGATCATTAGTGATTTAGAGCACTTTCTCCTATGACTAGAAATGATTTTAATTTCTTCATCTGAAAATTGTATGTTCATATCCTTTGGCTATTTATCAACTTGAGAATGGCTGCCAAAATATTTCACAACTTACTTAAAATGTTGTTATTTTGTTCTACTTATCAGAAATCAAGGCACTTTCCTTTAGCATTATTTAACAGTATTTTTCTTTTATAGTATTTTCAATTTTCAGTTAATTTAAACAAAGTCCTATAGGGTTGCCTCAGTTTTGCCAGAGAAGATTAAGGATATTTGTATGTTAATGTCCACATATGATAGATATATCTCTTGATCTACCTTTACACATACATACATACATACAAATAGAAACATAGAATATAAATGTAGCAGGTGCTGGGTTTATGTAGAGCAGGTGTGCCCAGGTTTCTCCCCTCTCCCCAGGAGATGTGATTTTGCTGAAGCCTACTGAAATAGGCTTTCTTTCCCAAAATTACTTCTCCAGAAATATGACTATAAGATATTTGGTATACTCCCTCAAAAGGCATGCATTGTAGGATGAAATACATCAAACACCTATCCAAAGAGATATTATAAAATGTAAAAATATAGTTTTCATGCAAACAGTGGCAAAACCTGATGTAACTTAGAACTAGGTTAAATCCCAATAGTCCTTATTTATAAAGATAGATAGGAAAGAAAAAGCATTTTCAAATTTTTTCTTTCAAATATTATTCTGAATTAATTATAGACTCCTTCAATTGAAATCTAAAGTAAAGAATCCTGTTTGTTGGTTATTAATCTTTCATTTTAATTCTATTTCATTTTAATAAAGTTTTTTATGAGGTGATAGTAAAAAAATGAAGATTTTATAGAAGGGTCTTCTGACTTCAAAGCTAAATATAAGAATCAGTAGACCAGAGGTTAAGATTCAACACAATTTTCTGTATCATAAATATAGTTGAGCCCTCCCAAATACACTCTGTTGTAATATGATGACTCTTGTATGTTGGATGTCAGTCTTCTCAATATGAATCCTAAAAAGGGATTCTTCACAACTTGAATGAAGTTCTCAGTGCACTAGCAAACCTGTTAATTAACTCCTTCCATAATGTTAAAATTAAAGTTTTAGTGGATGTGTTTTATTATATAAGCTGGAATTCAATTTCCTCTCCTTTCCTCCTCTCAATATTGAGACAAAAAACAGTCAATGCTAAAATGCAGAAGCTTAAAATGTAGAGGGTGGTGAGCCAGATTTCTGTTCACAAAAGAGATCTTGTTAAAAGTTCTGCTTAAGGGGAAGCTAATTGGTGTAGATAGAGCACGAGGCTTGAAGTCAGGAGGACCTGAGTTCAAATATGACCTGAGACACTTAACACTAACACTTCCTGGTTGTGTGACCCTAAGCAAGCCACTTAACCCCAATTGCCTCAGGAAAAAACAAATTCAGCTTAAAAACAAAACAAAACAAAACCTCCCACAACACTAATAAGCTTTGTATTTTATTGGCCTGGATAATTTTTATTTTTATTTTTGTTATATTTTGAGTTTTGAGTTTTCTCCTTCCCAATCCCACACTAAAGAAGGTCAACTTTTAACAAATTGCCAGTGTTGAGATGAATGCTTTTTTATGTAAAGTTATTTGTTTTGGGCCCGAATTCTGAAACAAGCATTCTTACAAGGTGTTAAGTCAGTGGAATTGATGAGACAATGGTTATCTAGTTTATCATGGTGATTAATAGTTCTCTAAATTCAGTATGATTGATTTAATCTCACAACAAATAATGGTTTCCTAGTGGTATAATGATTGGTTTATACTTAGAATAGAGCATATAAGCCAGGGGGATTCAGAGCCAGAGAAGACAAGCAGACTGGAGGCAGGAGCTCAAGCTCTCAGAGCCAAAGGAGAAAGATTAATTTCCATCTTCATCAGCCTGGTGGTGGCTGGCCTGGCCTCCTGCACTTCTCCACTAAAATGGAGACTTTGGAAGGCCTCAAGAAAGCTGACCCAGCCCCAGGCAAAGAAATGAGATTGTGAAGGACATAATAAAGGATTTGGACTTTAAAACCTGGCTATTCTTGTGGTGATTAATCTACTGAAAAGAAGGCTGCTCAAAGACCTCAAGAAAACCAGCACGAACATTACAGTTATTTTACCAGTGTTGAAATGAATGCTTTTCTATGTAAGGTTATTTAGAAAAACATTCAATTAAATTAAGATTACATGATAGGTAAAGGTCTCAAGGCAAATAGAAGAAAGTTTCTTTTCTCCCCTTCTGTCTTGTTTTCTCCCTAAAAGGGAAACTTAATTCAATGACAATTCAATAACAATAACAGGGCCCTCTGATCCCATTAATATGGTGCTTTGTAGCTGCTTTTTAGGATGTTAGATACTTTTACCTTTGCTTGTAAATTATAGCTATGACAATTTGGCTAAATTTGGCTGCTCATTCAAAGCAGTCTATCTTAGACCATCACAGAATTAGTCTATTCCCCTTCACACACCCTTTCACAGGGTTGGGATGGTAACAGAAAATACCCCACACCTACAGACAGGAGCTGCAGGTTTAGCCCCTTCTCTGGGATTTCTATCCATTCCTCTTTAATTTTGTAAACTTGCCACTTTTCTTTAAACCAGAGAATGTGCAAGGTCATCAGTTTTGAGATAGTTTAGATTATGGAGTTCCTAAACAATGAACCTGGATTGCTAAGGATTTGCAACCTATTTTAATCCTTTAGATCTGAACCCACTTGAAATCTGATTGGTAAGACATGCTACTTGAGATAAAATTTCTTGGGCTTAGTACTGATTGCTTTTTAAATTTTGTATGTATGTATGATTTTCTGACACATCATTAAGTGAGTAACCTATCATTTAAGAGAAATGCCAAAAGCCACTCAAAGGAATGTGATCTTGAGCTTTTACGGGTGGAATTTTATATCTGGGCAGAAGCTGAGAGGACAGCTTTAGACTTGCCCTAATGGGAATCCTTCTGGGTCATTTTCTGATTTCCCACCTAATTATTTCTGAGTCCATGAGGTGACTATTTTTTTGGTCAACTGTGACTCTTCTCTAAGCTCAAACAGTTAAGAATGCTTTCTCCTGCGACAAACATGTCCTTGCTTTTTCTTCTTATAGCAAATTTCTATAATCTGAGCAAGTGGTCAGTAAAATATATGAGCACAAAGCAAGTATGTGAGATCTTGCTGTTTTCAATCTGAAATGTGTAGTCATTATATCCTGAACAAGTAAGTAAATGAATATTTGATCTAGTCAACTACCTGCTATCAATGTGGTTTGGAAAATTCAGGCACTTGTGTATAATTGGCGTAAAGTCAACTTTTTACTCATGTTTCCATGCCAACTAGAAATCTCTTCAGCCTAGCAGCCTTTCCACCCAATATTTAAACACTTGGCATGTGTACCCTTAGCCACCTGGTCACCCTTAACATTACCATTGCCTACTCCCCCTTCTTGGTAGATGTGCTTTCTCTAAGCACCAGCAGATCTTCAATTTATGGTCAACACTGGATTAAGAGAAAAAACACCCACTGGACTCTGCATCCACCAAACTCTGCATCTTCAAGCTCATCACCCCTTCGAGTGGGACTTCTAAGACTAGAGCAGCTTTACACCCAATCTCAAAGAGAAGCAGTTTTCAGAAAGTACCTTCCCTCCCACATCTCAAAAGACTGAGGATTCCTTTTGTTTGAGGGGTGTACTAGGTAGCTAGATGGGTGTTGACTCAGAGAATCTGAAGTATTACAATCTGGAAGACTAACTACTTCCTGAGACAAGCAGGGAGGAACCCTGATATGATTATAAGTGGAGTTTTTGATTTAGAAGAAACCTTTTATTCAAGGGGACCTCTATTATAGCCCTACCAGAAGTAGAGGTCTCTGGGAGAAATACCTTACATTGACAAAATCATCGCAACTCCACAGTTACAACATCCAATCAGAAAGCCAAATTATGTCAAATCCCCAAGGTTATATTTCTTTTATTAAAAAATCTACCCACTATATTTCCCTTGCTAACATTTTAGGGTGGTAAATCCCCTCTAGAGTTAATCAATGCCAGTCAATGGCATAATCTCCTACCCCTGCTAACTCCTTTTGGGGTTATTCTGCTTACTAACTTGCTATATATAGTTAATGCCTCATAAGACTCTGATTTCTTTTAGGGTTAACCTGCAATCCACAACTTGACATACTTTTAATGGCATTTCTGTTAGGGAACTTGTCTTTCTGTTAATTGATAAAAATTCCTTTTTTTTTTTTTTTTTTGCTAAAAACCCTTATGGATTTGGTTTGCTGTTAATGATATAAAATCTTTGCCCCTTGATTTGAAGGTGGTCTAAGCCTACAAATTATTTTGAGACAACTCTTAACATTGGTTTTTAACCTTACTATACTTTTGGGATACTCAATTACTCCATCATTTTAGTGGGTAACCTCTTCATTTTGGTGGCCTGGTATTGGGAGAGTCTGACTACATCATTGTAACTTCATCAAATATATATAAAATCATGTAATATATAGTTCCTTAATCAGTTATTTCTCTGGAGGTTACATTTTCCTTCATAGGTCCATTGCTGTTGATTTGAATATTCACATAACTTAGTCAAGTCTTCAAATAATGTTACTGTTATATACAACGTTCTCTTAGTTCTGCTCTTCTCATTCTGCAAATTTAAATAACTTTTAAAAAATGTAGTGAAACTTTTTCCAGGCATTCAGGAATTCTTAATTAATTAATTGAAAGTGATATGATTAAAGAATAAGCTGCTCATTTGGAACTATATCCAAAGGGCTATCAAACTGTTCATACCCTTTGATCCAGTGTGTCTCTACTGGGATTATATCCCAAAGAGATCTTAAAGTAGGGAAAGGGTCCCACATGTGCAACATGTTTATGGCAGCCCTTTTTGTAGTGGCAAGACACTGGAAACTAAGTGGATGCCCATCAGCTGGAGAATGGCTGGTAAATTGTGGTATATGAATGTTATGGAAAATTATTGTTCTGTAAGAAATGACCAACAGGATGAATACAGAGAGGCTTGGAGAGACTTATATGAACTGATGCTAAGTGAAATGAGCAGAACTAGGAGATCATTATACACAGCAACAACAAGATTATACGATGATCAATTGTGACGGACATGGCTCTCCTCAACAATGAGATGATTCAGGCCAGTTCCAATGATCTTGTGATGAAGAGAAAGAACTGTGGTAACTGAGTGTGCTTCACAACATAGCATTTTAACTCTTTTTGTTGTTGTTTTTGCATTTTATTTTCTTTCTCTTTTTTTTTCTGTTTGATTTCATTTTTCTTATGCAGCAAGATAATTGTATAAATATGTATGCACATATAAATATATATGCTTGACATCTGAGCAGGGGAGAAATTGGAATAGAAGGTTTTGGAAGGGTTAATTTTGAAAAATTATAAAATTTTTAAAAAAGAAAAAGCTTTTGTTATTAAAAAAGAAAAGAAAAAAAAAGAATGACTGCTCTTTATGAAAAGTGGAAATTAGCATTCTCCACTGAAGTTATATTTTGCAGAGTTAGCTTATCCAGTAAAAATCCAGTAAAAAAAACAGATGCCTTTTGGTTCTGTGAAACATCACAAAATTGAAAAGCAAAATTCAAGTAAATTCAAAGGAGAGCAGAGATTTGATTTTCAGACCAACAGGAAAAGAACTAGGGTAAAAAGTCATGTGTAGGAATAAATAAAACCAAATTATAATGCTATATACATGTGACAATACCTTTATAACTTTGTGTTGCATACATATTAGCTTTTTTGAGGGTGGAGTAAACAATGTTTTAAGTTCTTTTACCATATATATTTTTTTAACAAAGTCAGATTTTTAGAAAGAGGCAATAAATATAAATGTATATTTGTGTGTGTATGTGCTATGTGTGTGCGAATGACAAGACTTGGATTTGGAATTAAAAAGTAGTTTATTAATGTAGGAGAAAATGTAAACTCAAAACTAGAAGACACAATGTCTCTTTGTGTTTTAGGACTCACTTATTGAGAAAGGACTTGTAGTACATTACAAAAAATAGGATTTAGAGCTAAAAGGGATCTAAGAAATAATTTCACAGATGAGGAGACTGACATATAATAAGAGGAAGTGAGTTGCCCAGGCCCATAATCTCTGTAGCTGGGATCCAATAACTCATATTTACATATAGTTTTAAGGAAGATTTACAATTTACTTCCCAAAAACAGGTTTTTAAAGTAGTTAGAGCTAGGATGGCCATTCACATTTTACATATTTACAGACAGTAGTACCACACCAAAGGTCACAAAGAAAGGATTACAGGTAAGAATTGAATCTGCAACTCTTAATCTGTACTCCTAATAGTGTTTTCTGTCTTGAAATCGATAAATCAAAAAGCCTTTGTTATGTGCCCATTGTGTGTCAGGAGACATAATTACCAATATGAGATACTCTGCCTTTAAGGAGCTGAAATTTTATCTAACAGGAAAATATAATACATACTAGTGAGTAGTTGGCTGGAAGGGGATTTTGGACATTTAGAGAGATTGTAGAGAAACAGAGGACAGTCGATAGTAATTTTCATTCTTTCTTTTAAATATTTTTATCTTTCCTATTGCATTTAAAACAATTTTTACATTTGTTTTTAACACTTTGAGTTCTAGATTCTCTCTCTTATCTTCACCCCCATCCCTCATTAAGAAAGCATATATAAACTTATGCAAAACATTTCTATAAAAGTCATGCTGTGAAAGGACATATATATTTCCCCATGCAAAAAAACAAACAAACAAACAAAAAAAAAACAACTCAAGGAAAATAAAGGAGAGAAAGAGAAGAAAGAAAGAAAGGAAGAAAGGAAGGAAAGAAGAAAGGAAGAAAGGAAAAAAGAAAGAAAGGAAAAAAAGGAAGGAAGGTAGAAGAGAGGAGGAGGAGGAGGGAGAGAGATTAAGAATGCTTTAATATGTATTCAGAGATTTATTTTCTTTCTCTGGGTATGGATAAGATTTTTTCATCAAAAGTCTTTTAGAGTAGTCATAGATCATTGTATTGCTGAGAATAGCAACGTCAATCCCAGGTGATCATTCCATAACATTGCTATTACTTTGTATACAGTACATTTCACTTAGCTTAATAAATTCATGAAGGACTTTTTCAGGTTGTTATAAGAGCATCCTGCTCATTATCTCCCATAAAATAACAACATACCATCAGAATCACATACCACAATTTATTCAACTATTCCTCAACTGATGCATATGCCATCAGTTTCCAAGTTTTTGCTTTGAGGAGAAGATTACTATAAATATTTTTGTTTATATAGGTTCTTTTCTTTTTTCTTAAATCTCTTTTAGAATTCTTGCCTAATAGTAGCATTATTGCATCAAAGTATATGCATAATTTTATAGCCCTTGGGGCATCATTCAGAACTTTTGATGGTTTCATTTCTCAATTGGACTGTGGCTATCATTTTTTTTTTTTTTTTTTTTTTTACAAATTTGACTTAATTCCAAATATATTTGAGAAATGAGGCCTTATCAGAGAAACTTGTTTCAGAATTCTTTTTACAATTACTCTTACTAATGTATTTCCCTCCCTTCTACTCTCTCTCTCTCCTTTTACCCTGTCCCTCCTTTAATGTGTTTTACTACTGGCCATTCCTTCCCTTAATATGCTCTCTTCCATCATCCTTTCCCCTTCTCATATTCACTTCCCTTCCTACTTCCCTGCAGAGTAAGATAGATTTCTATATCCATATTGAATGTGTATGTTATTTTCTCTTTCAGACAATTCTGATGAGAGTAAGATTTATGACTCTACCTTTCTTCCCCCTTTTCTTCTCTACTGTATAAATTTTTTCTTGACTCTTTTATGGTAATTAATTCACACCATTCTACTTCTCCCTTTCCCTTTCTCCCAGGACATTTCTCTCTCACCTTTTAATTTTATTTTTATAGATATTATCCCTTCATATCACACCAGTGCCCTAGCTAGAGATATATTTTTATATATCTATGTATCTATCTATATCTATTTACCTATCTCTCTCTATATATATCATCTATTTATGTATCTGATTCTTCTAGCTGCCATAAATAAGTTCTCATGAGTTATAAGTATCATCTTTCCATGTAGGAATGTAAACAGATAAACATTACTAAGTTCCTTATGATAATCCTTTCCTGATTACCTCCTTATGCTTCTCCTGAGTCCCATATTTAAAAATCTAATTTTCTATTTAACTCTGTCTGGTCTTTTCATCACAAATGAGCAAAAATCCTCTATATCCTTGAATGAGTACTTTTTTTTCTCTGAAAGATTATACTCAGTTTTGCTGGGGAGGTGATTCTTGGTTGTAATCGTAAATCTATTGCTCTTCAGAATATCACATTCCAAGCCTTTAATGGTCCTTTAATATAAAAGCTGTTCAATCTTGTGTCATCTTAACTATAATTCTACTATGCTTGATTTTTTTTTCTTTCTGGATGTTTGCAATATTTTCTTCTTGACCTGGGAGTTCTGGAATTTGGCTATCATATTCCTAGAAATTTTTATTTTGGGATCTTAGGAGGTTTTTGGTGAATTTGCTTAATTTCTATTTTATTCTCTGATTTTAGAATATCAGATAGTTTTCCTTCATAATTTCTTGAAAAATCATATCCACAATATCCAGGGCCTTTTTTTGCTCATTATTTTCAATTAGACCAATAATTTTAAAAATATTTCTCCTGGACCTTTTTTTTCCCCAAGTCAGTTTTTTCCAATGAGATATCTCATATTTTAAAAATATTTTTCTTTCTTTTGATTTGCTTGATTGTATCTTAATTTCTCATAAAGTCATTAGTTTCCATTTATTCAATTCTAATTTTTAAGGCATTATTTTCCCCAGTGAGCTTTTGTACTTCCTTTGCCATTTGGCCAATTTTGTTTTTTAAGGAATTCTTTCCCTTATTACCTTTTTACATTTCTTTTTGTACCACTCTCAATTCTCTCTCTCTCTCTCACTTGATTTTCAAAATCCTTTTGAAGTTCTTTTTTTTGAATTCTTCCATGTCCAGAGCCCAATTCTAACTTTTCTTGTAGGCTTTGGATGTAGGAACTTTGACTTTTTTATCTTCTGCATGTGTATTTTGATCTACCTTGTCACTAGAGTAACTCTCTAGGGTCAGAAAATGTTATTTTGTTTTCTGCTCATTTTCCTAGCCTATTACTTGGGTTTTAACTTTTTGTTAAAGTAGAGCTCTATTTTCAGGGTGGAAAGTGCATTGTCCAAGTTTCAAGGGTTTTGTACAGCTGTTTTCAGAAGCCATTCTAGGAATCTGACCATAAGCATTCTTTTCTGCCCTGAAGCTATTAGGAATGTCCTTGTCCCATTGTAGTTGTAAGATCTAATGTGGTGAAGCAAGAGTCCTTCCCTCAGTGCTAGTAAGGAGACCTTCTGGGTCTCTTTCTGGGAGCTGAGACTTCCAGATGATGCCATTGTCACCACTGTCCATGTTGACTCCTGTTTATTGGTTTCCCAAGGCCTTCTCACCCTATCAACAAATCTTTTCTGCTGATCTTGCAAAAGGTCTTTTGTGTCTCTGGGCTGAGAGGTTTGGAAAGGCTCAGTATTAGTGCTGATTCAGAGGTCCCCAGGTTCATTCTGGCTTTGCTGGGGCTCATGGAGGGCAAATGGCAAGATGTTCCGATTGGTTCGGCCTTAGTTTCCTAATAGATGTCAGGTGGGATATGAAGCTCGGTCTGGTGCAGGTAAGAGAATGGATTAAGTGAATTTTCACTAAACAATATAATTAGGATAGTTTAGCTCCAGAACTAAATACCCAAACCGAATACATCAACTCCCTATAATGTAATTGGTATGGGGAGAAGAAAGGAGAAGATTCCTGGAATTTAAGTTTGGAAGGTAGAATTTAGCTGAGAACAGAAAGGAGATAACAGAAGGCTAGATGACTGAATAGAATCTTATGAATGACTGGATGATTTGTGAAACAAAGTTTGCAATGAATAATGTAAATAGAAAGAAATATACAAGTTTAAAGGACTATAAATATCTCCTCCCTTCCCTCATAACTCTTATTCTCCACTTGTCACAGTGATTCCATTATAGAATTTACAGAATATTTGATTTTAGAGATATAACAAATGGCTAAAAGTAATAAACCTAAGTCATATTATAATTGTTTGTATTAGAGACAAAAAAAATGGATTGCCATTTTAAAACCTAAATTTTAAACTAATGAAGAACACTCCATCTATCTTCTATCATACAGTAGTACCTCACTTGAAAATCCTTAAAAGATTAAATATTTTCTATCAGTGATCAGCAGAAAGTAGTATGGCATGTTTTACTAGAATAAAAAAAAAGTTTTTGGTGATGACAGTCCATTAGCTAAACAGATCCTCAGACAATTGACATCATTTCTCAAGGACCTTTACTGAAATATTTCTAACTTTGTGGGACCTGGAAGTATACCTCCCCTTGCTATAACCTTCAAGAATATGAAGTTTCCAAATTATGATGAGCTATCAGAGATAGAAAACAAAGAAAAAAATAATAAAAATCTGATGCCCTTCTTTAAGAAACTTACCTTGCGAAGGGTTTTCAAGAAATAATGCCATTAAGATGTGTGTGTGTGTGTGTGTGTGTGTGTGTGTATGTGTATGAATCAAATATCTTTTGGTTGGAACAAGAGATAATTAGGATTTCTAAGTTGTCATTTTGAAGCAAGGAACAATGGTCTTTGTCTTATATAAAGCCTTTTCAGAAACTATAATTATCCCTTCCTCCACATACAATATATACTAATGTCTGTTGGACACATCCAAAAGCTATAGAATGTTTTTGATAATTTTTTTATTTCATTTGAACTTGGCATTAAGTTTCATGATTAATTGCCCCCTCAGATTCTTAAAGGACCAGTGGAGAAGGTAGAAGATGGGACTATGGGATATAACAATCTTTTACCTAAAGAAATGAAACTTTTTCTCAAATGAAAAATATAGAACTATGTCGTCCCATCATTTGGTTCTATTCACCATAGGGAGTCCCCTCAAATTTCTGAACAATAATAAATTCAGAGGACCAAGTACCTATAGGGAGAGTTTCCAAATAAAAATTTCAGAGAATAGCAGCACACCTATCATGAAAACTCATTTATCTTCTACAGAGCTATTATTCTAAAAGTGAGGGAGTTAAGCACCTATCAGTTGACTAGAGGGCAGTTGAAGTAATTTACTAGTAATGGTACAAGACCCTCTTGAGTGTGTTATCTCATTTTCCCCTTGAAACAGCTTTTATTCATTTTCTGTGTTACAATTTTACATTTAAAAAAGGTTAAACATATGTCCATAACATTGGATTTTTTGATTCATATACCTTAAATGAGCTTATTTCTCTAAGTGACCAATGAAAATAAATTCCTTCCATACTTCTAAAATATAAAATTGAATTTGCCCATAAAAGACAACTTTGTCTTGAGTGGGAGAATAGACTTTGCCCATTGAATCAATTATTTTAAAGATCAGGGGACCGAAAATGAGAGATTAGATTAGATTAAGGAAGATAGGATATCATGGAGGCTGAGTGCTGGGAAGAATAGAATGGGGATGAAGAAAAGAAAGGAAATTGTGATCATTTCACTCTGTGTGGCTTTCATTCCCAAGCAGATAATTATCCTCTGATCAAAAGTAGGGAAATAAAAACATGGAGATTTGCATAAGAGATGAGAAACAAGGCCATATAAATCAGTAATCTTTTATTAAGGATTTAAGTGTTGGTCTCCCTGAGAAAGGGCATGATTATCCTAGGTATTGATTTTAAAAGTCTGGCACATTATAGTTTCCTTAATAGTAATTTACAAATCTTATCATTCATAGAATAACAACTTCAAAGTTAAAAGAGAACAGCAGCAATTATATAGTACAATGCACAGCTGAAAAAAATCCCTACTATGATATACCAAACAAATTATTGTTTAATTTCTCTTTGACGATATCTGTAAGGAAAAGGTAATTTTACTGAATATCTTTAATTATTAGGAATCTCCCACTCCAATATCAAACTTAAATTTAACTTTAAAAAAATCTCATCCTTACCATTCTTCTCCTACTTTTATTCATTCATATTTTCATTCTCTTTGTCAAATTCTTAACCTTCCTTCAATCTCCTTATTCCATAGTCAGTCCTTTTCTCCTGATGAACTACTCTAATACTCAATATCTTTCAAGGACATCTTTCTTTTCTGAAGTTAAAGGAAGTATTATTATATTCTGCCCAATAGCAATTGGATTATATAAACTCTAAGAGCATTTTCAATTTTAAGATTCTTTGAAGTTCCACAGAAATTTGCTGTACACGAGAGCAATGTGATGTAGGTATGCTTAGAATTAATATAGCATGTTCCATTTTTAAGGAATTTTTCAAATCTAACACAGATGTCTTCCCTGCTCTTAATTGCTAACTTAGTTCCTCATCTATTGACTGATAGTGCTATGAATTTCCAAGTCAGGATGATAATTTAACTAACTATAAAAGATAATATCTTAAGGAGCTATTTTTATTTAAAGGGAGGGAAAGACAATTTCTCATTTACATGTTCACCCTGAATTGCCCTTTCAATACAGATGGGGCTCATCTGTGCCAGCTGGGAGCAAGCAGGTGACTGATTTTCAATATATGCTTCAGTACACACATTTTTCCCTTTAAGAATGATGTGATGGATGGAGCTGCAGACAAGGATCCTGGAAACCCAAACTGTCTTTTTAAGTCATAACCTTGAAACTCTGGGGCACCTTAAGTAATTGACAAACTCCCTGTAGCCCAGCTTAGATATGAAATAAGCTGGTAGGGATAAGAAAAATGATGAGGAGTCTGGGAAATTCTTAAATGGGAAGAGTTTATATTTAATTCTGGCTATTGCTCCCCTTCTGAACTTATGGTTCAATTGTTGTATGGAGCTATTAGTGTAGGAATTGACCTATGCAGGGGCAGTACCCAAGATGGCACAGTAAAGACAGGGACTTCCCCAAGCTTTCTCCAAACCCCTTCAAATACCTTTAAATAATAATTCTAAACAAATTCTGGAATGGCTGAACCCACAAAATGATAGAGTGAAACAATATTTCAGCCCAATTCAGCTTAGAAGGTCAGCAGGAAAGATTCTGTTTTACTAGAGTGACACAGGGTCCAGCACAGGCTGTGTCTGCACAGTCCTGCTCCAGTGGGCAGCAGCTGCTTCTGGAGCTCCCAGGCCACACTTCTGCAAGGCAGTACAGGGGCTCTTTGCTAGAGCCCAGGCAGGACTCTGTTGCTTTGCCCATACTTGGATCTGGGTTGCAGAGACACTACCAAAGTGAAGAAGAGCACTAGCACATCAAGTTTGAGAAGACAGTGGAGCAGGGACCCTTCTCACAGTTCTGTGTCAAAAAAAAAAAAAAGTGCTTGTGGTCACTCCCAGACCAAATCATGGACTAGGTGAGAAGAAAATACCTCTCCTTAAATCATACCATGTTGGAAGAACTGAAAACTTATAGGCCCTTAGAAGCATTTCTGAAAAGAAGGGCACAAAACTCTTGAAGCTTGGGATAATGCATTCTCTTTTCTGGAAGCAAAGCCATGCTTTAACAAAGAATCAAAAGTAAATAAGCTAGGAAAATGAAGAAAAAATAGGAAAAAATTTCACATCATAGAAGGTTAATGGTGACAAAGGAGATCAAAACATATTTAGAAGGAAAGAAAGTCAAAGCTCCTATATCTAAAGCCTCCAAGAAAAATAAGAATTGGTCTCAGGCCATGGAAGAGCTCAAAAGGAATTTTGAAAGTTAAGTAAAAAAATGTAGAGGAAAAATTGAGAAGAGAAATGAAAGGAATGCAAGAAAATAATGAAAAACAAGCCAATATTTTGGTACAGGAAACACAGAAAAAAAATACTGAAGAAAGTGACATCTTAAAAAATAGACCAGGGGCAGCTAGGTGGTACAGTGGATAGAGCACTATCCCTGGAGTCAGATGGACCTGAGTTCAAATCTGTCCTCAGACAATTAATACTTTCTGTGTGTGTTATCTGGGTAAGTCACTTAACCCCAATAGCCTCAGGGAAAAAATAATAGACCATGCCAAACGATAAAGAGAGTACAAAAGGGTAACAAGTTGCCATATGCCTTAAAGAGTAGAATTGGTCAAATAGACAAAGAAGCACTAAAGAAAAAAATAAAATAAAACAAAACAAACAAAAATCCCCAACTCTTGAAAAAGCAGAAGTGACCAAATGGAACAGCTTCACTAGTGAAAACAATTCCTTAAAAATTAGAATTGAGCAAAATAATGCTAAGGGAGAAGCTGAGAAATCAAAAAACATTAAAACTAAATCAAAAGGAAAAAAAAATAGAAAGCAATGTGAAATATCCTATTGGAAAAACAACTGACCTAAAAATGATTCAAGGAGAGATAGTTTAAAAATTATTGGACTACCTGAAAACCTGGGGCATAAAAGAGGTATCTATAGCCATATTAAAACATAATCTCACTATTTATTGGAGAAATGCAAAGTTAAACAATTCTGAGATTCTATCTCATACCTATTAGATTAGCTAATGGGACAGAAAAGGAAAATGACAATTGGTAGAAGAGATTTGTGAAAAATGAAACATTAGTGTACTGTTGGTGAAGTTGTGAACTGATTCAATCATTATGTAGAACAATTGGAAATTATACCCAAAGGTTTATAAAACCATGGATACCCTTTCACTTAGAAATACTAGGACTAGGTCTGTATACCAAAAAAAAAAAAAAAAAAAAAATTTAAAGGAAAAATATCCATAAGTAGAAAAAATATTCATAGCAGATTTTTTTCCCCTGGGGGCAAAGAATTAGATGCCTCTCAATTGGAGAATGACTAAACAGATTGTGGTATGTGACCATGATGGGATACTATTGTGCTATAAGAAATGATGAACAGGATACTTTCAGAAAAACCTGGAAAACTTCCATGAGCCCATGAAAAGTGAAATGTACTAAATACAAATTAATAGTAACATTATGTGATTATCAGCTGTGAAAGGTAACTATTCTCAGCAATACAACAATCCAAGACAACTCTGAAGGACTTATGATGAACAATGGTATCCATCCTCAGTCAAAGAACTTATTGTGTCTAAATACAGATTGAAACATACTTTTTCCCTTTAATTTTCTTGATGGTATTATTTTAATGGATATTTTTAATTTATTTAACAACATGATAATTATGGAAATGTTTTATGTGACTACATATGTATAACCTCTATCAGCTTACTTTTCTTCTCAATGAGGAGGAGTGGAGAAGGAGAACAAGAGAAATTCTAGAACTTTTTTTTATGTTAAAAAATATTTTTACACATAACTGAGGGAAATAAGGTAGTAATTTTTTTTTAAAGGAATTTGAAGAAGAGAAAGAAATTTACCCCATCAACATGGATAGTTTTATAAAGAAATTAAGACTTAGCCCAGTGATCATCCTGCAAGTATGGACTAAAAATCCCTCCTTCTTTCCCACTTTTCTTCCCTTCTTTCCTTTCTTCTTTCTAGCTTTCTGTTATTGAAACTAGATCATTCATACACATTGAGAATCCTATAACTTGTTCCGTTGTGCTATATCTTCAATTAGGCACCAAGTCACATAAATTATTTCTTCTTAACATTTCTACTCACTTTGCTTTCAATTTCTACTTCAAAATACTCTAAACAATAGCCTAATCGTTGACTAGTATCTTCCATTCTTTGTATCTCATTGTCCTCCTCTGAACAAATGAGATAACATTATGTTGTGGCAAGTGTATCAAAAGACCTGTATTCAAATTCTAAATCTTCTAAATATTACCCACATATTACTTGTGTAATGGGTTACACAAGGTATTCTTCTTTATGCCTCAATTCCTCTGTAAAATGAAAGAGTTTGGTAAAATAGCTTATATAGATCCCTTCAGTTCTAAATCTAGAATCCTAGGAGGGAATTAAAATAGATGATCTCTAAGGTTCCTGCCAGCCCTGACATTCTGGGATGCTATATTTGTTGATCAATTGATTTAAGCTGCTGAGACCTTTAAGTGATAGTTAAACTGCTGAAATAGTCAAACAAAAACAGCAGGGTACTAAATCTTTTTCATGTGTTTCCTCATTTTGTGCTCAAGTTGCAACAATCATTTACAAAGCATTTTTTGAGAATTGTTGCAATTGTTTTAAAAGGTAATCTGTATATGTGGCTATTAAAATGTTCTTGGAAGAGAAAGAAACTGAAATATAGGTGCAGATACATCTATCTCTGGCTATTCAAGATAGCCTTTAGGGAAGGCATTACCTTTGTGAGATCTCTGCAGATTTACTATTTCTCAGTTCTACTCAAGCCAGTAAATAAAGATTTATTAAGCATCCACTATGTGCCAGGAATTGTGTTACAAGATTACAAGAAAAGAAAAAAAGGAAGTCCCTGCTCTCAAGGAGCATTTTCCCCCCCAAGCATTTTAATGGGATAGAGGTGGTGACTGCTCAGAGGTTTTCTCAGTTCCCCCAGGGTGATCAGGTAAGCAGGTATCTCATTCATTCACAAATAAATAAAAAATAAATAAACAGCGATCTATTTATACTCTGAAATGCCAATTTGATCAGAGGATGATAAATGATAATTGGACCTAGTCTCTCTCATTCAATATTATTCTTTTAATCTGGATAATTATATTTAAAGGACCACATGACAAATCAGAACTTATCAAACACAATTATTGTATACTGGTTAACATAAGGGCATCTCACTTGAGAAACTCAGTAGTTTTATTTGTTTTTAAATACTAAACATGGAATTGGATGAAATAATCAGAATCCTTCATACTTGAAATCTATTTGTAAGAAGGACCAAAAAAAGTTGTTATTGTTGTCTCACAAATAGAATCATCATTAAGCTATAGCATGGTCAAAGGAGGGGGATTAGAATAGTAAGGGGGAATCTTGGATCAACTGAAATAACTAGTCATATTCGGTCCAGAGAAGAGATAAATTGAGCATCAGTTATTTGAAAGGTTTTCATGCAAAAGAAAAGATTTATTCTGCTTGTTTGTGGAGAGAAGAATTAGAAGTACTAAGTAATGATTGGAGTAAGAAAGTTTTATATTCAAAATAAATAAAATTTCCTAATAAAAATCTGCAAAAATATAAAGGCTACCTATGGCTTTTTAAAAAGTCTTCAAAGATGGATGGATGACTGCTTGTCAGAGATTGCTTGGGACAGAGGATTTTGATTCACTTATGGACAGAACTCGAAGACTTCTGAGGTCTCTTACAATGCTGGGATTTCATGATTGTTGAGAAAAGTTGAATTATAATATTAGACAGCAATTTTGACATAAAAACACTGGTAAAGGTTAGCTTTTGACAGAATCATCAAGTAAAATTAGAACCCATTTATTTTGTCAGAATCAAAATACAGATTAATTGACCCCCCTCAATTTCCTCTTCCCAAATTTTCATATTATAGTAAGCTATTTATGCTTCTACCTCAATGAAAAATCACAATGATCTCATTTTGAATGATAGATCACATCTACATTATGACCAAGTGATTTAATCCTTGATTAGTGCTGTCTGGATTCACATCAAATAGATTAATGATAAATCACATATTTCAGAAGATTAATATTTTATCTTTTGAGAATTAATATATTGAAATCATAATCTAATTTTATCACCTATATCATCTGGGGTTAACTACAAAAGCAAGTCGATTCATTTCTCATATGCTTACCAAAGTGAAATCATATTTTTTTCTCAACTAGTAATTAACCTTTATGGCTTTATGAACTGCTTTATTAAATTTAAATGAAGTGTTTATTGGAGAGAGTTCATGGGAAGTGTAAACCATATTATAGTTGGTCTGAGTACATTTGTGCCTTTCCAGAACTTTGCCAGTAAAACACTTCATGTACAAATAAGTACAACTGCCCAGCCTCAATAAAACTGAAAAGAAATTTGTGTTTTAAATTTTATTTTTAAATGTACTACTGAAAGACTATCAAAGTGAATCTTCCAACTCTTTTTTCTTTCCCACAGTCCAATAAAACTGTCACCAGTGAAAGTGTTATTCAGGGAGTTAATGGCTGAGATGTTGCTATATTCCTTAGCCTCTGGCCTGCAGATGGCCACAGGTCTAAGACACCCCAGCATGATACCTGCTTATATTCTACTAGAATTAAATTATCGGGCAAAAAAAAATCCCTCAGGAAGTTTTTCAAGTGGCTATGAAGACATATTTATCATAGTACTGTATTATAATAAGGAAACAAGAGGCACTTTTCCCTCATCACTTCAAAGCTGCTTTAACAAAGTCAATATACTTAAAAACTCCACAATAGAAAATAATTAAAACTAATTGGGGTCAGGTTGTTCTGGAGAAGAGAACTAGCTCAATTAGAAAGGAAGCTTTAGGGATGTTGAAGTTGCCAAGTTCTGCCAATTTGCCTCCACAACAGCTCTTGCATCTGTTCTCTTCACTCCCATGGACATCGTATTAATTCAGAACCTTATCACCTCTTGCTTAGACTGTTGGTGAAAATCACAATCTTAACTATTGATATTTACATAGTAAAGTTTACAAAATACTTTATATAGATAAAATAGATATAAACATAATACACCTATATATTTATCTAAAAAATCTCCATCCATCCATCCATCCATCTATCTATATCTATCAATCATCTATCCATCTATCTATCCATCCAGCTATCTATCTATATCTATCTATCAATCATCTATCCATCTATCCATCTATCTATATCTATCAATCATCTATCCATCCATCTATCTATCTATCAATTATGTCACTTAATCCTCATAATAGCTCCATGGAATAAGTACAACAGGGATGAAAAATATTTACTTTTCATCCCCATTACAGAGATAGAGAAACTGAGGATCAGAGAGGTTCATAGAATATAAGTATAGGAATATGGCTAACGAAGGAAGAAGAAATCAGGGAGTTCCCCCGACTGGGGTGGAGCCAAGAGTAAAGTCGGGAAGCTGCTTGAGCTCTCCCTGGAAAACCACATGAAACCAAGTCTCTGAACAGAGTGTGATGGAATAAACCTCTCTCCTGCTCAGGTTATACTGAAAAAACTTCAGAAAGGTCAGTCTCACCGGGGTGAAAAGCTGGGCTCAGACAGACTCTGGGAAAGTCAGTGATTGGGTTAATCACAGCAATTCAGCAGCTAAGACCCTCAGTCCTGGCTCAGCATAGGAACACAGCTGGGGGAGGGGGCGGGGATGGGGAATGGGGGAGGGGAAGAGGATGAGGAAGAGGGGAGAGGATGGGGACGGAGAAGGGAGGGAAAAGGAAGAAAAAAAATTAAGAAAACAACTCCTTAAACATTAGAATTAACCAAATGGGAAAATAGATACAAAAGCTAGGAAGAATAAACAAATTAGGAGAACAAGGGATAATTTACCTATCAGTCCTTTAGAGAATGGAGGAATTTATTTTTTATTTTTTAAAAATTCTATTTATTTATTTATTATAGCTTTTTATTCACAAGATATATGGGTAATTTTACATCATTGATAATTGCAAAACTTTTTGTTCCAATTTTTCCCCTCCTTCCCTCCATCCCCTCCCCCAGATGGCAGGTTGACCAATACATGTTAAATATGTTCAAGTATAAGTTAAAAACAATATAAGTATATATGTCCAAACTGTTCTTTTGCTGTACAAAAAGAATTGGACTTTGACATACTGTACCATTAACCCGTGAAGGAAATAAAAAATGCAGGCAGACAAAAATAGAGGGATTGGGAATTCTATGTAGTGGTTCATAGTCATCTCCCAGAGTTCTTTCACTGGGTGTAGCTGGTTTAATTCATTACTGCTCTATTGGAACTGATTTGGTTCATCTCATTGCCGTGGATGGCCAGGTCCGTCAGAATTGATCATCATACAGTATTGTTGTTGAAGTATATAATGATCTCCTAGTCCTGCTCATTTCACTCAGCATCAGTTCATGTAAGTCTCTTCAAGCCTCTCTGTATTCATCCTGTTGGTCATTTCTTACCGAACAATAATATTCCATAATATTCATATAACACAGTTTATTCAGACATTCTCCAACTGATGGGCATCCATTCATTTTCGAGCTTTTGGTCACTACAAACAGGGCTGCCACAAACATTCTTGTACATACAGGTCCCTTTCCCTTCTTTAAAATTTGGGATATAAGCGCAGTAGTAACACTGTTGGATCAAAGGGTATGTACAGTTTGATAACTTTTTGAGCATAGTTCCAAATTGCTTGAATGGAGGATTTTATGACCAAAGAATTATGAAAGACAAAATGGACAAACTTGATTACATTGAATTAAAAAGATTTTGAACAAACAAAAGCAAAAGAAACAAGATTAAAAGGGAAGTGTAAAGCTGGGGAAAATTTTTACAGACAGTATTTCTGATAAAGGTCTCAGTTCTAAAATATATAAAGAACTGTGTCAAATTTATAAGAATATAAGTCATTCCCCCAATGATAAGTAGTCAAAGGATATGAACAGACAATTTTCAGATGATGGAATTAAAGTAATTTACAGTTATATGAAAAAATGCTCTAAATCACTATTGATTAGAGAAATGCAAATTAAAACAACTCTGAGATATTACCTCACATCTCTCAGATTGGCTGAGATGTCAGGAAAAGATAATGATAAACATTGGAGGAGATGTGGGAAAACTGGAACACTAATGCATTGTTAGCGGAATTGTGAAATGGTCCAACCATTCTGGATCTATGCCCAAAGAGCTGTGAAACTGTGCTTACTCTTTGACCAAGCAGTACTGTTACTGGATCTGTATCCCAAGGGGATCATAAAGGAGAGAAAAGGACCCACATGTACAAAAATGTTTGTAGCAGCTCTTTTTTTTGTGGTAGCAAAGAATTGGAAAAGGAGTGCATACCCATTAATTGGGGAATGGCTGAACCAGCTGTGGTACATGAAGGTAATGGAATATTATTGTTGCATAAAAATGATGAATAAGCTAATTACAGAAAGTCCTGGAAAGATTTACATGAATTTTTGCTGAGCAAAACAAAAACAAACAACCAGAAATACATTGCACACAATAATTTAAGCACACACAATTTCACATTCAGCAAGATTGTGCAACGATCAATTATGAAAGATTTGATTCTTCTGATTGGTTCAATGATCCAAGGCAAGTCCCAGTAGATTCTGGTCAGAAAATGCCACACTTAAGCCAATATTTCTAGTACAATGTTGAATAATAATGGTGATAATGGGCATCCTTGTTTCACCTTCAATTTTATTGGGGATGTATCCACTTCCCTCTATTACAAATAATGCTTGCTAATGGTTTTAGATAGATTCTGCTTATCATTTTAAGGAAAATTATTTTTCCTTCTATGCTCTTTCATGTTTTTATAGGAATGCCTGCTGTATTTTGTCAAAAGCTTTTTCTTCAATTTTTGAGATTATTGTATGATTCCTATTGGTTTTGTTATTGATGTGGTTGATTATGGTAATTATTTTCCTGATATTGAACCAGCTCTGCATTTCTGGTATAAATCCTGCTCAGTCACAATATATTATTTTGCTAATTAGTTGTTGTAGACTCCTTGTTAATATTTCCTTTAAAATTTTTGCATCAATATTCATTAGAGAGATTGGTCTGTAATTTTCTTTCTCTGTTTTGGCTATTTGTGGTTTAGATATTATTACCATATTTTGTCAGAGAAGGAATTTGGCAGGACTCCTTCTTTACCTATTTTTCCAAATAGTTTACAGAGTATTGGAATCAATTGTTTTTTTTAAATGTTTGGTAGAATTCACTTGTTAATCCATCTGACCCTGGAGATTTTTTCTTAGGAAGTTCATTGATGCCTTGCTTGATTTTTTTTCTAAAATATGACTAGTTGAGTAATTTTTTTTGTTTACTTGAGCAATTTAGATTTTTGTAAATATTAATCTTTTTCATTTAGATTGTTAAATTTGCTGCCATAGAGTTGATCAAAGCAGTTCCAAATGATTGCTTTAATTTTTTTTTTTCCATTGGTGGTAAGTTCATTTTTTTATGCTGCTAATTTGTTTTTTTTTTATTTCCTTTTTCTAATCAAATTAATCAAAAGTTTATCTATTTTGTTGGTTTTTTTTTTGTTTGTTTTTTCCTTGAAGAATGATAGCCAGGCCTTCAGGTTGTCCAATTATTTTAAAATTCCCTCCTCTGGATTTTTTTTTAGATTTTCTATTTTTTCAATGAGATATTTTATATTTTCTTCCATAGTTTTATTCTTTTTTGTTTGTTTTCTTTATTTATTTTTTATATCTCATAGAGTCAGTAGCTTCCATTGATCTGGTTGTAGTTTGTAATATGTGGTTTTCTTCAGTTAGCTTTTGTATGTTTTTTCCCTCTTCTTTCTTTCTTGCTTTCTTTTTTTTTCTGTTTTGTGACTTTGAAGGTAAAGCTCTGCTCATGTGAGACAGTGGATGTTGTCCTTAGCGTCTTGTACCTCTCTGAGTTTTGGCTTTGAGCGCAGGGTTGAGTCTTGCTCACACAGGGGTAGCTGTATCTGCTCTTTTCAGGAAAGAATCTGGTTTTCCATAATTTGCCTTCTGAACTGGGACTGCAGGCTGTTCCACTGATCTGCTCCTCTACTGAGCCAGTATCAAGGATCTTAGGTGCTGGTCTGCTATGATTAAGACCCTGTCACTGGATTTCCTGGACTGAGCTGAATAACCATTTTACCCCAGTGAGACTGCCCATTTGTGAAGTTGTTCCAGTCTGTCCTGAGCTGGAGAGCAGTTTCATTCTGTCAGACTCTGTGCAGAGGCTGGGTTTCATGTGATGTTGGGGGAAACTGGGAGAGCTTGAGCAGCTTCCTGACTTTACTCTGACATCTTGGCTCTGCCCCTGGAACAACTCATGATTTTTCTTTAGCTCCCTATTGCCTCTAAGATGAAATGTTAACTACTTAGCTTAACCTTCAAAATTTCACTCCAGGACATTTTTCTGTTTTAATTACACATGACATTGCATATCAGTGATGCCAAGGTCATTATCTGTATCCTAGGATACCATCAGTTATGTGGACTTGTATCCTGCAACTGGACTTTAATGACTTTGGAAGAGAAAATTAGGCTGACAGCTTTGTGAAATTCTGCTTCATTTAACTACAATTCATGCACAAGTCAAGACATCCTATAATCATTTTTCTTCTTAGAAAAAAGAGTAAACAACAGCACCAAATTATATAGCTCTTGTGGAAAAAAAATTAGTAAACACTTCATTCAAACAGTAAACCAAGGTGAAATAAGATTGGCAAATAAAGGCAAGATTACTAAAGTCAAAGCCAGATATATATATTTTTCCAAAGTGGCCACTGTAATAAGGAGTGCTATGAAGTTGGATACGTTTTACAATCTGATCTAACCAAATCCCCAAGTTTTTGTGTATCTGAAAAGTAGTGAGTCAAGGCTAAATGCAATGTGACTGCTACTTACGGGAAAAGCCACGCTACTATTATCAGTGTGTATGTTCCCACCAAAATGAACCTGATGAGTTTAAAGAAAAATTTTCTGAAGGATTGGAGACCTCATCATCAGTGTGCTAAAAAAGGACAAGCTTGTAATTCTGGATGACTTTAATGCCAAAAGTGGCATAGATCTCAGCCATAACAGGGAGTCTTTGGGAGGAAAAGAGTTAGATGCAGCTGCAAGAACAATCACTTAGTACTGATGACGTGTGTATCTCACAATCTTCTCATCACCAAACAAGTCTTCCATTTACCTACATGCAATAAAACATTATGGCTGTACCCACACAACAAGTACTGACATTTTAATAGATTACATAATTGTCAAATGAAATAGGATATGCAAGCAATAACTGTTATATGTGCTGCAGTGCTAGACTAGTCATACACTCACCATCTCAAGGCTAATTGTATTTATTCAATAAAAGTGGTGACCCCAAAGAAAGACAAACATCAGGAGACTCATCATCCAAAGATTAGTATGTCTCTGCCTGCATGGGCAGTTCATTGCTGACTGGAAGGAAAGTTCAGTCAGTATATAGCAGTAGTAGAACAACAAAAAAGGATATTTCAGAAACTTGAGGTACAGTACCCTATTTGCTCATTTGGAAAGGAGCACTTGTAAGCATCAGAATTAGTTTAGTGAAAATGAAGAAGTCCAAAAGCTGCTAAATGAGAAATGAGAACTCCTTAGAATTTTCTAAATGCCTCATCTGTCTCCAAAAACACAATATTTAACTCCATCAAATTTAAAGTACAAAGGAAGTTTAGAGAGATGCAGGATTCCTGGATCAGTAAAAAGGTAGAGGAAATTTAAGTTTATGTCAATAGCAACAACCCAAATAAACAATTTATGATGTTTTGAAGGCTATTTATGGTTCAAAGTCCTCTGGTGCATGTAAACTACTCAGTGCTGATGGAGCCACATTGATCAGTGATAAGGCATGATTCAGGAGAAGTGGACTGAACACTTTCATAGTGTTCTCATGAGACTGTGAATGCTGAAGCTATTGACCATATGCCCAAGTGGTAATCAATACTAATCTAGCCAAACTTCCAATTGAAGAAGAGATTTTGAATGCCATTAGAATCTTTTTGAGCAGCAACACACTTGATGCCGATTCTATCCCAGCAGGGATCCACAAGGCAAGGGGTCCACAGTTCATATGGTAATTGACTAAATTTGTCTGGATTACATGGCAAGAGATCAATGATATCTTTCTCCATTGTCCATTCCTATAAAAGAAAAGGAAACATGTCCTGTGACTGTCACAGGAGGATCTATCTCTTAAGCAATGCTGTCTAGATTCTTTCCAGAGTCCTCTTTGATAGTCTGTTTCACCCGGAAGATGATCATCTACCAGTGTAGATGTGGCTTAGGTAGGGCTAAGGAATGATTGGTGTGGTGTTTTCTGCCCTATAACTCCAGGAGAAATATCAAGTGCAGAACCTAGTGTATACACAATGTTCTTTGATCTACCTAAGGCCTTTGATATTGTCAGTCAGAGAGCTTGCAAAATATCATGGTAAAATTTGGCAGTCCAGAGAGTTCCTAAGTATTATATGCCAGTTTCAGGCATATTTGCGAGGGTTCTGAATGAAGGATAATGTTCTCTTGCTTTCCCAGTCACCAACAGAGTGAAGAAGGAATATGTGCTTACTTCCTTGCCTTTTAGTGTGATGTTTTCTGTATTGCTGTCAGACACCTTCAATAAAGACAAAAATGGCATTAAAGTCAGCTACTACATAGAAATAAACTAACTTGAAAAGGCTAACTTCCAAGATTGAAGTGGAGGGAGAGTTGGTTTGTGACTTTATTCACAGATAGTTGTGTACTCAATGCAGCTTGAGACTGAGATGCATTACAATATGAATTACTCAAAAGAAAGAAAGGAAAGAAGGAAAGAAGGAAGGAAGGAAGGAAGGAAGGAAGGAAGGAAGGAAGGAAGGAAGGAAGGAAGGAAGGAAGGAAAAAATGGATGGAGGGAGAAAGAAAAAGGGTGGGACGAAGAGAGAGAGGAAGGGAAGGAGGAAGAAAGGAAGGAAGGAAAAGAAAAAGGAAGGAAGGAAGGGGAGGAAGGAGGAAGTGAGAGAGGCAAGAATGGAGAGAGGGAGGAAGGGAAGAAGAAGAGAGGGAGAGAGAGCATTTCCTAACTGAAACTAGCTACAATTACTCAGTGGAGTAGCTATAATTTGTTACTCAGTGAGGCAGCTATAATTACTCAGATTCTTGTTTGTCCTTCATTCTCAAAGAAGAACAATGACATCAGGGGATAATGTCTTGATTTGTAAGAGAATTGGATTTAAGTGAGACAGGGCTGGGCAAAGTCACTAGTTTTATCCTATACTTAGAGTCATCTGGGTTAAATGGCAAAACATATGTTAGGACAACTGGATATGGCCCCAAATGCAATGAGTGACCTTGGTCTTTTTAAGCAAAGGTCTTTCCCAGGTCTCAGTTAGTCTGGAGTTTGCCATTCAGGAATTAAGGCTCTCCTAGACTATTCAGGATGTTTCCAGCATATTTCTGTTAGCTCTTTTTTTGCTTCCTGACTACTCTCTAATTATCCTTTATCTTCATTATGTCTTTTCCCCAGAGAGCTTCCCATCTCTTACTCTTTCAACTGGGCTTATCTACTCACCATTGTTCCTACCACAGCTAGTCTTAGTGGAGGAATTCTCATGATTGATAACTTCTTGGCTTCATGTATTCAGGTCCACCTACTTATATCTCAGTATTGGAGTTCTCATGTAATCATGAGAAAAGAAATTCCCAGAGAAGGGCAAACTGACACTTTTAAGCCATAACTAGGGTCAATTAACATATGCCTGGTTATATATTTGATTTAAAGTTTAAATCTGCAAAATTTTCTCAGACATAGTTTACAGTATAATCTAAATACAACTAAAAAGAAGTGAAGGAAGACAATTCTGTATTTACCTAGCCTACATTTCTATTATTCTTATGTCTATTTGTAAGCAGTACAACAAGCTACTTTGGTGCAACATTTTGACCAGTGAAAAGCCAAGCTTGCTGTGTTCTGATAGTTACAATGATATCTAGAATATCAGCTTCCTTTTTGTTTTTTTGTTTTACTTTTAAAAGTATTTAATTATCATTCATTAACTAATCACATCTGTACCAAATACTACATACAAGGCAAGTCAAACATTTATCAACGATAGTGCTTTGGGCAGAGAGAGAATTCCAACAGATGTGCAGAGAACTGAAGTCCCACAACTCTATTAAATCATGTTTCCATGCCAGACTTGTGATGTTTCCCAAACTCCCCATGTAATTTCCCCTCTCTCCAAGTGGTCTTTAGTATATTTTCATGACAACATTATGTCTGCTTTTGCCCCAAGCCATATTCAAATGACTTCCACACAGTTCCCATCCTCTATTACTATTCCCTACTATTTCCTGGATTTCCTTATACTTACATATCTTCTTGTTAAAATCTTATTTCATATTTTATTCTTTCCCAATTATATGTAAAAATAATTTTAACATTATTTAAATTAGTTCCAAATTCTCTCCATTCTTTCCACTCCCTCATTGAGAAGGCAAGCAATTTGACATGTTATACATGTATATATGTATACATGCAAAAACATTTTCACAAAAGTCATTCTGCAAAAGAAAACAGAAAAAAGCAAACAAGAAAAATAAAGAAAAAGTATCTTTGATTTATATTAAGCTCTACCACTTCTTTCTCTGGGGATGAACAGCACCTTTTATCTTAAGAATTGCCTTGAATCAAGTGCATTGCTAAGAATAGTTGTTATTCATCATTCAATATTGCTGTCATTGTACATAATGTTTTCCTTGTTCTGTTTACTTCACTTTTCATCAATTCATGTAAATCTTTCTATATTTTTCCTGAGAATATCCTGTCCATCATTTCTTAAAGTAGAAGACTATTCCATTACAATCATATATAACAACTTGTGTATTGATCTTTTAGTTTTCCCATATGTCCTCAATATTTATTATTTTCTTTTTCTGTCTTATTAGCCAATCTAGCAGGTAAAAGGTAGTACCTCAGAGTTGTTTTAATTTGCATTTCTTTTATCAAAAATTAGAGCATTTTTTCCATATGACTATGAATAGCTTTGATACAGTCTGAAAACTGCCTGTTCATATTGTTTGACCATTTATTAATTGAGAAATAGTGCTTATTCCTATCAATTTGATTCAGTTTTCTATATGTTTGAGAACTGAAGTCTTTATCAGAGCAAATCATTGTAATATTTTTCACAATGATAATTACCAATCATGTATTCCTTTTTCCCCCTATTTGTCCCTCTCTTTCCTTTTACCCTGTCTATTCTCAACAATTTTTACCTTACCAAAACTGCCTTCCCCTCTATTAGGTACCTCCTTCTCCCTTCATTTATTTCCTTCCTTTTTTACTCTCCTGTATGGCAAGATAGGTTTCTATACTCATTTGAATGTATATATTATTCAATCTTGAGCCAATTCCAATGAGAATAAAATACATATGTTCCCCTCTCAGCTTCTCCTATTTCCTCTTCTACTGTAAAATATCTTCTAGGCCCCCTTTTATTTCAGATAATTTATCCCATTCTATCTCTTCCTTTCAGCTGATCCAAATGCATTCTTTTTTCTTATCTCTTAATTTTCTTTTTTTTTTTTTTTTTAAAGCTAATCATGCCATCATATTTAACTCACACATCTGCTTTCTGTCTATGTATACTCCTTTTAACTGTCTTAAGAATAAGAAAATTTTCAGGAGTTATAAATATCATTTCCTCATGTAGGAATTTAAACATTATGATTTCTGTTTCCCATTTAACTTTTTAATGCTTCTTTTGCAACTTGTATTCAAAAGTTAAATTTTCTATTCAGCTCTGGTATTTTCATCAGAAATATTCGAAAGTCCTCAAATTCATTGAATGTCATATTTCCCTTCCTTCCTCTTTCCAGAATTCTACTCAATTTTACTGGATAGATAATTCTTGGTTGTAATCCTAGCTTCTTTTTCCCTTTGGGATATAATATTCCAAGCCCTTTGATCTTTTAAGATAGAAAATGCTAAATCTTATATTATCATAACTGAATCCACAATACTTAAAAGTTGTTTCTTTCTGGCTGATTGTAATATTTTCTCCTTAATTTATGAGTCTGGAATTTAGTTATAAATTTTCTGAGTATTTTGATTTTTGTATCTCTTTCAAAAGGTGATTGATGAATTCTTTCAATTTCAATTTTACCCTTAGTTCTAGCATATTTAAGTAGTTTTTCTTAATAATTTCTTGAAAGATGATGTTTAGGTTGTTTTTATGATCATGATTTTCATGTTGTCTGATAATTCCTAAGTTATCTTTCCTGAATCTATTTTTCTAGGTCAGTTGTTTTTCTATTTTTCATTCTTTTGATTTTGTTTGATTGCTTATTGATATTTTATAAAGACATTAGCTTCCATTTGCCCAGTTTTAATTTTGAAAGAATTATTTTCTTCACTGAGTTTTTGTACCTCCTGTCCCACTTAGCCAATGTTATTTTTAAGGAAGTCTTCCCTTCAGTGATTTTTGCATATCTTCACTTGCCCCAATTTAGCCAATTTTGTTTTTTAAGGCATTCTACTTTTCATTGGATGTTTTTGCCCATTTTACCATTTTGCATATTCTTTTTTTTTTAAATATGATTTTCTTCAGTTTTTGTGTGTGTGTGTGTGTTTCCTTTACCAAACTGCTGAATTTTTCAAAGAATTTTCTTATATCACTCTTATTTCTCTTTGCCATTTGTCCTTTACCTTTCTTACTTGATTTTTAAATTACCTTTTGAGCTCGTCCATAGCACAAGAGCAACTCATACTTCTATCTGAGTCTTTGGATGTAGGAGCTTTGATTTTGTTGTATTCTTCAGAGTGTTTGATTTTTCTTGTCATGATAGGAACTTTCTATGATCAGAATTATTATTTTTTCCTTTTGTTTGCTATTTCCAGCCTATTACTTCCTTTTAACTCTATGCTGAAATGCATCTATACTTCGCAAGTGGAGGGGTTACTTTCCCATCCTTCAGGGGATTTCTGCAGCTGTTTTCAAAGGTAATTCAGGAGACCTGTAAGTTTTGGCTCTTGCAAGATGGTATGATATCTGAAATGATATGATATTGGGAGAAGTGTGTTTACTATTGCTATCTGTGATTGATTCTTTTCTACCCTGGAACTGTGCTGAGTGTTCTTGTTCCATTGTAGTTACAAAAACTACCCCTATTCACTCTGGGATACCTAGAACTGCAACCCAGATCCCAGTAGAGGCAACATGAGTCTTACCCCTGGTGCCAGCAAAAGAACAATTATAAATCTCTTTTTGATCCATTTTCTAATCACCTTAGCATCTATGGATTGAGGGATCTGGAAATTACCAATGTTATCATTAATTCAATAACTTTGAGGACTTTTCCTGGTTTACTGGGGCTTGGTCTAGGCTAGTGTGGACTTGGCTGTACTAGAGTACAGTACTCCTCATTTTGATTTCATTATTATTATTATTTTCCTTTTCTTTTCTTTTTTTCAGTTTAAAAAAAATTTCCAATACATGTAAAGATGTTTTTCAACATTCATTTTTGTAAAACTTTGTGTTGCAAACTTTTCTCCCTCCTTCCCTTATGCACCCCTCCCCAAGACAGCAAGCAATCTAATATCAGTTAAATATATCCAATCCTTTTAAACATAATTCTATACTTGTCATGTTGGGCAAGAAAAAACAGACCAAAGGGGAAAAACATGAGAAAGAAAAACAAACAAAAAATCAAAATATGAAAATACTATGCTTTGATCCACATTCAGTCTTGATATCTCTGGATGTGATTGGCATTTGCATTCTAAATATAAATGACTTGAATCATTAAATTGTTGAGCAGAGCGAAATCCATAACAGTTGGTTATCAATAATCATCATAATAATCTTATTGTTCCTGGGTACAAAGTTCTCCTGGTAAAATTTGGAACACAAGGTTTTGCAAAAGATAATGTTGAAAATTATCTATGCATATGTTTTGAAAATAAAAAAAGTTTAATAAAAAATATTTATACAACCCTTCCCCCACAAGAACAAAGTTCCCCTGGTTCTGCTCACTTCATTTAGTAAAATTAGTAAAAAAAAAAAAAAAAAAAAAAAAAGTCTTTTGGGATTTTTCTGAAATCAGCCTGCCCATCATCTCTTAAGGATAATATCTCATTACCTTCATATGCCATAACTATGTAGCCATTCCCCGATTAATGGGCATCCACTCAATTTTTAGTTCCTTGCCACTACAAAAAGAGCTGTTACAAACATTTTTATACATATTTTTCCCTTTTTTATCATATCTTTGGGATACAGACCAAGTAGTAAGATTGATGGATCAAAGGTATGCACAGTTTTATAGCCCTTTGAGCATAGTTCCAAGTTGCTCTTCAGAATGGTTGGATCAGTTCACAACTCCACTAACAATGTATCAGTTATATTTTCCTGTCCCTGTAGTCAATCTGAGAGGTGTGAAGTGATAACTCAGTCTTAATTTTCATTTCTCTAATCAATAGTGATTTATACAATTTTTTCTTATGATTAGAAAAAATCTTTAATTTCTTCATCTGAAAATTTTCTTTTCATATCCTTTGACCATTTGTCAATTGAGGAATGACTTGTATTCTTGTATATTTGAGTTAATTATCTATGTATTTTAGAAATGAGGCCTTTATCAGATTACTGGGTGTAAATTAATTTTTTTCCAGTTTTCTGCTTCTCTTCTTCTTCTTCTTTTTTTTTTCTGCTTGCTAAACAGCTTTTTTTTTTTAATAAAACAAAAAATTTTAATAGGTATATGTTAAAAATTAAGATAATACAAAATTGTTAATAGGCACACATTAAAATTAATATATAACATATAACACAAAGATTGTTAATAGGCACATATTAAAATTAACACATAATATATAACATAAAAGTGTTAATAGGTACATATTAAAATAAACATATATAACACAAAGGTTGCTAATAGGCATATTAATAAGGGCATTTTGGGTGGCACAGTGGCTAGAAGGCTGGTCCTGGCATCAGGAAAACTTTTCTGTGGTTGTTGCTCAGTTGTGACAGCCTTGTCCAGCCCTTGTTGTCCCCATTTGGCCTTTTCTTGGCAGAGATCTTCCCTAGTGGATCCAGTGGATCCACTTTGTCAGAGGTAAAATGACTTGTCCAGGGCTAGGCAGGATGTGAGGCTAGATTTGAATTCAGTTCTTCTTGACTCCAGGTCCTGTGCTCTTTTTTTTTTTTTTTTTTTTTTTTGGTGAGTGGGTTGGGGAGGAGACATTTATTTGGTCACCCCAAATACAGGATTTGGAGGCACAGGAGTCAAGGGCATGTTACAGTGTGCCTGACCATGGGAAGCACAATGGCAAGTGAAAAGAACATTGACTCTGAAGATAGAGGACTTGAATGAAACACTTGAGTCTTGCAGTGTATCCTTCAATTTCTCATCTTTGTTGAAGTAGTTGTAGGAAGAGTTGGGTTGAACTGTATTCTCTTACTTTACTATGTTGTCTAGTTTCTCCTTTTTCTACTTCTCTTGATTCCTGTTGTTGGAGATCAAATTTTTTGTTTAAGTCTGGTTTTTTCCTTAGAAACAGATGGAATTCCTCTGTTTCACTAAATGTCCATCTTCTTCTGTGGAAAAAAATATTCAGCTTAGCTGGGTAGTTTATTCTTGGCTGCATTCCAAGTTCTTTTGCCTTTCAGAATATCTGATTCCAGGCCCTTCGATCCTTTAATGTTGAGGCAGCCAGATCTTGCATGGCCCTTATTGTGGCACCTCGGTATTTGAACTGTTTTTTCCTGGCTGCTTGTAAAATTTTTTCTTTAGTCTGAAAATTCTGAAGTTTGGCCACAATATTCCTTGGAGTCTTTATTTTAGGGTCTTTTTCAGAAGGTGTTCGATGAATTCTTTCAATGCCTATTTTCCCTTCCGGTTCTATTACTTCTGGGCAGTTCTCGTTGATCATTTCCTGTAAAATAGTATCTAGGCTCTTTTTTTCATCATAATTTTCTGGTAGTCTGATGATCCTCAGGTTATCTCTCCTAGATCTATTTTCCAGGTCTGTTGTTTTTCCAAGTAAATATTTGACATTTTTTTTGCACTCTTTCATTTTTTTGGTTTTGCTGGACTGATTCTTGATGTCTCAATGAATCAGTCATTTCTATTTGTTCAGTTCTGATTTTTAGTGAGTTATTTTCTTCATTAGCTTTTTTTACTTCTTTTTGTATATGTCCAATTGAGTTGTTTTGCTCTATGGAACTTTTTTCCATTTCACTAATTTTTTTTTTTTTTAGTAGTTATTTTCTTTTTCCAATTCACAAATTCTGTTTCCCTGCACTTCTTGGGAGTTTTTTATCTTTTCCAATTCACATTTTAGGAAGTTATTGCTCTCTTGCATAGCTTCTCTTTCCTTTCCCCATTTTTCTTCTAGCTCTCTTTTAAGGTTTTGAATAGTCTCTTCTAGGAGAGCCTTTTGTATTGGAGACCAACAATCATCTGGAGACTGTCTGCTATTAGTCTCTTCAGGGTTGAAACGCTGTTCTTTTTCTGTGTAGAAACTATCAATCGTTCTTTTGATTTTTTTACTCATTTTGTTAAAGACTGTAAGGTTTGCCTTCAGAGCCAGGAGGTTACCAGCTTCCTCTGCAGAGCAGTGAAAGGTATATGAATGGGTAGCTGTCCTGACAGAAGACTACAAAAAGCAGCGAGGTACTGGAATGCTCTGGGAAAGAGTTCCCCACCCGAAAGTAACTCAGGCCCGCAGGGCCGGGCTGGGAAAGTGCCTGACTGGGAAAATGCCCTGCAAAGAACCCCGGCTGTGTGAGATAATGACTGCCCTGGGGCTAGACACTTAGCAGTGAGAGTTTCACTACCCCAAGCCAAACCCTGCCCTGGGGCTGTGGGTATTAGCAGCTGAGCAGTGAATGGATTTGCAGGGACCAGAAGTGTCTGCCTGGGAAGTGCAGTCAGCTGGGGGGGTTCTATTGTCCCAGGCCAAGCCCCCCACTCTGCCGATTAGAGGCTGCCCAGGCTGTGCCCCACTGTCGTGCAGATTAGTAACTGCCCCCGCAAAAGCCCCGAACTGCCGGATGTGGCCACAGGGCTTTGGTAAAGTCTGCCTGAGTCACTTCCGGGTTTGAGGGGTTACAGCCAGATCTCTCTAGGTTCTGGCGTTTTTTAGGCCATTCAGGCATTAATTTCTCTGCCAGTTTACTGCTTTGTAATCAAGGCAGAGCAGTTAGCCTATAGCAGAGTCGTCTCTATAACTTCTCTAGCCACAGAGATCACCCCCGCCCCTGGTCTGCTCAGGACGCTAGTCTCTCCCTGCCTGTGCTAGTCTGTTCCTGGCCCCTCAGGACAAACCTTTCCTGGCGAGCTTCCGGATGGACTTCGGCTGGTAAGTTGTAGTGCTTCTCATCTTCATGAATTTAAGCAGTGAAGAGCTATTTTTGAGGCTGGATTAAATAGTTGGTTATGAGGGGAAGGAAAGGAGCTTAGAGAGTCTTGTGTGCCTGACTCTTGGCTCCACCCCGGAAGTCTTCTGCTTCTCTTCTAATCTTAAGTATATTGACTTTGTGCAAAAACTTTTTTGATTTAATGTAATCAAATTATCAATTTTGCATTTCATAATGTTGTCTAGTTCTTCTTTGGCCACAAGTTCCTTCCTTCTTCACAAATACAATAGATAGACTATTCATTACTCTCCTAATTTGTTTATAGTATCATCCTAAATAATGAACCTATTTTGATGTTATCTTGGTAAAAGGTGTTGTTAGATGTTGGTCAATGCCTAGTTTCTGCCATATTATTTTCCACATTTCACAATTTTTGTCAAATGAGTGAGTTCTAATCTCAGAAACTGAAGTCTGGGTTTATCAAACACTAGATTACTGTTGTCATTGACTTTGTGTCTTGTGAACCCAATCTATTCCACTGATCCACCCCTCTATTTCTCAGCCAATATGGTCTTGATGACTGCTACTTTATAATAGGGCTTTAGGTCTGCTATAGCTAGGCCACCAATTCTTTTTCATTACTTTCTTTGATTTTCTTGACCTTTTGTTCTTCCAGATGAATTTTGTTATTAATTTTTTCTAGCTCTATAAAATAAGTTTGGAGCTATTTAAGGAGTATGACACTAAAGAAGATTAATTTAGATGGAATTGTCATTTTTATTATATTATCTTGGCCTACTCATAAGCAATTGATATTTTTCCAATGTTTAAGTCTGACTTTATGAACATAAAATGTATTTTAAAAACTTACCTAATTTTTAATTCCTTTTTATGACACAAATATAGTGCTGATACATAAACCAGAAAAGCCAAATCAAAGAGGAAAAATTAAAGAGCAATTTTCCTAATGAATATTGATGTAAAATTTAAAACAAAATATTAACAAAAAGTGTACAACAATTTATCATGACAATAATACATTATGACCAAGTAGAATTTATACTAGGAATGTAGGGTAAGTTCAATATTGGGAAAATTATAAACATAATTAATCAAATCAATGAAAAAAAACAACTAAAATCATAGCTGCAAAAAATATTTTGACAAAATAGAGCATCCATTCCTATGAAAACACTAAAGAGTATAAGAATAAATGAAGTTTACCATAAAATGATAAGTAATATCTATTTGAAACCATCAGCAAGCATTATCTGTAAAGGAGATAAGCCAAATGCTTTCCCAGTATGATCAGGAGAGAAACAAGGATGCTCATTATTGCCATTATTATTTAATATTGTACTAAAATATTAACTTCAACTTTAAAGGAAGAAAAAGAATTTGAAAGAATTAAAATAGGCAACAAAAAGTTAAAACTATCACTCTCTGTAAATGATATGATAGCATGCTTAGAGTATTTTAGAGAATCAATTAAAAGACTACTTGAAATAATTACAAGGTTGTAAGAGATAAAATAAAAACACACTGCCAGCATTGCTATAAATTACCAACAAAGCACAATAAGAAGAAATAAAGAAATTTCACATAAACTAACTAAAAAATATAAAAAATTTGCCAGTCTATCTGCCAAGACAAACCCAGGAACTATATGAACACAATCACAAAAATCTATTTACATAAAGTCAAATCTAAACAACTCAAAAAATTTCAGCTGCCCATGGTTAGGTTGAGTTAATATAATTAAAATGACAATTTTATCTAAATACATTTACTTATTCAGTGTCATATAAATCAAAGTACCAAAAATATTTTAGGGAGCTAAAAAAAATCATAACAAAATTTATCTGGAAGTATAAAATTTCAAGAACAAAAAGGGAACTAATGAGCAAGAAAATGCAAAGGAAAGTGGCCTACCTATACCAGATCTGAAATCATAAAGTGATGATCATTAAAACTATGTGGTACTGGCTAAGAAATAGGATGGTAGATCAATGTTTGCAAGATACAGTAACAAATGATTATAGCAATCTAGTGTTTATAAAATCCAAAGTCCTGCTTCTGAGAGAAGAATTGCTGGTCTAATTGGAAAATAGTATGGAAGAAACTATGTATAGATCCACATCTCTCACTGAATACCAAGATAAGTTCAAAATGGATATATAATTTAGACATAAAGAGTGATACTATAAGCAAATTGAGGTATCATATATGGATAAGGGAAAACTATATGACTAAATTAGAGAGAGAACATTATGAAATGTAAAAATTGATTACTTTAAATTTAAAATAAAAAATGTTTTACACAAACAAAATTAATGCAATGAAGATTAGAAAGAAAGCAGAAAACATATTTAACATATATAGGACTGCTTGCCATCTAGGGGAGGGGGGGAGAGAGGGAGGGAGGGGAAAAATCGGAACAGAAGTGAGTGCAAGGGATAATGTTGTAAAAAAATTACCCTGGCATGGTTTCTGTCAATAAAAAATTATTATAAAAATAATATCCACCATATTATGAATAAGAGAGCTAACTATTAAAAAAAAAAAAAAAAAGAAAGAAAGAAAGAAAGCAGAAAACTGGCAAACATTTGTTTTCTCCAGGCAGTATTCCTGATAAGGGCCACATTTTAAAAATATGTAGAGAACTGAGTCAAATCAATGAGAATACAAGTCATTCCCAGGCAAATTTTAAATGAAGAAATTGAAACTATCTGTGGTCATAAGAGAAATGTTCTAAATTACTATTGATTAAAGAAATGAAAATTAAAACATTTCTGAGGTATCACATCACACCTATCAGATTGTCTAATGTGAAAGAAAAGGAAAAAAAAAAAAAACAAAGATAAATTTAGAAGAAAAAATGCATTGTTAGTAAAGCTGTAAACTGATCTAACTATTCTGATCAGCAATTTGGAACTATGCCCAAAGGGCAAACTATGCATATCTTTTGACCCAGCAATAACATTACTAGGTCTATATCCCAAAGATACCATCAAAAAGGGGAAGGACCTATACGTACAAAAACATTTATAGCAACTGTTTTAATGGTGGTAACAAATTGGAAATTGAGGGGAAGTTCATCAATTGGGGAGCGTCTGAACAAGTTGTGGTATATGAATATGATGGAATACTATTATGCAATAAAAAAATGGTAAGTAGGCCGATTTTAGAAAAAACCTGGAAAGAATTATATGCAGAATACTGTATACAGTAACAGCAATATTATGAAATGGTCAACTATGATTGGCTTAGCTTTTCTTAACAATAAAATGAACCAAAAAATGATAGAAAAATTTATCTACATCCAGAGATCTGACTGAAAATCGAAGAATACTATTTTGTGCAAATTAAGGCAACTCTGAGATACCACTACACACCTGTCAGATTGTCTAAGATGACAGAAAAAAAATAATGACGAATGTTGGAGAGAATGTGGGAAAACTGGGACATTGATGCATTGTTGGTGGATTTGTGAACAAATCCAACTATTCTGGAGAGCAATTTGGAACTATGCTCAAAAAGTTGCATATTCTTTGATCCAGCAGTGTTACTACTGGGCTTATATCCCAGATACTCAAGAAGGGAAAGGGACCTGTTTGTGCCAAAATGTTTGTGGCAGCCCTGTTTGTAGTGACTAGAAACTGGAAAATGAATGGATGCCCATCAATTGGAGAATGGCTAGGTAAATTGTGGTATATGAATGGTATGCAATATTATTGTTCTGTAAGAAATGACCAGCAGGATGAATACAGAGAGGCTTGGAGAGACTTATATGAACTGATGCTGAGTGAAATGAGCAGAACCAGGAGATCATTATACACTTCGACAACGATATTGTATGAGGATGTATTCTGATGGAAGTGGATTTCTTCAACAAAGAGAAGATCTAATTCAGTTCCAATTGATCAATGATGGACAGAAGCAGCTACACCCAGAGAAGGAACACTGGGAAATGAATGTGAACTACTTGTATTTTTGTTTTTATTCCCAGTTATTTTTACCTTCTGAATCCAATTCTTCCTGTGCAACAAGAGAACTGTTCAGTTCTGCACACATATATTGTGTCTAGGATATACTGTGTCATATTTAACATGTATAAGACTGCCTGCCATCGAGGGGAGGGAGTAGAGAGAGGGAAGGGAAAAATTGGAACAGAAGTGAGTGCAAGGGATAATGTTGTAAAAAATTACCCTGGCATGGGTTCTGTCAATAAAAAGTTATAATGAAAAAAGAAATACTATTTTAACATTTTTTTGCTGTTTCTTCTGCTATGTATTACATGTATAAATCAATCAATTATGTAATGTAACGAGAAGGGAGTAGGAAGAGGAGACTAGTAATCTCAGAGCTGAAAGCAAATGAATGTCTATTTACCAAAACTAACTTGGGGAAAACACATTTCCTTTCATTCACCTCTCCATTGCTGATGCTTCTAAAGAGCAACTAATGTTGTATTTAGTAGCTTTTTCCTATCAAGTTCTCTTAGGAAACAGGACATGAATTTAAAAAAAAAAAAAAAAACAACCTACATATTCAATAACTAAATCATAGCAAAAAAGAGAAAGATAATGTATATAGTAAAATATTTGGCTACAGCAAAAGGCTGGAATTGTTGAATCTTTTTTTTTTTTTTTTTGAGGGAGGAATAGCATATATTTTTGTTGTTCTTGTTTCTAAGCCTTTTATCATATACAATGCTTTAAAGTTCACTGCTAAATAACAGCTCCTTTTTAAGGTTCTCTAGACTAAAGCATTATTTACTGAAAAAGCAAAGCACACATATAAAGCCTATGTCTTTTTCCCCATTGTAATTAAGTTTCAAAACAGTTACTATTTTGCAGAGGAAAATAAGCAGGCTATTTAGCCATTAGCCACATTGCTTGGCATATGCTTAGTACCTTGTCATACTCATTTCAAATCCACTGCCATGTATCACCCTGCAAGGAGCATGAATGACAGTTACAAGTAGTTTTCCATTTATGATGTTCCCATTTATGTCGTTCGGCTCCAACCATATCAATATTTTATAATAGTTTTCTCTCTAAGTTACAGTTTTCCATTCTAGCAGCACAAGAAAATGGAAAACTATTTCAAAAAGACTTTTTTATTTTTTGTAGTGAGACAAGTCAGAGCTTGTGGGGCTGCCTGACCGTATCACAGGGGAAACATGTTCTAATAAGTAGATCTCTAGTTAATTTAATAAACATTGCAAAAGCCCTTTCATCAGAGAAAGTGGCATATAAAATACATTTTTTGACTATTAAGCTTTTTTAGGTAATATCCCAAACACAGAATAGATGTACCATCTTTTACTGTAAGACATTTGTTCTGGACTTATGGAGACTGGGTCCTGTCTTGTGAGAGCTCAATCAAAAAGCAAGGAGATCAAATTTTGTCATACTCTTTGACTTATTATGCTACCATCTCAGAATTTGTTGAGGGAAGGGGAAGAACAACAACAAACTTGAGAGTTTAAGATTGACTCATGTCAAGAGACTCCTCAAAAGGGATCTATCTTAGGAATCTAGTCAATGTATAATACAGATCTGGTATATTTATTATATGTTATTATGTTATATTATAATAATTACATATTATATTAACATGTAATATATCACAATATATAATATAAATTTAATTATTATAATATATATTATTTTCTTCACTACAAAAGAATTGCTTAAATATATCTCTATCTCTATGTTTATCTCATTATCTAATCTTTATCTATATTCCTAATACTGATGGAATATTTTTGGTCACTTTATTTTTAAGAGCTTTTATTTTTCCAAATACATGCAAAGATAGTTTTCAACATTCACTTTTGCAAAACCTTGTGATCCAAATTTTTTTCCCTCCTCCCATCCTTCCCTACAAAGTATGAACTAGCTCACTGGAGGGCCTCAGGATCAGCCAGTCAGGATAAATCAAAGTCCTTGGTCTTTAGGGGGAGAAATGAAGGAGGCAAGCAAGCTGCCACGCGACTTGTCAAAGATGTATCCTGGATTCTAGAGTCCAGAGTCTCCAGCCTTTCTCCTCCTCGTCCTGCCACCAAGTGATTCTGAATTCTCTCTCCTAGCCCTCCAATCCTTGCCTACGATTATCACAATACCAAACATTCAGCAAGCACCAATGGTGAGGAGAGCTATCACATCACCATCTCATCTAAATATGTATATAGAGTCATTGTCTCACGTGGAATAGGTAATTAGCCTTCAGTGCTCAGTTGTCTGATTCAAGCATACCTTTTTGGAGTTTCAGCCCTCTGTACTTCCCCTAGACACCAAACAATTCACTATAGGTTAAATATGTGCAGTTCTTCTAAACATATTTCTATATCCATTATGCTGCATAAGAAAAATCAGATCAAAAGGAAAAAAGAAATCAGAGAAAGGGAAAAAAAACAATAAAAAAAACACCCCCACCACCAAAAAGAGGTGAAAATACTATGCTTTGATTCACATTCTGTCTCCATAGTTTTTTCTCTGGATGCTGATGGCTTCTCTGTCACAAATCTATTGAAATTGCCTTGAAGCTCTGTATTGTTGAAAAGCGCCAACTCCATCACACTTAATCATCACCTAATCTTGATGCCTTGTAAGATATTTTCTTGGTTCTACTCATTTCACTTAGTATCAGTTTATTCAAGTCTTGTCATCCTTTTCTGAAACCAGCCTGCTCACTTTGACAAATATTTTAAGCATATTTCAGTATCCATCCTTTTATGTTCTTTCTACTTAAAACATTAAACTATGAACCACTTCATATAACTATTGAAAATTCATTTCACTCTTATTTAGGCTCTGTATCCTGTAAGCACGTCACTCAAGGTCCATCACTTCTGGCAGACTGCAGCATGAGATAGGAGGTTAATGCTGAGATATTTCTATAAATTTCTATTCTATAAATATATTCATGTTGAGATATTGAAGATATCTTTCACCCCAAAGTCCAATCTACATTCCTTAGTATGGAGGAGGACTAAAGGTAAAATATTTTAATAGATATCATTCCCATCACTTTGCTTCTTTGTTAATGGACCCAAAGTTAATAAAGGACAGCACAGAATTAAATAACATTAGTCAAGGGCTTACACTGAATCTTGTACCGGATAAGAAACCAGTAGGAGAAATGTATAAAGAATAGGACTAAACTTTATTTTGCCATCTTTTGACACTATATTTCTTCACTTTTTGTTTGAGGCAGCTAGATTTATGTGGTAGATAGAGTATATAAATAGAGTCAGGATGACCTAAGTTCAAATTCACTTTCATACACTAGAAATTTGTCCCTTGGCAAATCAGCCTTTATCTGTTTTATCAGTCATAGTGGTATTGTGAAGATTGAATGAGTTAAATAGTTAGACTAGGTGGGTTCTTGGAATTCTTCTTATTGTGAAGCCATCTGAGTCTGAACATTTCTTGGATCCATTCCTTACTCTCTACTCACACAGCTTGTACTATGAATTCAGATTTTCATCGTTTCTTACTTAGATTATTCTAATAGGCTACTAATTGCTCGCCTTGCATTCAAAATCTCTTCTCTTCAAATCATCCTCCTCTCAGCTACCAAATTAATATGCCTAAAGCAGAACTGACCAGCACTCCTCCTTCTGAAATATTTAATAACTCCTTATTTCCTCAAAAATATGAACTCCTGAGGCTGATTTTGTAAGCATGACATAATCTACTTCTCAACAATCTTTCCTAATTCACATCATTCCAAATTCTGTACTCTAAATTCTGTCAAAAATTTCTGCTGGTTTTCCTACAAATGTTGTTCCATCTCTCAACACAATCATTTTGCATTAGTAGTTCTTCATGTATGAAATATACATCTCTTCACAGTCACTTTATCGAATTTTTACATTTCATTAAAGCAAGTGCCATCTCATGTGGATCTTTCCTATTCCCTGGACTTATTAATACTATCTTCCTCCTTAAAACACTGCATCTGGAGTGAGGAGAAATAACTTGCTAATTTGGCAAATCCCTTAGTCTCCAAATGTTTCCTCATCTTTAAAATGAAACTCATAATATTTCTGACCTCTGAGAGTTTTTTAAGTATAAAATGAGAAAATATTTGTAAAGTATTTTGCAAGCCTTAAAGTGCTACATAAATATAACATGAATCATATATAATTTAGATAATATGTAAACATAATATAAATTACATGAATGGTAATTCATAAGTAAAACAAAAACATAATGGCTTTAAAATAATAGTATAAATGATTAATTTATCAAATAATTGAATTATTAAATTATAATACTAAATATATTTGTAAATATTACTTGACTATACTTTTTTTTGTAGATAATGCATCTTGAAAGTAAAATTTTCAAGGGCAGGAAATCTATTAATAAATAAATAAAAAGACAAGCAGTAGGACAGACTGATAGTTGATTGATAGATAGATGATAGATAGATAGATAGATTTGGTTTTGTATTTCCAGCATCTATTTTCCACTTAAGTGCTAACCATACTTGTTGAAGTGAATGCAATTTAAGTTCTAAAGGAGCATTATCATAAATACATTTATTTATTTTTAATACCCATTGCTCTATGAATCATGTTGGAAGAGAAAAATCAGAACAAAAGGGAAAAACATGGAAGAGAAAAAAAGAAGTAAACATAGCATGTGTTGACTGAAATTCAGTCTCCTTAGTTCTTTTTCTGGATGTAGATGACATTTTCTGTCCAAGATGTTTTAAATTGATAAGAACAGATACTACACTTGATCTTAGCCAAAAGGCCGAGAAGCGATGTCCAAGATGTTTTGAGATTGCTTTGGATCACTGAGCCACTGAGAAGAACCAAGTGCTTTCATAGTTGATCATCACACGCTCTTGCTATTATTGTTTATGATTTATTCCTGCTTCTTCTTGTTTCTCTCAGCATCAGTTCATGTGAACCTTTCCAGGCCTTTCTAAAATCAAGTTGTTCATCATTTTTTATAGAATAGTACCCATCCATTATCTTCCATATCTATCCATATACCACAACCTCTTCAGCCATTCCCCAGTTGATGGGCATCTACTTATTTTGCATTTCCTTGCCACCACAAAAAGAACTGCTAGAAACATCTTTGCACATGTGGGTCCTTTCCCCTCCTTTATGATTTCTTTGGGATACAGACCCAGTTATAGGACTGCTAGGTCAAGAAAAGAACTCTTTTCTTTATTCTCCCATATGAACTTGCCTGGATCTATTCATCCCTTTGCTAGGACCAGTAAGTGCTTGGTCCTCTTTTAGAACAAGGCTAGAAAATGAAAAGAATGAATAAACAAGGAAACACAGATTCTAGCACAAATCCTAGAGAATCCATCTTTTTGATACTCACCTTCTGCGCTATAGACATGCTTTTCTCCAAAAGGTGAAAATGTTGGAATAACACCCATGCTGCTTGTATCTGGAAATATGTGCTAATCTTTCCTAAAAACTTTAATTATATTTTACCTCCTCTTATTTGCCCTCTCCTTGTCCCAGCTTGCTGTTTCATTGTGTCCAGTTCTTTGTGAAGCTATATGTGAGTTTTTCTTTGCAAAGCTATTGGGATGGTTTGAAAATTGTTTTCTTTTCCCCCCAACCCCCATAGGATTAAGGTTAAAACAGAAGTTAAGTGGCTTATCCAGGGTCATATAACCAGTGAGAGTTTAAGGCCTTTGTGATTCTGGGCCCTGTCCTCTTACTACTGAACCATCTAGCTATACCATATACTTCTACAGAATTATCTCATTTATAAAGTAGGGAACTGTGACAGATAGGGAATGAGTAATTTTTTTTCTAAGTTACATTAAGATCTAGCTTCAGAATGATGGGATGGGTAGTGTTCTTTTTTGTGCTTTCTTTTTATATTGCTTCATTTGCTAAAAGCTTTTACGTGAGGCATTTTTATCTACCATTTGCAGCTTTTATACAAATCTGTTTTTTGCCTAGTTGTTCTACATCCTTCCTAGCATTTGATTACTTCTCTTTGGTGTTTTATAAGATATGCAAAAATTGTAGAGACAGAGAATAGAAATTAGTCTGAGTTGGAAGTTTCTTCCCAGAATTAAACTTTTAAGATTAGTTCAGATTTAGATAAAAGGATCTATGAGGCCTTGTGTAATGCAGAGAGCTTAAAATGTTTTTAAACCCTTGATCTCATTAATCTTTCTAATATTCTAGTCAGGAAAAAATTGGATAAGGAACAAGGGATACATTATTTCCTCTTTTCTTTATATTAAGTGAGATTACCACAAGAAACCATATGAAAACAAGGAGAATTTGGGGTTGGGGTGTTTCAGACTTAGAACCAGAAAGTTTTAGGCAGGCACTGGAAAGAGTATCAATTAAGAAATATGATAAAAAAGGAAGAAATTATCATCACCAGCACTGGTTAAAGAAAGAAGGATAGCTTTATTTAATTTCTTAAATGAGAAATGATCACATAACTGCACTCAGTTAAGGATAGCATATTATTGTTCATTCTTCATTTTTGAAGATGATCAATGACATATTGAAGTGATATTTTGACTTACATATGAATTGGATTTAAGGGAGGCCCTGTTGCACAAAGTTTTCAGCCCCTTTCTCTTTTTGAGAAGTGACAAGAGCTAAGTTAAGATGATTGGTTATGGCCAAAGACATATTGGGTGTCCTTGGTAATGGCCAAAGACATATTGGGTGTCCTTGCACCTTCTGTGTCTAACTAAGCTCTGATTGCTCCAAAGTGCCTGCTTCAGCCACTTTCATGGTTATTGAAATAAATTGTGTTCATCTCATTGTATTAAGGGAAGCCTTCTTATGCTTGGAGTAATTATCCCACTAAATATCTGAATGATTTGTGTCCTGGTAGGTTAAACCAGATTGAGAGTAACAATCTATTGAGATAATTTTACTAATGTGTAGCTGTTGCATGCTATATCTTCTTGGAGCCACAGATGATTGTTGGGTACAGGTGAACACCAAAAGTAGATAAACAGCTCTGAAAAGGATTTGGTAGCTCTAACTAGTTATAGGTGCTAGTCCTATAAGAACATACTCAAATATAAAGAGTAAGGAAAAATTGTAAATAATAAAAAAATATATTTTTATTTTTAGTACTAAGACAAAAAAAGAGAAAGGAAAACAAGAAACAAACAGAAAAAAGAGACATGTACAATGTCATGCTGCTGACATTGGAAAAAGCCATAATATGTCCTATATATGAAAATATTGGACTTTGCCTTAATTTGTCCCTAAAAAACTTCCTATTTTAGTGACATTGACATGTTTTATCTTGATTGTTGACATAGGAGGGATCATAATGATGTCTCTCATCAATTTATTTCCTCTACTGCATTTAATAAAATTGAAGGATGTAAGCAGCAAGTTAGGGGCAGCTAAATGGCAATGGATAGAGTGCTGGACTTGAGAATACTCATGTTCTTGAGTTCTAATCTGGTTTCCGACACTCACTAGCTGTCACTCTTGGCAAGTTACTTAATCCTGTTTTCCTCAGTTAGACATCTGTATAATGAACTAGAGAAAGAAATGCAAATCATTCTAGTATCATTGTCAAAAAAATGAATCAAAAAGAATTGGTCATAACTAAAATTATTGAACAATAACTGTGATACCTTGAAATTCTAGAATAAATTTCTGAAGAGATGGTTGGTGAACATCTCTAGAAAAAGAAATGGGGATTGCAAAGAATAAAAATGGCTTCATTAAGAATAAGTCATTCCAGACGAATTTTCTTTCATATTTGGACAGAATTATTATATTACTATGTTAGAAAAATGTTGAAGACCGTTTTTTTTTCTGAATTTTAACTTAGAATTTTTATTTAAAAAATCTCATATTATTCTTATGGTCAAGATGGAGAAATATGGATTCAGATAGATTCGTAAGTGCCAGACTCAAAAAACAGCATTTTTTTTTATCAAATGTTTTTGTGACACAAGTTTGCCAGTGTTCTGCCCAAAGAATCTATTCTTGGCCACATGTAATTTAAAAGTTTTATTAGGCTCTTATGTAAAGAAATATGTAAAAAAAAAATAAAAGAAAGAAAGTAAAGAAAATATGTATAAAACATGTAAAGAAATATGTAAAGAAAGTATGCACATCAATTTGTGTTGACAAAAAATATAACCTAGATGATAGGCTAGAATATTGAGCTCACTCCAATAAGCTGGAACTCAATAGGAATCAATGTAAAGTCTTGAATTTGGAAACATCAGCTCCATAACTTTAAGTTGGAGGAGGCATAGATAAGAAGCTATTGTTCTGAAAGTAGATATAAGTATTTTATTTTTGCTATTCAGTTGTTTTTCATCTGTGCATGACTTTTTGGTTTTCATTTGGCATTTTCCTGGCAAAGATACTAGAGTGAATTGTCTTTCCCCTCTCCATTTCATCTTATAGAGGAGGAAACAGAGGCAAACAGAACTAAGTAGCTTGCCAAAGGTCACTGTTAGGATTCTTACAAGGTGCTAAGTAAATGGAATTGAGGAGACAGTGGTTAAATCTAGTTTAGCATTGATTTAATCCTACAACAAATAATGGTTTCCTAGTGATATAATGATTGATGTATACTCAGTGTATAGCATATAAGCAAGAAGTTCTCAGAGCCAGACACAGAAGACCACTAGAAGCTCTTGGAGTCTCAGTAAGGATTCAGTTGAGGAGATTCACAGGCCAGAAAAGGCAGCTTAAGTTCTCAGAACCAAGGAGAAACATAACCCTCTATTAAAGCTAACCAGGCCCCAAGAAAAGAGATGAGACTTAGAAGGAAAAAATAAAGGATTTGAACTTTAACCCCTGGCTGCATTTGGGATGATTACACTGAACTGAAACTAAGGCTGCCTCCAGAGCCCCTCAAGAAACTTGTTCCCAGAAAACATTATATTTTTAGAGAAGAACATCACAGGTCACATGATCAATAAGTGTCTGAGGCCAGATTTGAATTCAGGAAGAAGAGCCTTCTTGATTCCAATCCCGGTACCGAATTCATTGTGCCACTTAGCTGCACAAAGATTTTTCAGTGTACTACAAAAATCACTCTGAGTCATCATTCTGATATGGCAGCTGCCTCCACAAAAAAAAAAAATGAAGAAAGAAAAGAAAAATTTGATTACATTGTATTAATCATGTATCTTGGAACAGGATAGTGATGATCTCATTATACTTTAGATTTGTCAAATTTCATCTACAGTATTCTGTTCAATTCTTGGCAGCACAGGTTAAAAAGAGATTGATAAGCTGGACAACATCCAGAGAAGAGCAAACAAAACAAAAACATTTTGAGGCCATATCACATAAGAAATTGTTGAATGAAATTGGCAAAAGAAAGAAAAAAAGAGAAAGAGAAAGAGAAAAAGAAAGGAAGGAAGGAAAGAAGGGAGGGAGGGAGGGAGGAAGAAGCTGGCATGCAAAGCAGGAACAGAGAAGACTCAGGAGTTTCATGACAGTTTTCTTCAAATATATGAAGAGATATTTTGTGAAGGAGAGACCAAATAATTTTTTACTCTTTTGACACCAGAAGGTAGAATCAGGAATAATGAGAGCAAGTATTAAAGAGGCAAATTTTATCAAGAAAATTTTCCTTATTTGAGAGATGGAAAAAGTTGGAATAGAATAACTAGAGAGAGGATGGTTTCTCTTTATTTGGAAGTTTACATTTGAGTTATAGAGGGGATTTATTCCATATGTGAGTTGGACTTGATGCAATAGCTTGCTTGGGCCATCTTCCATAAATATGTGTCCTTCTCCTAATATATTCTGTTTGGATATAAATTGATCCCACTAACATTGTGTTTATTTGTGGGAGAACATATTCCAAGGGAGAAAAAGAAAACAATATTTTGTTATTCTACATTTTTTATTATCATAGTAAATACCATTTCTTTGAGCAAACTGTATTCTCAGGATCAAAAGTGTCAAAAAGGGTCTTTTGCAGCCCATAATACTCCCAAGGGCAACCTGAATCAGATTAAAATATAGTTGGGAAATATTTTGCAACATAAATGAAAATATAATACAATCTAAATAATATTAGTATATGCTTTTCTAAGTCAATTTTTGAGATCCTTATCTGGCAGGGATCCTTATCTATTGTTTAGTAGTTGCCATTTCTTTTTCAGTTTGATGCTTCTGAATGTTTATTAAAGGGAAACCCATCAATGAGAATTTAGGAACTAAATTTTTAAAACTTCGGACCCACAGAACATGTTGAATTTTGGATTTGTTGACTTCCTGGGGATACAATTTATAAATGTAAGTTGAAGTATTGCCCAGAAATGATACTACATTGATTTTCTGGACTCACCTGAAAAGGAAAAAAGAAATCTTTCAGATTCGAATTATGTGACTGTTAGACATGGAATTATTCTGGTTGTGTGTGTTTTGATTAATATGTGTAGTTATAGTTCTGTAATCAAATTAATAATTAAATGAAACACCTGGATGTAAAGAAACTGCTGATGCTTAAAGAAAGAAACACAGCTTTAACTTAAGTACTAAAGAGCAGTAAAATTCAATGCTTGGAATCAAATAACAACCTGTAATAAAGCAAAATTGATAATGAAATATATCCAAAGAAAGAAAAGAAGACTCAATGATTATTATAAAAGGAGAGAAAAATAAGAGCAGTGATTAGTGGACTGACATGAACACAGAGTATATCTGGGCTCTCTTCTTGACCTTATTTTTGACATGCTTTATCAGTGCATTTAATGAAGGCATAGATGGCATGATAATCAAATTTTTGAATGATTCAATGCTTGAAACACTTGAATCACTGACTACCAGATATAGAACCCCAAAAGATTTCAGTAGTCTGAGAAAATGAACCAAGCATGGTAATAGTAAGTGTATGTATTTCCTTTTTTGATTAAAAGGGTGATTTTTTTTTATATATAAGTGGCTCCTAATAAGGATCTTCTATTGTGAAAGCAGATTGTATTAACCATCTACACAATTTTTAGCCTAAAAGAGTTCACTGGTACACTGTCAGGTGAAGTTATCTGACCAGGATCTCACATCCAATAAAGATCAGTAATAAAACTTCAATCTAGATCTTTCTGCCTCAAGGGCAGCAATTTCTGCAATATGTCATGCCATCTCGATGATGATACACATAAGTTCCTCCATTTAGGATGAAACATTTTGTTCTATTTGAGCCAGTTCATTTTTGGGGAAAAAAGCTGAAGAGATGGAAAATATCTATAACAGGGTAACCAAAATGTTGCAGTGATCTTTAAATCTAAAACAGTTCTTTCTTTCTAGATTGGATGACCAAGGTTAAAATAATAAGTTTTTGAGCCATTGTTCTATCTTCCTTATTATGGTAACAGATATGTGATCTCTGAAAGAAAAAAGAGATTTGAACCAACAGATTTTAAATTTTAAAACACTAGATAACATTTAGATTTATAAGATAAAATAATAAATCTCACATATGACTAAATAAAAAAAGATAGATACATATTTATTATTGTTACTATTCTGTGATCTCATGAATGTTAGTATCCCTGTTTCCTTTGCAGTTCAGTTCTATATTGTCTCGTGAAGTTATCATAAGGATTCAACTTAGCATATTTTGGACATTCTGATAAGTCTTTTGACAATACATGACAGCTCTCTATAAAGCACAAAATAGGGAGAAATTATACTTATTCCAAAAAAGGATATTCTACCTCATCTAGATGCCTCATTTTCCTCCATGGATAAATAATTCAGAGAATATTTAATAAATTTAATACTACCTTGTAGTATTAAATTATGGGAGTGTGGAAGTTTATCCCTAAGGTATCTGATCTGGGTAAATGCTAGGCTAAAAGTAATTAGACCTGTTTTGAAGGAACTGTCTGTTAGAGAGCTCTTTTATATCTTTTACAAGGAGTATAACAATGGTTTTATTACCATATGGCATATACTCTACATATATACATATGCATTCATATAAATATATAAAAATACATATATACTTTTGTTTCATTGTTAATAAGCTTGGTAATAGACACAGACATACACACATATATGTATCTCCTTTAATTATTTCTCTAGGTAGAGGAAGAGGAATTTGGATGTTGAACATTAAATAAATAAAATGAAAGTAGATTTGGGTATTGCTTTGATATTTCCAAACTGTTTCCCCTACCCCATCCCATCTGTTTTATTCTTTGTTTAACTATGTCTCCCTAGAGTGAGTGAGGAGGAGTAGCATAGGAAGTTATGATAATAGAGAAACATAAAAAAATTAATAAATATTTTAAATAAAAAGGTTAAATAAACAGAGAGAAGTAAAGAATATATCCGTTGCTTAAGGTCAATTCACAGAAGTACAAGGAGATAAGAAATGAAATGTTGGTTCAGGGGAATAGTAATAGGACAGTTTGAACTGAAATGTAAAGTAATACATGGAAAAAGAAGGGAATGGCATAAATATAATAGATAAGCATTTATATACTATCAACTATGTGCTGGACACTATGTTAAGCACTTGTAAAAATATTATCTCATTTGATCACAATAATTCTGCAAGGTAAGTATTATCATGACCCTCATTTTTAAGTTGGGGAAATTGGGACAAACAGAGATTAAGTGTTTTCTTCAGGGTCACACAGCTGGTTAAGTGTCTGAGGCCAGATATGAAATCATTTTTTTCAGTTGCAAGCCTATTGGTCTATCAACTCTACCAGAAGCTGCCTCTAAGAAAACAGAGAATAAAAAATATGCCTGGATGTATAGCCTGGAGCCAGAATGTGAACAGTTTTAACTTCAAGGCTGAAGAATCTATATTTTATTTTAGAAAAAATAGAAAAAGACTAAAGATTTTGAATAAGATAGTTTAATGGTAAGATTTCTCTTATATGTTTAGTACCTTATCTCTTTAAGGCTTTTTTCTCATGAATCATTTGTAATGGAAAGGAAAGTACCTGCTACAAAGTAGATGCTTAATAAATACTTGTTGATTGACAGAAAATAAAAGTGTGTGTGTGAAGTATGTGTGTATGTGTGTGTATAGGTAGTAGGGGTATGTGTGGGTGTATATACATGGACAGATTTAAATAAAATCAATTTAAATAAACTCTCAGATGTAGGATATTGTTAATATTCTACAATAAGTAAACAATTTTATATCTAAAAGGAATGGGAAATATATTTGTTTTAAGTAAAACTTAAAAAAAACCCCACACCTAATATATGTGTAAGTAGAAAAGGCTTACAGTGAAGATTTGAGCAATTTTGGACTGAAAATGAAATGTGTTGTAAATATGACTCAAATAACCTTTGGACTTTCTAAAATAACACCTTATTTATGTGTGAACAGTTTGGTATTTAAAGGGGCAAAGAAAGATATTTCTATTTATTAAAAACTGAGAAATACAAGTGCAAAGACACACTGTTTCCACTACAGCAAGGAAATGTTGGGCTGTATTAGAATACTAAAGTTCATTTGCATACAACTTTTTTTCTAAAGGTAAAACTAAAAAAATGAAAATCATAAATATTGTGTGTATTAGGAAATAAAAATTACATTTAATTTTTTTGTTTTACTATTTATTTTAAATATAATGATCAAAATCCAAATACCATCTTTAAAAACTTACTATTAATGATCTGTCAATTTTCATTGCTGAAATATGCAACATGCAATGAATCACAGAGTTCATCACTTTTTAAAAATTCAATTCTTACAAGAATTTAGAAAATAAGATTGGCAAATATTACAGTGCCATTTTCAAGATGATGAATCTACAATTCAGGGTGGTTAGAGAACTGATCTCAGAGTCAGGAAAACTTGAGTTCAAACCCTGCCCTTGTCAAAAATTGCCTGAGATCTGAGCAAGTTACTCAATCTTACAGTGCTACTATAGACAAATCTCTAAGAATATAAATTGCAGATAAGGTACTCACATGCAATTGGAAAGAGATTGTCCTCAGCCAGGAATTTCCTATATCATTTAAGTTATAGCCCAAAGTTATAAATAACTGCAGAGCCAAATGCATTAAAATTTGATTTCCAGCTTTCTGCCTGAACCCTTTCTGCTATACTGATGACCTCTAAGTATTCATTCTTTATTACATGTGACTTTTTTGATGGAGGTGTATTGATATTGAATAATTAGGTAGCACTAAAACATGCCTTATATAAAGAGAAAAGAGCATTAGGACTGCTTTATTTCATGATCTAGCTTGAGGCTATAACTCCATTGGAACATCACAGGACTGCCTCACCTTCACAAATATTTATTGACTTTTGAGGAACCTTTATTTTTCTGTGATCCAATTATAAAATGTGTTCATATATTTGCATTTATGTAATGCTGAGAAGAAATATAATTTGGTTCTACCATGTAAATGTACATTGAACATCAATTAAATTATGACCACTTTGGTTTAGTTAATAATTAACTAAGGAATTAATATAATAATTATTATTAATAATAACAATATAGTGTCCACTATATGCTGGACATTATAGTAAGTGTTTACTAACTATAGTTAGTGTTTTATAGTAAGTTTAGGTAATTATATAGTAAGTCTCATTTGATCCACACAATATTTCAGGGAAAATGATTCAAAAAGATATTATGTGATTTGTCTAATGTTGAACAACTGGTAAGTATCTGAAGCCAGATTTGAACTTGGGTATTTCTTATCAAAGACTCAGGCCTCTATCTGCTTTACCATCCAAATGTCTATTGTATACTAAATATACGTTGTTTGATTTTTGTTATCTCTGTGATAATCTCCTGTTTATCCAGTATATATCTTTTGCATATAGTTGTTTGCATGTTATCTTCCCATTAGACTGTGAACTCTTCAATTAAGGAGACTTTTGTTTTGTTGTCCCTATTTTTTGTGTCCCTAGAGATTAAATAGTTCATGGAACATAGTGAGGAGTAATATATACTTGTTAACATATTCGGGAAAAGACATTAACTGGAACATTGGTCTTTGCAATAGATAGAATTAGCCAGGAACAGAATTTATGGGCCAGAGATATTTTATATATGTGTACACACACACACACACACACACACACACACACACACACACACATACATCTGCGAGGAGGGGAAGACCCTAGATATTAACTTTTTTTAAGTAGGTAAAATAGGAGATTATTGCCTCAATTGCTACCTAGCCTTAATCCATGAAGGAGTGCAGCCTCAGTCAAACTGATATCTGTTGAATATCTTAGCTCAAAATGACCAAGATCTGCATTGTATTCAAGACATGCCCAATAGTCCTGTCTATATCTGGCCATTGGATCCTTTGGCTCTGGAGGGGAAAGTGAGGCAGGTGACTGCCCAGCCCTCCCTCACGTAAATCCAATTCATTCACATGGTATCACCTTCCTATGTTCCTTTTTAAGAATGAAGGACAAACAACAAGAATATGTACACATATACATATACATATGTGTATGTATATATTTTTCTAAATATATATGTTATATATACCTTTTTCTATTATATATAAACAATTTATTGAATGAATGATTTATCTAAATCAATATTTTCACAATTAGGTTCTGTGTTACATATATTGATTATGTAAAGTTCTATGGAACATTCAATTTCTAGTAGTACTTCTCATAAATACTGTACATGAAACTGTGCATGTATAAAAAGAAGAGAATGGATAGGTTTAGTGTCATGCCATTTGAGCTAATAGCATATGTTAGCAGGCATAGAAAATTCATTGAAAAGAAGGGTTTGTTAAGCAAGAGCCCTAGAGAAAAGTCACTGCGGATGGCCAAGCACTTGGGGCCATAGAAACTACTGTTTGGTAAGGAATGGGGGGGGGCAGACAAATTTCAATACACATGAATGTGCAAGACCTTCTACCCAAAACTGTATGAAAAAAAGGGAAAGAAAAAGAGCAAGAAATTACTACAGCAAAACAAAAAGGCAAGATTCAACCATTGATATTTGATAAATGAAAGGGAAAGAAGAATGAACTGAAGAAGGAAGAAGTGGTGGTTGGAAGGTGATTCTCATAGAGAATAGCTGAAAGCAGATAGTTGTTTACATTAGAATGTTGACAAAAGAAAAATATTGATATGAAATAAAACAGATAAGAGAAAAATGTTTAAAAATCAAACAAAAATACTGGATACTTCCATTTGAAAAGGATCTTTCTTGAAATCTGTCTGTGGCAGATCACCTAATGAAAAAAGTAAATTTGTCATAGCAGTTAGCAAAAAAATAAACAAAACAAAATACTAGAAAGTTTGGAAGAATTAACTGAGAATTTCACTTTCAGCAAGCAAAGACAAGGGGAGAATAACCAGTGGAGGGCAAGGATCATGCTGTTTTATTTTTCTTCCAAAGACAAATAGTAACAATGTAGACAATAGAGACAAATTGATAGTTGGTCTCTCAAACAAAGAACAAGAAGAAAGGATTTAATAAATTTTTCTATTTGACTTATCAGGAAAAATGAAGTGTTCCTTGTATAACACTTATTCATTAACCCCTTTCCCCAGAACCAGGGTTCTAAGTTTCTCTAAGGAATGAACTCTTGTCTAGTACTACCAGCTCAATCCTGTACCAGCTATATTCCCCACATTTAGCCTGTTCCATTTAACCACTTTGCATCTGGTAACTTTGGCAAAGAATTATTTATTTCAATTATACAGCAAAAAGCAATATATATATATATATATACACACACATATATATATATTCATTCATTTATGTATTCATTCATTTATTTTTTCTCCAGTATGATTTATGCATTCTTTACCTGATGGTATTTTGGTATCCTAGAAAATAGGTTCCAAATTTGGCTCAGTTCCTACATGAACTTTGTCCTACTGATGAGGAGGGAAAGGAAGGACATTTGCAACAGTATAAGTTTTAGTTAAACTAACCACACATACTCCAGTCCTTAACTGATAACTAATCACAAAACCACAAGGGAACTTTTCCAGGGCTTCCTCTCCTTAGAGACTGCAATACTTGTATACTCTGTCTCATAGCCTTAGCTTATTTACATTAGTCTAGCCTTTTCAGGGGATCAGACTGTATCTTGGGAAATTGCAAGCACAAATTGGAGGTAATTTACTTAAAGCTTTCCCACATTGCATAATGAATACTCAGAACCTTTTAGTCTATTTGTTTATTTCCCCACTGTGCTTGGTTTCCCTTCAGGAAACTGGGTGCATTACCTTTACCTTTATCTCTAATAAAAGCTTATACTCCACACCACTATAAATACCAAATTCATGTCCATAGTGAGCATTAATAGTATATGAGTCTTTCCTCTGACTAGAGATGTTGAAAGACATTTCAAACAATCTCTCTTTGTTTCTTGAGTCTTCAATGCTGCATCGGCTACAAAACTCTATTTGAATCCCAATGCTCAGATTCTTGGGTCCTGCTATCCCAATAAAGGTCTGATTCCAAGGAAATCCTGGAAGAAAGGTAGGAAGGAATTTAAATCTGTACCAGATTGGACAATGGGAGTAAAATATAATATAGAAATAAAAGTAAAAGACCCCAGTGTAATGTTTATGTGAGAGACTAATCAGGGTTAAGTTTCCACAGAATAATTAAGTTAGGAGTACTCAGAAAGCATGACCAGATAATGAAAATGTTGAAAAGTTAGGTTTCTACAGAATGTTGCAGTTTTCAAGATAACGTAAATAAGTGTCATTGACCAATGAGCTTTCAGAAGGAGAAACTAACCTGGCTACAAATTTCTGATTAAGATGGCTAGGTTAGAAACTGGCTTAAACTGACCAGGGACAATTACTTGGAGAAGGTTTTTCTTTATTGTGCTTTCTTAATAAACTTCATGCTTGTAAATCAATACAACCCACAAAAAATTAGAGTCTCATTAAGAGAACATGGCATGTATGATGAGAAGGGGAGAAATATGCTTAGAAGTAAAATGTAAGGAATGATATTGTAACCCCAAACAAAACTGACCAATCCATTTCCAGAGGGAAGGAACTGTGTCAAACTAATAACATAAAAGTTGTCTGCTTCTGTACCTAGTGCTCCCTCTGCCAAAGAGTGGCCGAGCTCACTTCTGGCCAGAAACTTCCAATTGCTCTGGACTTTCTTTCTGCAAAAAACATTCCTTGAAACTTGGATTTCACTGTCAAGCATGTTTCTAACAATAGGAACATTGATATTGAGTATTTTAGTGTCTCCAAGCCTAACTTTACTTATTATTCTTTATTTCTATTAATTATTCATTTTCTACTCAAATTTCAAATTTCATATTAGGTCATATGTGATGTGATTATTTTCCTAATAAGTTTATTAGTTTTTAATATATTTTGCTTTGTGAATTGTGTTGGGAAAGAAAAAATCAGCAAAAGGGAAAATCCATGGGAGAGATTAAAAAAAAAAAGAAGTAAATTATAGCATGTATTGATTTACATTCAATCTCCTTAGTTCTTTTTCTGGATGCAGATGGTATTTTCTGTACAAAGTCTATTAGGACTGCTTTGGATCACTGAACCACTGAGAAGAAGTTAATCTTTCATAGTTGATCATCACACATTCTTGCTTTTATTGTACACAATGTTATTGCTGGTTCTTCTTGTTGTGCTCAGCATCATTTCATGTAAATCTTCCCAGGCTTTTCTAAAATTAACTAGTTCATCATTTTTTATAGAACAATAATATTCCATTACCTTCATATACCATAATTTATTCAGCCATCCCCCAATTGATGGGTATCTACTCATTTTATAATTCTTTGTTACTACAAAAAATTGCTTATGTGATGTGATTTTACAATAAAACATAATATATTATACAAGTATATATTTAATTAATGTTTTTCTTTTTGTTTTACTCTATTCAAGAAGCCTGTGTTAATCTATTGTAATTTCCTTAAAGATACTGTTTTATTTTTATCTGTGTATCTCTAGCTCCTGGCACAATGCTTTTCACATAGCAAGGACTTGTTTAGAGCAGATAGATAAAGCAATGGATAGAGTACCGATCTTGGAGTCAGAAAGACTCATCTTTCTGACCTTAGATTAGTTGGGTGACCCTGGGCAAGAGACTATTTACCTCAATTTCCTCATCTGTAAAATGGTAAATCAATCCCAAGAGGTCAGAAGAGCCTGGAATGACTAACAACAACAAAAAGATTTTATTTGCTGATACTGGAAATAAATTATATATTGATTATGTAAATAGTATTTGAAAGCCATTTAAAAAGCTTTCCCAGACCAAATATGTTTTCTCCTTCTTTAGATTGCATTGCTCATAGTTCCACAGGAATTTCTTTACTTTGCCCTTGTGCTAAGTTACTTCTTCATTCACACCTATTTTCAGTTTCCTTTTTTATGTTTTTTTTCCCCACCCCTCAGAATGTAAACTCTTCAGAACAGAAACTGTTGTTTGTTTCTCTTTTCATTCCTAGTATTTAGCACTGTGCCTGGAACTTAGTAAGTACTTAATAAATGCTTGTTGACTGATTTTTTTCTTCTTTTTGCATCTTATTTATCTGCTTGTGATCCAGAGGGCTCTTTTTTGGAGAAGTCTTGTCTCTGTATTCCTCCTTATTTTGGTTCCTTGACCCTTCCATCCTTTTCAAGTCGTTTTAGCATTTCCTTTTATTGTGAAAGTATTGACTGTGTAGATGTTTAACTCTGCACATCTATAAATTGAAGAAATACTAAGGCATAAAATCTGCCTCCAGAACACATTTTATACATATTCAAGACTTACTCTAAATCTTCCCATCCTATAGCATTTGATATAATTTGTGAAACAAAATCTTATCATCCCTAAAGAATTTACTATACTATTTTATACATTTTTTTTAGAATCCAAATACATTTTATCCACTTTTAATTTGCTCATTCTTTGGATCCTGATTCGCTCATATTGAATGAAAACAATTATTTCTGCTTTTTCCAGAAAACCAGTCTTATTCTCTCAGATTTACTTATTTATTAAGTTGTTGTTTGTTTCTTTGATTAGGTAAAAGAAGAGATTTTTGCCTCAATTGTTACCTAGCCTTAATCATTAAGTGGATGTGGCCTTAATTAAACTGAGACTTATTAAAGACTTTAGCTTAAAAAGGCCAAGGTCTCCCACTGCATTCAGGGCCACCTCTAATCTTGAGCTATAATCTGGTCACTGGACCCAGATGTCTCTAGAAGGGAAAATGAAACAGGTGACTTTACACATATCTCCCTTCCTTAAGTCCAATTCACTTGCATGTCATGGCAACACCTCTATAATATCACGGTTCTCTTTATGAACAAAGAACAAATAACAACAACCATCTATCCTGAGATCTATCTAAAATAAAGTGACCAAAATTTTTTTCTGTCCTCTTTGTCACTGTGCATGGAACCAGTCTTCTTCTAGAGAAATAATATCATAGAAATCTCAGGAGGGAAGAGTACCTTGAAGATAGAATACTCAGTGATGTTGAATTCAGTAAAGAGGTCCAGAATATACAATAATGTAATTAAGAAAGTTATCTTGAAGACAACAATTTTAATCTAATGATGATTTGAGAAACTGGATTGTAATGGCTTAACAAGTGAGTAACAAATAAAGAAATGGAGGTGAAGTCGAAAAACAAGTTTTTCCTTTGAGTTCAACTGAAAAAGAGAGGGGAAAACAAAACAGAAAAAAAAATAAATAAAAATAAACAATCCTCCTCCTACAATAAAATGAAGGGATGGCAGGGTCACGTAATGGTGTTTTTGTTGTTGTTGTGGACAGTAGTGGTGATAGTGCTTGTTTTTAAAAGATGGAGATGATTTGACCATATTTCTGGGAAGAAGAGGAGCTAGTAAAAAAATTAAAAAATTTTAAAAAAAGAACATAAAGAAGGAGGGGAAAAAAGAAGAACTCTTTTCACCAAAAAGTAAAACAAAAGAAGAAAACATAAAATGATAAAAAAGGGATTTTGTGGTTTTGACTGAGGAATAAGTCTGACATGAACTTTATTTTTTTCAAGAAAGTAGATGTTAGCATCCTTTCATGAGAGAGAGAAGAAAAAAGGTAATTTAGGAGGTCTAATGAGAGAAAAGAAGATTTGGAATTTCAAAGATTGATGAGAAGAAGAATAAAATAATTACTGGGAAGATTTGTTAGAATTAGACAATATAATTCTATAATGAATTCATTTGGCATAGTTTCCTAAATTTTTCCAGGAGAATTCCAAAGAAAAACTGTCAATAAAATTAACAGTAAAATTGTCGATAATATTCTCTGAGTACTTAATTGTTCTGAAGAGCATTGTACCAAGTGGTATAGTTCTTTAACTCAAGTTAATAAACATTTGTTAAGTGATTGTTGGTTTTTTTTTTTTTTTTTTTTTTTTTTAAGGATGATAAGATCTGGGTAGGTTTTTAGGTAGCAGAAAGGATATTGGTAAATAAGAAAATTATAAATTCAGAGAAGTAAAATCCTTTAGGGACAATTTCCAAAAGACAGGAAAAATTAGAAGGTATCAGACATTGTGCTTTTTCACAAGTGTTGCCTCCTTTATGAAAATCAATTACATGAAAATACAGATATTTCAATTAAATAGAGGATATGCCTTAAATATTCTTTTCTTTCCTCTGGATAAGATGCTAATTATTCAGATTACAAAACAAACAAAAGCATTACCCAAACCAAAATCTTTCATATATAAAATACAAAGTCATTGTATGTTTCCTTTTAGTGACCAGAATTCCTAAATCAGTAGTGAATATGAACTTTTATTTATGAATAATTAACTGCATTTTAAAAAGGCTAGAGAGATAGAAAGTCATATGAAAACTTCAAGTTTAAGTATATAGAGGCTAGAACTAGCTCAAAATGAATGGGAAATTAAAAAAAAAAGATACATTATTGTTATAAACACAAACACACGCTTGTGCACATATATACCCCGCAATGTCATTAGAAAAGTATAGCTATGGGAATTTTGAAAGAGAAGTTAACAGAATTTAACTAACTCAACCTCTTCCACTTATAGATGCAGAACTTTTAGTCCAAGAGAAATAAAGGGAACATATTCTAGACATTGTCTATGACCCAGGTAGCCTCTTCTAAGTTTACTACACTTGGATAGTAATTCACAGGTTTTTAATGCATTTTGTTGCTTAAAACATATCACTCTCATGTATTTTTGCACCTGTGTTTATGTGTTCTACTACCAGTGCCTGGCACATTGCAGGTACTTAATAAATATTTATTGTTTTATTGATTGAAGGTCAGGAAACTGGACTTTAGGGAAAGGAAGGGAAAAAATCTGTGTACCTTAACTTTTGCAGACTGGGGGATTATTTTCTCGGCACACTCATTACTATAGAGGAATTTGAGAAAGAAGGAAACTAATTTTTTTTTTTTTCTGTTTAGTCACAAGATTAAGTTTTTTTTTTTTTTTAATAGAAGCTTTTTATTTTCAAAGCCTATAGGTAATTTTCAGCATTGCATATTCTTGTGTTACAATTTTTTTACCTCCCTTCCCTCAGTTCTACACCTACATGGCAAGTATTGGATATATGTTAAACATGTGCCATTCTTCTATACATATTTCCACAATTATCATGCTGCACAAGAAATATCAGATAAAAAAGGGGGAAAAATGAGAAAGAAAACAAAACATCAACAAAATGAAAATACTATGTTGCGGTCCATTGTATGACACTCAATTTTCTCCAAAGGTCTATCATACCTAATTTTTTTAAAATTCTATTTACTCTTTAACTACTTTCTTATGTATTTTGTAGTTCAATTTATCTAATTCTGAGAAAGCAAAATTGAATTCCCCCACTAGTATAGTTTTGCTTTCTAATTCTTCTTGTAGCTCTCTTAACTTCTCATAAGAATTTGAATTCTATACCACTTGGTGCATATATGCTTAATATTGATATTGCTTCATAATCTATGGTACCCTTTAGAAAGATATAGTTTCCTTTTAATTATCTCTTTTATCCCTTATCCATTTTAATTAGATCTATTTTTGCTTTTGTTTGATCTGAGATCAGGATGGTTACCCCTGTTTTTTTTTTTTTTTTTTTTTTGTGTGTGTGTGTGTGTGTGTGTGTGTGTGTGTTTTGTTGTTTGTTTGTTTTTTTACTTCACCTGAAGCATAACAGATTCTGCTCCAACCTTTTTCCTTTACTCTGAATGTATCACTCTGCTTTAAATGTGTTTCTTTTAAATACAAAATATATTGTAGGATTTTGGCTTCTAATTTAGTCTTCTATCCCCTTCTGTTTTAAGGAAGAGTTCATCCCATTTACATTCACAGTTAAAATGACTATTTCTGTATTTCCCACCATTTTATTTACCCCAAATTATGCTTTTCTCTTCCATTTTCTCCTTTCCCTTCTCTCCTGTATTGTGTTTCTGACTACCACCTCCTTCAAACGGCTTTCCCCTTTTATAGCCCCTCCCTCTTTCTTATACCTTTTCCTTATTATCATTCTATTAGCATCCCCTTTTTCTTTCTCCATTCCCCTCTACTTTTCTATAGGATAAGAAATTTTTCTGTGAAGTTAAATATGTCTGATATTCTCTCTTTGAGCCAAATCTGGTAAGAGTAAGATTCACATAGTACTCTCACCTCTCCCTTCTTTGCCTCAATTTTAATAACTCTTTTTTGCCTCTTTATGAGATGTAATTTCTCTCATTTTACCTCCAGTTTCCTCTTTTTCAAGTACAATTCCCTTTCCACCTCTAGTTTCTTTTTTTATATCATCACAATAAAATCAAATTATATCTGTACCCTCTAAGTATACATGTAACAGAGATAGAGGTCTTGAGAGTTCCTTCCTTTTTGCCTTTTTATATTTCTTTTGAGTTCTGTATTTGGAAATTAAATTTTCTGTTCCTCTCTGGTCTTTTCATAAGAAATAAATGAAATTTATATATATATATCATTGAATGTCCATCATCTTCCCTGAAAGATAATGCTCATAATTACTGCATAATTGATTCTTGGTTGCAATCCAAGTTCCTTTGCCTTTTGGAATATCAGATTCCATGCCCTCAGATCCTTTCAAGTGGAAGCTAGTAGGTCCTAAGTCATCATGATTGTGGCTTTTTTAAAAATTTGAATTATTTCTTTTTGGCTGTTTGAAATATTTTCTCCTTGATTCCATAATTCTGAAATTTAACTATGGTATTCCTTGGAGTTTTCATTTTGGGATCTCTTTCAGAAATTGATTGGTGAATTCATTCAATGACAATGTTATTCTCTGGTTCTAGGATATCAGGGCAGTTTTCCTGGATGATTTCCTGAAAGATTATTGCTAGGTTCTTTTTTTCTTTTTTTATTAGAGTTTTTAGGAAGTCTAATAATTCTTAGATTATCTCTCCTAGATCTATTTTCCAGGTAAATTGTTTTCCCAATGAGGTATTTTACATTTTCTTCTGTTTTTTTTCCCTTTTTTTGGTTTTGTTTAAATGATTCTTGGTGTTTCATTGAGTCATTCATTTCCATTTGTTCAATTTTAATTTTTAGTGAATTATTTTCTTCATTTACCTTTTTTGACTCTTTTTGCATTTGGCCAATTGAATTTTTAAATGAGTTGTTTTATTCAACGGATTTTTTTTTCCATTTCACAAATTCTGTTTTTCAAAGAGTTGCTTTCTCTTTCCATTTTGTCACATCTATTTTGTAAGGAGTTTTCTTCAGATAATTTCTGTTTCCTTTTCCAAATTCTCCTGCAATATTTCTAATTTCTTTTCTCCACTTTTCTTCTAATTCTCTTCTAAGATCCTTTTTGAATTCTTCCAAGAGAGCCGTGTGAGATGGGAATCAACTCATATCATCCTTTGGGGCTTCATCAGGAGATGATTTGCTTTTAATGTCCTCAGGATTTGAGATCTGTTCTTCTCTTTCTCTATAAAAAGTATCTATAGTAAAAGTTCTTTTTTGCTTTTGTGCACATTTTTAAAAGGTTGAACTCTGCTCTTAAAGCAAAGGGGAGATTGTCCTAAGCTTTCTCTACAGGTGACAATGGCTGCTGGGTCAGTGCTGGGTAGGGTTGGCCAGGTCCTGCCTTATTTGTTATTTGGGGAGTCAGAGGCTCACTATGTGCCTCCTGTATTGTGTTGGATCTCTCATAGCTAATCTGCTGATCCACTGGTTTGTAATCAGGACAAAGTAGCCATCACTGCTATATTTTGACTAAGAGACTCCCACTAGATTCCTGGGGCACAGGGCCCACCCCATCTTGGGTCAATGAGTTACATCTGCATTCAACTGCCTCCCCTGTTCCAAAATGAAACTTTTCTGAAGTTTTCCAAACTATCTTCTGCTAAAAATTTGTCACACTCAAAATGTTTGTGAGTCCTGTCACTTCAAAAACCAGTTTAGAGGCTTCATTTGGTGTTGATTTGAGGGACATTAGGACGAGCTCAGATACAGTCATGTCTCCTCTCTGCCATCTTGACTCTGCCCCCCAATTACAATTTCTTAGGAATAGTTAGAGAGAATTGATGCTTTGAGATTAGGTATTTGTTGAAATTCAGTGTACAGAGAAAAAAGCTTTATGAAAAATTTTTTTGCCTTTTTTTTTTCTTTTTGCTCTTGTTCCTGATAGATCCTGATAGAACCTTGCTCCTAGTTTATGGTAGTAACTAGTTACATGGCCAGTCTTCTCTCTCAGTCTCAGCTAACTTCTTTATAAAATGAAGAAGTTGAACCTTTTAGTTATAATTCCATTATCTAATGACCCTGCAGTGAAAAGAGAATAAAATGGATTAAATAGGAGTCAGGTATAGCATTTTGGACCTGGAATTAAGAAATCTGAATTCAGATCCTGTCCCCAAATATATCTGTGTAACTTTGGACATGTTGTTCTGTCTTCTCAGGCTCAGCTAACTTACCTATAAAATGGGGGCAATAACAACATCTAATTAATCAAGTAGTTTTGAGGATTTAATAAGATGTGAAAAGAACTTTATAAGGTTACAGCATGAATATTAACTACTACTATTATCTGTGAGTGGAATGCAATGCTCAGCTGGCTTTGATCCTCCTCTTGAGTGGTGATTGAAGCAAAAAAGGGATCTTATGTCCAGGTGTTCGACTAGGTCATGCTTCACTTTCCCTCCCATTACTATATTCCATTGGAAGAAGCAAGCAATGATGCAAGACTATTTCTATCTACGAATTGTATCTGTTGAACTTATTCCCTTTTCCCATTTCAAGTATATAATGCTTGCTCCAGCATCAGCAGAGAATAAACTTTGCAACTATCAATCCCAATTGGTTTTGAGTTTTGAGGCAATATATTCATCTCTCTTTTCAGTGTCATTCTCAGTAATTCACCTTTCATGAAATATCCTCTCTCCAGTAATATACCTCTCCACACAACACTCTCCATATAACCTAAGCTAAAAATTTCTTTTTAACATTTTGAAATTGCTCCTCAAGATTAGCTACCACAGAAAAGTGATGCCATATGCTTATTTCCTGTCTGTGTGTCTTTTAAAAAAAGTTTATTAACATTTTGATAGAAACAGCTATCTCAAAAATGAAAAGGATATGATTTTCAGAAAATCATAATCAAGGACATCAAAATATGTAAATGAAAATGCTTATTTGTTTGTTCATTCTAGTAGAATTCAAATAGTTGAATTTTTTTTTTTTTCCCAAAGAGCGGTTTAAAAAGCTTCAATTGCTTTTTTTCTTCCCAATAGCAAGATACTTCAAGTTTCTACCTGGAACTTCTTTGAAGTAAGAAGAGGAAATGTTCTATATAAACTAAAGAAATGATTATTGACAAAGTTGATAAATACAAATTACTAATTAACTCCCACTGATATGTTTGAAGTTTTGGGGGATAAATCTTCATTTCTGTAAATAGTTTTAATCTTGTATGTTATATTGTTTTATAACAAAATATTCTTTTATGCATATTTCGTGATTTTTTTTTCTTAAAATGGTTAACTGTTTATCCCAAAATTGAACTGACCTTACCAACAAAGAAAAATACTTATTTAAGCAAAAACAATATATACAGTGAATACATTAAAATATGCATCATTTTGTTCCTATATTCTCCTTAGATTTTGCCAAGAAAAAGGAGGCAAGTTTTATTATTTTTTTGATGATGATTAATTTTTTTAATTACTGTTACCTTTTGGTAATTTTAAAATTCCATTAGTTTTTTTTTTTCCCCTGCTCACTTAATTTTCACTTTGTTTCTATACAACTTTTCAGTTGCTCATCATTTCTTAAAATGTTATAATATTCTGTGGATCTGTTTCAGTTATTTGTCCATATCAACATCACTATTGAACCATTTTATTGCCAATTCTTTCCTACTACAAAACTGCCATTATGAATATATGGGGGTATATATATATAATCTATATTTTAACTTTTGGCACAGTGGATAGAGAGTTTTACTTCATTTCAAAAAGATCTGAATTCAAATATTTAATAGCTGTCCATGGGATCAGAGGCAAGCTCATTAACTTCTATCTGCATCTGTAAAATAGGAACAATAATGACACCTGCCTCAAAAGGCTGATTGTGAGTCAAGTACTTAGCAAAAATTAAAATGCTATACAAATGGTAGGTATTATCATCAACAGCATCATTATAGGCCAGATTACTGGCTCAGTGGGTAGAAATGAATGAGTCACTTTTCTTTTATAATTTCAATTTGATATAATAATATCTATGTTATTTCTACCAAAATATGCTTTTGTTTGTTGTTGTTGAGTCATTTTTAGTCATGTTTGAGTCTTCTTGGCCCCATTTAAGGTATTCTCATTAGAAATACTGGAGTAGTTTTCAATTTCCTTTTCCAACTCATTTTACAGCAGATTAACTAAGGCTAACAGGTATAAATGACTTGACCAGGATCACATAGCTAATAAGTATCTGAAGCCAGATTTGAAATCATAAAGAGTCTTCCTGACTCCCATTCTAGAACTCTATCCAATATACTACCAATCTAGAAAAATGTGTTATTATTCCTGTATTCACATAGTTTCTTTGGTGTTAACTATTTCCATTTTTATCGTCTTTCCCAAGTTTTTTAATTGTCATTATCTTTTAAAAATAAAACTAAATACAAAATAGGAAAAAAAAACAGAATAGAAAAAAGACAGAAAAGGAAAAAGCAAAACAAAACACAATAAAATATTGCCATGTGTCCAGCAGAACAGCAGAAGGATTCCAAGTATAATTTTGCATTTCAAGAAAGCATATATAATGATAGAAGAGATTATATTCATGAGTGTCCATCTTTTCTTTGCTTCCTTGAAGTTTATTCTTTGGTTCTCTGCTGAGCATTTTTCAGCTCTTTCATTCCCTTAACATTTCCCTCAAAGAGGCTACAGTTAAGCACAGATATATTTATACACACAGTCACACACAGTCACACAAGAAATATTTATACACAGTCACACAAACACACACACACACACACACACACACACACACATTCACACCAACCCATAGACCCACCCACATAAATATATCTATATACACATATACATAGACTTACATGCATACATACATATATTCAGATATACATACATGTATATGTATTTATCTGTATGTAAACATGCATTTAAAACAATAATATTATGGCTGACATATAATGTAGATTTCTCTCTTGATTGAATCTTTAAGTTTGATTTTGTCTAAGATCAATAATTACTAGCCTTACTTTTTTTTTTTTTTTTTGTAGTAACTACTACTCCTGATCCTTGTAGTGTTTCTTTATGTTTTTTATTTCCTGTCCCTGGTAACTCTTCCCCTTTAATTCTGCTCCTTAACTTTCCTTGCGATTACTTACCCTCCCCCATCCATGGATCCTTTCCTTATCTTTTGTCCCCACCCTGTCCTTCCTTTTTTATCCCATTCCTATTAATTTTCATACTTTATCCCACTCTGATTAAAGTAAACTCATTTCTATACCCCCCACCTTATCTTATCTACCCTTTCTCCTGTTCTTTGTCTCTTTCCCATTAATCTATACATCTTGTCCCAAGACCATTACTCTGTTCACTTTTTTGTATACCATCATACCATTTATCCTTTGCCCATTAATCTACACATCTTGTGCTATTTTGTCCATCTCTTTTTCCCTAACTTCTTTATAAACTTTGGAGGGAGCTAACTTCACAATATATATGTAAATATATACTATATATACAGTATACATTATATATGTACATTAACTAACATTAACAAATACAGTATATATGTTCTGGAAATCTACTCACATCAGAAATAAATAGATTTAATCTATTTCTGATGTGAGTAGATTTCCAGAACTACCAATTTTTCTCCTTGCTCTAATGCCTCTGTGTCTATTTTTTTTCTGCACCCCATTTGTATAATATGATGACTATTTTTTTACCTTTTTCTAGACAGTTTTGCTTTTTTAGAGTCAGATCACACTCAACTCTGCTTCAGTCTTTCTTTTGAGCTATCCAATTAGTGATGTCAATCTTAGACATATGGTATACATGTTCATGTAAAAATAAATAAATAAATAAACAATTTGTGTTACATCACGTTCCTTGAAATTAATTTTTGATATTGGCTCTAATATGTTAAATTTTCTATTAAGTTCTAATTTGGTTAACACAAAATCCTAACAATCTGCAGGTTCATTAAATGTCCATTTAAAAAAAAATCAATATCATGGATAATTTTGCTAGATATGATATTTTTGGCCACAGACCTAGATCTTTTGATTTCTAGTATATATGATTCTAGGACTTGCAGTCTTTTATTGTGACTGCTAATAAGTCCTGTATAACTCTAATTGTAGCTGCAGCATATTTGATTTTTTTTTTCCTTTTTCTTGCAAAATGTTCTCTTCAATATGGGGGTATCAAAATTTGACAATAACATTCTTATGTGTTGTCCGCAAAGGATCTCTTAGAAGTAATGATTGGTGGTTTTCTTTCTATTTCTATTTTCTCCTCATGTTCTATCCCTCCAGAAAATTTTCTTGTATTGTTTTTTGCATTATATTATCAAGGTTCATTTTTTGATCACAGCTTTCAGGTAGTCCAATTATTATTAAATTTTCTATTCTTGAGCTCTAGATTTCTAGTTTTTCTTATGTTTCATAGTCTGTTCTTTTTTTTTTTTTTTTTGTTGTTGTTCTTTATATTTTGCTTTATCTCTTGGTGTCTTTTAACTTCACTGGCTTCGCCTTGCCCAATTCTCATTTTTAAAGAATTACTTTCTTTTTTTAATACTCTGTATTTTCTTCTAGTTAGTTAACTTTCCCCCATAATTTTTCTTGGATTGTTTTAAATATTTTAAAAATATTTCCTTCATATCTCTTATTTTATTTTAAAAGTCTTTTTTGAATTATTCTGCAAATTTCCTCTAGGCAGGTAGCCATTTAACATAATTCTTTGGCTTAGAAGAAGCTTTTTTTTTTTTTTTAAACTTGAGTGTCTTCCTATGAAGATGAACCCCAGTCTTCCCTATGAGTTTCTGTAGTTGGGTTCTTTCTCCTTTGCCTGTTCATTATTTATTTATTTATTTATTTTTGTGGAGGCAGTGGAGATTAAGTGACTTGCCCCGGGTCACACAGTTAGGAAGTGTAAAGTATCTGAGGCTACATTTGAACTCAGGTCCTCCTGACTTCAGGCTAGTGCTCTATCCACTATACCACCTAGCTGTTCTCCCTTTTCCCCCTCCTCTTTCTCCCTCCTCATTCATTATTTATTTAGTTTTAAATGAGAAGTATTAGTGAAACCACATCTAAACCTGGCGTGGGGAGGTTAGTCCCTCTGCCTTCATTTCAGTTCTACCTTCTGACTTGAACTCCAAACCAAAAGCTCCATCCTCCAGCAAGTGCCCACAGACAGCAGCATTCCTGTCCCACTGCCTCTGCACTCATCAGTGGTACTGGTTCCTTCTCACTCAGCTGGTGCTGTTTCTGCGTTTGTACTTCACATGGGGTTAATCCAGGACTAGAGTCTGGTATCTTTCTTTGGGTCTTCTTGGGTTGTGACAGTAGTACCTCTGTTCTGACCCATCGTCTGTGTTCCCCTATAGTGAAAATTTCTCCTCTTTGTAGAGGAAATCTGGAGAGCTTGAAATTTACCAGCCTATTCTGTCATCTTCCCAGAATCTTGCTCTCATATTTCTCAGTTTTCTAGGCATAAAATAAAACCCTAAAATTGATAATTTTTTTGCTTTTAAAAATGTCATGTTATTTGGACCATTTATTCATATTTTGATATTTTGCAAATTAATATAACATAAAATATGCAAAGTGGTTTACTTATCTTCATCATTCTTCAACTAGAATTTACTGATCTTAATAACTAGGTGAGCTTATCTCCGACAATGTTTATGTGTTCTTAGGAGAAATATTGGAAACAATCTCAGCATAGTAAGATTTTTTTAGACTTTATAAGACCTTCTGGCTTTCTGAAATGTGTTCAGGGAATATTCTGAATTTGCTTAATAGCAAATAGCTTCTTTTTCCTTCCTAACCAGCATTGTGCATGAAGATCTGTCCTTGAATTCATCTTCACACACACTTTTCTCAGTGACACTTGGTTTATGTGAGTTTTGTCTGGCTTGTATGTATTGAACTGACTGGTGATTTTAAAGGGATATCTTGTTTCCATTCTTGACTATTTTAATCTTTATGAGAGGTCTCAGGACAGATATATTAATCACAAAGAATTGGTAGCCCTTTCATTGGGCAATGTTAAGACAAAGAGAAAAGGAAGTAATAAAGAAGATTGTGAATGGTTTATAATTTTTTTGAAACTATTTATTTATAATCTTTGACCTTTTTCTCTTTTGGGGAATGGCTTCTAGTTTTAAGCATTTATTTCAATTCCACTTATATTTTGTATATCAGATTTTTATCTGATATGATTTTATGTAAAGTTTAAAAATTCCCCTCAATAATTTCCATATTTAAATTAAATTTTGATTCATAAAAATACTTTTTAAGTTTTGAAACTAAAGTATGAGATATAATTGAAATTTTCCATTTTGTCTTTGTATTTCTTATTTGGTTAAGAATACTATTCTTTCAAAACTATCCACGCATATGTTTTGAAAATTAAAAAACTTTAATAAAAAAATACTTAAAAAACAAAATTAGTATTATTTTCTTTTCCCCTAAAATCCACTCTTTCTTATAACTTAAGATTTTGTTTTTAAACTTTGTTTTATTATTTAATCACTGGCTACCAATGTTTCATGTTCAGGATTATGAGGTTATTTTCCTCTCTCATTTTTCATGTACAGCAAAACCTATTAAGTTATCTCACAATGTTTGCATTGATTAAATTCATTTAAGTATAAAAAAAAGAATATCATTCTTTCCATAGTTGTAAAAATGATACCACCACTACCACTATCACCAGCACACCCTTTGATGTGATCTTTTTTTCTAAATAGAGGTTGTGCATCAATTTGTAACTCATTGCAGTAAATGTTTAAGATGCTGATGAAAATTTGGTTTATGCCAAAGTACATTTAAGTTTTCTTAATAATTCTTGTCCAAAAAATTATTTCCCCAATAATTTATTAACAGTTTATAACTATTACCACTCATATGAAAGAGTGTTCCAAATCACAACTGATCAGAGAAATGCAAATTAAGACAACTCTGAGATACCACTACACACCTGTCAGATTGGCTAAGATGACAGGAAAAAATAATGATGAATGTTGAAGGGGATGCGGGAAAACTGGGACACTGATGCATTGTTGGTGGAGTTGTGAACGAACCCAACCATTCTGCAGAGCGATCTGGAATTATGCCCAAAAAAGTTATCAAAATATGCATACCCTTTGATCCAGCAGTCTTTCTATTGGGCTTATATCCCAAAGAAATACTAAAGAAGGGAAAGGGACCTGTATGTGCCAAAATGTTTGTGGCAGCCCTGTTTGTAGTGGCTAGAAGCTGGAAAATGAATGGATGCCCATCAATTGAAGAATGGCTGGGTAAATTGTGGTATATGAATGTTATGGAATATTATTGCTCTGTAAAGAATGACCAGCAGGATGAATACAGAGAGGCTTGGAGAGACCTACATGAACTGATGCTAAGTGAAATGAGCAGAACCAGGAGATCCATTATACACTTCGACAACGATATTGTATGAGGATGTATTCTGATGGAAGTGGATTTCTTTGACAAAGAGACCTAACTGAGTTTCAATGGATAAATGATGGACAGAAACAGCTACACCCAAAGAAAGAACACTGGGAAACGAATATGAACTATTTGCATTTTTGATTTTCTTCCCGAGTTATTTTTACTTTCTGAATCCAATTCTCCCTGTGCAACAAGAAAACTGTTCGGTTCTGCAAACATATATTGTATCTAGGATATACTGCAACATATCTAACATATATAGGACTGCTTGCCATCTTGGGGAGGGGGTGGAGGGAAGGAGGGGAAAATCGAAATATAAGCGAGTGCAAGGGATAATGTTGTAAAAATTACCCTGGCATGGATTCTGTCAATATAAACTTATTATTAAATAAAATAAAATTTATATATATATAAATTTTATTTTATTTAATAATATATATTTATATATTTGTGAGCATGCTGTTTCCCTCATTAAACTGTAAGCTCCTTGAGGGCAGGAACTATCTTTTATCTTTTTGTTCTTGTTGTTTCCACAGCAGATAGCATAGTCCCTGACATGCTATAGTAACTTTACAAATATTTATTGATTACAGTATGGTGATTCAAAGTAATTCCAATAGACTTGGGAAAAAATCCAGAGAAAGAACTATGGAGACTGGATTGAAACAGCATTTTTATTTTTATTATTTTTTTCTTTCTCTTGGTTATTTTTGCCTTTTTGATTTTTCTTGCACAATATGACAAATATGAAAATATGTTTAAAAGAATTGAACATGTTTAACTTAGATTGCTGTCTTGGGGAGGTAAGGAAGGGAGAGAGAAAATCTAAAATACAAAGTCTTACAAAAATGAATGTTGAAAATATCTTTATATGTTTTTGAAAAATAAAATATTATTAAAATAAAAAAAGTTTATTAAAAAACCTAAAGTATTAGCCTTTTATTGCCTCTTATTTTTATCTAATCAATTCTATTAATTTATTTTATTCATCTTTTAATGTAAATTTTTGGATAATTACTGCTTTGTAATAATTTAAAATTAAATACTTGATCACTCCTTTCATTCTTACTTTTTCATTTTTTTCCCTTGAGGTGTATACACATTTTTCTTCATTATGTACTTTTGAGTATATCACCATCTACACATGGATAATGTGTTTTATTATGAGTCTTTTGGCATCTAGCTTCTCATTGTCTTGGTTAGTTTCCTAAGTCTTTCAAGGGAAGGGTGGTGATATCTTTTAAGAAAAATGGATACTCAATAAAGAATTCTTAAAAATCAAAGTCTTAATAATATACATAATTAAGTCCATTTAGTATGGTGATACATTTCAAATAATAGCATGAATTTTGTTAATATCTTGTCAATTGGAACTCTCAACTTGCATTTTTTTAAAATGTATTTCATGCTAGTAAATATTTAATTTTTAAAAAATTTATTCATTTTTTTGCTTTAGGAATCATGTTGGGAAAGAAAAATCAGAGCAAAAGGGAAAATACACGGGAGAGATTAAAAAGAAGTGAACGTAGCATGAGTTGATTTACATTCAGTCTCCTTACTTGTTTTTTTTTTTTTTTTCCTGAATGCAGATGGTATTTTCTGTCCAAAGTCTATTGGGATTGCTTTGAACCTCTGAACCACTGAGAAGAACCAAGTGTTTCATAGTTGTTGATCTCACATTCTTGCTGTTATTGTGTATAATATATTCCTGATTCTGATTGTTTTGCTCAGCATCAGTTTAATTAAATCTTCCCAGGCTTTTCTAAAATTAACGTGTTCATTATTTTTTATAGAACAATAATATTCTATTATCTTCATATACCACAGCTTCTTCAGCCATTCCCCAATTGATGGGTATATACTCATTTTCCCATTCTTTGCTACCCCAAAAAGGGTTCTACAAACATTTTTGTACTTGTGGGCCCTTTCCCTCCTTTATGATTTCCTACATAACCAATAATGGCTGGTATACACAGTTTTATAGCCCTTTGGACATAATTCCAGATTGCTTTCCAGAATGGAAGGATCATTTCACAACTCCACCAACAATCCATCAGTGTCCCATTTTTCTCACATCCTTTCCAACATTTATCATTTCCTTTTCTTATGATCTTATCCAGTTTCAGAGGTTTGAGGTAGTGTCTCAGAGTTATTTTAATTTGCATTTTTCTAATCAACTGTGATTTAGAGCATTTTTTCATATGATTATAGATAGTTTTAATTTCATCATCTAAAAATTGTCTGTTCATATCTTTTGATCATTTATCATTTGGGGAATGTACTGTTAACATTTAAATGGTGAAAATATTCTCTAAATTTAAAATATGTGTATATATATATATGCACATATATGTAGATGAATGAACACATATATATGATAATATTTTTTAAATTTCAGTAAGAAATGGTAATTTTGCATAAAAATGAGGAATATGCAAAATTTAGAAAGGACATATATACTTAGAACCATACAGTACGAATTTATAGAACTTAAAATAATGTTTTAAATCAAAATTATTCCCAAAATGTTCTAGTTTTTTAGCATGGTAATGGTTTGTTTGTTTTTTACCTTTTACCCAAACAATAAGCTAAATTGAATCAATATATATTCAACATCTGGAGGTCTCTGACTAATCAGAAAAGATTCAATATTGTTTATCACAATTTTAACATTCCTTACATTTTCTTGCTTTCTAATTCTTTGAAAATTAGTGACATAACTATATATTATTTGTAAACACATATATTTGTGTATATATAATACCCACTCATATATTATATATAATACGCAAATATTTTAATATATACTACATATATGTATACATGAACATACATAAATATGTTTTTTTTTTTTTTTTTTAGTTCTGGAAGAAAATATGTCTGTTGTAGAGCAAACATTCCAGAGGGACATAGTGGAGTTGGAGTAGATCTGGACTAGAACATTTAGAGGATAGAGTTGATGGCAATGAGGTGCAGACTTTTTATTCATTTACCAAGTTGGAATCATTGGGATATGGGGAGTAGGAGGAAGTAGCAAAATGTTAATTACTGAGGAATGACACCAGTTGGGATTTCAGTAACTAGAGAAAGATCTGTTGAGGAATGCAATTAATCACATTGTCCAAGTCCTTTCCTATAGGTTCAACCTTACTGTAAATGGTGATGTATCCTTTGAGGCCCAGGACTCTAAAATTACAGTAAATAGGAATAAAAGAAGGCATGGCCTATCGATGTCTGGATAGAATTTTTGGATACTTTCTACAAGAAAGTAAAGTTGTATTTATTTGTATATTTGTTTTTTTGTTTATTTGTTATAGCTTTTTATTTACAAGATATATGCATGGGTAATTTTTCAGCATTGACAGTTGCAAAACCTTTTGCTCCAAGTTGTATTTATTTTAAAAAATTCCATTATCTGTTATGTTCATGTAATGAGGTTTTGAAATTAATTATTTTGGATAGTTACTGTACATATATATACTGTTCCTGAGGTTTTAGTATTATTTTAAGATTTTGGTCAAAGAAAATTGCACTAAAACTTTTGGTTGTCACGTAGGAGTCTGAATCCAACTTCCTGTATGTTGTTACTGCTAAGATCTCTATTATTAGTCAGGCTAATACTTTTATTACTATACTTAAACTGATTTTATACCTTTACTCTACATATCCATGCTATTACTAGATCTTGTTATTTCTACTTTCATATATTTCATAATTTTTTCCTTTTCTCCATTCATATAGTCACCACTCTGGTGAAAGCTCCCATGCTTGGACCTGTATTTAATAGTCTTATGTTTAGTCTCCCAATCCCTAGTCCCTGTCTGGGAATTAAGTGATATTTCTAAAAAGCAGGTATGTTTGTAGAGGGCCACAGATAGTGGGGAACCTTGGATGGGGTGTAGACCCTTTAGTCCGTAAGAACCCTGCTGACTTGTGTGATTTGGCTCCTCATACCATCTAAGGATCTTGGCCTTCCTGAGAAGTCAGGGCGCGTGACAACCTGTGTTGTATTTGGAACAGGATATGAAGACATGCACCTTGGCACACATTATACTGACAGGAAACATTTACCCACAAAACAAATTGTTTATGTGGTCGCACGTGCAGTGCCTAGGGTTATGTAAGTATCACACAAGCATAAGGTATACAAGGCTGAAGGTTTCTTTGATAAACAGACTCCTATTTGACTATCCTTCTGAGTCCTGCCTCTTCATTCCTCACCCAACATCAGGGCTCAGGCTGGTACTGAAGCCCTTCTGTGAGCAGATCTGGACAATTGGCGCCCAATGTGGGGCTCTGAGAGCAGACACAGTAGCTCGGGATACGTGAATAGTGAGAGTTCAGGTGAGGAATCCCAGTCCCCAGGAATGGGGTAAGTTAAATGGCCAGTGTGCAGATTTGGCAAGGGCTACTCTAGCTACATTTGTTTTCCAGTCAAAATGAGGCAAGTGCCAACAAAGGAGCCTCCCTCTTGAGGGTAGCATGGAAAATGCTTGGTTAGATTTATAAGAGAGCAAGGTTTGTTAATAACTCAGAGGCAGATCATGGAGTTCTTAGATATTGTGGAGCCCATGACTCCTTGGCTCCCTAAGGAGGGGACGTTGGAGCCAGAGAAGTGGAAAATAGTGGCAGAAGAACTAATTGAATACTATCCTAGTTCAGTCTCCGAGCACACATTCCCTATGTACTGTGTAATAAAATTGGCTTTAAGAGATCCTACATATTATCAAGAAAAGAGGGCAGGATGCCAAACAAAGGAGGATGAGGGAAACAAACAAAAAGCAGGTGCCAGAAACTCTAAAGGGTGTGGTATGCTGAACAAAGACAAAGATGATGCTGAGAGAATGGAAGGGCTTGGCCTTTCCCGTTCCTTAGCCCCTGTGCCTGCTCCCCTGATATATCCTCTGTTTCTTGACCTATTATTTTTTCATCTTCCATCCACAACTGAACCTTTGTGGGAAGGAAAACCAGGAAGGTACCTCCAGTGCTGCCATCTTGTTCTTCTCCCATATCCTGATTGCAAGAGGTTCTGGTTAAAGCAAAGGAACATGGAGAGGATACATTTGGGTTGAGAATGGAAGCATACCCTGTAATTGAAGAACCCGACATCAATGGGCTTCTGGGTTAGATCAGGAGAAGACACACTCCTTTTGATCTGGAAGTTATCAAGGAATTAAAAAAGGATTTCCCTCCCTATGGGCCTATATCACCTTATGTTAGGATGCTGTTAGAGAATTTGGCTTATTAAATCCAAACCCCTGATTGGAAATCCGTAGCAAAAATATGTTTAGAATTAGGAGAGACCCTGTTGTAGCTTTCTGATTATAGTGAACTATATTTAACACAAGCCCAAGGAAATAGGCAGCCTGGAGTTAACACACAAATTACCTTTGTACAACTTGGCAGGAACAGTTCCTTATGCAGGCACCTTGATGCAGATTAATTACTCTTTGGCCACATATGAGCCAATTGCTTCTGCCACCACTAAAACATGGGGTGCTCTGCCAGAAAAGCAGGACAAAGGGGGAAGCCTTTACTAAAAGAGTTCATGCAATGTTCTTGTTTCAGTTTTCTTGGGGTCTCTGGAGGCCTTTGGAACAGCCTTCTTTTCAGTTCAGTAATCACCACAAAAATAGCCAGGTGTTAAAGTCCAAATCCTTTATTATCTCCTTGCTTGATGCTGAACAGCTTTCTGGAGAGCCTTTCAGTCTGGCCTTGGTCTTAGTGGAGGAAGTACGGGAGGCCAGGCCAACCACTAGGAGCCTGACCAAAGATGGAATTGAATCTCTTTCCTTGACTCTGAGAGCTTGGCTTTTATGCTTTACACGGAGTCTAAGCCAATCATATCACTAGGAAACCATTATTTGTTGTAAGTGTAAATCAATTATACTGAACTCTTAATCACCATCCTAAACTAAATAACCATTGACTCATCAATTTCACTAAATAAGTACCTTGTAAGAATCCTTGTTTTAAGTATAGAGTCCTGGCCCATAACAAGTTCAGGGTCCCAGTGAACCCTTTGTGGACTTTGTGGGGCATCTACAGACTGTTGTCACATGGACTATTGAGGAAAATGAAGCAACAAAAATGATATAACAAGTTGCTAGAGAAAAGGCTAAAGGGGATTATAGAAGAGTTTATCCTGAGACTGAAGAAGGGTTCCCCTTTAGATGAGATCATAAGGCTCTGTGCCACAGTAGGCACACATACATTCTATGTCTAGAGTATGATGCAGACCTTTCAAGACTTAAACATGGGAAAATGGTGCTCCCTCCCAGGACAACCCGACCACAACCTTACTTATCCAGTGCTGGTAGCCAGAATGTTGTTAAAGGCCATTCAGTGAGTAATACAATTATCTGGAATAGAACCTAATAAGATATACACCTTTCATATCAATGTACAAACTAATGTATGCTGTGAAAGCATCCCAGGCTGGCAAATTTTATTGACCACACTTCCAACGGGTATCCCTTAAGGATAGTCTGTCTACTACATAATTGGCCATGGGTTTTTGAGACTCCTCTTCACACATCAACCATCTTTAAGATGTGACCTATTCTCCTGACCTAGACATAAAAAGAGTAGTCAGAACTTCCTTTAAGTCCATGCAGCAGAATGAGTTATATGCAATTATGCTAGCCTTTACTTGTTATTCAGGAGATATAAACATATTTGATTCTGCTTATTCAGTAGGGATAATACGAGGAATTGTCACAGCCCAAATAAAATTTATAGCCTCTAACATTTATCAGCTTTTTAAGGAACTTAAGGAGCAAGTGTGAAATGGCCCAGGCAAGTATTACCTCTTGCATGTTCCCTGTCATACTGGTCTTCCAGAACCCATTTTTTTTTTTATGGAAACTCGAAGGCACATTGCTTTCTCACCATGTCAGCCAACACTCCCTTAATGTAGGCCACCCGTGAATCTCATTCCAAATATAATCAGGCTACATGAGTTTTATGTCTGCAGTTTGGAATAACAGAAGAGAGAGGAGCATAGTAAAAGCCTATACAGCTTGCCTCCCTTTCCACGCTCCTACACCTCCTTCCAAGGAAGAATTCTCATGGTTTGAGGCCCAATGAAATTTGGCAGAGGGATATGATGATTATAAATCTTATGTCCATCTATCCTTTACCCACATTACTGTAGATACTTCTCAGGATTTACTTTTGCCATTCTGGCATCTAAAGAGACGGGCTGAATGCTCACTGAATTCCTTACACAGCCTTTGCAGTTATGACTGTGTCACAAGTGATAATGGACTTGCATATACTTCCAAACACTTCTCATGCTTTTGTGCACAGTATTGGATTTCACATACCACTGGCATATACTTCAATCCTCAAAGACAGACAATAGTAGAGAGAAGAAACAGGGATATCAAAATGCTCCTCCAAAAACAAAAGAAAGGGGGAGCCACAAGTAACCCCAGAGAACTCCTAAACCTTAGCCTATATACTATTAATTTTTTGAGTTTTGGTGATGAAGCCTTAGCTTCAGCAGACAGGTTTTATAACCTGCCAAAAGGGCCATGCCTTGTGTGAGCAGCTGTGGTATCACCAGGTGATGTGGCGAGATCTGGAGAATGATGAATGGAAGGGACCAGATAGGTTAACTGCTTGGGGCAGAGGATTTGCTTGTGTCTATAGATGTAAAAGAAACACAATGGGTGCCAACACACTGTGTCTGCCTTGTCCATTGGAGAGAAATGGAGAAAGAGGAGATCCTCAAAATGAGAAAGCCCAAGAAACACCAGGTGACTTCCTCCCTGACTGGCCCATTAGACTGTCTTAAAGAATATGACCATAGAAGTAATTGCTAATGAGACTGCTGCAGGACTTCAAAACCTGCAGGAATCATTGGATTCCCTGGCACATCAAGTGATGGACCATAGATTGGCTTTGGACTCTCTTTTGGCTTCTGAGGGGACTGTAGGTGTAGTTGTGAATTTATCTTGTTGTGTGTATATAAATAATTCACAGCAAGTGACTACAAATGTATACTAAGTAGATGAGGTGGTCCAATGGATGAGAGATGCAAAACAACAGTTATTTTCTATACTTCCCTTTTGGGACTTTTGGAAGTCCTTTTTTATACCAATCTTGTTTACTCATATTGCTTATTATATTAATACATACCTGTGTGACTTCCCCCTCACTGAAACTTGTTATCTGTTGCTTTATGGATCTAACTGCTGGTGTATAATTGCTCCAATTGAAACAAAAGCAAGGGGGAGATGTAGAGGGCCATAAAGAATGGGGAACTCTGGGTGAGGTACAAGACCCTTTAGTGCAATAAGGAATCCTGCTGAAATGTCTGGGTTGGCTTCTTCTCTCCCCTAAGGGCATCTCAGTCTTTCTGAGAAGTAAGGAAACATGGCAAGCTGTGTTACACTTGGAACAGGGCATGCAGATATGCACCTTGGCACACATTATGCTGATGTAGCAAGGAAACATCTGCACACAAAAGCAAGTTATTCACGTGGTCATACATGCACAGTACCCTATAGTTATGTAATTGTATTACACAAAAAAATGGTATATAAGGCTGAGGGTTTCTTTGAATAAACAGACTCCTGCTTGACTATTTTCCTGAGTCCCACCTCTTCATTCTTCATCCAAGATCAGGGCTCGAGCTGGTACTGAAGCCCTCCTGTGAGTGGTTCTGGCCATCTGCCCATGCTACTTCCCTACTCAATAAAATCCAGTAGCTCTGCTCACTTATAGCATAAAGGCAAAATCCTCTGGCATTTAAATCCCTTCACCATCTTGCTCTTTCCTAACTTTGTTCTCTTCATACGGTTTATGCTGTTCCTTGTACTAGATACCATGACACTGCCCATCTTGCTGTTTTCCCACATGTTCTTCCCTCCATGATTCCATAGCTTTTCACTGTATGTTTCTCACGCTTGGAATATTCTTTCTTTATATTTTAACTTGCTAGAATCTCTAGATTCCCTCAAAACTCAGCTCAAATTCACTGTAAAAGACCTGTCTTTGTTCTTTTTGCTTCCAGTGCTAGTAAAGATTATTTCTATAATTATATATTTATATATGACATATATAATTATGTTTATTATTATATGTAATTATATATGTGTAAATATCTAATAATATATGTGTATATATATAATAAAATTACCTATACTTTTTTATTTATACAGTTATTTGTATGTTCTCTACATCATTAAAACTGAACTCCTTATGATAGACAACATATTTTTGCCCTTATTTTAATTACCACTGACTAAAAACAGGGCCTAGAACATAGGATGCATTTAATAAATACTTGTTAACTATAAAAAATATGTAGCAATCAATAAGTAAGCATTTATTAAGCACCCACTAAATGCTAAATATTATGCTGAGTACTAAACTGACTAAATGGTTTGTTTTTTTAGGAAGGGACAAAAGAAAGGAAAATGTATTTTTATCTTGACCTGAATTAGAACTTATACAACCATATCATGAGCACTTAATTCTTTCTCTTTTATGCTTTATCTAGGAGGCTGAAGACATTGTTGGCAATACAAATGCTTACATTGTAAAATTGTAAACGATCAAGGCAGCCTGATAGGACTCAAGAAAGGTTTGCTAATGATATGATTTTGTTTTGCTAGTGTAGCAAATTAAAAAATAAATGAATCCAGAGGGACTAATGAACAGATATACTCTGATTATGGACAAAATGCAATGTAAACATGATCTAATATATTCATGAAATGCAAGATGTTAAAAACTTGAATTATGGCCATTATTAGAAAGAATTTATAACTAGCTCATTAATTATACACCATGCAATTGCTAAACAATTCATTAAATTTTATTTAACAGCAAAATTAAACATACTAGATAATAGTCTGATAAATCTTTCTTCTTGGTGTATGCCTGTCTCCTTAACATGTGCAGTCAATATTGTTGTAATTAGTTCTGTTGCATAACATCCATGTATGCTGTCAAGATTATGATTTCAGTTTGCAAATTGTGTAATACATAAGTTAATTAACATTACAAGGGTGAGATGTATCAATTGACACAAAAATTATATTTTTATTTCAAAAGAATTTTCATTTAATCTCTGTTTTTCTGTCTCATGTTTCTCTCTCCCTTTTCTGTCTCTATCTATCTGTCTCTTGATGTATAGATAATAATGCACAGTATCAATTGACATAGTTTATCTTTTGAGGTATTCTTCGAGTCTAGTTGTCCTATTAATTAGCTCAGGGTTCCATGTGGAGATAGTAATCCACCTGGCTATGATTGTAACCAAGAATTCAACCTTAGTGCCTCCGAGTAATTCACTGCATTATTAGAGGTATTAATTATACCGTATTGCATGGCAGCGTAAAGGCCAGAGTTGATGAGAGCTCAGAAACTAAGAAGGTTGGATTCTTAGGTTGGAATTTTCACTTTGTCATTTACCAGTTATAGAACTAAAGCATGTTTTTAGCTTCTCTGAACCTTATCTTAATCTGTAAATTAGCAATAACATTTTTGTGGTGTTCCTTACCTATTTTTAATTAGACAGGGTGTTTGCATTCATCCAATTTTCCATACATGGGAATTTTTCTCTTTACTTTAAAGAGTTACAAAGAATTAAGGATGTTTCAAAATTGGTTTGAGGCATCAGAATAATAGTATGTGGTATAATAGATTAGATCTGGTCTTAGAAAATCATTGTCTCTGAGGTGAAGTTTTGCAAAACACTTCACTTTTCTAGGCCTAATTCTATTTATATAAAAACTAAGGAGATAGGACTAAAAGAGCCTCTCCCAAATCTAAATCCTTTAATGCTATGGTCAACTGATAGCTTCTTTCTTGTTTATTGGTAATTATTGATTAAAAACTATTAAAATATTTAATTATTTCTGTTCATTATTCTATAGAATTTGATCTCCATAAGGACATCATTACATTATGGGTTTTCTGAAATTTTGAAGTCAAAACCTGCTGTGCTTTAGCATTACCAAGTCATTGTTAATTCATAAACCTCATTTATGAGCAGGCAGGCCAGCTTTCCCTCTAGTCTTTGACATATGCAAAGTCATTAAAAGATGAAGACTGCATGTGATATCTTTACTAATTAAAAGACCTGTGTAACTTATAATAAAAACCAGCAATAAAGGATGGGATTAGACTAAGGTTGTCTGCCTTTGGTGTCTGGGAGTTCCATTGAAGGGAACATTGAGGTTACATCAAAATATCAACATATCTAGATAAAAGGTGGGAAAAACCCTATAATCACATAGATGTCAGCATGGCATATGTTTCATGGTTATAGCCATAATGTTAATTCACAGTGTTAATTTCTGTCAGAACTTGTACTTGGCTCTAGGTGGCCATCTATAGCATCTTTATAAAAATCAACCCTGAAGGTTATTGCAGATATTTAAAAGGATAGGCTGGATAAAGGAGTGAACAAATTGTGCTATAAAAACATAATAATGACAGATATAGAAAATTCAGACAAACAAAGGCAGACATGAACTGATCCAAAATGAAGCAGACAGAAGCAGGAGTACAATATATACAATAACTGCAATAATATAAACAAATGTAAAGAATGCTACGTGGAAGTAAAATGCTAGGTGATTTTACTGGCTCATCCTGATCCTAGAGAAGAAATAAGGAAGTTTTGTTTAACACCAACTTTGACATGTGAAGTTGCACTGCTATAGATCTTTCTTACAGGATAACTAGACTGTCTTCCATTTCTTGGAGCAGTGTCAGTGTCTGAGGGCAGAATGATGGATATGTTGTCAGAAACTGTGGCTATGTCAGATGTACTGGTTTAACTTATCTTTGTTACAAAGGAAAGCTCACTGGGTGAATGGAGATGGCAAATGTGGAAACCAAAAGGTGTTGATGAAACATTAAGACAAAAAATGGTTTAATGGGAGCCTATTTTATTTAGAAGGGCTATTCACACACTTGAAAAACAAAGGTCTACAAAAGGGAAGTTCCATTCTATAGTAGTTTAAGATTAAAAAAAAAAAAAATTAAGCCTAGAAGGCTATATAACATCTCCTGAAATTTATTTTGTTTTCTTCTCTTCAGTTTTAGGGAATTTATTTCAAATAAAATTAGGAGTTGAGTCACAATCACTAAGTCCCCAGTTAGATGAAATTCTGATCACCTAGGCAGAGATTGGGATTTCTGTGTAATCTTATATCTCTATCTCTAGTTAACCATGGATTTTTAGAGTTTTATTTTGAAATTAGGCATTATTTTGAAACTGAAACATTATCATGTCTGTGGTCAGACATATGGTCAGAAGGGAAGTTAAGTGCAAAGCTAGACCTGTTCTTGGGGCTTTCCTCAGCTTGAATGCTTTTCTCTATGATAACCTACCAACACTTTCTGTAGACGGCTGGGACTCTGAAAAAGTATACTTGAATCAAGGACAGCATGGTATTTATAAGTTAACATCTTCTCAATGTGAGATAATGGTTCCCTACTTAATGTGATGATGATGTAACGATTGCCCATGCTCAGTGTGTTGTAGTGATGTAATTGTACTGAGGTATTTAAGGGAGTCTCACACACAGAAGGCTCTCTCAGCCACAGACACAGAGAAGACTCCGGGCTCTAGACTTCAGATTCCAGACTCCATCTTTGACCAGCCACATGGCCCTCCTGCCTCCTTCACACTGGACATTACAACTTTCCATAGTCTTTTCCTCACATCTCAGTCCTTTCTTTACTCCATGTTTATTTTAGCCTCTTGAATTCAGAAGTTCATAATCTCTTCTCCTCAAATTCTGAGATAGCTTCCTTCCTTTTTATAGAAAGTATATAGTTGAAAAGTGTAGGAGAAGACAAGTATTAGACTGACTACTAAAGTGAATCTTTAGGCTGATCTCATGTGTTGTATGTCTGTGAAACTTGCACAGTAAATCCAGAAATCCAGAAAACTGAATTGCTTCCATTTGAATTGTTTTAGGAAGATTCTGAAGATCACCTGGCAGGATAAGATACCAGACACTGAAGATCTTTCTCAAACTAAACTGCCAAGCATTTTAACTCTAGTGTAGAGAGCACAACTCCATTGGATTGGCCATATTGTTCAAATGCCAAATGTACAGTTGACAAAAAAATTATTTTATGGAGAACTCACACAGGGCAAGCATTTGCAAGGTAGTCAGAAAAGAAAGATATAAAGACACTCTCAAGGTCTCTCAAGAAATTTAGAATTTATTGTAAGACATGGGAGATTCTGTCACAGGATTGCCCAGCATGGCGTGCCCTCAAGAGAGTTACTGTGCTCTATGAGTAAATTGGAATTGAATTAGCTCAAAGGAAATGAAAAATGTGCAAACTTAGAGAAGATCATTCCAAACGTTCATAGGGACTCTTTGTGTCTAACCTGTGGCAGAACATTCCAAGCTCATATTGTGATTAGCCACAGTTGGACACACTATAGGTCAACTCTAACAAAGTGATGTCATTTTGGTCCTTTTCAAGAACAAAGGACAACATCTAAACAACTAAGGTATATAGGTTGTGATCTATTCTCTCATGAAATTACTAACACATTCATGTAATTATGACATGAATAATCTATGCAAAATAGATTACCTAAAGAAGTATAATTAATAAACTTTATGACATTCCCTGATATTACTACAAAAGAAATATATGTACAATAGAAAAAACAATAAAATGGGAATGAATAATTCCCATTACTTAATATATGTAATTTCATGCAAAATACACATCATATAAATAAAAGTTCATTATCATCTGATTATATTTAAAATGATTTACCTAATCTCACCTGGGAGATTGTAAATTAGATTACTAGTCAGATAGCTCTTGCTTTACTTATATATTTACTCTTAAACCAGAGCCTGTCAAGGGTGATGGCTGATAATCCTAAACTAAGCATCCTACTATACAGTTTTCAGATCACCTAGCCGTGTTAGTTCTTGAGTTATAGTATGTAAAGTATTGTCATATGAAACATCTGTTTGAATCACTGCCTTCATCAAACAGATTTGGTATAATTGGTTGGCTTTCTCTTTGTGCATTGAGATGAATGTCCATCTATCTCAATTTTCCCATCAGGGATCCAATTAATTTACCTACTGACAAAATATGATGGCAGTGGATTCTCTTTCCATGTCCCCTTCCAGCCTCTTGAACCATTTTATAAGCTGGCAAGTTGCCTATCTCTCTGCTACCAAGAATAAGGTTCTTGTACAAGACTCTGCTAACTTGTTTATCTTGTGACCACCAAGATTTCTCAGAAAAACTCTTATTTTGTTGAAAGTATTGATAATGAACTCAGGAATCATATATTATTATTTCAATGTATTTGTGGACAGAAATTGCAGCAAAGTAATAGCTTCCATTAGCTTCTTAGCCAAGAAATGTACTGCTTTTGAGTTCTTGCAGTTTTCTTATCTTTAAAGCTACCAAAACACAAATCCATAAGGAGGCATGAACATAAGTACAGACATCAGTAAATGAAGGATAAAAGGACAATAGCGTTAGTCACTATGGTGAAGTATGTATGTAGCAAAAGACATGAATCGGACCAGTGAAAGTTTCTCAGAAGACTGTAGGATAGAGTAGGTCTGACCTATGGCCTAAGTTTCAGGAAGTCATGTGATCCCTATTCTTAGAATTGTATGGCAGAAAAGGTCAAATCCTAGGTCTAAGTTCAGGAAATCATGCGATCCCCAGGAAGTAGACAGTGTTGTAGACCATTGGTCAGTGGTTACTGAAGATTACTTCAGTCAATCTAATAAATTTAAAAATCAACAGGAAGGGGAGGGTGTCCCGTGTCTTTTCTGCTACATAATCCAGTTTCCTCTTTTGCATTGGGCCACATACCATGCTGCAATGCACAGTTTGTCTGCTGGTTGCTTTTTGCAAAAACTGAATAAATGCTTTCTTTTTGTATCTGGAGATGCCTCCCAGTAGTCAATTAGAGTAGGGAGTTTAGCCCCCTGTCCCACACAGTTTATGGGGGCTTGTCTTGGATTTCACTTTCCAGAAAAATGGAAATAGGTTCTGATTTGAGGGTTGAGTTTTCTCTAACTGCCCTTTAGCTTGGACTCTCAGCCTTCTTCTCTGTGAAGAATTGCCCCCAAGGAAGCACTGACTAAAATCAGGAAGCAAAAGTAAAATCTGGGAAGCCTGAGAGCAAAAGGACAGTCAGGTAACTTGTGCACATAATGCAGAGGTAAGAGTTCGCTTGTACCCTTGGGCTGTTATTAGGCTAAAAGGGACCTGGGATCATCTTAGTGATCCAAGGAAAGGGGTGCCTTCTATAAACCAGAAGGAAGCCTGATAAACGGCACAGAACAGGAGCACTCTGGAAAATGGCTTGATGAGGGCAATCCCTCCAGGCTTGGGGAGCTGACTCAAGAATTTACAGGATCTGTGATTTACAGGATCACAAGCCATTAGATTGGAGCTACTCTCCCCAGAAGGGAAATAGGAAGGAACTGTCCAAGACTAAATCTTCAGAGCAAAAATCTAAAATATGAATTATCAGAGTATAAAGAGAAAGATAAAAAGGAAATGAGATATTGCTATTTGGTTTGGAGATGGGACATACTCCTCCACGTCATTTTTGTCTGTGTCTGTGTCACTGTGCAGAATGTCTGTGTCATCTGTTCTGTGACCTAACTTTTGTAACTGAAAAGATTTAAAATGAAGCCAGCAAGAAGAAAACTTCTATGCTTTAGTTATAACACTAGGAAGGATTTCTTAATGCCCAGTTTATGCCCAAGTAAATCCTGAAAAGGCTTTTAACTCCCCCTCCCCTGATGCCCACCCAGAGGAGGGATACACACCCAGGGTAAGACTGGGTATATTTTATACATGTCCCCTCTCAGGGGCGTCAAACTGCTTTTGGTTTTTGTTATCTTTGTTATCACTTTTTTTGTAAGAGCATTTCCTTGTGAGACTGAAAAGGCTGAGTTTTTGTTAAAGATCATACCCATTAAAGATTATCATCTCCACTCTGCATGTCATCCTCACTACCCTATAGTTAATGCCTTTTAAACATTAGGGTGCTTGCACCCTAAACCATCTGAGCACTACTTTCACTGTGTATAAGGTCACACTCTTCCATCTCCTCCTTTGAGTAAAAAAAAAAAAAAAAAAGCAGGAACTTGGTAAGAATGTGCTTTATATTCTAAGAAAAGCTATCTCGATGTGAAAAATTCATAATAGTCTCATTTTCCCCACCCCCCCAATCTTCCTCTAGGTGGGATTCCTGGTTGCTATCCCTAGTAAAACATCATACCAATTTCATTTTTATTTTTTTTCTTTTGCTCATATTCTATCCTTGAATTTTTAATCTATTTGTGAGAACTGTTTTCTCCAGACTCCAAGCCACAAAATTGCAACTACTTGGTCAACCTGAAATCACCTGATAGCTGATTCTGACACTCAGCATCAGATGCTGCTTCCGCCACCTACAAGTCATTTGTGTCCTCTCCTCAATCTGGACCCCCTTAGGCAGGGCCAGCTCTAAGCCCCTTATCAGCCTGAAGCACCTCCAGAAGATGAAAAGATCCCTTTTGTCCCAAATAAATTTTGTCCAGGACTGCTTGAGGTGGGAATGATGGGATAATGGCCCTGAGACCACCAGGCCTTGACAGTGCTGTAGTTCCATGGATAACTGGCTGCCAGATGGCCAATCTGTTGGTCTGTGCTGACGGGGTTTTCAAGACAGATTGTGGGAATCGGTGGAAGCGGGGTCTCTGGTTCCTGCTCATTGCTGTAAGCAGCAATATTCTTTTACTGCTTGCTTATGTTGCATGATGCACTTAAGTACTAGAATAGTCCAAGATTTCTTAGCTAAAAGGGTTCCTGAAAGCTTGTAGCAATGTGTGGGTGTTGGTTCTAAATGGTAGAGGGAGGGTCACAGTTGATCCTGAAAAGATCCTGAAGGCCTAGATAACAAGGATATCCTAATGGAAGAAATGTCTCAAGATTGGTGTGAGAAATCTTCAAGCCTATGAAATAAAAGAGGGGAGGGAATGAATGGGACCAGGTGAAGATTCCTCAGAGACTATAGGAGAGAGTAGGTCAGACCTTTGGCCCAAGTTTCAGAAAGTCACTTGATCCTTATTCTCAGAGGGCTGTAGGCCCTAAGTCTAAACTTCAGAAAGTCACGTGACTCACAGGAAGTAGATAGTATTGTAGGCCTTTGGTCCATGGGTTACTCCCTCTTCAGTCAATCCCTTGAATTTAAAAGGCAACAGGAAGGGGAGGGCGTACCTGTGTCTCTTCTGCTATATAATCCAGTGTTCACTTCTGCACTGGGCCACATACTGGCCTGCTTCTTGAAAGAACTGAATAAAAGCTTTTTGTTTGTATCTGGAAATGCCTCTGAGTAGTCAATTTGAGCAAAGGGGTTTAGCAACCCTTCCCATACAGACCCATCCTGGATACACTGAGATTTTAGTTCTGGTCTCAGTGAACATAACATGTTTAATGAGAAATCAGGCTTATTTTCCCTTCTCCTTGGTATATTGTTGACATATTTTCTATTTTTTTTTTTTTTCCTTCCTGGATTCTAGCAAAAACCCAGGAGATAAAAGGAAGCATCCGACTATCTTCTCATACAACTTCCTCTCAATCTATATGGTCTCAGAAAAAGTTTTTATTTTTGGCCTTTTCATTTATTATTTTCTATTGTAAGTGAAGTCAGGGCACTTTCTGACCTTTCTCAAAAGAGCAAGCCACAAGAATTCAGGCCAGACTTTTTTTTTCCTTGACCCAGCACTACATTGATCCTTGAGAAGCAAACAATTATTTTGGGGAATGATCCCATTCCAGCAAGAGAATTCATCTGGCAGTCATGCCGAATCTGCACATAAAACTGGTGAGCATAGAGGAATTGAACTAGGGTTTTGAGCCTATTTTTCTAGATGTCAAGGTGATAGAGGAGAGAATATAAGCTAGAGGCATTACAGGAAAAACTTTCTATTTGATCTTCCTAATCCTTTGAAGTAAAATCCTTTTGTAAAAGTTACTCAACAGTGAGTGAATGATGGAACTGTAATGCTAGTCACAGACTGTAGAAATAGGGAGGAAGAATACAATTGGTAGAGACTTGAGCTTATTGAAAGTGGAGAAAAGAAATCAACAAACCAATCAGCATACCCTGGAGTGCTAAGAGGAGATGTAAGACTGTCTGGCTTGTAGGGTAATAAGCCAGAGCTTAATTACTACAGGAAGATAGGCTGCAGGAGAAGGGGTTATTTAGCCAAGGCGAAAAGAAGTTTTGGGGCTAGGGTTAGGAGATAATACCAATTTTCAAGTATTTGAAGGACTATGATGTGTAAGAGAAATCTTATTATAGTTTGGCCATTAATAGAACTGTGAATAGTGGGTAGAAGAGAGAAAGATTTTGGCTTGATGGAATAAACACTTCCTAATAATTAGAGATATTTTTAAAAAATGGAATGGCCTCATTTAAAGGATAAAGTAATGAGTTCTCCATCAGTTGGGACTCTTACATAGAAGCTGAATGATGATTTATTTCTATTGCTTTATCCAGGATTAATGATTTGAGGATGTGTTGGACTAGGTGATCTGTGGCAGTCCTCCCAGGTCTACCATCCTAAGAACTTTCTTTTATTCAAATAAGTATTCATCTTTGAAAGAGTTCATGTGAGCATAAAAATATATATTAAATTTGTATTTTTATGAAATTTTTATGGAAAACAGTATTCTCATCATTATAAGGAAAAAAGTATATATCTATGTATACAAACATACATATAAATATATGTATACACACACACACACACACACACACACACACACACACAAACACACCCTCCTAGGTGCCCGTAATCTGTGAGTGGATATCTATAAATGTGTGACTATAAATATATCTATGGATAGTTGTCTATAGGAGAAAGATAACTATCAATAGATACCTACATATCTATACCTATGTGTAAGAGAAATTAGATTATATTTTGGCCATTAATAGAACCATGAACAATGAGTAGAATGAAGAAAGATTTTGGCTTGATGGAATAAGCAATTCCTAACAATTAGAGATATTAAAAATTAGAATGGTCTCAGGGGATAAAATAGTAAGTTCTCCATCAGTTTTTATACAGGATTGTATAGAAAATTATATATCTATATCTGATATAAAAGCATCTATAATTATCCATTTCTCGCTATCTACATCAATAGATATTTATAACTATATCTAATCTACCTATGCTTATATTTATATATGGAAACCTACATAATCTGTATACATGTGTAGCCTTGTAAATATCTATAAATATATATGTCCCTTTATGTCTGTCTCCCTGTGTGTGTGTGTGTGTGTGTGTGTATGACTGACTATGTCTGTCTGTCACTCTGGCTTTATGTCTCTGTCCATATCTGTCTCTATGTCTCTTCTCTATTGTTCTCTTTCTTTTTATGTATTTGTCTGTCTCTGTCTCTCTGTTTCTCTTTGTCTCCCTCTGTGTCTGTGCCTCTGTGTCTCTCTCTCATCTCTGTGTCTCTTCTGTTTCCTTATTCCTCTTCCTCTTACTTTCCTTCAAAGCTTAGTTAAACTTTTTCTATAAAATATTATCTAAAAACACAAAGAAATTACCTAAACTCTCAAGAAGCTAATGCTTTCCTCTCTCAAATTACCTTGATTATCTTCCTAACAAAATATAAGCTCCTTGAGGGCAGGTACTATGTCATTTTTGCTAATGAGCGATGTGTGGGTGTTGGTTCTAAATGGTAGAGGGAGGGTCACAGTTGATCCTGAAAAGATCCTGAAGGCCTAGATAACAAGGATATCCTAATGGAAGAAATGTCTCAAGATTGGTGTGAGAAATCTTCAAGCCTATGAAATAAAGAGGGGAGGGAATGAATGGGACCAGGTGAAGATTCCTCAGAGACTAGAGGAGAGAGTAGGTCAGACCTTAGGCCCAAGTTTCAGAAAGTCACTTGATCCTTATTCTCAGAGGGCTGTAGGCCCTAAATCTAAACTTCAGAAAGTCACGTGACTCACAGGAAGTAGATAGTATTATAGGCCTTTGGTCCATGGGTTACTCCCTCTTCAGTCAATCCCTTGAATTTAAAAGGCAACAGGAAGGGGAGGGCGTACCTGTGTCTCTTCTGCTATATAATCCAGTGTTCACTTCTGCACTGGGCCACATACTGGCCTGCTTCTTGAAAGAACTGAATAAAAGCTTTTTGTTTGTATCTGGAAATGCCTCTGAGTAGTCAATTTGAGCAAAGGGGTTTAGCAACCCTTCCCATACAGACCCATCCTGGATACACTGAGATTTTAGTTCTGGTCTCAGTGAACATAACATGTTTAATGAGAAATCAGGCTTATTTTCCCTTCTCCTTGGTATATTGTTGACATATTTTCTATTTTTTTTTTTTTTCCTTCCTGGATTCTAGCAAAAACCCAGGAGATAAAAGGAAGCATCCGACTATCTTCTCATACAACTTCCTCTCAATCTATATGGTCTCAGAAAAAGTTTTTATTTTTGGCCTTTTCATTTATTATTTTCTATTGTAAGTGAAGTCAGGGCACTTTCTGACCTTTCTCAAAAGAGCAAGCCACAAGAATTCAGGCCAGACTTTTTTTTTCCTTGACCCAGCACTACATTGATCCTTGAGAAGCAAACAATTATTTTGGGGAATGATCCCATTCCAGCAAGAGAATTCATCTGGCAGTCATGCCGAATCTGCACATAAAACTGGTGAGCATAGAGGAATTGAACTAGGGTTTTGAGCCTATTTTTCTAGATGTCAAGGTGATAGAGGAGAGAATATAAGCTAGAGGCATTACAGGAAAAACTTTCTATTTGATCTTCCTATTCCTTTGAAGTAAAATCCTTTTGTAAAAGTTACTCAACAGTGAGTGAATGATGGAACTGGAATGCTAGTCACAGACTGTAGAAATAGGGAGGAAGAATACAATTGGTAGAGACTTGAGCTTATTGAAAGTGGAGAAAAGAAATCAACAAACCAATCAGCATACCCTGGAGTGCTAAGGGGAGATGTAAGACTGTCTGGCTTGTAGGGTAATAAGCCAGAGCTTAATTACTACAGGAAGATAGGCTGCAGGAGAAGGGGTTATTTAGCCAAGGTGAAAAGAAGTTTTGGGGCTAGGGTTAGGAGATAATACCAATTTTCAAGTATTTGAAGGACTATGATGTGTAAGAGAAATCTTATTATAGTTTGGCCATTAATAGAACTGTGAATAGTGGGTAGAAGAGAGAAAGATTTTGGCTTGATGGAATAAACACTTCCTAATAATTAGAGATATTTTTAAAAAATGGAATGGCCTCATTTAAAGGATAAAGTAATGATTCTCCATCAGTTGGGACTCTTACATAGAAGCTGAATGATGATTTATTTCTATTGCTTTATCCAGGATTAATGATTTGAGGATGTGTTGGACTAGGTGATCTGTGGCAGTCCTCCCAGGTCTACCATCCTAAGAACTTTTTTTTATTCAAATAAGTATTCATTTTTGAAAGAGTTCATGTGAGCATAAAAATATATATTAAATTTGTATTTTTATGAAATTTTTATGGAAAACAGTATTCTCATCATTATAAGGAAAAAAGTATATATCTATGTATACAAACATACATATAAATATATGTATACACACACACACACACACACACACAAACACACCCTCCTAGGTGCCCATAATCTGTGAGTGGATATCTATAAATGTGTGACTATAAATATATCTATGGATAGTTGTCTATAGGAGAAAGATAACTATCAATAGATACCTACATATCTATACCTATGTGTAAGAGAAATTAGATTATATTTTGGCCATTAATAGAACCATGAACAATGAGTAGAATGAAGAAAGATTTTGGCTTGATAGAATAAGCAATTCCTAACAATTAGAGATATTAAAAATTAGAATGGTCTCAGGGGATAAAATAGTAAGTTCTCCATCAGTTTTTATACAGGATTGTATAGAAAATTATATATCTATATCTGATATAAAAGCATCTATAATTATCCATTTCTCGCTATCTACATCAATAGATATTTATAACTATATCTAATCTACCTATGCTTATATTTATATATGGAAACCTACATAATCTGTATACATGTATAGCCTTGTAAATATCTTTAAATATATATGTCCCTTTATGTCTGTCTCCCTGTGTGTGTGTGTGTGTGTGTGTGTGTGTGTGTGTGTATGACTGACTATGTCTGTCTGTCACTCTGGCTTTATGTCTCTGTCCATATCTGTCTCTATGTCTCTTCTCTATTGTTCTCTTTCTTTTTATGTATTTGTCTGTCTCTGTCTCTCTGTTTCTCTTTGTCTCCCTCTGTGTCTGTGCCTCTGTGTCTCTCTCTCATCTCTGTGTCTCTTCTGTTTCCTTATTCCTCTTCCTCTTACTTTCCTTCAAAGCTCAGTTAAACTTTTTCTATAAAATATTATCTAAAAACACAAAGAAATTACCTAAACTCTCAAGAAGCTAATACTTTCCTCTCTCAAATTATCTTGATTATCTTCCTAACAAAATATAAGCTCCTTGAGGGCAGGTACTATGTCATTTTTGCTAATGATTTGCACAGTATCTTGTAGATAATAACTTTAAAATGGGTATTTTTTTTAAATTAACAGTACAATAGAAAGGAAACTCATAAAATGCAATGCATTTGGCACTGAAAGTTGTTAAAGATGAAGAAGGGTTATCAAAGGAAAGTTGAAATAACCATTATAAATAATCCATCATCATGACTATTAATTTGATTTTTCTTAATGGAATATGGGATTTAATGTCTTTTGTTGACCTTATAGGATAACTAGTATTTTCATACTAAATAAAAAATATGATGTGAATAGATGGATTACAAAAACTGTACAATATAAATAACAGCATGTTAGGTTTAGATGCAGAAGAATGTTATTTTTTCCCTAAAAAACATTTATGAGCATATTTTTCTTAAAAGTTTTATGGGAAATTTTAATCTTTGTGTTTAATTCTTATCTTACTTTACCTGTTATTCTTTTATAATTTATTACTTTGTATGTTTGATCTTATTGATGATTTCAGAAATGTATTATAATATAATTCTGTTTTTCATTTAAACTTCCTTTTCTATTTCTCCAGAGCTGCTTTTTTTTGGTATGTGAGCCAGGAAATAAACTATTAGAATTATTACTGTTTGCTATTTGGGTTAAGATTGATACAAATAATTTTTGTAGAAAACCTATTTCTGCAGTTAATGGGTTTTCATCACTTTTAATACTTCCTCTTAAATTGTGTTGACATTTTTTTGGCAAAGTAAGCTGGAGATTTACTTTTGATATCTTTATTCTATGAAAACCCTACAAAATATTTGTATGTAATATGGCTTGCCCAGGATGCTAGAAGCCATTCAGAATATATGCAATAGTTCCCTACTGACACCAGCTCCACATATAATGCTGGGATAGTTCTCAACTTTGTACACATACAAATTAGAGATATCTATCTGGAAGTACAGAATCTCAGACATTCAAATTTCATCTATAACTGGTGAATAACAAGTTGCAAAGCAATCCAAAGACACAGAATCAACATCTGTTCTGTATTCTCATTCTCCAGGTTTCTTTGATTCTGAGAATTAGAGGAAAAAATTAGATTGTTAAAAGTATATTCAAATACTGTTGAAGTAAAGACCAAAAAAGTACATTAACAATAAAAATTCAAATATTTCTGAACATGAAAGATAATGCAATAAATTGTGGATCAAGACTGCTAAAACAAGTTCCAGAGACAGAGCCATGATAGAGTAATGAAGCTAGAAAGCTATTTGAGCTTTCCCAGTTTCCCTCAAAAGCTATATGAAACCAATTCTTTGAAGGGAGTCTGATGGAATGAAACTACTCTCCAGCTCAAGATAGATTTAATGAACTTCCAGAAAGGTTAGTCTCAATAGAGTGAAAGGGGTGTTCAGCCCAGCTCAGATGGAGTCTGGGAAGGCCAGTGAGAGGGTCTTAAATGCAGCAAATCACCATTTGAGATGCTCTGTCCTGTCTCAGTTGCAGAGCAGACCAGTGTTCATGTTCTAGTTCATGCTCAATAGGCAAATTCTGGTAAACAAGGCTGTTTCCTGGCAAAAGCAGGTAAGCTATCCCCTACTATGAGCAAAACACCAAACACAAAGACCCTTATGCTCAAAGCCAAAGCTCAGAGCTCAGGAAGTTTGGAACAGTGCCTTTTTTCCCCCAGCAACAGAGCTCATTCTTAAAAGTAAAAAAAAAAAAAAAAAAAAAGAGTAAATGCCAAAAGAAAAAGAAAGAAAACTGCCAAGAAACAAAAGAACCTTGACCATAGAAAGCTATTGTGATGATAAGAAAGACCAAAACACCAACTCAGATGAGGACACAATGTCCACAGAGGAAATTTTAAAGAGTTATATGAATTGGATAAAAGTTTGAAGAGGTTTCTTGGAAGTGCTAATAAAAGACTTTAAAAGGCAAATAAGAAAGGTAGAAGAAAAAAATGAGAACAGAAGTGAAAAGTATGTAAGAGAGAGTCAACAGCTTGAAAAAGTAAGGGAAAAAAA